>NC_057812.1:399502099-400102099 GCF_018294505.1 Triticum aestivum | reverse complement strand
GAGAGGCGAGCATGGAAGCGGAAGCACGAGAGATGTCCTGCCTCACCGTGAAAGCAGCCGACATGTCCCGCCATGCGGAAGTAGCAGCATAGAGGTCACGCCGTGCCGTCTATGCAGCAGACTAGTTCGGCTGCGCCGCGGAAGTAGCAGAGATGTCCTGCCGCGCCGCGAATGCAGCAGAGATGTCCCGCCGCGCCGTGACGGCCTGCGAAAATATCTCGTGGGCAGGCGATGACTTTTATAGGCGCATGGATGCGATCGTCCATAGCCAGATGGATCAGATCTCCGGCAGTGTGAGGTTGCAGGACGACATGAAAGCCTCGTTTGAACAACCTACCGGCGTCATC
Source organism: Triticum aestivum (assembly GCF_018294505.1). NCBI lineage: Eukaryota > Viridiplantae > Streptophyta > Magnoliopsida > Poales > Poaceae > Triticum > Triticum aestivum. The sequence continues at coordinate 400,101,752 of NC_057812.1, read as the reverse complement.
TAGCAACTAAGGGAGGGCAATGAAAGGCTCCGGGCCGAGCGCGACCTGCTGAGGGCAAAGATCGTCCGAAGTGCAGAGCAGCAGGAGGAGACTAGTGCCTTGTTGAAGAAGACCGGCATCATCGTCAAGAAACTTATGGACGAGAATGACATGCTACGCATCCAGCGCCAAAGGCTGGTGGAGGAATCCGTGGATGCTCTCAAGCAGCGTCTTGAGGGCACGACAGATCTGATCGCCGCTCGCTGCAGAGACTAGTTCTCGCGGCCTGCAGCAACGCATGAAGAAAGTAGAGATCAACGAGCCAGATCGTTGTCTTCCTTCTTATTTTGCCCTTGTGTATATCGGGCATAGCCGCATGTGGCTTTTTAAATTATCTTCTTAATTATGTAAGACAATTATTATGCACTGTCGTCGTCCTTATATATTCATCAGTCTTGCTATAAGTCACAGTAGATGCTATATAGGTCCGTCGGATCTTACATCAAGATCTGTGCAATTTTTTTTAGATTTTCTTTTTTCTCTCTTAAATCTCAGTCGAGTGAGACATAACCACGCAATTAAACAGAGGCTCGGGCACCATTAATGGAGACCTTGGGAGAGAGGTGGACGACAGATGGACCTCAAAGGGCTCTCCTCCCGATAAGCATGCACAGGGGTCTGATCGCACGCCTCCCGTACTCAAATAGCTACCCTGTATGTCGCCTCCTAGCTAATAAGAAAGGGGATGCATGGCGGCACGTACATGGTAAATAGAACGCCCACAGTTTCAATAATACTTGTGTTTCCGATTGTAACATGACAACACTTGTTCCAAAATGACTTTGTTGATTGTTAATGTGTGCGCCTTTGCAAACCAGACAGCAAAATTAACACATCATGTTGGTCCCATGTCATGACACCAAGCGAAATTTCATGATTTTCATGCGTGTTTTGGATTTACAGGAATTAAAAAGCCAAGTTTCTCAATGTTTCCAGCCGAGCCAAGATCCTAGATGTTTGAATTTCATTCCCATTTCTTGCATGTGACCTAGAAATTTACTCGAGCACACATATGATTTTTCAACCATGTTTGGTGCACTGGAGCATGTGCTTGTATTTCCAATTTGAATTATGCACACAAAGGTGACGCGTTCCCTCTCAGAACCACGAGCCTTCTTGAGAGAAGCTCTAGTTTGCAAGAAGCTTATACAAAAACGTGTTCCTATTCGGCCAATTTTTTTACCACATCATGGTAGTACCATGAAATGACACCATGCGAAATTTCATGACTTTCAGACGTGTTTTAGATTTGCAAGAATTTGAAAACCAAGTTTGTCAATGTTCTCGGCCGAGCCACGATGCCCAGATGTTTGAATTTCATACCCATTTCTTGCATGGGACCTAGAAATTCACCCGAGCACAAACATGTGATTTTTCAACCAACTTTGGTGCACGGGAGCATGTTCTTGTAGTTCAAATTTGAATTATGCACATTAAATGACCGGAAACTCAATTAATGTATAAAAAAGGCCACATGAACCCGGAATAATTCCAAATTTAACAGGGCACCCATGTAGGTCTATGTTGCCTCTGTAAAGAAACTCAAGGGGGGCAGCGTATATCGTTTCACACTCAAAGGTGACACGTTCCCTCTCAGAACCGCGAGCCTTCTTGAGAGAAGCTCCGGTTTGCAAGAAGCTTATACCAAAACTTGTTCCAAATCGGCCCAATTTTTTTACCACAGCATGTTAGTGCCATGACATGACACCATACCAAGTTTCATGATTTCCAGGCGAGTTTTGGATATACATGAATTTAAAAACCAAGTTTCTTGATGTTCTCGGTCGAGTCACGATGCCAAGATGTTTAAATTTCATTCCCATTTCTTGCATGTGACCTAGAAATTCACCCAAGGACACACATGTGATTTTCCAACTAAATTTGGATTATGCACATTAAATGTCCAGAAACTCAATTGATGTATAAAAAAGGCCATACGAACCCAGAATAATTCCAAAATTTAATAGGGCACTCATATAGTTCTATGTTGCCTCTATAAAGAAAATTAGGGGGGAGGCAGCATATATCGTTTTGCACACAAAGGTGACACGTTCCCTCTTGGAACCATGAGGCTTGTTGAGAGAATCTCGGGTTTTGCAAGAAGCTTATAGAAAAACCTGTCCCAATTCAGCCAAAAATTATACACATGAAAACAGGGTTTAGATTATCCCGAAAATCTCTCTACCTAGACCAATGTACTCTTATTAGAATTCAACATAAAATGGATACAAATATTTGAATTGGAGATCATATGGTACATGTAGTTCATTGTGAAATATGATTACTGCTATATGCATGTTTTTTGTTATCAAGATAATATTTAAATGATTGTATAAATTGACAACAATCGTATTCAAATAAGGAAAATTGATTCAAATTTAGTCCATATGGTAGACGACAATATATATGGTCATAGGGTGGAGTAAAATGTTTATATATGATGGAAGATCAAAATGTAGGACTACATCCACTATAAACCGCAAGGTGACCTAACGATATATTCGAATTCAAATAACATGGATTCAAAAATTGAAATTCGAGATCCTGGCATTTGTAATCATATAAAAACGGACATGACTCTTTATTTTGGTGGGAATTGATTTATTTTTTGTTGTTGTTGGGGGAAGTGTGAATCGATTTTGTACTGTATAGGGTAATCTTGTTCTCCCAATTTTTTTTACATTTTTCTTATAGTTTTTTCAATGGCATTCATAGTAATATAGTAAAAGGGGACATGACTCTCTTGTGTCTTGCATGAATTGTTTTTTTGTACATGTTATGTTGGTTCTGCCGAACAAGAAATCTGCGCCTTGTTACCCTGAAATTTTCAAGCTCGAGTATCTTTTGTCTCATCTTCTTTGAAACTCCCGCCTCTTCAACCCACGCCGCGCCTTCTTATCTCGAAATTTCGAAGCGCGCGATAACTCCCTCCTCATCCAAAATCGGTCCCGCAGCCCAGACACGCTTAATCCCCCTTCTACCCCTCAGCCGGAAATACCGGCTTGACATCCTGGTGTCAAAACCGGTGGGGGTACACTAGTAACTTACCCTACATTTCGGACAAGCGCGTCCCTAATCCATAGCTCCCCCTACCTTCCCCTTCGTCCCCCCATTCCTACACCGAGGCTGCTAAAACTCGCGAAACCCCACACCCCTCTGTCGGCCTCCCAACCGCCGCCCAGCCGGAGACTCTTCCCGACAACGTCGTCCACCGAAACAGCTCGTCGTCCCTCATCCACCGCACTGGATGAGGATCCGTCGTCCATCTCGTCGTCCCACCGGATGAGCCGTCCCGTCCTCCACCTTCAAGGAGTTGCCCTGACATTTGCCTCGTCTGTTGCGCCACCTCCATCCCCACAGCATTGTATTGACCTGCCCCACCGGAACTGCAGCACCCTCACCAATTCCTCCGATGAAGCCGAGGCCAACTCGGCACGACCAAAGAGGTTCTACACTCGCTTCTGCATTTTACTGAGTAGACATGGAGGTTCTCCATCGACGGCGCCGTCGCCGACCACTTCATCCACGTCGTCTCTCCCCCATGTCGTTGCTTCCTCGGTGGCGACTTCCACACCAGCACTAGCTGCAGCTGCTCTGGCTCTCGCTTGCGCTGCTGCTGCTGCTGCTCCAGCTCTCGCTCGGGCTGAGGCTCTATTCTTGTTGTCGGTCGCGCTGCTGCACTGCTCTTGCTTTCATTCGTGCCGCTACTCTGCTCTGCTATTGCTGTCGGTCTAGCTACTGCTCCACTCTTGCTCTCGTTCGTGTTGGTGCTCTACTCTTGCTCTCACTCGCTCTGCTTCTATTATTGCACGACCTCTAGCAGCTACAGAAGTTTCTGCTTAAGCACTCGCTCTCGGTGCTGCTGCACGACTTGCTCTCTGCTAGTGCGCTAGTTCAATCAGTTTCGATAGTAAAATTCAGTTTCGACTATAAAGTTCAGTTTCTTCAGTTACATTCAGAGTGAATAGTATTTACAACATCTGTTGGAGTGGACGTGGCGTGGTTGATGCGTTTTACATCTAGCACTTTTTGGTGATGTATTTTACATCATCTATTGTAGATGATATTAGAGTCCAACTTCAGATTAACGTTGTCTGTCTTGTCCTGCTTCAGCCTCGCTGCCGTACACTTCACCAAAGCTGCTCCAACGACGGAACCGTCCATCACAGTGGAGCAATACCCTCAGCGCCGTTTCCAGAGGCCTCAGATCTTCTTCCCCGCCTCCGACAGTCACACCAACATCACCATCCTCCACGTCCAACCCAATGATGCTGAGGTCGACAGGGCTATGCTGAAGAGGTTGTACACTCATTGCAACACTTTGTTACGCTGCATTCATGTCGATCCCTCAGGGATCCTTTGCTATGGAACTACTATGGTACTACTATTCGTGCATTTGGTTAGGAGTGGAGCAAAGCAAAACTGGAGGATTTTTTTCCTTTGGTGTCTCTTTCAAAGAAAAAATGTAGGAATTTTAATATCCACTTGGACGTCCTTTTCAAATCAATATACATGAAGAACACGACTAATTGCATTAATGGCATAATAAGAATTTAGTTTTTCATTTTCATGTGGTTTGACTTTAATTGACCATGTTTCTCCATTCCTTTTTTCTTCCAATTCATGTGAACAAAATACCCAGGTTGACAGAAATCATATGTTTCCAAATGCTCTGTTTTGCACATGCATTCCTATCTTATTCCTGTGTTTTTCATGTCCCTGTGTTTATAGAATCCTCCAATTCTAAGGAGCCCTTATAGATTTACTTCATTTTCAGATAGCTGTCAAAGAAAACTCTGTGTGTTATGTCCTGCTCCTGCCGTGCCGTCATCCACCCCACCTGAGGTGCACCATCGATTGAAGCATTCACCGCAGTAGAGATTCCCCCTGCAGACTTTCTTTCGCCGCCTTAGATCATCTTCCCCGTTGCCGGCAGCAACACCAACTACATTACCATCGCCGACTGAGCGGATGAACCTGAGGACTACATAGTTCCAGAAGAGAGGTCGTAGTCTTTCGTGTTTCCTTGCGTTATACATCGGTTATTATTTCCTGCTACTTTATCATTCAAACTTGAGTTTTAAAATGCTAGTGGGTCTCATATCGAGGCAGCGAAGAATGGTATCGGTCTACTATCTGGTTCATCTGGGGTCTTCTATGTGGTTCATGTTGGGTGGGCAACAAATAGTAGATGATCCATTGTCTATATTTTTAAACTGGAGCTATAATCTACCTGCTATGATTAGTTTTGGATCTGTCCACTCGTTTGCTACCATCAGTCTTGATTTCTGCATGCACCCCTTAGGCCTTACAAAATCTAACTATTTTTTATTATGCATGTCAGTTATTGTACACAACTCTACTGAACATGTAGAGAAAAAGAGAAGACTGTTGTGTGGTGAATATAATGTCATGCAGATGCCACTCCATGGTTGGCGAAGTGGGCCCCCCTCCCGGCATTCCAGATTGTATTCCAGAGGAAGATAACTATTCAGATGGGGATTCAGAGGGAGCCGACCACTCCTATTTACCACCTGAGGTGTTTGCTCTAACCTAGCATGCTGATGTTGGTCATATCATGCATATGGCGTATCGCATTGCTTACATTATACATCTTGTATGTCATCAACTTAGTTTAGATTTGCTTTGTGTGAATGACACCTGTTTGGTTTCTATATCATACTCCAACCGTTCCAAAATATTTCTCTTTTTAGAGATTTCAACAAGTGACTACATACGGAGCAAAATGAGTGAATCTACACTCTAAAATATGTCTATATACATCTGTATGTGGTAGTCCATTTGAAATCTCTAAAAAGACAAATATTTAGGAATGGAGGCAATACATGGGAATTATGCAATGCCATCTTCTTTAGCCAGGCATCATATACATGAATCATGCAATGACATCCAGTTTAACCAGTCATCATATATGTGAATTGTATTGTGCCATATTTTTTCATAATGTATTCCATTTGTCAACAATGTTTATACATTCATCTACTCTTCCTGTGCATCAGCCATTTGAGTTGGTCATGGGAAAATCTGGAGTGAAAACAAAGTCTTCTGAGTAGTCAGTGCTACCTGTCGATGTAGATTTCTTGCTGGTTACAGATAGCTCCTCAGAAGAGGATTCAGATACAGATGACCAGTCGTATCCCCCCCCCCGAGGTGCATGCTCTAACTTGGCAGGATTATATTGCTCATATCATGCATATGGTGTCTTGCATTGCCATGCCATCTGCTTAGATTAGACATGCTTTGTGTGAATGCCTCTTGTTTGTCTTCCATATCAGATATATGAATTATGCAATGCCATGTTTTTCAGCCAGTTATCATATATGTGAATTAAGCACCGCCATGTAGCCAGGAATCATATATGTGAATTATCTCATGCCATCTTTTTTTATTACGTATTCCATTTTTCGACAATCTATGTATATTGAACTACTCTTCATGTGTATCAGCCATTTGAGCCGGTTATGGAAAAAACAGGAGTGAAAACATGGTCTTCAGAGCACGCAATGGTACCCATTGAAGCATATATCTCGATGGTTACAAGGAGATCCTCGGAGGAGGATTTAGAGACAGATGACCAGTCCTATATCCCACCTAAGGTGTATGCTCTATGTTGCAATGTTTATATTTCTCATATCATGCATATGGTGTCTTGCATTTCTTAGTTTAGACATCATATGCACAATATTTAATTCCATCTACTTAGTTTAGAGATCATACATGCGAGTGCCAGCTCCTTAGTATATGAATCAATTATGTCAATTATAACATGCCATCCTATATACTTAGACAACATGTATGTGAATTATTTCATCCCAACCTATTTTTGAAATACATCATATAGTTTTGTCATGTCATCCTGTTTAGATACTCATCATATGTTGAGCTATGCCATTATATCATGTCAACTTATCCATCATATATCTGAAACTGTGTCATGCTATCCTGTTTAGTTAGACATCATATATGTGAAATTGTGTCATGCTGTCCTATTTGGTTAGACAACATATATGTGAATTACCACATCTGTTTATCATACAATGTCTGTACGTTCAATTTGTTTTCTTGTTTATTAGCCATTTGAATTGGAGGGGTGATGGTAGTATCTAAGGGAGCAAAAACCCGTTCTTCACAAAAGACAGTGCTACCCGTCGATGCAGATAGAACCATGGTTGTACTGGCCCACAAACTAGCCCCACCACACATAATCGAGACTATTCTAGATTGCACACTTACACCGTTGGGCAGAGAACCAGCTACAACCCATCCAACCCCAACCCCAGCGGATAGTAACCCACTTCTAGTTGACAAAGCACCATGTCCACCACAGAGTACCCCCACACGAGCAGTTTGTAAAGCAATTGCGGTGCCCAAAGCACGAAGACCACCACAGCGAACCCAAACTCCACGTTTAAAGAAGAAGAGAAATTGTTCTCAGGTCAGATTCCGTAGCTATGGTCCATACTCCTTTTTGGTTGCATCACTATATTTACTCATACCAACTACTTTCGAATTTGAAGGATCCAATTGAAACTCCAATGGCACAACAGGTATGTTTTAAACCTATTTCCTTAACTGGATTGATGTTCTAACTTCTTTCTCTATGTTGATTTCAGTTTCAGTTGTATAAATAGTTATGTTCTCATGTGATGCACATTAAAAGTGTTGCAAATGTTGTGTAGTTTCTCACACTTGTCTATGCTGTTGTGTCTTAAAAACATATGAGTTGAACTGTTTCTCTATCTTGATTTGGAAACATAAACTAGAAGGATATGGACAATGCAGTGACCATAGTACATAGATATATGTTTGTTTCATGTTGTTACCCTGTCCACCTTACTACTAAACCGGTTTAGCAAAATGAGTTTCGTATACTATATGCTAAACCCGTGATGTGTCTACTTGTTTCTCTTGTAGTATGCAAACAGAATATTGGAGAAGAGCACCCCAATATGCAATGGTAGAGAAAGTAATGCAAATAAGGTTCAAGATAGTGAGACAACCCTGTTGGTCTCCAAAAGAGGTGATAAAAATGATCTTGTAGACAGTGAGAAAACCCCACAATCCAGCATTGATGTAGTGTTCGAGTTACTGGCCAGTACCGCTGGCACAAGCTCTTCGAACTCGCTCCCTGAATTACTTAGGCTTCTTCAGTCTTAGCTACATGCTGAAAGGCATTAGTCAGCTATGATGCGGCCAGAAGCCGATGGACTAAGGAAGTCCCTGCAGAATTCAGATGCATACTTTCTTGTGCAACAGCAAGTGCTGGAGGATTTAAGTGCCAAACAAGAGAAAGTTAATAAGCTTGCTAAGCATCTTGCCAGCATTATGGGTACCCGGGATATTGTTTCTTGAGCTCTTCTGAAGTGGTTTCAGTTCTGGACTTGTTTTGTTGTGGCGTTTATTTGCACTGGTCGCCAACTTTGACAACCAGTGTATATGATATGCTGCTTAGTTCCCTATATTTGCACTGGTGGTGAACTTTGATGCCCGGTGGATGTAATATGTGTAATAGCCATGATAGCCTAGCGTAAGTTGCTTGCTTATTTATTTCCTTGTTGTCTTGTTTATTGGTTTGCTTGTAGTCAGTGCAGTTCTTTTTCCATGGTTTGCTAGTGGATGCAATAAGCTATTTTTTAAACTAGGCCACCATAACCATGGGCTACATATTTACTATAGTTACCATGGGCCTCCTATGGGCCGTAGAAACAATGGGCCTTCTAAGGGCCGTAGAAACAATGGGCCTTCTACGGGTCGTATGATTGATCGGCCAAACATGGGCCAACAATGGACCACATTATTGGCCTTAAATGGGCTAGAGTTGGAATCATCCATTCATGGGCCAACCATAATGGGCCGTCGTTAATTGGCCGTATTTGATGACGCTATGAAAACGACATAATGGAATAATGGGCCACAAATGCGCCGACTGTAACCACGGGCTGAATTTGGCCCACAATCAGAAAAGGCCAGTAGCAAGCCGTAAGTAACTAAATGCTGGAAATGAGCCCAAGAATAAATGGGCCCTGAGAAGGCCAAAAGATACATGGGCTTGAAAGGGCCCATTGGAATAATGGGTCGTTCATGGGTATAAAGCAATGTACTGTTCATTATGGGTCAGTTTCACCACGGGCCGTTAATGGGCCAAGAGTTACAAAGTGCCGCATATGGGCCGAAATACGTCATGGGCCAGACATTGGCCAGAAGTTACAATGGGATGGAATCATATTGGACGGACGAGATGACTCTACTGGGCCTAATTCTGATTGGCCATAGCGGGCCCAAGGTTAGTGGGCTATAAATGGGCTATGTGCGAACATGCCGTTAACAGGCTTTTCGTGGACTGGCCCGCCGTCTTTTGACCAAGTCAAACGGGCCAGCCTTTTCACAGGAATGGACCTCTATTTGGTCGTGCCACATGTTGACGTATCATTGGTGCATTCTGTCCAATGAGTGGATGGCATCTGTCCCAACAGTGAGCTGATGTCTACTACACAACCTTCTTCTTGTAGATATTGTTGGGCCTCCAAGTGCAGAGGTTTGTAGGACAGTAGCAAATTCCCCTCAAGTGGACGACATAAGGTTTATCAATATGTGGGAGGCATAGGATGAAGATGGTCTCTCTCAAACAACCTTGCAACCAAATAACAAATAGTCTCTTGTGTCCCCAACACACCCAACGCAATGGTAAATTGTATAGGTGCACTAGTTAGGCGAAGAGATGGTGATACAAGTGCAATATGGATGGTAGATATAGGTTTTTATAATCTGAAAATATAAAAGCAACAAGGTAGCAAGTGGTAAAAGTGAGCGAAAATGGTATTGCAATGCTTCGAAACAAGCCCTAGGGTCCATACTTTCACTAGTGCAAGTTCTCTCAATAATAACAACATAATTGGATCATATAACAATCCCTCAACATCCAACAAAGAGTCACTCCAAATTCACTAATAGCGGAGAACAAACAAAGAAATTATTGTAGGGTACGAAACCACCTGAAAGTTATTCTTTCCGATCAATCCATTGGGCTATTCCTATAAGTATCACAAACATCCCTAGAGTTCGTAGTAAAATAACACCTTAAGACAGACATCAACCAAAACCCTAATGTCACCTAGATACTCCAATGTCACCTGAAGTATCCATGGGTATGATTATACGATATGCATCACACAATCTTAAATTCATCTATTCAAACCAACACAAAGAACTTCAAAGAGTGCCCCAAAGTTTCTACCGGAGAGTCAAGAAAAAAATGTGTGCCAACCCCTATGCATAAGTTCCCAAGGTCACGGAACGTGCAAGTTGATCACCAAAACATACATCAAGTGAATCAATAGAATACCCCATTGTCACCACAGGTATCCCACGCAAGACATACCTCAACTGTTCTCAATTCCTTAAAGACTCAATCCGATAAGATAACTTGAAAGGGAAAACTCAATTCATCACAAGGAGATAGAGGTGGAGAAATATCATAAGATCCAACTATAGTAGCAAAGCTCGCGTTACATCAAGATCGTGCCACATCAAGAACACAAGAGAGAGAGAGAGATCAAACACATAGCTACTGGTACATACCCTTAGCCCCGAGGGTGAATTACTCCCTCCTTGTCATGGAGAGCGTCGGATGATGAATATAGCCACCGGCGATGGATCCCCCCTCCAACAGGGTGCTAGAATAGGGTCCTGATTGGTTTTTGGTGGCTATAGAGGCTTGCGGCAGCGAAACTCCCGATCAAGTGTCTTTTCAGGGGTTATTGTATTTATAGGAATTTTTGGCCTCGGTCTCACGTCAAGGAGGTCTCCGAGTCATCCACGAGGTAGGGGGCGTGCCCTCCCCCCTCGTGGGGCCCACGGGCCTCCCCTCTAGTAACTCTTCATTCCAGTATTTTTATATTTTCTAGAAAAAATCTCCATTGATTTTCAGCGCATTCCGAGAACTTTCATTTCTCCACAAAAACAACACCACGGTAGTTTGTTGGTGTACAGAAGTAGGGGCCCTTTTGTACCCCTTTACTTATGCACGGGCAGCCATAGCCACGCCTGCGACAGGGCTCAGCAAAGTAGAGAAACAAAGATACAAGGCTGCCGAGGTAGCACCCAAGCCAGAAGCATAAAGAGCGAAGAGACAAGATGGGCTTCCCCCGGCAAGAGCCCTTCTCGAGATGGCCTACGTGGCCCCGGCAAGAGCCTTGCCGGGGCAACTTGCCCAACACCAGCGAGACCGCCACCCTTGAGCCTGAGAGTTATGATGCCATCAACAAACATCAAGACCGAGGCTTGGGAGCGCCTGCATGGTGGCATGCAGATCTTTGTGGAAACCAAAGGCCTGCAAGCCTATATGAGAACCAGAAGACGAAAGCCCCCAGCAAGATCTTGCCGGGGACAACTGAAGACCCCCGGCAAGACCCTTGCCGGGGACGCCCACGAGATCCCGGCAAGGGCCTTGCTGGGGGTGTCTATGGAGCCAAAGCAAGGCCCGCACTTACCAAAGCTTCGGTGCCCCGCGCCCGTTCCGATGTGGCAACCAGCCTACCAACTAGGCACGGAGCCGTGTGGCAGCATGCATCCTCTAGGCCAACCAGCCAAGCACCTGTGTGGTGGCATGCAGATCTTCGTGAAGACCCTGCCACGGCACCAGCTCGGCATCCAGCCAGCCAGCGTGGCGTTGCATGCCTCGTCACCTGGGACGCGCCCTAAAGCAAGGCGAGGCGGCGATGGATGGGACGAGCCTCTTTACCATCCCTGTTAAGGCAAGAGGACACATAGGCAGCGCATTAAATGCATTTGTCCTGGGATGTCAGGAAATAAACTTGTACACTGTACACACTTTCCACCTCCTGTGTGCCACTTTGGCGACTCCTTTGGCATATAAAAGGAGGCCCGAGGCATACCGAGGGAGGATTCGGACTTTTTGGACTGGGCATGCACGGCAGCTAGTTCAAGAACTCAAGAACACTAAATACACACAAAGCAGGACTAGGGTTTTACGCGTCGTTTAAAAGTCCCACCGAGTTGATCTTCTAGACCGGCTCTTTGTGCAGCCCCACGCTCCGCAACCTTAGAAAGGATTCCCTCGAGGGATCCCATAGGTGTTGTTCCTGAACCCCGACATAGTTCTGCTGAAAACAGCGTCAGTCCGGGTTAGTTCTAACCAAATCATACCAAAATCATGTAAAAATATTATAAACATGGCATGAATACATAAAGAATTATAGATACGTTGGAGACGTATCAGCATCCCGAAGCTTAATTCCTGCTCGTCCTCGAGTAGGTAAATGATAAAAATGGAATTTTTGATGTGGAATGCTACCTACCATAATTATCAGTGTAATCTCTCTTTATTGTGGCAAGAATATTCAGATCCAGGAGATTCAAAACAAAATTTTAATATTGACATAAAAATAGTAATACTTTAAGCATACGAACAAAGCAATCATGTCTTCTCAAAATAACATGGCCAAAGAAAGCTATCCCCACAAAATCATATAGTCTGGCTATGCTCTATCTTCATCACACAAAATATTTAAATCATGCACAAGCCCGATGACAAGCCAAGCAATTGTTTCATACTTTTGATGTTCTCAAAAAATTTCAATCTTCACGCAATACATGAGCGTGGGCCATGGACATAGCACTATAGGTGGCATAGAATATGGTGGTTGTGGAGAAGACAAAAAGGAGGAATATAGTCTCACATCAACTAAGTGTATCAATGGGATATGGAGATTCCCATCAATATATATCAATGTTAGTGAGTAGGGATTGCCATGCAACGGATGCACTAGATCTATAAGTGTATGAAAGCTCAAAAGGAAACTAAGTGGGTGTGCATCCAACTTGCTTGCTCACGAAGACCTAGGGCACTTTGAGGAAGCCCATCATTGGAATATACAAGCCAAGTTCTATAATGAAAAATTCCCACTAGTATATGAAAGTGACAACATAGGAGACTCTCTATCATGAAGATCATGGTGCTACTTTGAAGCACAAGTGTGGTAAAAGGGTAGTAGCATTGCCCCTTCTTTTCTTTTGTTTTTTTGGGTCTGGAGTCTCAACCCGACTTGTGGGGAAATCATAGTCTCCATCATCCTTTCCTCACTGGGACAATGCTCTAATAATGATGATCATCATACTTTAATTTACTTACAACTCAAGAATTACAAGTCAATATTTAGAACAAAATATAACTCTATATGAATGCCTCCGGCGGTGTACCGGGATGTGCAATGACTCAAGAGTGACATGTATGAAAGAATTATGAAAGGTGCCTTTGCCACAAATACGATGTCAACTACATGATCATGCAAAGCAATATGACAATGATGAAGCGTGTCATAATAAACGAAATGGTGGAAAGTTGCATGGCAATATATCTCAGAATGGCTATGGAAATGCCATAATAGGTAGGTATGGTGGCTGTTTTGAGGAAGGTAATGGTGGGTGTTATGGTACCGGCGAAAGTTGCGCAGCACAAGAGAGGCTAGCAATGGTGGAAGGGTGAGAGTGCGTATAATCCATGGACCCAACATTAGTCATAAAGAGCTCACATACTTATTGCAAAAATCTATTAGTTATCGAAACAAAGTACTACGCGCATGCTCCTAGGGGGATAGATTGGTATGAAAATACCATCGCTCGTCCCCGGCCGCCACTCATAAGGAAGACAATCAAAAAATAAAGCATGCTCTAACTTCATCACATAATGGTTCACCATACGTGCATGCTACGGGAATCACAGACTTTAACACAAGTATCTCTCAAATTCACAACTACTCACTAGCATGACTCTAATATTACCATCCTCATATCTCAAAACAATCGTAAGGAATCAAACTTCACATAGTATTCAATGCACTTTATATGAAAGTTTTTATTATATCCCTCTTGGATGCCCATCATATTAGGACTAAATTCATAACCAAAGCAAATTACCATGCTGTTCTAAAAGACTCTCAAAATAATATAAGTGAAGCACTGAGAGTTCATCAATTTCTTTAAAAATAAAACTACCATCATGCTCTAAAAAGGTATAAGTGAAGCACTAGAGCAAATGACAAACTACTCCGAAAGATATAAGTGAAGATCAATGAGTAGTTGAATAATTATGCAACTATGTGAACACTCTTTAACATTTAAGAATTTTAGATCCTGGGATATTATTCAAACAGCAAGCAAAACAAAATAAAATAAATTTATGCTCCAAGCAAAACACATATCATGTGGTGAATAAAAATATAGCTCCAACTAAAGTTACCGATGAACGAAGACGAAAGAGGGGATGCCATCCGGGGCATCCCCAAGCTTAGGCTCTTGGTTGTCCTTTAATATTACCTTGGGGTGCCTTGGGAATCCCCAAGCTTAGGCTCTTACCACTCCTTATTCCATAGTCCATCGAATCTTTACCCAAAACTTGAAAACTTCACAACACAAAACTCAACAGAAAACTCGTATGCTCTGTTAGTATAAGGAAATAAAATCACCACTTTTGGTACTGCTGTGAACTAATTATTTATTTATATTGGTGTAATATATACTATATTCCAACTTCTAAATGGTTCATACCATCCGATACTACTCATAGATTCATCAAAATAAGCAAACAACACATAGAAAACAGAATCTGTCAAAAACAGAACAGTCTATAGTAATCTGTAACTCCCGAATACTTCTGTAACTCCATAAATTCTGAAATAAATTGGTTGACGTGAAAAAATTCTGTATTAATCTTCTTCAAAAAGAATCAACTTAAAAGCACTCCTTTGTAAAAAAATGAAAGCTAATCTCGTGAGCGCAAAGTTTCTGAGTTTTTACAGCAAGATCACATTAACTTTCACCAAGTCTTCCCAAAGGTTCTACTTGGCACTTTATTGAAACAAAAGCTATAAAACATGATTACTACAGTAGCTTAATCATGTGGACACACAAAGACAGTAGGGGTAAATATTGGGTTGTCTCGCAACAAGCGCTTTTCTTTAATGCCTTTCTAGCTAGGCATGATGATTTCAATGATGCTCACATAAAGGATAAGATTTGAAATATAAAGAGAGAACCATGAAGAATATAACTAGCACATTTAAGCCTAACCCACTTCCTATGCATAGGGATTTTGTGAGCAAACAACTTATGGGAACAAGAATCAACTAGCATAGGAAAGCAAAACAAGCATAGCTTCAAGATTTTCATAAATAGGAGGCATGCTATCATCATAATAAATTTGCATATCAAAACTTGGGAGGTTATCTTCACAAAACATTGCATCCCCAAGCTTGGGATAAACATTAATTGGAGCAAATAAATCTCAAACATGTCATTCTCATCAAACATAGCATCCCCAAGCTTGGGCCTTTGCATATCATAAGCATAATCAGTCCCATCATTAATAGTATGGATAACACCAATAGTATAGCAATTATCATCATCACAATGAGTAATAGGAGCAACATTATTTGGGAGAGATACCTTTTTACCTTTGCTTCTCCATCTTTTCTTTTTCTTCTTCACATTATGTGTGGGTTTAATCCTCTTTTTGGAACTCCTTATTAATGAGATTGGTTGAATAGAAAGCTCCTCCTCATTACCTGATTCATCATAAGAATGAATAGGGGGATAACGAGAAACCTCTTCCCTTTCATTAGTATTTTCTTCATCTTCTACTTGTTTTCTTGTCATTATGTAATTGGCAATATAAGGATTTTCAATGCAATTCACCGCACAATACATATAAATTTCCTCTAGATCAAAATCAAGACTGTCTGAAGGGAAAATTCCGGAATATCCCTAGTTATACATTTCATTTATTCATAACCCAGAAGCAAACTAAGTTCATTATGATGCGCAAGGGAAATCAAGTCATCACAATTTTTGGACATGATTCGATCATGAAACAATTTGCATTGGATATTTAAATGACAACGTTCATTGCAAAGTTCATAAGGATGGCTAAGAAATTTTAAATTTTCAGCACAAACATCTAGCCTTTCTTGCAACCATTTAGTTTCTAAATACTTATGCCTCTTGAAAAATCTATCTTCCCCAATTGTTGTGTACTTGCAAACTCTATATACTCCACAAAAGTTGACATGCTTATAAGAGACATTTTCATCATGACTAGTGCAATCATCATTAGTACTATGGATATTCCAAGAGGTCATACTAACAACATTGCAATCATGCTCATCATTCAAACATTTAGTGCCAAACATTTTAATGCATTCTTCTTCTAGCATTTGGGCACAATTTTCCTTTCCATCGTTTTCACGAAAGATATCACCACAAGAAATATGTCAACTTGTGACCACCACTATTGGTCACTGAAAGGTCATGGTTTTTCATTTGCGACCTTTTTGTGACCAAAAACAGAAGGTCAAAAGCTGGCGGTCATAAACTGACTATAGCGACCTTTCTTCTGGAATGGTCGAAGACGTTTACGACCAAAATATGCCTACTGTTCTGTTTTGGTCACTAGCAACCTCCCCAGGCCACCTAGGCATCCAGCGTGGCAAGCTCATGTGGCACAAGATTCAGCCCGGTCCAATTCGGTTTTCTACATGGGCCTAGCCCAACAATTCGGCCTTTTATTATTATTATCATTCCTACAAATTCTATTGGGCTACATGGGCCAAGCCCAATATTTCAGCCTTTTTATCTTTGGGCTTTGGCCTTTTACAGTCTATTCATTATATATTTTTGGAAAATATATTTTGAAGCTGGTCCCACTAGTCATGTTAATATCATATATTGATCCCACACATAAGAAAGTTACGAACTAGTCATATTATTTCATAAGTGGGTTGCACTGGTCAGGTTCCCATCTCACACACAAACAAATCACATTCATAATCAAATATTCCAAACAAGAGAACATGTGAAACTCGTCAAATGACACTATATTAGTGTACTACAATTTCTGTAGACTATTACAACCTAGGTATACCAGCTATTACAATATTACAGTCAAATAGAACAGACAACTCTTTACTGAGTAGCACTTCACGGCTTCGCGCTTTTCTTCACGTCTTCGCACTTCCAATTTTCTTAGGCCTGGAGCTCCTGTAAAAGAGGAACCAAGTAAAGAAGTTACGCGCAGATATATTTGCTACAGATCAGCTATCAACTCGATATTTATGTACACCATACAAAAATTGTTTCCAGTTAGAACAAGTTCACTTAATACTCAACTCCTTTATTTGTGTCCATTTAGTGCAAGTCCATTATCCATGCATATAAACTTTTGCTCCCAGCCAGCACCTACCCAACTAAATACAAGTCAGGAGGCCACTACTATTAAACCAACTCAAGTGAGAGAGCCAGCAAACTAGGTGGGATATTTCCTTATCACTAAAATTAATAATTTGAGCACACCAAAAATTGATTGTGTGTCATAAGATGATCCTGAGAGTGCAGAACCATGTTACCATCTCTAAAGCTTATTAGCCAGCAACAAAAATTGTGTAACATATGTATAACCATTGCAAACAACCTTAGCAGAATAAGCAGAACAAAATGTCATGTAAAATCTTGGTATAACCAGTAGGTTATCCCCTAATAGAAGCTAATTAGGCTCCAATACACAAGGCATAGCAAGCACAGACTAAATAAGCCACGGCCATGAAACAGAGCATGGTATTACAGCAGCTCGGAGATGGAGCTAGAGGTATGAGAAGGACTCACCGGAGAGGAGGTTGTAGTCGAAGCCGCACATAGGCGCCGCCACCACCGTCACCCTCTAGAGGAGACGCTGCCGCTTCATCAACGGACTCATCTGGTACAAGGAGATCATCAAAATGCATCACACTCATGATCATCAAAACGCAACAGCAGGAGCAAATACAAGTTTAGCCCACCATGAACAGGGGCACTAGGCAATCCAGTAGCAATTTCATATATAGATAATAATAATAGGACCTTAGATAATTAGTTTTTGTTCTTACTGACACACAAGTTGACAGAATGTACTCAATATATTCTAATAAAAAGGTTTGGGAGCAGAGGGAGAGGGAGGTGGAGATGGACGTGCTACCTGCTGCTGCGGTGGTGCCTCTTGGTGGTCGTGCTTGAGCTCCTCCTCCTGATGCTGCTCGCTAACCTGCAGGACAAACAGGACCATGGGTAAAGGAACAAGACCATGGGTAACAGTACATCTTCACTTGGATATATCTAAGAAGTCCAGTTGGTTCTCACAAGCGAGTGTTCTCAGGTTTGCCTTAACATGAAAGGTTAACTTATACTTAACTGTGAGCAAACAGTACATAACAAAATCATGGATTTGATTTCAAGTAACCGAGACTAATTAATGTGTTACTGCCTGATACTGTCGATCAGAAAAGCATAAGCAGCAAACAATATCCTGCGTATCAGTGGAAACAAGGTGACAAACTAATGTTCGAGGGAGGTACTTTATATAATAAAAACTAATAAAAACAAACTAGGCACCTGCATAATCGCACGGCGGTAGTTTTAGATAATAAAAACTACTGTTCCACGCAGTCTTATCGCTCCATCAAAGAATCAACTAAAATTACTTTCAAGCAAACAGGTTGTACATTGATCAGGTTGTAAAGGACAAAAATTCAGGGGTGTACCTAGTGCAAGAAGGCATTTACTAGGTTTTGAAGCTAATAACAATTAGCATGCACGTATCACTTGTTGGAGTTGGTGTGTGGTCAAACTCAACTAGTGTAATGTATCACCTATATATAATAGACCCATCTCTCCAATGCAATTTCACGGACCAAGAAACATAGGTGTTTATTTCTTCCTCTGCTAAACTATCTCCATATGGATACCAGCTAATGATACGCATATTGTATTAAGGCAACACTTTGGACGGCACATATTCTGCAAGCGGCTGCTAATTTGCAAATACAAACGAACGCCTAACAGTGCTCGCATAGAATTAGCAGAGCATGGTAGATTTATAGCCATCAGGGGAGGGGACACCTGAACCCATGTCGGCTGCTGCAGGGCTTGTGCTGCACACAAACACACACATACATGTATCAGAAGCAATTCAGTCAACACTCTTGGCAGGCAAGAGGCAAGTTGGCACTCACAGGGTTGAGATAATAGCAGGAGACATGCGTACCTGAAGGGTCGAGCGATTGGTCCGAGCCCGGAGAGCAGAGGAGGCATGGCGGCGGTGTGCTGGCACGCCTTGGAAACCCGAGAACGTGGTGGTACCGATGGTCAAGGAAGAAGAGGAGCAGAGCAGGCCCTTGATGGCCAGCTAGATACATCCCTCCTTCTGCTCCTCGAGGATGGGTGACCTGCAGTAACAGATATGTTATACAACCCGGGATCAAATGTAGCACATACTATCGTTGTAACAGTCTTCTCTTGTGTCTTCGCTAAGACAGATACAGGCTAACTGCATGTCCAGGAGGACATTGAATACATACACTTTGAATAAATAGCATAACAAAGTGATGTAGTAACCACATTGAGCATCTAAAAAAGAAGTGGCATGAACAAGAATCAATTGTTTACCTCACCACCAGGTGTCTGTCATAGCATACACATTCAGCTTATTCGGTGACAACGGACTAAAAGATGCCTAATATACAATCCTAATTGCAGAAAATTCCTACTATCACCAAAATACTCAGGCTGAAATCACTGAGTTGAACATACACCATATTGCATCTAATCACAAGACACTAGTCTGTAACAGACTAGCTGGTATTGACATACAAGAGTACGGCTAGGCGCGAAGAAGGGTAAAACTATCACTTTATTTGCTCCCCAAATGCAAGAAGCTAAGGCACTAAAAAGAGGGCAGAAGCTACAATCTTCCTGGTCTAAGCATCATCTGATCAAAGAAGGAAGTACAGGCAGAGGCCAAGCTGTACTACTCGCTTTCGGGCACCAGTTCCATCAGCTCTTAATACCACCGCATCTACTGGCCGGCCATGGACAAACAAAGTCGCAACAATACATGGAGCTCAAGAGCTAGGGGTCGTTGACACACGCACGGACAGCCGAGTGGGTCGAGGAGGGTACCTTGGCATGGTTCCAGGTATTGCCGACGGTGAGGGGCCCGTGGTCGGCGAGGATCTGGAGGAGGCGATCGGAGATGGCCAAATTGGATGGAGAAGGAGCTCCATCTCCTTGGTGGCGACCCGTCCCATGGAGGTTCGCCCCTCCTGCCATCGTCGTCATCCCATCCACAACCATGTTGACCTGCCGAAAGGGAACACAAGACGAGGTGAGGTGAGGAGGAGATAGTGCGCGAATAAGGAGGGGAGGGGCTTACCGGTGCCAGATCCGGCCACCTTTGGCCTCGCCGTCGCCGGATTTGGCAGATCCTGAGGAAGTTAGGGGTGGCGGCCGAAACCCTAGCCACGGGTGAGGGTTGCGGGCGAGTACTAGAGGGCGCGGGTCGGGGCGTGGGCTCGATGGTGAGGGTCGTCGACGGCGGGGGTGGGCGGCGGAGGGGTTGGGCGACAGTGGGCGGCGGTGGGGGTGGGCGATGGTGGGCGGCTGTGGATTCAGATCAGATCGGAGTGAGGGAGAGGAGAGAGGGGCATCAGTTCGAGGGAGAGAAGGGTGCGAGAGGAGGAGTGCGGGACGTGGGTGAGACGGGCGACGTGCGGGCCGTCGGATCCAGGAGCATCCGACAGTGATTATCCACGATCCGCGTGAGAGGCCTCTGGACCAATCAAAACGCATTATACAGGTATGATATTTTGACCATTTAAATTGGTCGTAATCGACTAAAAGTAAGGTGCTAAATCATGTTAGCTATTTTATTATGACTTGAAAAATTGAAAAAAAAACTTCGCATTGTGACAGCAAATTTGAATTTAGTTTTCGGGAATAATCACAAATCGAAATAAGACAAATATTTTTATAAAGAATTATTAGAAATGACTTCTTTTAATTCATTTTTTCATTTATCATGTGTCCAAAATGAGTTCTTTTGTGAAGGACCTATCATATATTTATTACAAATTTTTACCAAATTAATTTTCTAAAATACTAGAACAAATTTAATGCACAATTGACCAAATGGTTGGGTGTAAAAAGTTTTGATCTACCTCTCGTGAAAAAGACAAATTTTTGCCGATTCAGCTCGAAGCGGGTCAAATTTAAACTGTAGCTACCTCGTAGTTTGCCCTTTATTTTTTCCAAAAATTATTTCTAGGTACATAAGTATCTATTTAATCAGAGAAACGCCAAAAAAATTCCAAGATTCAACCACTAGCTAGGAACGGTCATTCCCACCGTTTTGACCGCATTTTGAAACGGGCATAAAAAATTCAAAAAAAATCAAAAAATTGGTAAACCTTCGCATTGTGTCATTATATGTGGCCAAGTTCCCAAGAAAAATAGCAAACTTGTAATACGGCAATTATTTTAAAAAAGTGTTCTCATAAATGAGCTATCATCTCTAAAGATTCATGGCTTTCAAGCCAAACGATCAATCTTATGGCCACATTCATGGCATAGTTTGTTAAAATGATCTCATATTGTGCACAAGGGTGCATATTGGAATGTCAAAGAATGTTGCCTAAGGAAGTTTTCATTTTCTTTGGACGAAAAAACCATTTTTCATTTTCCGAGTGCCCAAAAGGAGGTTTTTTTGTGAAGGACCTCCCAAATAATTGTTGCAAAATTGGACCAAATCAATTTTATAAAATACTAGGACATATTTGATGCACAATTGAGAAAATGGTTGGGTGCAAAAAGTTTTGATCCACCTCTCGTGAAAAAGACAAATTTCCGCCGATTCAGTTGGAAGCGGGTCAAATTTGAACTGCAGCTGCCTCATAGTTTGCTATTTATTTTTTCCAAAAATCATTTCTAGTTACATAAGCACCTATTTAATCATAAATACATGGTTTGGTGGCGATACGTCGAGGTTTGGACGGTGGCCAAGGGCTCCAACTCTAGAGCGCGTAAACTCGCATGCCCGCCGCGTGGTCACGGCGTGACCATGGCGTTGCCATGTGTTCTGGGTGGCCTAGGCATGTCTAGTGGGTTGGGCACTCCCCAGGTAGGTGCTAGGAAGAAAATTACAACATAAGATTCTCACGAGGAGACCGATCGATGCTCAAACATGAATTAGCAGCCAAGTGTTTGATTAGCTGTACAGGAAATGTACATGGCTAATGGGCGTGTGTTTTGGCTGAGTATGATCATTTACTAAGAAGACCGTCTTCACAAATTTTCATCTCAAAAGGAGGAGCCTAGGTGGTACTTGCTTTGCAAACTACCACACTGGACATAAATACGAATGTTGAAGCTCGGCTCAAAATAATGAATGGATTGAGCTGGCATTTGGTGGAGGATGGTTATTTGGGCATAGGAAAGCACTGTAGAAAATGGATACTATTTGGACATGTCAAAGTGGTACTTCCTTCACAAACTGTTGTTGTGAACCGAATAGGAAAATGAATATTGTTGAATTATTTTTGAACTAGGCAAGGAAGGTTTTTACATTTTTGACGAAGATATGACCCAAAGAATTTATCAGATTTTTTTGGGAATTTTGGGAATGACAGAAATATAGGTTGCTTCACAACCTAGGGCAAAAACTGCCACATGGACATGACAGATAGGCAAAACTGATGAGGTGGCGCCTAGTCATAGCAACCCACCACAATTTACAAGGCTATGACCATCTATATTGGTCGGTAACAACTAGAAATAAGGCAGCGGACTAGCGCTGTTTGCTTTATGACCATTTCCTCTAATGAAATTATGACCTTTCTGACCAAAGTGGTGATTATGGTTTAGGGTTTAGAGCCCCCCAGACAGCTTTTGACCAATTGGTCTAAAATGGTCATAAATTTATGACCAATTCTTCGAGGGTCACTGACAGAAGGTCATAAGTTGACATATTTCTTGTAGTGTATTAAAATGATGAAGCATATGAGGCAACCTCAATTCCATTTTTTGTAGTTTTCTTTTATAGACTAAACTAGTGATAAAACAAGAAACAAAAAGATTCGATTGCAAGATATAAAGATATACATTCAAGCACTCACCTCCCCGGCAACGGCGCCAGAAAAAGAGCTTGATGTCTACTACACAATCTTCTTCTTGTAGACGTTGTTGGGCCTCCAAGTGCAAAGGTTTGTAGGACAGTAGCAAATTTCCCTCAAGTGGATGACTTAAGGTTTATCAATCTGTGGGAGGCGTAGGATGAAGATGGTCTCTCTCAAACAATCCTGCAACCAAATAACAAAGAGTCTCTTGTGTCCCCAACACACCCAATACAATGGTAAATTGTATAGGTGCACTAGTTCGGCGAAGAGATGGTGACGCAAGTGCAATATGGATGGTAGATATATGTTTTTATAATCTGAAAATATAAATACAGCAAGGTAGCAAGTGGTAAAAGTGAGCGAAAACGGTGTTGCAATGCTTCGAAACAAGGCCTAGGGTTCATACTTTCACTAGTGCAAGTTCTCTCAACAATAATAACATAATTGGATCATATAGCAATCCCTCAAAATGCAACAAAGAGTCACTCCAAAGTTACTAATAGCGGAGAACAAACGAAGAGATTATTGTCGGGTACGAAACCACCTCAAAGCTATTCTTTCCGATCAATCCATTGGGCTATTCCTATAAGTATCACAAACAGCCCTAGAGTTCGTAGTAAAATAACACCTTAAGACACACATCAACCAAAACCCTAATGTCACCTAGATACTCCAATGTCACCTCAAGTATCCGTTGGTATGATTATATGATATGCATCACACGATCTCAGATTGATCTATTCAAACCAACACAAAGAACTTCAAAGAGTGCCCCAAAGTTTCTACTAGAGAGTCAAGACGAAAACGTGTGCCAACCCCTATGCATAAGTTCCCAAGGTCACGGAACCCGCAAGTTGATCAACAAAACATACATCAAGTGAATCAATAGAATACCCATTGTAACCACAGGTATCCCACACAAGACATACATCAAGTGTTCTCAAATCCTTAAAGACTCAATCCGATAAGATAACTTCAAAAGGAAAAATCAATTCATCACAAGGAGATAGAGGGGGAGAAACATCACCAGATCCAACTATAGTAGCAAAGCTCGCGTTACATCAAGATCGTGCCACATCAAGAACACGAGAGAGAGAGAGAGAGAGATCAAACACATAGCTATTGGTACATACCCTCAGCCCCGAGGGTGATCTACTCCCTCCTCATCATGGAGAGCGTCGTGATGATGAAGATGGCCACCGGTGATGGATCCCCCTCCAGCAAGGTGCCGGAACAGGGTCCCGATTGGTTTTTGGTGCCTACAAAGGCTTGCGGCAGCGGAACTCCCAATCTAGGTTTCTTTTGGGGGGTTTATGTATTTATAGGAATTTTTGGCGTCGGTCTCACGTCAGGGGGGGTCTCCGAGTCATCCACAAGGTAGGGTGGGCGTGCCCTCCACCCTCATGGGGCCCACGGGCCTCCCCTCCAATAACTCTTCATTCCAGTATTTTTTATATTTCCCAAAAAAATCTCTGCTGATTTTCAGCGCATTCCGAGAACTTCTATTTCTGCACAAAAACAACACCACGGTAGTTCTGCTGAAAACAACGTCTGTCCGGGTTAGTTCTAACCAAATCATACCAAAATCATGTAGAAATATTATAAACATGGCATGAATACATCAAAAATTATAGATATGTTGGCGACGTGTCATGAGACGACACATGTTTCCTCCAGCCAATGATAATTTTACACGTGGAAAATCCCCATTGGTCCGGGCTGTTAACGGGTTATCGGATCCAAACCAGAACCTGATAGCTTAACGGCGACCCGTTATGGTGGATGCCACGTGTCGGTCACCCTTGACGAAAGCACTTCTATGACGTGCGATTTATCGTGATGGAAGTGGAGACTTCCGTGATGACAATTTTGGTAATGTCATGGAACAATTCTAAGACAACACATGTATGACTATCTTGATTCTGTCATAAAATCGTCATGGATGTACATGCATGATAGAAAACATGACCTACTATGACAAACATGTATCATCACGGAAGTGTATTTTTTTGTAGCGTGTGGCATTGGAGTTTCTCTTGGATCCTGAAAAGTTACAACAGCAAACCTGTTACAAAATATATTTTTGAAAATGTACCTGCTGTCCAATTGGACTTCCAATTGGATCCTGAAAATTTGAAGTTGGTAAGATGATTACAACAACAAGTTACAGCAGCAACCCAGGTAAACAAGGAAGTTTCTGAAAACATACCTATTGTGCCAATGGAGTTTTAGTTGGATCCTGCAAACTTGAATGTTGGCAATCATAAATAAAGTGTTGCAAGAGCCATAAGAAACTAACCTCAAACTAGACTAACCAGTTTTGGCAACGTATTTAATTACACATGAAGTAGTAAAACTAACAAGTTCTTGGGAACGTATTAAAGTAACAAGTCGGTACCATTTACCAGCAACACAGACATCTGTAAATTTCTTTGATGTAAGAAAAATGATTCCAACACATATATATTTATATATATAAGTTAAAAAGACGGTGTCCCTCATATAAACCTGATAGTTTTCTATCTATGAACATGCAAACATTACTAGTGCTACACGTGATGACAGCATACCATTTAAACAAATAGGGTATCAGAACGTAAATTACACGTGAATTCTGCTGCACCCTAGAAGTACATATGACCAGCTATCTACGTGCTTAAGTAGCTATTTAGGTTCAGGCAAACAGGTAATTCTTAACAGTAAGTATCAAACACATAGATAGGCGCAGTCTATAATCGGATTAACAAACTATGGTATTATGTAATCAGTAGCAAACTAAATTAAGACAAACAACATAATTGATTTTTTTGCAATAAGTGGCTAACTAAAATTCCGAGAAGCGGGTAACTGAACTTATGCTAGCTCTTTGTACATGCACACTGCAACTTCTTTTTTGCTTACAAGGTTCTACGAAGGAGTCTATGAAATCAATTGCTTGGATACGCAGACCCAATACTTCTTTCTTCCCACACTTCATTGGTAAGTCGAATGGTTAATCTGATAAGATGGTCCATCCTTGATATGTTATATGAGGACGGGTTGTCAGACTAGTTGTAGCCACACACATCACACAGGCTTTTACTGTATGTTTCATGCGATTACATTTGGTAAGATCTAAGGAATCTACAATAGGATGAAAAGACTGGCATCCTTCACATTATTGGCGAACTCAGTTCATAGAAACAAGCAATTCAACCATTCTGTGGGTAAATCAAAAGCGCCACTGGAATATTTTTCACTACCCCAATTATACACGCAAAAAGGGGCGACGCCACCATAGGGGCTGGTATGGGCGGCCGCCTCGGGTGGCTTTAAAGTGTGCACCTAGTTTGAGTCATCCTGGTTGTCCGAGGCTAGTTTTGTTTGTCCCAACACACGAGCAGGCAATGTAAAAAATGAGGAAAAACATTTCAATTTGGATGGGCCAATATCGTAAGTGCAAGGCAGGCCCTATAGCAGGCTCGTGGCCCAAACGAGCGCCTCCATATCGATCGAGAGCAGAAAAAATCCCAATTCATTCGCTCCAGCCTTCAGTCTGGTTCACTCCTAACCTAGCCGCCTCTAGACAAACCGACACAGCACTTCCTCGTGCCCTCGTTGGACGCCGGTCGCCGGGCTTCAAGCGAATGGAAGGACAAGAAGATGAAGATCCAACCCTGGGTGTAGCCTGCGTGGGACGTAGCGATGGCAGTACGGGCATGGCATCAAGCTTGTGCAAATGGACAGTCGCAGCTTGCAAGAGCAGCATGCGCAACGAGCAGGTACATGACATCCCTGATTATATCTAATTCAACTGTTCAATTTCTGGCCAATTGTTAGACCTGACGGTGTTGTAGAACTTCTTGTATGTAGGGAATCTATGAGAAAATGAAACCAATTTCTTCTTATTTTATAACTTCCCCAATCAATACTGAACTGACTGGACTTGATGTATCTAATCAAGTTTCCGGTGCAAACATACACGCTCATGTTGTTCTTGAGCCTAAAGTGTCTAATGTATAGACTGCTAATGAAGGATTTGATGCAAACATTTTACATGCTCCTGGTCATGAACATATAGCGTCTAATTACGGATCTAATGCAAGAATTTTGCAAGCTCCCATTGAAGGATTTAGTGTCTAATGATGATCTGCTATTTTGAGAGAGACATAGAGATTTGTAGGCATTGATGACAAGCAATTATAGTACATTTTCATGACTTGAGGAAACGTCGAGGCCATCTACCAGAAAGTCCCCGTATCATGACAATGTAGCATAAATACTTTTCTAATCTGTTGTTTGAAACTATTGGCATACTTGTGCAGGATAGATGTATTGATATGTAGTTTGCGCACTGGTTATAGGTGCAATTACACTTTGATATTTTCAGCCAGAGAACGAATAATTCAAGCAAGTACAGACCATGTTAGTAGTCCTCGTACACCATGTTGCATTTTGTGTTTTTTGGTGCTTACATCATTTAGTGTTTTATAATCTGAACTACTTTGGATCATTAGCTGGTTTTCAAAGTGCATGTAGCTTCACATTTCTCAAGTTATGTTGATTTCCGGAGTGCAAGTGCCTTCATATTTTTTAAGTTAAATTTTCGCCCCTGGTAACTTGAATTTGTGGATCTGCCACTTCACACAAATCATACACGCAGGCCAGTACGAATTAAATGAAATGCAGGGACTTACGCTAGCTCGTTGTGTAGGCTCACTACAGCTCTGCTTGCGCTTGGGATGTTCCATGTACAAGTCCATGTTACCACTTGCTTGGATGTGTAGGCCTTGTGCTCCTTGCAACCCCCTCTACATTTTTGAAACGGCGAATGGTTGATCAAATAAGAGCAATCGATCTTGTTGTACCGGAGGATAGGTACTTACATGGTTATACCGCTGTGCAGGATGTGTACCAGATCCCGTAGCACCGTCATGCTTCACTAAAAAAGGTTTTGCTTGTTTCAGATGATATGTTTAGAAGCAATAAGAGTTAAAGTCAGAGTTGTATATGTGTGTATGATAAGAGAGGAGTGAAAGGATATCGAAACATCTTTGGAATAGTGCACAAGGGAGTGATATGTGGGTACCTAGTTTGGGCTGGTGTTTGGGCATGCTCGCCTAGCTAGAGTGCGGGTCACTTCATAGTCATTGAGGGTGATGCGCTGGCGTTGTCTAGCCATGCACGAATGCAGATCTTGAGTGGCAGTGGAGCGCTACGATGCGGTGGACGAGACCGTTGGTGAAGCCCCAACGTCCTCGGGGGGCGGAGGTGCGATGATGTGCTCGGTGAAGTAGCCCCGGTGAGGTGGGAGACGGCGTCGGTGAAGCACACCTGATGCGGTAGAAGTCGGTGTTTGTGAGGCACGTTGGTTGCGGCGGCCAACACTGTCGGGGGACCACCCGGTGTGGTGGACGAGGGCGTAGATGAGGTAGCTCACGTGTGGTGGTGAAGCGCAACTGTCGTCTTCGTCGTCGTCGTCCGACACAGAGGTGGGGAAAGAGACGAGACGAGGGGCGATCCAAAAGTTGCTTGGGTTTGCGGTGAATTAGGGATTTTAGTGCTTTGGGTGCGGAAGGGGACGATGGAGAAGGGAGATTTTGCAAGGCTGGAATTGGGGCCGCCAGATATTTCAGTCTGAAACATGGAAGCGCAAACTTATTTTGTCATCGTTCTTTTTTGCGGGGGGCGGGCGGTGGGTGGCTGGGTGCTAGTGTCGGATCTTGGGTTCCGCAGACCCTTGAGAGGTTCGAACTCTAGGGGGTGTGCAAAGAACTCGTCCTCCCGAGTCTGCCTACTCTCTAATCCCACAGCCTATCTCAACGAACCGAATGGACAAGAGACGGAGCAGTTTACCCAGGTCCAGGCCACCTTGCGGTGTAAAACCCTACTCCTGCTTTGTGGTGGATTGGCCTCGAGGGGCTGAGAATGAACTAGTACTATTGAGAACAACCTCAGGAGGATAGGTGTTCTTGTGCTTGATGAGCTGGTGGGTGTGTGGATGATCTGAATAATCCGTCCCTTCTCTATGGTGGTGGCTAGGTCCTATTTATAGTGGCCTTGGTCTTCTTCCCAAATGAAGGTGGGAAGGGATCCCGTAATGGCCAATTTTGGAGGGAGACAACTAGTACATGTTATCCTGACAAAAGTAGTCTTCGCCTGCAAAAAGCCTCTGGTGGTGACGTTGTGGTGGGCTCGGCGATGACCTCCATCCTGCTGCCCTGGCGGTCTTGGTCTTGTTGCATCGGAATGGAAACATTTGCTTGAATCCTTGGGACTCCGCGCCTACGCTCGCCTCCTTAGTGTTGGGGAACACTGTAATTTCAAATAAAAAATCCTACGCACACGCAAGATCTATCATGGTGATGCATAGTAATGAGAGGGGAAGAGTGTTGACCATGTACCCTCGTAGACCGTAAGCGGAAGCGTTATGACAATGCGGTTGATTTAGTCGTATGTCTTCACGATCGACCGATCCTAGTATCGAAAGTACGACACCTCCGCGATCTGCACATGTTTGGCTCGGTGACGTCCCATGAACTCTTGATCCAGCTGAGTGTCGAGGGAGAGCTTCATCAGCACGACGGCATGATGACGGTGATGATGAAGCTACGGACGCAGGGCTTTGCCTAAGCACTACCACGATATGACCGAGGTGGATTATGGTGGAGGGGGCACCCCACACTGCTAAGGGATTAATGATCAACTTGTGTGTCTATGGGGTGCCCCGCTCCCTGTCGTGGTTCTAAGCCTAACAGTAGAGTGGGGGTAGGTATGGAGAGGCAAGGTCCTAGCTATGGAGAGGTTGTAAACACAAGGGATGTACGAGTTCAGGCCCTTCTCGGAAGAAGTAATAGCCCTACGTCTCGGAGCCCGGAGGCGGTCGAGTGGATTATGAGTATATGAGTTACAAGGTGCCGAACCCCTCTACCTGTGGAGGGGGTGGCTTATATAGAGTGCGCCAGGACCCCAGTCAGCCCACGTAGGAGAGGGTTTAAGGTGAGTTAAGTCCGGGGCGTTACTGGTAACGCCCCACATAAAGTGTCTTTACTATCATAAAGTCTACTTAATTACAGGCCGTTGCAGTGCAGAGTGCCTCTTGACCTTCTGGTGGTCGAGTGAGTCTTCATGGTCGAGTCCTTCAAGTCAGTCGAGTGAGTCCCTCGTTGGTCGACTGGAAGGCGACCTCTTCTAAGGGTGTCCTTGGGCAAGGTACTTAGATCAGGTCCATGACCCTACCCTAGGTACATGACCCCATCATTAGCCCCCGAATGGATTGAGGCTTCGAGTGAGGAAGGAGTTGATGTTGTTTCCGATTAACCTTTGCACACTGGTCGTGCGTTGTTCTGGACCAAAGAATCTCTTCGTCGATAGTGAGCAACTTGTCTTCAGTCGACTCGATCCATTCTCTTCTTTCGTCGAGTGATCTTTCGGGCTTCGACGATCTCCGAGCGACGGATCGCGGGAAACCCCGCGTCTGACAGACCGATCTGCCGTTCGCGGATTCCGCGGGATGCGAAATTTGGGGACGCGCGCGAAGCGGAGCGGACCGCGGCGTTCGGATGGGACGGGACATAGACGCCTCGATCTCCGCGCCGCTTTCTTCGCCACGTATCCCGTCTGCATAACTGTTCCTGGATATGATTAGATCGACCGGGCCCACCTGTCATCCACTCGGAAGGGACCTTATAAATGCGCCCGGCGAGGATTTTTGTACTGTGCCTCAGCATTCTCTCTCTCTCTCTGCTCCCTTCGTCCCCGTCCAGCGCGCTCGCTCTCGCCCCCGCACAACTTCCCCTCGCGCATCTCGCCGGCAACCATGGCCAAGGAGAAGACGGCGGCGCTGGAACGTGCGAAGAAGGCGTCGGCGTCGGAGAAGGCGAAGGGGAGATCTACCAGCCGCGGCGGGTCTTCGTCCAGATCCCGCCTGCCGAAGGGCTGGGTCCAAGGAGACTGGATCCAGTCGACCATCACAGAGAAAGACCTCCTCGACATGGCCAACGAGGGCTTGATCCCTCATGGAGCTGCGAGGCTTCCGGGGAAGGAGTGGCAGCCCCAGCCAGAAGAGGGTGAGTGTGTGCTCTTGGCCACCCATGTTGATCGTGGATTTTCTTTGCCGCCGAGTATTTTCTTCCGTGGCTTCTTGAACTTCTTTGGAGCGCAGCTCCACCACTTTACCCCAAATTCTATCGCCTATCTTGCCGCGTTCGTGTCCATGTGTGAGGGTTTCCTGGGCTGTCGACCGCACTGGGGTTTGTTCAAGCATATATTCACGTGTCGCTCTCAGACCGTGAAGAAGGCGAGCCCAGGCGATGAAAGAACCCGAGTCGTCCAAATGTGTGGGGGTCTGGGGATCCAGGTGAGGAATAAGAGCACCTTCCCGCCCATGACCTTTCCCGAGTCAGTCAGAGGCTGGCAGTCGACCTGGTTCTACTGCCAGGACCAGTCGACGCCGGGGCAGTCGAGTGGACTCCCTCAGTTTACCATGGACCGAGTGAACAAGCCCTCCTCTCTGAAGTTGATTCCGGAGGAGAAAGCTGACGTGAAGATGTTGATGGAGCGCGTGGTGCAGTTGGTTCGGGAGGGAGTGACGGGCATGGATCTCCTGGAGGTCTTCCTTAGGCGTCGCATCCAGCCCCTTCAGTTCCGGAGCCACTGCATGTGGTTGTACTGTGGGACTGAAGACGAGACTCGAGTCCATCCAGAAGCAGTCGACGATGTCACTCTGGAAAGATGGATGGTAGCCGTTACCGGAAACAAGGATAACCCACGCGGAGCCAGAAGGATTCCTCCACTCGACCACAACAGCGATCCAAACAAGGTACGCTTGCTCTGCTCTCCACTGTGTTCTTGTCACATTCATTTCTGTTTATCCTGCCGACTGGTCGATTGATCCTTGTCTTGATATCTGCTAGGCCCTCACCGAGCTGTACTCGATGCCCAATGGGGCACAAGCTCCGACTGAGGAGGGTGAGGCGAGTGGGGGCGAGAGCCAGGAAGAGGAGGAATGGGACTCGGACGTTGCAGAGGATGATGATGACGATGATGATGATGACGGTGATGAAGATGACGTTGAAGACGAGGAAGAAGAGGAGGAGGAGGTCGTACCACCGCGCTCAGAAAGGCGGTCGAAGCTTGTCCACGACCCTTCGACTGAACGTGGCAAGGGGGTTGCGACCGTTGCTCAGTCGACCAAGCGCCCTCGGACCACCTCTCCGGTGCCGACTGAAAAGGCGCCGAAGCAGCCCAGGGCGGCCTCGTCGAAGCCGATCAAGCTCCTGCCGAAGATGAAGGTGTCCATCCCCACCATATCAGGGTAATCGTGCTGCTTAAGTCTTCTTATTTTGTGTGAACTTTGTCTCTGGTCGACGCTGAAGTTAGTCGACTGATTCTTTGGAGTTGCAGTGCTGCTACTTCTGAAACCTCAGCCCGGGCTGATGACCATGAGATGGAGGACGCAGCAACTTCAAAACCAGGTACTATATTCTTAACGCCGTTTTTAGTCGACTGACTCGCGATCTCTGATCCTGATTCTTCTCCGTAGCTCCACCCAATGCTGTTATCAATCTCCCTGATGATGATGAGGATGAGGAACCGCTGAAGCGCAGAAGGAGTAGGAAAGCGTCCGCCAGCAAGGTGCCCCAGGATGTGACGGCGCCTGAGATTCTGATTGCGGAGGAAGAGAACACCACTCGACACACGGTGTCCTTCGCAGATCCATTGACGAGTGCTCAGCAGCCCTCCCTCTTCACGACGCACCACGTCCCAGAGGACCAAGCTGGCGCGGCGAAGGAGGCGATACGCCAGGCGGGAATCATGATGGAGCAGTTGAAGACCATCCAGGATGCGAGCCAGGCAGCTTATGACGCCAGTTCTTCCCTCCAAAGCAATGTTCAGGTCAGTCGACCACCGTTTGTTCTGTTAGATATGCCACCAAAAACTTTTCCTTTCCGGAATTTATAGTAGTCACCCACTGGGTGTGTCGATTAAACTCCGTGTTAGCGGGGGCACGCTGAGTGCACCCGCTGGGTGTAGTCCCCAAGGCTAAGGTCGACTGCTGGCAGTCGGCCTTAGGCTTTATGATGTCAATCTTTCTGTCAGTCGACTATGTCGACTGGATTTCATAAACCGGTGGGGGCACGCTGAGTGCACCCACTGGGTGTAGTCCCCGAGACTGTGGTCGACTGCTTGCAGTTGATTACAGTCTTAAAGAATACATCTCTGTTTTTTTTGAGGTCGACTGGTCGACTTTGTCTTCAACAGGATTAGTGGGGGCACGCTGAGTGCACCCACTGGGTGTAGTCCCCGAGACTACGGTCGAATGCTTGTATTCGGCTGTAGTCTTAGAAACGTGTGTTTTTTCCTTTTTCACTCGGAAGTGAATTATATTTGACATTTAGTCGATTGGTTCTTCGCAGAACTCCTGTGATCTTGTGGCTCGCTACTCTGAGCTGGAAAACAAGCACACTCAACTCGAGCTGAGCTTGAAGCTGGTTCAGGAGAAGCTGACGAAGGCAAAGGAGGAGACCGAAGGTATGTTTGGTGAGACCCTGACGACTGCTTTTCCCCTTGCTTGTTTCAAAATCTGATCTTGCTGTAACTTGCAGGTAAGGTAAGGGAGGCCCAACAGAAGAAAGACCTCGAACTAGCTGAGAAGATCAAGCTTGCTGACGAGAAGTTAGCTTCAGTCACCAAGCTTGAACAAGACAATACCAATCTGAAAGCTGCTCTTGGGATCGCCAACAAGGAGGTCAGTCGACTAAAAACTGATAAAGCTGCCCTGACCGACCAAGTCAGTAAGTTGACTGGGAAGAAAAATGATCTGGAGGCCTTCCTGAGTGGTCTTGCCAAGAAGCTGTTTCTTATGCTTGAAGGTAAACCTCTATGCTCGGCAAACATTTCCAATTGTGGTTTTTCCATTCGACCATCCCCTTGACTTAGTGATCATCCTTGCAGAATTTTGTCAAAACTTTGAAGAAGAAACTAGCCGGCTGGAGCCAAACCTCGACCCCGTCAATTCTCCGGTGAACGACGAAGTTGCCATGGATGTTTTCCGACTGGAGTCTCGTGTTGCAGCTGTCGTGGACTATCTCGCAAGGCTGAAGGCCGCCACATCTCGCATCGACTCGACGCTCTGGCCTGAGGAGACACTTCAGAATGACCTTGAGTCGCTGATGGCCCGCTTGAACACGATCCCTGGTCGAGTGCAGGAATGGAAGAAGTCCTCGGCTCGGTGTGGTGCAGATGTTGCTCTGTGTCTGGCCCGAGTCCACTGTAAAGATGCGCGAGAAGAGAAGCTGGCGGCCCTTCGGGTGGCCAACACCAAGAAACACGACTTCAGGTCCTTTATGGAAACTTTCCTTGCGGCTGCCACTCGGATCGCCGACGGAATTGACCTTGATGAATTCGTTGCACCTTCCAGCCCTCCACAGGAGGGGTAAAAAACTTCTTCTGGCTCGACGCTTTAAATTTGCCTCGGTATGCCGAGTGGAATTGTAACCGATAAACCTTAACAGGCTTAACGCCTGAGCACTTTCGGTTCCTTTAGATATCGATTCAAACTTGAATTTGGTGCTTGAATACGATTGCCTTTGGCTCGAAATGTCTTTTGCAGGTTCAAAGCAAGGCGCCTTTACTGCAATCGACTTATTCTTTAGTCCACTTAGGCGAGCACTGGGCTGCGGCTAAGCCTCCGAGTGGAAGTCCGGCTTACCACTCGGTAGGATTTCTATAACTTAGGCGAGCACTGGGCTGCAGCTAAGCCTCCGAGTGAGGGGTTTGCTCTTCACTCGGTAGGATTTTTATAACTTAGGCGAGTGCTTGGATTGCAGCTAAGCCTCCGAGTGGGAGGTTTGCTCTTCACTCGGTAGGATTTTGATAACTTAGGCGAGTACTTGGACTGCAGCTAAGCCTCCGAGTGAGAGGTTTGCTCTCCACTCGGTAGGATTTTGATAACTTAGGCAAGTACTTGGACTGCAGCTAAGCCTCCGAGTGGAAGTCCGGCTTACCACTCGGTAGGATTTTTATATCTTAGGTGAGTGCTTGGACTGCAGCTAAGCCCCCGAGTGAGAGGTTTGCTCTTCACTCGGTAGGATTTTTATATCTTAGGCGAGTGCTTGGACTGCAGCTAAGCCCCCGAGTGAGAGGTTTGCTCTTCACTCAGTAGGATTTTTACAATCTTAGGCGAGTCCTTGGACTGCAGCTAAGCCCCCCGAGTGAGAGGTTTGCTCTTCACTCGGTAGGATTTTTATAACTTAGGCGAGTGTTTGGACTGCAGCTAAGCCCCCGAGTGAGAGGCTTGCTCTTCACCCGGTAGGATTTTTATATCTTAGGCGAGTGCTTGGATTGCAGCTAAGCCCCCGAGTGAGAGGTTTGCTCTTCACTCGGTAGGATTTTTACAAACTTAGGCGAGTCCTTGGACTGCAGCTAAGTTTCCGAGTGAGAGGTTTTCTCTTCACTTGGTAGGATTTTTATAACTTAGGCGAGTGCTTGGACTGCAGCTAAGCCCCCGAGTGAGAGGCTTGCTCTTCACTCGGTAGGATTTTTATATCTTAGGCGAGTGCTTGGACTGCAGCTAAGCCCCCGAGTGAGAGGTTTGCTCTTCACTCGGTAGGATTTTTACAAACTTAGGCGAGTCCTTGGACTGCAGCTAAGCCCCCGAGTGAGAGGCTTGCTCTTCACTCGGTAGGATTTTTTACAACTTAGGCGAGCACAGGGCTGCAGCTAAGCCCCCGAGTGGAAGTCTGGCTTACCACTCGGTAGGATTTTGATAACTTAGGCGAAACTGATTCGCAGCTAAGCCTCCGAGTGGGAGTCTGGCTCACCACTCGGTAGGATTTTTACAAACTTAGGCGAAACGGATTCGCGGCTAAGTCACCCACTGAGGGGGAATTTTATTGGACAAAAATAAAAAGTGACAGAAATTATGGAGGAACTATGACACTATTATTTTGAGGTCCATGAACTACAGAAGTACTTTATTGCAACTCATCCGAGTGATAAAACTTAAGTATAAAATGGGCGGAGTAGTTCCGCGTTCCAAGCTCGGGGCTCGTCGATATTATGCTCGACGTTGTAAAGACGGTACGCCCCGTTGTGGAGAACCTTGGTGACGATGAAGGGACCTTCCCAAGAAGGAGCAAGCTTGTGTGGTTTGTGCTGATCCACTCGGAGAACTAAATCTCCTTCCTGGAAGGCTCGACCTCTCACATTTCTGGCGTGGAAACGACGCAAATCTTGTTGGTAGATGGTCGACCGGATCAGAGCCATCTCCCTTTCTTCCTCTAAAAGGTCGACTGCGTCCTGCCGCGCTTGTTCAGCCTCTGCTTCGTTGTAGATTTCAACTCGAGGAGCATTGTGGAGAAGATCACTCGGCAAGACTGCTTCAGCTCCGTAGACCAAGAAGAATGGAGTTCTTCCGGTCGACCGATTAGGTGTGGTCCGCAGCCCCCAAAGCACTGAGGGAAGTTCGTCGACCCAAGCTCCAGCCGCGTGTTTGAGATCACGCATCAGTCGGGGCTTCAATCCCTTAAGAATCAGTCCATTAGCTCGCTCTGCTTGTCCATTCGACTGCGGATGGGCGACTGAAGCGTAGTCGACCCGTGTGCCTTGGGAGTTGCAGAAATCTCTGAATTCCTCCGAGTCAAAGTTCGACCCATTATCCGTAATGATGCTGTGCGGGACTCCATATCTGAATATTAGTTCCCTGATGAAGCTAACAGCAGTACCGGTGTCAAGGTTCTTGATTGGTTTAGCCTCGATCCACTTGGTGAACTTGTCGACTGCCACCAGTACATGCGTGAAGCCACTTCGTCCTGTTCTCAAAGGACCGACCATGTCCAGTCCCCATACTGCGAAAGGCCAGACGAGTGGGATGGTCTTCAGAGCCGACGCAGGCTTGTGCGACATATTCGAGTAGAACTGACATCCCTCGCACTTATCCACTATCTCTTTTGCCATCTCATTCGCCTTTGGCCAGTAAAATCCGGCTCGGTATGCTTTGGCCACGATGGTCCGAGAGGACGCATGATGACCACAGGTCCCGAGTGGATATCATTGAGGATGAGTCGACCTTCTTCTGGTGTTATGCACTTCTGACCAACTCCAGTCGCGCTTTCTCTGTATAATTGTCCTTTGATTACGGTAAAGGCCTTAGATCGACGGACGATCTGTCGAGCCTCTTCCTCATCCTCCGGAAGCTCTTTTCTCAGGATATACGCGACATATGGAACTGTCCAGTCGGGAATGACCACCAAGACCTCCATGATCAAGTCGACCACCGCTGGGACTTCAACCTCAGTCGGATCTGTGGCACTCTTGGGCTGTGGAGTTTCTTCGGTGAAAGGATCTTCTTTGACTGACGGAGTGTGTATATGCTCCAAGAACACACCACTCGGAATGGCTTCTCTCTTGGAACCTATCTTTGCTAGATCATCAGCTGCTTGATTTTTCAGTCGGGGTATATGATGGAGCTCCAACCCCTCGAACTTCTTTTCCAGCTTCCTCACTGCACTGCAGTATCCAGTCATGGCTGGGCTTCTCACGTCCCACTCTTTCATCACCTGGTTGACCACTAAATCCGAGTCGCCATAGACCATCAGGCGACGGACGCCGAGTGAAATGGCCATGCGCAACCCATATAAGAGGGCCTCATATTCTGCCTCATTGTTGGAGGAATCAAAGTGAATCTGGAGCACATATCTGAGCTTATCTCCTCTGGGGGAAACCAGGACAACCCCAGCACCGGAACCATTCAACATCTTAGAGCCATCAAAGAACATGGTCCAATGCTCCGAGTGAACTTCAGTCGGCTGCTGTTGTTCAATCCACTCGGCGAGGAAATCTGCTATTGCCTGGGACTTAATGGCTTTCTTTGCCTCAAACTTGATATCAAGGGGAAGAAGTTCAATCGCCCATTTGGCCACTCGACCAGTTGCATCTCTGTTGTGCAAAATCTCTGATAGTGGAGCGTCGCTGACGACTGTGATGGAATGATCAGAAAAATAATGAGCAACCTTCTTTGTGGTCATGTATATTCCATACACAAGCTTCTGATAATGAGGATATCTCTGCTTGGATGGAGTCAAGACTTCAGACAAATAATACACTGGGCGCTGAACTTTGAGAGCTTTTCCTTCTTCTTCCCGCTCGACCGTAAGCACAGTACTGACGACTTGTCCTGTGGCTGCGATATAGAGCAACAGAGGCTCTTTGCTGATTGGAGCAGCAAGCACCGGCTGGGTGGAGAGCAGAGCTTTTAGCTCGGCAAACGCTGCATCAGCTTCTGGAGTCCACTCGAACTTGTCTGTCTTCTTCATCAGTCGGTAAAGAGGCAATGCCTTTTCACCGAGTCGTGAGATGAATCGACTTAATGCGGCCAAGCATCCAGTAAGCTTCTGGACATCGTGCACTCGCACAGGGCGTTTCATTCGGAGAATAGTGCCAATCTTCTCTGGGTTAGCGTCGATTCCCCGTTCGGAAACGAGAAAACCGAGTAACTTGCCACCAGGAACTCCAAATGTGCACTTTGATGGATTGAGCTTGATATCATATCTTCTGAGGTTGGCAAATGTTTCGGCGAGATCAGCGAGCAGGTCGGAACCTTTTCGTGACTTGACAACGATATCATCCATATATGCTTCCACATTCCGACTGATTTGAGTGAGTAGACACTTCTGAATCATTCGCATAAATGTGGCTCCGGCATTCTTGAGGCCGAATGGCATGGTGATATAGCAGAAGCACCCGAATGGAGTGATGAAAGCTGTTTTTACCTCGTCGGGTCCGTACAGACGGATCTGGTGGTACCCGGAGTAGGCATCTAAAAAAGACAGCCTCTCGCATCCCGCGGTCGAGTCAACAATTTGATCTATGCGAGGGAGAGGAAAATGATCTTTCGGGCAGGCCCGGTTGATGTGCTTGAAATCAATGCACATTCGGAGCGACTTGTCCTTCTTAGGAACCATGACGACATTAGCGAGCCACTCGGAGTGGTATATCTCTCGGATAAATCCTGCCGCCAACAGTCGAGCCACTTCCTCACCAATGGCTTTTCTCTTCTGGACGGCGGACCGCCGAAGATGCTCTTTGACTGGTTTTGCAGATGAGTCGACTCTTAGGCGATGCTCAGCCAGTCCCCTGGGAACACCTGGCATGTCAGCGGGCTTCCATGCAAAAATGTCCCAGTTCTCACGGAGGAACTGGATGAGCGCTTCTTCCTATTTTGGGTCGAGTGTTGTGGAGATGCGGGTCGGAGCTGCATCGGGGTCGGTCGGGTGAATGTGAACAGGCTTCGTCTCACCGGACGACTGGAATGCAGACTCTGTGGCGGGTTTCTTTGATCGCAGCAAGTCACTCGGATCTGCGTTTTGCTTGTATTCCTCGAACTCGACCGCTGTCACCTGGGAATCGGCAATCTTTGAGCCCTTCTGAAAGCACTCTTCTGCCTTTTTCCGATCACCGGTGACAGTGATCACTCCTTTGGGGCCGGGCATCTTCAATTTGAGGTACACGTAACATGGTCGAGCCATGAACCGTGCGTAAGCTGGTCTCCCCAAAATGGCATGATATGCACTCTGAAAATCCACGACCTCAAACGTCAACTTTTCTTTGCGAAAATGTTTCGAATCACCAAACACCACGTCCAAAGCTATTTGGCCGAGTGACTCGGCTTTCTTCCCTGGTATAACTCCATGAAAGCTCATGTTACTAGTGCTCAGTCGGGACATCGGAATGCCCATTCCTTTCAGTGTGTCTGCATACAACAAATTCAGCCCGCTTCCACCGTCCATCAGCACTTTTGTCAGTCGAGTGCCTTCGACAACTGGATCGACCACCAAAGCTTGCCTCCCAGGGGTGGCAATATGAGTCGGGTGATCAGATTGGTCGAATGTGATGGGTATTTGAGACCATTTCAGATAATTTGCTTTTGCTGGGGCAACCATGTTCACCTCTCGGTTAATGACTTTCAGTCGACTCCTGCTTTCCACATCTGCAAAGATCATCAGAGTGGAGTTGATATGCGGATATCCTTCCTCACTGTCCTCCTTGTCTTCGGCCTTGTCCGACTCCTTCTCCTTGTCCTTAGACTGTTTTCCCTGAAACTGCTGGATCAGGAGTCGACATTGGCGAGTGGTGTGCTTCGGGTAGATGATATTCCCCTCTTCGTCTTTCTTCGTGTGGATGTGACATGGCATATCCATTACGTCGTTCCCTTCTTTATCCTTTACCTTCTTGGGGTTCCAGGATCCTTTTGGTTTCCCCTTAAACTTTCCCTGAGTCACGGCCAGAGCCTCTCCAGGAGCTGCCGGTTCAGCCTTCCGCTTCTGTTTCCGACTGGTGTTTCCTTTTTCCGACTGACTCGGCTTGTGCTTGCCGCTTCGGAGTCGGTCTTCTTCTTCGCCGTTGGCGTACTTGGTAGCAATCTCCATCATCCGACTCAAGGTCATGTCACCGGTTCGACCAAACTTCAAACTCAGTTCTCTGT
This sequence comes from Triticum aestivum, assembly GCF_018294505.1. Classification (NCBI taxonomy): domain Eukaryota; kingdom Viridiplantae; phylum Streptophyta; class Magnoliopsida; order Poales; family Poaceae; genus Triticum; species Triticum aestivum. The sequence goes on along the minus strand of NC_057812.1, from coordinate 400,061,237 downwards.
TCTTGACGCCATCTTTGAAGGCGCAGACTGCCTGATGATCAGACACATTCTCCACAGTGTGGTGCAAAGTGATCCACCTCTGAATATACTCTCTGAGAGTCTCATTAGCCTTCTGCACGCAGACTTGCAACTCTGTCAATCCAGCTGGTCGCTTGCAAGTTCCTTCAAACGTTCTGATGAACACTCGGGACAGATCTTCCCAAGTGTAAATGCTGCTAGGAGGTAATTGAGTCAACCATGCCCTGGCAGAACCTTCCAGCATGAGGGGCAAATGCTTCATGGCCACCTCGTCGTTCCCACCACCAATCTGAACTGCCACTCGGTAGTCCTCAAGCCAAGTTTCAGGCTTAGACTCACCAGTGAACTTGCTGACTCCTGTTGCCAACCTGAAATTGGGAGGGATAACTGCGGCTCTGATAGCTCTGCTGAAACATTCAGGACCAGAAACATGCACTCGACTGCTTGTGGGTGCATCTCTGTCGAGTCCGCCTCGATGGGCTCTGTTCCGGTCGACCAAACCTTGCACGATAATGGATCGCGCGTCGAAGCCTGGTTCTCTGGGGTCGACTGGAACCCTTCGCCCTGTACTGTACTGACGCCTGTCATCTTGCTGCCGAGGAGCGTAAGACCCACCCCTCGGAGGGGAATTGGGCACTCGACGCCTATCATCTCGGTCGAGTCGGTCACCATATTGATCTCGCCGATTCTCGCGCCCTTCACGCCGCGGAGGCGATCTGGGGCTGTGAGCCGACTGAACCGTATTCGCAGTGACGGATCGACTGTGAATTCTGTTGCGCGACTGAGACACGGCTGAATTCTGATCTCCTGCTGCCCGGAGCAGATCCCTGATCTGCAGCAAACCTCTGCCAGCTTCCGACTGCGAAGGCTGGATGGACTCTGCTATACGGGTCGCAGCTGCTAAATTCTGGATTGGGGTTCGATATACCTGAGTCGGCGGGAAGAGTTGACGTCGACTGGTGTCGGGAACTCGTTGCCGCGCGCGCTCGTCGAGTGCTCGCTGAAGATTCTCCAGTCGAGTGCGTTCGGCCAAATTGGCCAGACGTGCCTCCTCCAAGGCACGAGCCTCGGGGGTTTCTCCTGCGATGGGAGTACGCAGGGCATCCACGTTCCTGCGGCGAAGTTCCTCTCTTTGCAGAGAGTCGAGTGGCTCGGGCTGGTACTCTTCGTGGCCTCGTGCGGGGTCGCCTCCGTCACCTGCTCCACCATCACGGGCGAAGCCAGGGGGACTGCGGGGCCCGTCGACCATCAAGATTTCCGCCGCTGGATCACTGCTACCGCACTCGGATGCAGTCTCTACGGAGCCAGTCGACAGATCGAACAAGCCGTAGAGAGATTCGTCGGGCTCGATTGCCGCAACTTGGGTGGTGGCCGATTGGCGAGCCACCGCGTGCCTCACCCATCGCTGAAGCCTCGACCGGCCCGAGCGCTTGCGCTGGCGGGAGACCGGGAGGGTGGACGATGGAGGAGCCGACCGATACGGGGTCGACGGTTGCCGCAGCAGAACGCCGCGGACACATGCGCGAAAATGCGTCGCACCGCGGACGGGGAGCGCATCAACGTCGAGTGGAGCCTCCTGGAGCCACGCGGAGTCGTCGGCGATGAAGGTGAGAGTGCCGAGACGGATCTCTCGACCCTCGACCAAAACTCCAGCAGACACCATGATGAAAGTACTCGGAAGAATCGCAACTTCTCCACAAATCGCTAAAACACCTGCCCCACGGTGGGCGCCAACTGTCATGGTTCTAAGCCTGACAGTAGAGTGGGGGGTAGGTATGGAGAGGCAAGGTCCTAGCTATGGAGAGGTTGTAAACACAAGGGATGTACGAGTTCAGGCCCTTCTCGGAAGAAGTAATAGCCCTACGTCTCGGAGCCCGGAGGCGGTCGAGTGGATTATGAGTATATGAGTTACAAGGTGCCGAACCCCTCTACCTGTGGAGGGGGTGGCTTATATAGAGTGCGCCAGGACCCCAGTCAGCCCACGTAGGAGAGGGTTTAAGGTGAGTTAAGTCCGGGGCGTTACTGGTAACGCCCCACATAAAGTGTCTTTACTATCATAAAGTCTACTTAATTACAGGCCGTTGCAGTGCAGAGTGCCTCTTGACCTTCTGGTGGTCGAGTGAGTCTTCATGGTCGAGTCCTTCAAGTCAGTCGAGTGAGTCCCTCGTTGGTCGACTGGAAGGCGACCTCTTCTAAGGGTGTCCTTGGGCAAGGTACTTAGATCAGGTCCATGACCCTACCCTAGGTACATGACCCCATCACTCCCCCGTATATAAAGGAGTGGAGGAGGGGGGAGGGCCGGCCCTCTATGGCGCACCCTGGAGGAGTCCTACTTCCTTTGGGAGTAGGATTCCCCCTCCTTCCCTAGTTGGACTAGGAGAGAAGGAAGGGGAGAGAGGGACGAAGGAAAGGAGGGAACCGCCCCCCTTCCTAGTCCAATTCAGACCAAAGGGGGAGGGGGCGCGCGGCCTGCCCTGGCTGCCTCTCTCTCTCTCCACTAAATCCCACACTACTAGGAAAAGGCTAATTAGTGACGCACCTGTTTTGGCCATTAATGGCGCACTATAGGTGCGCCACTATTAACACGCCACTAGTAACAAGTACTAATGGCGCACCCCTGGTGCGCCATTAGTATCCAAGATAATAGTGGCGCACCTGGCAGTGCGCCATTAATATGTCTCCTGCTGTGCCATTACTATGCCTCCCAGGGGGCCATATTTACCTTGTGCTCTGGGTTACTAATGGCGCACTTCCAGGTAATGCGCCACTAGTATGTTTATTGCAATGCGCCACTAAAGTGCAGTATGGTGCGCCACTAGTATGAATATTAGGAATTTTTCTCTTTTCTGATATTTGCACAGGTTAAAAAATATATTACTGCACAGAATATAGAGAACACAACATATAAACAACAGATTTATCAAATACAAATAGAAGATTAGTCTCCGAATACAACTCATCATATTAGTCTCTGAATTCAAAAGACCGAACAAAGTTAGAACATTACAAGTCTCGAGACCGCGAGTAGTGAGTTTGTCTTCACATTACAAGTCGATATTGATCATCTAAACTACCATCACATAGAAGAGAGTTGCGGTCATCACGATGAAACTGGTCTTCATCCGGTTCCTCCTCTGCTCCCTCCTCTCTCCCACTAGATAGCACGGGTATCTAGCTTCCGCCTCCGCCCTAGTGGTGTACCCTTTGTAACTGTTACTGCTGAAACGGTGAACCTGTCTTCGACACTCCTCCCAGTCGTCGTAGACTCCGGGAACCTTACCCTTGTACACGACATACGATGACATCTCTATGCACTAGACAAACAAAACGTTAGTAGCAATTCACAGACAATACATAAGCAATATATAAGAATGCAACAAAAGGATCGGAAGAGAAATGCAACACATTAATAGCTCAATTCATGGTCCTAATAATAAATAGCATCGATTACATATAAGTTGAACGACTGTCCAAACCAAAGAGACATACAAGTTCATTAAAGTTTAATTACAACATGAGCTAATCGATATTTAAGAACTACATAGCATCACTACTTTCGACTCGACTCAAGGACCGGAGCATGGATGAAGCCGCTGTCTTTCGTGATGGTCATGAAATCGCGATCGTTGTTAGCCTGCATTTGTAGCGTTGGTTCTATTTCACTGTTGGACGGTTGATATCTGAGGTAGAACTTCCCCGAGGTACGAAGGACATCTTGATGGATGATTTCTGCAAACTCCGAATGGATGCGAAAGAATTCTTGTCTGGGGTCCGCATCTTGGATTGCCGACAAGCGTGCGGCCCAATCTTTGAGACTATTTGGTAGCAGAAGTTGATTATGGTCCCGTACGATCGCCCGCATGTGATGGAGGGTGTAGTAGGCATCCTTCTGACCGCCAGACGGCTGCTTGACACAGGGGAACGTTCTTACGTGGGTGAACACCTACTTGCCGTACCTAAGAATTGGCCTCCTGAAGGTGCCTCCAGATTTGGCGTAGCCAGGGAGAACATCATCAAGAACTTTCTTGATATTTGTGTAGTCTTTATTCGACTAACGGTCCAAGTTGAAATACGTTGCCATGAAATAGTTCGGGCTTAAGAGGATGAGTGTGCAATGTGTGTCACTGCACAAAACACGGAATGTTAAAAAAAGAACGATCGAAATCTAAGAAATCATATGTTATGGGGCGGTGAAGGGATGACTTACTCGGGAAAGTAAGGCACGAGGAAGTTATCCTTATCTGGGTTCGCCAGAATGATGCCTTCAAGGTATGAACTCGCGACTAGACGGTCCCCAGCGCTGCCCAAGATCTTGGCACGCATGTAGAATGGGTCGACTATCACGATGTCCAGGGTCTTGTCTCTAATGATCTGCATCTCCATACTCAGCGAAAATAGCCGAACGAAGGTGTAGTGCAGCGGATGAATGTTAAACATAGCGAAGATGTCATTAAAACGCAGGACGATCATACCCCCGATGGCGCTATCGACAAAGCCCTTGCCCTCTGGCACCTTGGCCATGAAAACCAGGTATGCCACATCATTCTCGGAGAGACACCGCTTCTCCAAAGAAAGAACACTGTCATGCAGACTCCGCATAGCACCGGTTGCAGCATTGAGCAGATTAGTCGGTAGCATCGGCCTACCCACCACACGCACCCTCCTTGAGATATCCATAGATGTCGGTGGCCCGTCCTGAGCATGGATCGTACTCGGTGCCGGCAGGCTCGCACCCTTGTTATTCTTTCTTTTCCGTCCCTTCTTCTTCTGCTGTAATGGGATCGAGTTCTGCTCAGAGACAGCCTTCTTGAGTGTGTTGGGGCAGATAATATTTTGCACCTCGGCTATCTGAGGCTCGGTGAAGGCGGCAGCTGGAGGCGTCTCCTGAAAAATGAACGCTAGACAACGCCTGTTGCAATTGGGTTTCTCCACGGTACCAGCTAGATCGCGATCATCTTTTGCAGGGTTGGGTTCTTGAGAAGGAGGCTCCAAGAATTCGTCATCATACCCATGTCCGTTGAAGTACTTATCGACCCTGGTAAATGTACCGTCTTCGTCGTCTGGATCTTGTGCCATATGCATGTCCAGATCAGCCATATGTTCGCCGTCGTCGTCCGGTAGCATTGCGGCGGTCTTGCCATGGCTTGGCACCGACACGACTAGCGGTGTTGTCTATGGGGTGGTGTCCCCCGCCCCCAAACAAATTTGGCTCTTTGGCCAAAGCATGGACCAGCCTATGCAGGCGCTGAGCGTCATCACATCATATTCGTCAGCCCCAGGGGATCGATACGGAGGTAACAAGTCGTCGCAGCCCTGCAACACCCGAACCAGTTGAACCCTATACACGTTGGGTGCCATCGGATTACCGTGGAAAAGGTGGTTGCCTGTTTGAATGATTCTGGCCTTGGCGACATCGATCAACTCGCCGTTCACGAAGTACAGGAGAGTGCATGGAACGTCGGCGGCGCCCTAGTCACTAAAATGTGTTTAAATAATATTTGTTGCAGTATGTATGCTGTAAATTTGTTGTAGTATTGTTGGCAAATATGTTCATCATTTTTACTGTGGTTTACAGATACAACAACTCACACACGTATATTTCACTATTATTCCTTGCACAATTCAACTTGCCAATAACCTAATCCAGTTCTTTTTTGTTCTGCAAGGAAAAAGAACCTGCATTGCTTGAACAAATGGTTGAGGAATTGTGTCAACATGTAACCGACGACTCACCGACTGTCAGGAGTCTCTGCTTGCGAGTGGGGGCGAGAAGCGGAGACAGGATTCAGATGTCAATCCCACAAGACGATTAAGACAGATAAACATACACTACCACTAGGTGCCAGTCTACACAGATCAACCAACCAACCCACCCTATGAACCCTACACTATCGATGATGAAACTGAAGTACTGAACCCTAACAGAGTATGACACATGAACAATCAGACAGAGCTGCCATTTTACCAAAAACTGGGGGATTTTCTCCCAAGTGATGAACTGCCAGTTCTTGGATGCACATTTGGATGGGTGGGCGGGTGGAACGATGAGTTCTTGGGTTCTTTGCTTTCGGGAGGAAGGGGAAAGGGGGGAGCCGCACCTTGGCAAGTGGGGGCGACAAGACCCACGACGGCGAGGATCCTCGAAGACGGCGTAGCGGAGCTTGGTGCAGCTCCTAGGCACGACGACGGAGCACGGGACGGTCGGTGGCCGCGGTGACGCGCGGCGGCCGTGCTCAGGGTGGCGGGGGCCGCGGAGGGTTCGGCCGGCTGGGCGCGCCACGGTGGAGGGCCGGCAGGGGCGGCTTGAACCCTAGGTCTCGCGCTCAGGAAGGGCTCCGGTGGTGGGCTCGAGGAGGAGGCGGCGCTCGGGGGGAGGGAGGGGGTGGGTGGTGCGCTCGGCCGATTCCGTTCGGGTGAACCGAGCGAGGAGATAGGGAAGGATGCGGGGGGTCGTCGGCGGCGGTAGAGAGGGGGAGGGTGCGGGGGACATCGGCGGCGGTGGAGCGGGGGAGGGTGCGGGGGGTCGGCGGCGGCGAGGGGATCTGGCGAGGGGGGAATGGAGGGGGATCTGGCGCGGGAGGCGAGGGGGAAAGGGATAGAGGGGGGAAGGTTAGCAATGGCGCACCTTCCAGGGGTGTGCCATAAGTACATCCATCGCAATGGCGCACCACCAAGGGGTGCGCCATAAGTAACTTTTTTATTTTTATTTTTAGTTGAGTCTAATAATTTTTTAGAAAATGACGATCAAATTTGAAAACATTTATGAATGTGAAAAATATCATCAAATTTGTTATTTGAAAATATTTATGAATATGAAAAAATATCATCAAATTTGTTATTTGAAAATATTTGAAAAAATATCATATAAATAGGTATACCAATGGCGCACCTAGGGGTGCGCCATAAGTACATTGATAGCAATGGCGCACCTTCTACTGGTGCGCCATTAGTAACTTTTATTATTATTATTTATAGTTGCATCTAATAATTTTTTAGAAAATGACAATCAAATTTGAAAACATTTATTAATGTGAAAAAATATCATCAAATTTGTTATTTCAAAATTTTTATGAATATGAAAAAATATCATCAAATTTTTTATTTAAAAATGTCATCAATATTTTTTTGGATTTTTAGTTGCATTCATTTGTGAATTGGTAAACCATTTATGAATATCAAAAAAATATCATCAAATTTGAAAAAATATTCATGAATTCAAAAAGTGCCTATGAAATTTAAAAATATTCATGAGTTCAAAAATATTAACAAATTCAATACTTTTGTGAGTTAGAAATTCAATACCATAATAAACATAAATAAATATTCATGAGGGCTAGAACAAAAGAAATATCATTTCAATATGTCGAAATACAATCGAGAAATGAAGACTATGATTTAAATACAATCGATCTTAGCTACCTATCTTTTCACAATCTTCTTGCCCTTCTTTTTCGCAAATGGAGTTCTTCTATTGAACGGACGTCCTTTAGGTAGGGTGGTCCTGCTTCTTCTTGTGGTGTATGGCACTTCATCATCGTCGTCATGTTCCATCTTCGGGTCGCCGTACTTGTCGAAGTCTTGCTCATTGGCGACTCCATCCATTCTGATGATCTTCCTTTTGCCTCTCCTCACGACAACACGACTGGGCTTTGACGGGTCTGTAATGAAGAAGCATTGGTCCACTTGGGAAGCCAGTACCCATGGCTCATTTTTCGCGGTGACGTTTGCGCCCGCGGTCTTGGATTTGGCTTCAGGTATTACCATGGTGGTGAAATACCGGTCTTCTTTTAGGACGCTCTTCGCCCATCTGACATGGAACATCGGGACCTTCTCTCCAGCGTAGCTCAGCTCCCAGATCTCCTCGATCATTCTATAGTATCTGTCCTTGTCGTTACCGGTGTAGGATTCCATCGTTACCCTGGAGTTCTGATAACCATCGCTCATCATGTCCTTTCCCTCGGTGTAGAATGTGTAGCCGTTGATATCATATGCCTCATAGGTCATCAGGTTGTGCTCGGCGCCCTATGACAAGGCAAATATGAGTTTTTCTTCCGCAGAAGAATCCTCATGTAAAGGGTATGACAGAAGCTTCTCCTTGAACCAACGTGTGAAAATTGAGTTGTGCTCTTTGATTATATCTCCGTCTGTCCTTTGTTGGCCTCGGTCATTGTACGTCTTCTCAATAAAGGTTTTGTGTTGTACCACCCAAGGATCGACCACGTCTATGTGTTGTAGCGCGACTAGGTTTACTCTTTCAAAGTCGGCGAGTCGACCCTCGAAGTCGACATGCATTTCACGGCGACCATCGCGATGACCCCATCCAGCGAGCCTGCCAAGGTGCATGTTGACGGGCAGACCAACGGGGTTCTCGATGCCTAGATAATTCATGCAGTAGGAGATACACTCTTCGGTCAGAAAGCCCCTGGCTATGCTTCCCTCTAGATGTGACATGTTGCGAACGTATCCTTTGATGACACCATTCATCCTTTCGAATGGCATCATGCTGTGCAGGAACGTCGGCCCGAGTTGGATGATATCCTCCACGATATGGACCAGCAGATGCACCATAACATCGAAGAATGCGGGCGAGAAGTACATCTCAAGCTCGCATAGTATCACCATGATCTCTTCCTGTAGCCTTCTGAGTTGCCTCACGCTAACCGACTTCCGAGAGATGACGTCAAAAAAGTTGCATAGGCCAAATAGCATTTCACGGACGTGCACGTCCATGATCCCACAGATTGCAACTGAAAGTATCTGCATCATCAGCACGTGACAGTCGTGAGGCTTCATCCCACTGAACTTCTGCTTCGTTGAGTCTAGGTATCTGCTTATCTTCCCCACGTAACCATAAGGAAGTTTTACTCCTACGAGGCAGGTGAAAAACTGCTGGATCTCCTCCTGACTTAGAGTGAAGCACGCGGGAGGGTAGTCATTTCCGATCTTCTTGGCCTTTTTGCCTTTGCGACGACTTTCCGTGTCCTGCTTCGCCTCATCATCATCATCATCATTAGCGTGAAGCTCCTCCCTGATGCCCATTGATTTCAAGTCTGCCCTTCCTTTCGGCCCATCTTTGGTCCTCTCTGGCATGTTGAGGAGGGTACCAAGCAGACTCTCGCACACGTTCTTCATGATATGCATGACATCAAGGCTGTGAGGCACATGGAGGATCTTCCAGTACGGCAAGTCCCTGAAAATAGACCTCATTTTCCATACCTTCAGCAGCGGCTCTGGTGCCTTTCGCTTCTTTCTCGGCTCTGGTGCCTTTTGCTTCTTTCTCGATAGTGGGCAATCTTTCCAATTTTTCAACAACTCGTCAATTTCCTCGCCGCTCCTCGTACGCGGGCGTCTTCGTGGTTCGGTTTCACCATCGAACAGATCCTTGTGTTTTCTCCATGAGTCATCGTCGCGAAGCCACCTTCGATGTCCCATGAACACGGTTTCCAAAGACCCGAGATCTCTAGCTAGCTAGCGATACGTTGTGTCATCCATGCACCTGATGCATCCAGAAAATCAATGGACCACCTGCCCTGTGACATATCCGTAACCGAGATAGTCGTGCACCGTCGTGAGTAGTGCGGCTCTCATAGGGAAATATTCTTTCTCTGCGGCGTCCCATGTATTGGCTGGCATTTTCCATAGCGTCTCTAGATCCTCTTTCAGCATCCCCAGATACAGATTGATGTCATTCCCTGGTTGTTTCAGCCCTTCGATTAGCATACTCATGTGTATGTACTTCCTCTTCATGCACAACCATGGGGAAGGTTGTATCAAACACAGGCCAGGTGCTATGTGTGCTTCTCTGGTTGCCAAACGGATTGACTCCATCGGTGCTCATGCCCAGCATGATGTTCCTTGGATCGTCCCCAAATTCTGGGTGTTCGAAGTTCAACGCTTGCCACTGGCTCGCATCCTTAGGGTGACTCAGCATCTTGTCTTTTTTATTTATCTTCGGATCATTTCCGTCATCTTCTCGCTTCTTCACCTCCCTATCCGTGTGCCAACGCAGGAGCTTTGCTAGCTTAGGGTCCGCGAAATACCGCTGGAGACAAGGAGTGATCGGAAAGTACCACACCACTTTTCGAGGAGCTTTCTTCCTCTTCTTGTATCGAGTGACACTGCACACCGGACATATGGTAGACTCCGTGTGCTCGTCCCGATAAATGATGCAATTGTTCATGCACACATGGTATTTCACGTGCGGTAAATCCAGAGGACACACGATTTTCTTCGCCTCCTCGAAACTGGTCGGGCACTTGTTCCCCTTGGGAAGACGTTCGTGCCAGAGTGACATGTTCTCGTCAAAGCATGTGTCGGTCATTTTGTGTTTTACCTTCATCTCCAGAGCCATGAGCGTTACTTTCAGGCGGGTATCCTCGGGCCTGCATCATTAATACAATGGAGTAACCGCGTCTATCTCCAGTTGATCCAGCTTGGATTTCTCTCGGGTGGCAGCTCTTGCGTTATCCGTCTGCTTGAGAAGCAGCTCTTGAATATGAGGGTCCTGCACCCAGCTCATCGATGTTCCATCGTCGTCTGCTCCAGCATCTTCATCTTCATGATCATGCCCTTCATCTTGATCTTCCTCATCATCATGTACGGCATCTTCTACATGATGACTATGTACTACATCACCGTCGTGATCATGTCCTGGAGATTCTTCGTCTTCTCGCCCACCCTTGCCGTGGTGGTTGTCTTGCTGCCCTTCCTCATTTCTTGCCCGGCCCCCATGGACGACTTCATAGTCATCTTCATCACCTTGCCACTGATAGCCATCCATGAAACCACGCAAGAGCAGGTGGTCCCGTACCTGCCCGGAATCCAGGTCCGTAATAAGGCTCTTTAGCTTGCATATTTGACACGGACATGTTATCTCCGTTTTGTTCTTTTGAAGCATATGTGCCTTCGCGGAGCTCAAAAACCTATTCATGATGCCTTCGGTCATCGTGCGGACCATGGTCGCCTGCGGGGTAGAGCAAAACGATATTTTAGAACCAAGAAAAAAATTGGCATGACTTTGCCTAAAAATAGGACCAAAAAGAATGCATAGTGCCAAATTCTCGCCGAAACGGAAATGAATCAACATTCCGGCACAATATTGGCAACTATCGCATTTCAAATACCGGTACCTGCAAACACAAACATATGCAACACTACAAACATACGTAGATCTAGACCATAAAAAGTGCATGTGCACGTTGTTGGAGGGAGAAAAAACTAGATCTACAACATAGAGAAAGCTTTCCCTTACTTACCTATCAAAAAAGGTAATTTAACCACTTAATTTGGGAGAATCTATGGTGCAAATAAGGTGAGGAGGAGGAGGCAGCTGAGACAAGCTTGGAGGAGGAGGTGGAGAGAATGAAGTGGGGAAAGTGAGTGTGGTAGGTGGCTGTCCAAAATATCTAGCTGCTCTCAGGTTACCAATGGACCACCACCTAATAATGCGCCATTAGTAAACCTGGCTACTAATGGCGCACCTGTTATGTGGTGCGCCATTGCTAGTTTTGCAAAAAAAATTGTTAGTAGTGGCGCACCGTGGTTGTGGTGCGCCATTACTAGTTTGAACTAGTAATGGCGCACTATAGCCTGGTGCGCCATTACTAGTTTTGAAAAAAAGTAAAAAAAAACTTTTAGTAGTAGCGCACAGGGTGTGTGGTGCACCATTACTAGTTAAAACTAGTAATGGCGCATTGTGCCTTGGTGCGCCATTAATAGTTTTGGAAAAATAAAAAAATTGTTAGTAATGGTGCACCGTGTGTGTGGTGCGCCATTAGTAATGAGGACACTAATGGTGCACATGTATCTGGTGCACCACTGCTATATAGCAGTGGCGCACCACATACATGGTGTGCCATTAATGTCCATATTAGCTATAGCCCTTTTCCTAGTAGTGCCATTAGGGCCCATATACTCCCCGGGGGGTTCCGGTAACCCCCCCAGTACTCCGGTATATGTCTGAACTCACTCAGAACCTTTCTGATGTCCAAACATAGGTTTCCAATATATTGGTCTTTATGTCTTAACCATTTTGAGACTCCTCGTCTTGCCCGTGATCACATCCGGGACTCCGAACAACCTTGGGTTCATCAAAACACATAAACTCATAATACCGATCATCACCGAATATTAAGCGTGCGGACCCTACCGGTTCGAGAACTATGTAGACATGACCGAGACACGTCTCCGGTCAATAACCAATAGCGGAACCTGGAGTTCCCTTTCTTTCCCTTGCCCTTTTACTTGAAACTAGTGGTCTTGTCAACCATCAACACTTGATGCTTTTTCTTGATTTCTACCTTTGCCGATTTCAGCATCGTGAAGAGCTTTGGGAATTGTTTCCGTTATCCCTTGCATATTATAGTTCATCATGAAGTTCTAGTAACTTGGTGATAGTGACTAGAGAACTCTGCCAATCGCTATCTTATCGGGAAGATTAACTCCCACTTGATTCAAGTGATTGTAGTACTCAGACATTCTGAGAACATGATCACTCGTTGAGCTATTCTCCTCCATCTTGTAGGCAAAGTACTGTTAGAGGTCTCATACCTCTTGACACGGGCATGGGTATGAGATACCAATTTCAACTCTTGGAACATCTTATATGCTCCGTGGTATTCAAAACATTTTTGAAGTCCCGTTCTAAGCCATAAAGCATGGTGCACTAAACTATCAAGTAGTCATCATACCGAGCTTGTCAAACGTTCATAACGTCTGCATCTGCTCCTGCAATAGGTCTGTCACCTAGCGGTGCATCAAGGACATAATTCTTCTGTGCAACAATGAGGATAATCCTCAGATCACGGACCTAGTCCTCATCATTGCTACTATCATCTTTTAACATAGTTTTTCTCTAGGAACGTATCAAAATAAATGGGGAGCTACATCGTGAGCTATTGATCTACAACATAGTTATGCAAATACTATCAGGACTATGTTCATGATAAATTAAAGTTCTATTAATCATATTACTTAAGAACTACCACTTAGATAGACATCCCTCTAATCATCTAAGTGATCACGTGATCCATGTCATCTAAACCATGTCCAATCATCACGTGAGATAGAGTAGTTTTCAATGGTGAACATCACTATGTTGATCATATCTACTATATGATTCACGCTCGACTTTCGGTGTCAGTGTTCCGAGGCCATATATTCATATGCTAGGCTCGTCAAGTTTAACCCGAGTATTCTGCATGTGCAAAAACTGGCTTACACCCGTTGTATGTGAACGTAGAGCTTATCACACCCGATCATCACGTGGTGTCTCGGCATGACAAACTGTCGCAACGGTGCATACTCTGGGAGAACACTTATACCTTGAAATTTAGAGAGGGGTCATTTATATAATGCTACTGTCGTACTAAGCAAAATAAGATGTATGAAAGATAAACATCACATGCAATGAAAATATGTGACATGATATGGCCATCATCAACTTGTGCCTTTGATCTCCATCTCCAAAGTACCGTCATGATCTCCATCGTCACCGGCATGACACCATGATCTCCATCATCTTGATCTCTCTCAATGTGTCATCACATGGTTGTCTCACCAACTATTGCTTTTGCAACTATTGCTATCGCATAGCTATAAAGTAAAGCAATTATATAGCGCTTGCATCTTATGCAATAAAGAGACAACCATATGGCTCCTGCTAGTTGCCGATAACTTTAACAAAACATGATCATACAATAATTTATATCTCATCACGTCTTGACCATATCACATCACAACATGCCCTGCAAAAACAAGTTAGATGTCCTCTAGTTTGTTGTTGCAAGTTTTACGTGGGTGCTACGGGCTTAGCAAAAACCGTTCTTACCTACGCATCAAAAACCACAACGCAGTATAGTGATTGCTTTTTGATCTTTAGAAAGAACCATTTTATTGAATCTGATTCAACTAAAGTTGGAGAAACTGACACCCACCAGCCACCTATGTGTGAAGCACATCAGTAGAACCAGTCTCGCGTAAGCGTACGCGTAATGTTGGTCTGGGCCGCTTCATCCAACAATACCACCGAATCAAGAAACAACTAGTGACGGCAAGCAATATGTATATACCCACGCCCACAACTCCTTTGTGTTCTACTCGTGCATATAACATCTACGCATAGAGCTGGCTCAGATGCCACTGTTGGGGAACACAGTAATTTCAAAAAAAATCCTATGCACACGCAAGATCTATCATGGTGATGCATAGTAATGAGAGGGGAAGAGTGTTGTCCACGTACCCTCGTAGACCGTAAGCGGAAGCGTTATGACAACGCGGTTGATGTAGTTGTATGTCTTCACGATCGACCGATCCTAGTACCGAAAGTACGGCACCTTCGCGATCTGCACACGTTCGGCTTGGTGACGTCCCACGAACTCTCGATCCAGCTGAGTGTCAAGGGAGAGCTTCTTCAGAACGACGACATGATGACGGTGATGATGAAGCTACCGGCGTAGGGCTTCACCTAAGCACTAGGACGATATGACCGAGGTGGATTATGGTGGATGGGGGCACCGCACCCGGCTAAGGGATCAATGATCAACTTGTGTGTCTATGGGGTGCCACCTCCCCCGTATATAAAGGAGTGGAGGAGGGGGGAGGGCTGGCCCTCTATGGTGCGCCCTGGAAGAGTCCTACTCCCTTCGGGAGTAGGATTCCACCCTTTCCCTAGTTGGACTAGGAGAGAAGGAAGGGGGAGAGAGGGAGGAAGGAAAGGGGCGCGCCGCCCCCCTTCCTAGTCCAATTCGGACCAGAGGGGAGGGGGCGCGCGGCCTGCCCTGGCTGCCTCTCTCTCTCTCTCTCCACGAAATCCCATTAGGGCCCATATACTCCCCGGGGGGTTCCGATGACCCCCCGGAACTCCGATATATGTCCGAACTCACTCAGAACCTTTCCGATGTCCAAACATAGGCTTCCAATATATCGATCTTTATGTCTCGACCATTTCGAGACTCCTCGTCATGCCCGTGATCACATCCAGGACTCCAAACAACCTTCGGTTCATCAAAACACATAAACTCATAATACCGATCATCACTGAACGTTAAATGTGCGGACCCTACGGTTTCGAGAACTATGTAGACAAGACCGAGACACGTCTCCGGTCAATAACCAATAGCGGAACCTGGATGCTCATATTGGTTCCTACATATTCTATGAAGATCTTTATTGGTCAAACAGCATAACATCATGCGTTGTTCCCTTTGTCATTGTTATGTTACTTGCCCGAGATTCGGTCATCGGTATCTCAATACCTAGTTCAATCTTGTTACCGGCAAGTCTCTTTACTCGTTTCGTAATGCTACATCCTGTAACTAACTCATTAACTACATTTCTTGCAAGGATTATATTGATGTGCATTACCGAGAGGGCCCAGAGATATTTCTCCGACAATCGGAGTGACAAATCCTAATCTCGATCTATGCCAACTCAACAAACACCATCGGAGACACCTGTAGAGCACCTTTATAATCACCCAGTTATGTTGTGACGTTTGGTAGAACACAAAGTGTTCTTCCGGTATTCGGGAGTTGCATGATCTCATAGTCATAGGAACATGTATAAGTCATGGAGAAAGCAATAGCAACAAACTAAACAATCATCGTGTTAAGCTAACGGATGGGTCAAGTCAATCACATCATTCTCTAATGATGTGATCCCGTTTATCAAATGACAACTCATGTCTATGGTTAGGAAACATAACCATCATTGATTGAACATGCTAGTCAAGTAGAGGCAAACTAGTGACACTCTGTTTGTCTATGTATTCACACATGTACTAAGTTTCCACTTAATACAATTCTAGCATGAATAATAAATATTTATCATGATATAAGGAAATATATAACAACTTTATTATTGCCTCTAGGGCATATTTCCTTCACTTAGCACCAAAGAGGAAACTGGTACACTTCGCCCGCTAGCGCCCGCCTGCCCTTGGTCGTCATGGCTCACGTCATCTGAACCTCACGAGGTGAACCTTGCATAGATATCTCCGCTCCTCGTGAGCCAGCCTGGGGAGGCCGCCCAACAAGGAGGCCTTGGTGTCATCCTCCTCACGAGGCTTGGCCCCTCGCGAGGGTCTTGAGTTGTTGATGTTGAAGCTGGGCCATACCAGGCCACCGATGGAGCCACGGCGGCGGCTGCGGGCAGGCATGTCTGGGTACACCCGTTCCCAGAACACAGACAGCAGCCCCCGGGCCCAAGGCGTGCTTGAACTTGGGTTCGAGGCGAAGCCAAAGGCAAGCATGGAGCACTGCGGGCCCTAACCACCTACGGCCTTGGTCGACCCGTGGCGATTGATGGGGTGTGGGCATCTCCACTTCCCCATGCTGCCTCGGCAACCGTTAGACTCGATGAGACTCTGTTGCATGTAGAGAAAATCATCATTGCATGCGATCGTGGAGGCCGGCGGTTAGACTCCCTCCAGCTATAAATGAGGAGAGGGGTGGAGCCCCCCTTGCTCATCTCCATCTTCTCGCCACCAACTCCTTCTTCCTCCTATCTGCCTTGTCGTCTTGCTGTAGCTCCATGGCGCCGACGAGGAAGTTCTCCGCCACCGAGAAGGGGAAGGCCCCCAAGGAGGGACCCGGCTCGCTGACTCCAAAGAGACGGCGACGCCGCCCCCGCAAGTACGTTGCGACCCCTGCGGTGGCCCCTTGGGAGCGCGGGCACACTCCTTCAGGGGCCGGTGTTGCCTTGGGCGGCCGTGGCGATGCTTCTTCTCGCGATGGAAGCCGCCAAGGGCGAGGTAGCCCCTATGACGAGGGGAGGCGCGCCATGGTTTCCCGGCCTCCTCGGCTGCGCTTCCACTCGGCGGAGGTGCTCCGGGAGTTCATCATGTGGTCAGAGAGGCCGACTAGCACCTAGCTCCCGCTCCCTCACTTCTTCGCGGGTGAGCTACCGGCCGCAGGGCTTGACGGGCTCTGGCTGCATGGCGACAGCTGCTGCAGCAAGGCTTCGTGGGTTGGGGTCGATGTTACCGCCGCCGGTAACGTATCCTTGGCTCGCGGCTGGAAGGCGTTTGCTCACGCGCGTGGCCTGAGCGGGAGGTGCACCCTCCACTTCAGGTACGATAGTGTCGCAACCCTTTACGTGAGGGTGTTCTGGGTGGGCGGCCGTCACACGGGGTGCTGCCCCGAGGATGGCAGCAACGACGATAAGCTTGGCCTTGATGAAGGTCGCGACGACGACGAGGGTGAGCTCGCCCTTGGTGATGGCCAGGCCTCCCCCAGTGGCAGTGGCTCCAACTCCAGCGAGAGCACCAGCAGCGGCGGCTATGATCAGCTACCCTGCAGCCGAGCTTGGATCGGGGAAGGCGACGGGCCGTCCCGCCGTCGTGCTCCGGTGAAGCAGGAGGACTCCGGCTGAGCACGCAGCGGCCGGAGCCTGGCTCGGGAGCTGTTGCGGCCGTGTGGGCCACTTTTGTTTAACCTTTCATTTTTCCTGCATTTTGAAAAAAGTAGATGGCCCCGCTAGGGTGTGTAATGAACTGCCACTACTGCTGGATACTACTAACGCGACACTACAATTGGAGACCCTTTGCCGAAACTACGTGCGATGCAATAATCACAAATGATGGTATTAAAGAACCCTCAAAAAGGTGCAAAACATTTGCGATTGAGGATGCATCAAACACGGTTCAGATTTTATTTGCGTGTGCGATGCAGGACACACGGTTAATCCATTCAAATTGTCTGCGATGAGGCAGAACAACAGAAACGGGCAGCCATAACAATGTGTGTGCAATGCAGGACACACGGTTAATCCATTCGAACTATTTGCGATGAGGTAGAACAACAGAAACGGGCAGCCATATCAATGTGTGTGCGATATAAGGCATACAGTTAACTCGGACGAACTGTTTTCCATTAGGGAACACAACAGAAACAATTCAACTTAACAAGATGTGTGTGATATGTGGCATACAGTTCACATGGATGAACTGTTTGCAATGAGTCAAAAGAACACAAACGAGTCGTGTAAACAAGATGTGTGTCATACGTGGCAAACAGCCGACTCGGATGAACTATTTGTGATGTGAAATTACAACACAGATGGTCAATGCAGTTACTTCGTGTGCGATTCTATGTGTACAGAAAACTTTGAAAAATGCAAACTAGTTGCTTGCAGTGGTGGAGTATCACACACGATGCGTCTGTGAGTACTCGTGTGCGATGATTAGTATGTTACACATACATTTCCTTATGTTAACATGTGTGTGATACGCACACGACAGTTAATTTGCAAATGCCTTCTGGTCATCGGGCACACGCTTAAACTCAATGAACTGTGTATGATACTAATACTTTCCATGAAAATTTATGAACTTGGGTAACAGCATTTGAGTAACATATATATAGTGGTTACACTATTCTACAAAAGGAGGATCTTCGTAACACTGTTTTGACAACCATATGGTCCATATCTACATACTTAACATAGTAACAATTATGACATTTTAAGAGGCTAAGGGCCAACAACCATATGGTCCATATCTACATACTTAACATATATAGTAACAGCTAGCACAATTTAAGAGGCTGAGGACCAACAACCACAACTATCCACTGGAAGCAGCTTGATCACGGTGACTCGACATCTCTTCAATGAAAAGGAAGAGCCCTCCTGTGCCTTGGTAGATCATGAGTAGAACAGTGTCTCCAATTTTCCAATATGGATGCATTGCCACGAGAAGTGAGAACTTGTTAATTTGAATGGTTCCATTTCTGCGGGAAATGCAGTACCTTGCAATCACTTGGGCATTATTAGCAGGCACAAGTGTAATTCGACCACACTGGGAAATCAATCCAGGAACTGCTACAGGGGGAAATTTCTGCTGACTTGTAGAATAAAAACAATTGTAACATATCGTTGAAGATATATATAGTTTATGAGCATCAACATTAGAATAAGACTTTTCACCAGCGTTTTGTGCACACAATTGGTCTTGTTCAGTGTGTGCACCATAGGTCTAATTAATCCCATCCAAAATCCAGCGTTCATACGCTGTGCTATCCCTATCTAATTATCAACAAAGTTTATGACATGCTTCAAGTCCTTCAAGTGAAATTTGGTACACTTAGTAACATACAGATCATTCACTATGCATCCAACATATCCTGCTTAAAAGGTGGAAGGTATTATTTATTTAGAACATGGCAGAAGAATATTTAGTGCGCATAAATTGGTAAATAGAATTTGTTACTGCGTAGGAATGGAGTCCGAATATATTATCACAATTGGTTGCTTAAATATTGATCAATTGGTTGCTTAAATAGTAATATGACAGCAAGGAGAAAGTTGAAAGGACACTAACCTCAATCAGAATTTAATCGGCTGATGACGTTGGGGAAGTAAACATCCATGTTAATTAGACGAGGCTGTGGTGCACGCACTAGAATTTTATTGCCAGCTTTTAGTTCATAAAACTTAGACATTTTTCTCTGAAGGTCCGCATTAAAATAGGAGTGACCATCTTTATCAAGTTTTACGCTAACCATCATTGTAAATCCATGATGTGTTGTCAATATGACATCCTGGGAGTCATCAGCAAAGTAAAGCCCAAGATTTCCTACTACTCCTATTCTTGCAAAGCAAGGGATGTACTGCTTGAAATGAAAATTAAGATCGTAAATTAGATATATTGAAATAACAGAGCAAGATGGAAATATGGGAGTGACTGATAGAACTTATCCATATATAGAGAGAGAGATCAAAGCAAAGTACAAAAATATAGAATTAAAAATAGATAATGTAACAAATATTTGATGCAAATATATAGATAATGTAGCAACAGACGGTATATGTTCACAAATTTAGGCCATGCCGACCGTGGTAGGTTGAGATTGAACATACCGAGCGCTCCCTGAAGTCATCCAGAATGGTGAGATAGAACTTTGTTTCTGACTGGCCTCGAGCACAGTTGCCCAATTTGTGCTCACAGTGTGGACACATGAATGAACACCCACGAATCAGCTAGAACAAAAATGATTCCACGGCGATTTTCGTTGGTTGATTAACAACGACGGACGGACTGCGATAAGAGATGAGTGAATATTTCACTAATTAAGTTGATTACCTTCTCCATGAGAAAAATCCCCGGCCCAATCTCGCGGAAAACCCCAGTCGACCAGAGTCTAGAATGTTGGTGCAGATAGGTGGCAGAAAGCGGTGGAGGCAAAATCCGGTGCCGTTTGGAGCGTGACCTACGCCCGCTGCCAACAGCCGTCGAGCTTAGGGTGCAGAGTCGTGGAGGATTCCCTGGCGAGTGAGTGGGGATGAAGTGGGCGAGGGTTTTCTTTTCCTTTTGCATGTGTGAGTGAACACGCACGGTTCGCAGAGGCGATGGAGATGAATCGTGTGTGATAGTAAATCACCGAGATTGAATGGGAATTCAAATTTCCTTTGTCCTTCATCCATGAGTTTTTTTTCTAGGATGAACATAAACCATGCTAATCATCGTGTACAAATTTGACACTTTTCTGGGTTCATTTACAATATTTAGGGGATTATGTGCATTTTGTAGGCATTAATGCACGTAATTCAAATTCAAGCAATCAGTGCATGAAAGGGTGCACAAGAACGGTCTGGAAACCATGCTTGTGCTATTTTGTACATTCTCATGCATTTTACAAGGAATGGGCAGATATTTCAAGGAAATGTGTGGCAATAGTCAACCAGAAATGTGTCGTTTACTGGGTTAACAACTATACAAAAATGAGATACATGCTTGGAAAACACATGACGCCTGGTGTGGTGCCATGGTATGACCTCACTGTGCCCTGGTAAAAATATCTTCATGCACGTCTTTCATAAAACGAACCATCACCGTGGAAGTTTCATGGTTTCAAGGGGGAAATCACCAAGATTGAAGGAGGATCCAAATTTCCTTTGTCCTTTGTCCACGAGTTTTTTTCTATGATGAACATAAACCTGCAAATCATTGTGTTCAAATTTGGCACTTTTCTGGGTTCATTTGCCATATTTAGGGGATTATGTGCATTTCTTAGGCATTAATGCACATAATTCAAGTTCAAACAATTGGTGCATGAAAGGGTCCACAAGAACGGCCTGGAAAACCATGCTCATGCCATTTAGTAAATTCTCATGCCTTTTACAAGGAATAATGGATAGATATTTCGTTGAAATGTGTGGCAATAGTCGACCACAAATGTTTGTTTGTTGGGTTTTCAACTATAGAAAAAATCAAATAAATGCTTACAAAACATGACGCGTGTCATGGTGGCATGGTATGACCTCACCATGCCCTGGTAAAAATTTAAGAAGGTTTAGCTTATGTCGTCATGCACGCCCTTCATGAATCGAACCATCACCGAGGAAGTTCCATGCTTTCGAGAGGGAAAATCCCCAAGATTAAAGGGGGATCCAAATTTCCGTCCTAGTTTGTCATTCAGTTTTTTTCCAATGATCAACATACTGCCTCAAATGCAACACGTTCAAATTTGACATTTTCTCGGGCTCATTTACCATATTAGGGGATTATGTGCATTTTCTAGGCACTAATGGACATAATTCAAATTTGAACAATCGGTGCATGAAAAGGTGCACAAGAATGGTCTGGAAAACCATGCTCATGTTAGTTAGTACATTCTCATGCCTTTTATAAGGAATGGGCATATATTTAAAGGAAATGTGTGGCAATAGTCAACCATAAACGCGTCGTTTACTCGGTTAACAACTATACAAAAAATGAAACACATGGATGGAAAACATGACGCCTGGCGTGTGGTGCTATGGTGTGGCCTCACCATGCCCTGGTAAAAATTGGAGAATGTTTTCCTTATGTCGTGATGCGTGCCTTTCATAAATCGAACCATCACCGAGGAAGTTTCGTGGTTTCAAGGGGGAAATCACCAAGATTGAAGGGGGGTCCAAATTTCCTTTGTCCTTTGTCCTTTGTCCACGAGTTTTTGTCTACAATGAACATACAACATACAACCTACAAATCACCGTGTTCAAATTTGGCACTTTTCCGGGTTCATTTGCCATATTTAGGGGATTATGTGCATTTCCTAGGCATTAATGCGCATAATTCAAGTTCAAACAATCGATGCATTAAAGGGTCCACAAGAACGGCCGAGAAAACCATGCTTGTGCCATTTAGTAAATTCCGATGCCTTTTACAAGGAATAATGGATAGATATTTCGTTGAAATGTGTGGCAATAGTCAACCACAAACGTTTGTTTGTTGGGTTTTCAACTATAGAAAAAATCAAATAAATGCTTACAAAATATGACACCTGTCATGGTGCCATGGTATGACCTCACCATGCCCTGGTAAAAGTTTGAGAAGTATTGGCTTATGTCGTCATGCACGCCCTTCATAAATCGAACCATCACCAAGGAAGTTCCATGCTTTCGAGAGGGAAAATCCCCAAGATTGAAGGGGAATCCAAATTTCTGTCCTAATTTGTCATTCAGTTTTTTTCCAACGATCAACATACTGCCTCAAATGCAACATGTTCAAATTTGACATTTCCCCTGGCTCATTTATCATATTTAGGGGATTATGTGCATTTTCTAGGCATTAATGGACATAATTCAATTTCGAACAATAGGTGCATGAAAAGTTTCACAAGAACGGTCTGGAAAACCATGCTCGTGTTATTTAGTACATTTTCATTCCTCACAAGGAATGGACTGATATTGCAAGGAAATGTGTGGCAATAGTCAACCATAAACGCATCGATTATTCGGTTAACAACTATACAAAAAATGAAACACATTGATGGAAAACATGACGCCTGGCGTGGTGCCATGGTATGGCCTCACCATGCCCTGGTAAAAATTGGAGAATGTTTTCCTTATGTCGTGATGCGCGCCTGATAATCCCCAAGTGTAGGGAATCATCGTAGCAATTCCCAGTGGTGGAAGTGATAAGTATGGAGTGTCAAACCCACAAGGAGCTAAAGGTAAGATCAATATTCTCTCAAGCCCTACCTGCCACTGATATGACTCTACGTACACTGGACGTCTGCTTCCAACTAGAAATGAGAAATAAAACTACATTGTGAGTATGAAGAGGATAACTTTGCATGGTATCGAGGAGCTAAAATGTGAAAGTAGGTGATGTTATCATAATGTTAGAATATATTACTAAATATTATAAATAGCGAGTGTGGAATAATGATGGATCGGTGTGCTGAATTGTCCTAGGCAATTATTAACAACACTGATAGTCGTCATTGCAATTTCATATGATGGAGAGGCATAAGCTAACATATTTTCTCTTCTTGGATCATATGCACTCATGATTGGAACTCTAGCAAGCATCCACAACTACTAAAGATCATTAAGTAAAACCCAACCATGGCATTAAAGCATCAAGTCCCCTTTATGCCATATGCAACAACCCCCTTACTCGGGTTTATGCTTCTGTCACTCAAGCAACCCACTATAAGCGAATCATGAACGTATTGCAACACCCTATAGCGGGAATCCCTCATGCTTGCATGACACGGAGGGCACAATAGGACAGCACCAAAATAAAACATACAACTCATACCAATCTAGATCATCAATCAACCCAAGAACAAAGGATATCTACTCAAAACAACATAGGATGGCAACACATCATTGGATCATAATATGTGGCATAAAGCATTATGTTCAAGTAGGGATTACAGCGGGGTGTGGGAGAGTGGACCACATAAAAGAGATTAGGATGGGGATGTTGATGAAGACGATCACCGCGGCGATGATTCCCCCCCCCCCATGGCACTTCGGCGCCACCGAGAGAGAGGAGGAGAGGTTCTCCCCCTTGTGCTTCCTCCTCCATGGCCTCCCCTGGATGGGGAGAGGTTCCACCTCTGGTCCTTGGCCTTCATGGTGATGATGGCCCCTCTGGGATCCTCCTCCATGCCCTCCGGTGATGATGGCCCCCTCCGACAGGGTGCCAGAGAGGGCCTAGATTGATTTCTCGTGGCTACAGAGGCTTGCGGTGGTGGAACTTCTGATCTAGATTATTTTCTTGGGGTATCTATATTTACAGGAATTTTTGGCCTCGGTTTCACGTTAGGAAGGTCTCCGAGTCATCCTCGAGATAGGGGCCCACGCCCAGGGGGGTGCGGCGCGCCCCCACCCTCGTGGATGGCTCGGGACTCTTCTGGCCCAACTATTTTACTCCGAGGGCTTCTTTTGGTCCATAAAAAAGAATCAAAAATTGGCACGTCAATTGCACTTCATTTGGTATTCCTTTTCTGCAATACTCAAAAACAAGGGGAAAACAGAAACTGGCACTGGGCTCTAGGTTAATAGGTTAGTCCCAAAAATCATATAAAATAGCATATAAATGCATATAAAACTTCTAAGATGGATAATATAATAGCCTGAATACTTCATAAATTATAGATACGTTGGAGACGTATCAGCATCCCCAAGCTTAATTGCTGCTCATCCTCGAGTAGGTAAATGATAAAAGAAATAATTTATGAAGTGTGAATGCTAGCAAGTGCATAAGTTTCATAAATGATAGTTCTGATCACTTTTTCTAGCATCATTATATATCATAACAGTAGCTCAACTCATGAAACTTCGCATGATCAAGTAACAAGCTATTCACATGTTAAAGTATAGATCATAAACTTTCTTGAAAACTAACAAACCGTGCTCTTAGTCATCAAACAATTGCAATTCATCTTATTTTCAGGAACGGTCTATGTAAGAGCTTTGATTCAGCAAACTCCACATACTCAACTATCATTTAATCTTTCACAATTGCTAACACTCATGTGATATTTATGGGTTCAAAGTTTTAATCGGACACAGACAAAGATAGGGGCTTATAGTTTCGCCTCCCAACCTTTTTACCTCAAGAGTAATGTCAACAATAATAATTTATGAGAACCTACATCCAAGTGGATATATATATCCGGATCAATCCAACACAAAGTGCTTGCCAAAGGAAAAAGTGTAAAAAGGAAAGGTGATGACCACCATGACTCTTGTATAAGGGTAGACGATAAAAGTAAAAGATAGGCCCTTCGCAGAGGGAAGCAGAGGTTGTCATGCGCTTTTATGGTTGGATGAACAAAATCTTAATGCAAAAGAACGTCACTTTATATTGCCACTTGTGTATGGACCTTTATTATGCAGTCCGCCGCTTTTATTTCTTCCACATCACAAGATCGTATAAAGCTTATTTTCTCCACATTAATAGATCATACATATTTAGAGAGCAATTTTTATTGCTTGCAACAATGACAACTTACTTGAAGGATCTTACTCAGTCCATAGGTAGATATGGTGGACTCTCATGGCAAAACTGGGTTTAAGGATATTCGAAAGCACAAGTAGTATCTCTACTTGGTGCAAAGAAGTTGGCTGGCATGTGGGGAAAAGGCAAGCTCAACATGTTGGATGGTCCAAGACAATATAATGTTTCGAATATAGGAAAACATAACCCATAAAGTTGTCTTCCTTGTACAACATCAACTTTTCAGCATGTCATATTTTAATGAGTGCTCACAATTACAAAAGATGTCCAAGATAGTATACTTATATGTGAAATTTCTCTTCCTTCAATATTCTTTCATGAATTGTTCAAGTGACCAATTCTGTGTTTGCTAACTTCCAATAAGTTTACTACCTATACTTATTATGTGTGAAGTCATTACTCCCCATGTTGTAAGCATATGAAACATATATAAATTCAAATTTATGATATTCAATTCATTCAACCTTTTACTCATAGGATATATGTGAAACACGTGAGTATATGATAAACTACTCCAAAAAGATATAAGTGAAGAATACTGAGTAGTCAAATAATTAAATAGCCATGGGAGGATTCTTCTTCATTCAAGATTTCTGATCCAATGATTTCATTCAAACAGCAAGTAAAATTGAAAATACGCTCCAAGCAATACACATATCATGTGACGAATAAAAATATAGCTCCGAGTAAGTTATACCGATAGTTTTGAAGACGAAAGAGGGGATGCCTTCTGGGGCATCCCCAAGCTTAGGTGCTTTAGTCTTCCTTGAATATTACCTTGGGGTACCTTGGGCATCCCCAAGCTTAGGGTCTTTCAACTCCTTATTCTCCTCATATCGATATCTCACCCAAAGCTTGAAAACTTCAATCACACAAAACTTAATGGAACTTCGTGAGATAGGTTATTATGATAAAGAGTAAACCATTCACTTTGGTATTGTCAAAGACAAGGTTCATAATTGCTATCACACAATTCCTACTATACAATATCATTTCTACAATTTATATTGAGAAATATAAGCCATAGAAACTAGAAAACAAGCAAACTATGCAATGAAAACATAATATGTTAGAAATTGAACAGTCCGTAATGATATGAACACCAACCTTACTTCTGCTACTCAAAAATTATGAAATAAATCGGTGGACATGAGGAATTTGTCTGTTAATATTCTGAAAAAAGAATCAACTCAATCGCCCTCTTCTGTAAAAAATGACAGCTAATCTCGTGAGCGCAAAGTTTCTGTTTTTTACAACAAGATCACGTTAACTTTCACCCAAGTCTTCCCAAAGGTATTACTTGGCACTTTATTGAAACAAAAGCTATAATACATGATTAATACAATAGCTTAATCATGAGAACACACAAAAACAGTAAGGGTAAATATTGCGTTGTCTCGCAACAATTGCTTTTCTTTAATGCCTTTTAGATAGGCACGATGATTTCAATGATGCTCACATAAAAGATAAGAATTGAAACATACAGAGAGAATCATGAAGAATATGACTAGCACATCTAAACCTAACCCGCTTCCAATGCCTAGGGATTTTGTGAGCACATAATTTATAGGAACAAGAATCAACTAGCATAGGAAGGAAAAACAAGTATGCACTTATGATTGGAACTCTAGCAAACATCTGCAACTACTAAAGATCATTAAGGTAAAATCCAACCATAGCATTAAAGCATCAAGTCCCCTTTATCCCATACGCAACAACCCCCTTACTTGGGTTTATGCTTCTGTCACTCAAGCAACCCACTATAAGCGAATCATGAACGTATTGCAACACCCTACAGTGGGAATCCCTCAGGCTTGCGTGACACGGAGGGCACAATAGCACAGCGCCAAAATAAAACATACAACACGTACCAATCTAGATCATCAATCAACCCAAAGACAAAGGATATCTACTCAAAACATCATAGGATGGCAACACATCATTGGATCATAATATGTGGCATAAAACACTATGTTCAAGTAGGGATTATAGCAGGGTGTGGGAGAGTGGACCGCGTAAAAGTGATGAGGATGGTGATGATGATGGTGATGTTGATGAAGACGATCACCGCGGCGATGATTCCCCTCCCGATGGCACTCTGGCGCCACCGAGAGAGAGGAGGAGAGGTTCTTCCCCTTGTGCTTCCTCATCCATGGCCTCCCCCTGGATGGGGAGAGGTTCCCCCTCTGGTCCTTGGCCTTCATGGTGATGATGGCCCCTCCGAGATCCTCCTCCATGCCCTCCGGTGATGATGGCCCTCACCGACAGGGTGCCAGAGAGGGCCTAGATTGATTTCTCATGGCTACAGAGGCTTGCGGCGGCGGAACTTCCGATCTAGTTTATTTTCTAGGGGTTTCTGTATTTATAGGAATTTTGGCGTCCGTTTCATGTCAGGGGGGTCTCGGAGTCGTCCACGAGATAGGAGCCCATGCCTAGGGGGTTGGGGCGTGCCCCCCCACCGTTGTGGACAGCTCGGGACTCTTCTGGCCCAACTCTTTTACTCCGGGGGCTTCTTTTGGTCCATAAAAAATCATCAAAAATTGGCACGTCAATTGGACTCCGTCTGGTATTCCTTTTCTGCAATACTCAAAAACAAGGGGAAACAGAAACTGGCACTAGGCTCTAGGTTAATAGGTTAGTCCCAAAAATCATATAAAATAGCATATAAATGCATAGAAAACATCTAAGATGGATAATATAATAGCATGAATACTTCATAAATTATAGATACATTGAAGACGTATCATCGCCTTTCATAAATCGAACCATCACCGAGGAAGTTTCATGGTTTCAAGGGGGAAACCACCAAGATTGAAGGGGGTCCAAATTTCCTTTGTCCTTTGTCCATGATTTTTTTTCTATGATGAACATACAACCTACAAATCACCGTGTTCAAATTTGGCACTTTTTCTGGGTTCATTTGCCATATTTAGGGGATTATGTGCATTTCCTAGGCCTTAATGCGCATAATTCAAGTTCAAACAGTCGATGCATGAAAGGGTCCACAAGAATGGCCTAGAAAACCATGCTTGTGCCATTTAGTAAATTATCATGCCTTTTACAAGGAATGGACATATTATTTGATGAAAAGTGTGTCAATAGTCAACCACAAATGTTTGTTTGTTGGGTTTTCAACTATAGAAAATATGAAATAAATACTTAAAAAACATGACGCCTGGAATGATGCCATGGTATGACCTCACCATGCCCTGGTAAAAATTTGAGATGGTTTGGCTTATGTCATCATGCATGCCCATCATAAATCGAACCATCATCGAGGAAGTTCCATGCTTTCGAGAGGGAAATCCTCAAGATTGAAAGGGAATCCAAATTTTTTTCATTCTTTGCCCTGGAGTTTTTCCTACGACGAACATACACCCTGCAAATCACCGTGTTCAAAATTGGCATTTTGCCGGGCTCATTTACCATATTTAGGGGATTATGTGCATTTTCTAAGCATTTAGCGCATATAAATCCAATCTAGCTATAGGTGCACGGGTGTGATGTGAGGGACTTGGATTGTCGTTCGATCGTGGCAGATCCAATGGTGCACACGTGTGATCCGCGTGGCTGGGGTTCCGGCCAATCATAAGCAACACACAATAGGCTCAGCACACACTGTTTCCGGAAGCGATGGAGATGAACCGTGTGCGATAATGAACGAGAAAAATTGTAAGGGAAGAAAAATTTCTGTTGTCGTTTCTTGTTGAGCTCTTGAATACCACCGCACTGTACAGCTACCCGGCCCCTCTGTCTAGAGCTCTCTCCAGGCGCCGTACATGGCACCGCGGCACACAGTAACTGGTAAGGAAGTGATGGCATCCCGCCGCGCCGTGTTCCTCACCGCTCGCGACCGCACACATGGTAAGGAAGCGTTGGCATCTCGCCGTGCCGAGTTCATCGCCGTCGGCGGCTAGACAGTTACATGGAAGGACTTTGAGGCTGCCATGGCCGAATGGGTGGTGGATCTAGAGGCAGCCAAAGCTGCATAGATGGAGTGGAAAAGGCATAAAGAAGTCAAGAAAAGAGAGTCCCGCCACTGCAAGAAAAATGAGGCTACACGTCGTGCTGAGGAGATCTTGGCGGAGATCGAAGCACGGTGGGCTACCGCCTATAAGGCCGGGAAGGAGAATGCCGGCGTCTGGCCAACATGCCCTGATGGCAGCATGTGAGAAGTAGTTTAAGTTTGTAGTATGAGCGAAAATTACCAGTAGTACTTTAAGTTTGTAGTATTAACGTACAATGTCGGTAAGAACAACCTTTGAGGGCTTTGAGCATTGATTAGCATGTGTGCCCGTGTGCAATTTTTTGCGTCAATCATTAGAAGATCACAAAACACACGGTTTCTATGTCGTACCCGTCTGCGTTTTTTGACATTAATGACCCATAAGTCAGTTACCTGTGCGATATTTCCTAGTAAACCAGGCGTACCATTAACTGAAAAAATCAAGTACACGTGTACATTTTTTGGAGACGGGATCTGCCAACTTTCTTTTTTCCCGCACACGAGTATTTTACGCGCTTCGTCTGCGTTGTGTGTTTCCCCCACCCAAGTTTCAAGTTTCGCACCAAAATTTTCATTAGGCACGTGATTTCATAATTTATTCCTCCAGCCACATCCCCTTCCCCTTAGTATCCCCCTCCCTCGCCCCACCCCCTACCGGCATCTCAAACCGCCGCCGCCGCAACCACAGCTTCAACCACATCTACGTTCTACTCGGATCCAATCAGGTCACCCACCGATCTCTATCACATCCCCGGCCTGAATGCTTAAATGGCGCCTGCGAAACATCCTCATGCCTCCAAATCCCCCCCCCCCCGCCAGCAGCTGATTGCGGTCCATGGCGCAATGGTCGTTGTGCGCGTTGACCCAGAGGAACACCTCGCCTCCGCCGCCGCCATCGACATGGTGCAGGCTCTGGCCCAAATGAAGTCCCCCAGCGACTACCCCCCAGGACTTAACAAGTAAGATCTGACCAGCTAAATCTAACCAATACCACTTGTAACGGCTATGATTTGTACGGTTGATGTATTAAGCATGTTCGTGCATTGTTTATTTTAGTACTACACACTATGTGATGTTCAAATATTACCGTGTCCAGCTCAATTACACCAATACCAGCAACAAACTTACAATACATGACTCAGGATATCACTAGAGATGCTGCCCATTTGCTATTTTTGGTGGATGCTAACCCTGTTTTACTTAACATGCGTGTCCTTGTACTTACGCAGGGTCATAACGGCCAATGTTATTGTTTGTCGTCAAGGTTAGCTGCATCCCATGTCTTATAGTATTTTACGTCATTTGTGCAATTGTAGTTTAACTTCTACCATTTATTGGTTGCCTGTAGGTACACATGTCAGTGGCATTGATCCATGCTTCGAGCCGGAGGAACAGCTCGCCTCCGCCGCCGCTGACTTTGGGCGGGCTCTGGCCAAGATGAAGTGCCCCAGGAACTACCTCTCAGGACTTACCAAGTATGTACCCACCAGTTCAATCTTACCAATACCAGTTGCAATTAATGGATATGTTTTGTGTTGTCGATGTATTAAGCATGTTGTAGTAAACATGCCTAACACGTTTGAGCTATTTTCACTACTTTTTTATAGACAACTAGGCCATTTTCTGCTCTGGCAGCACCTGCCCTGTGATGTTTAACTCTGCCAATTGCATTTTTATCAGTACTGATTTCAATGGCCATTAAGCCTGTTGCAATTAACAGTTGTACCCATTTTTAAAGATTGTATTTCAATGGCTACAAACTTACAAAACATGAATTAGTATGTTGTTAAGCCTGTTGCAATCAACAGTTGTATCCATTTTTTAATCCGTCCCTTTGCTATCGTGCTACTCTTTCGAAATGAAGATATCACTACAGATGCTTCCGTTTTATTACCATTTGCTATTTTTAGTGGATCTTAACCCTGTTGTAGTTAAGATTAGCTTTCCATGTACTTACACAGGGCTACAATGGGCGATGTCGTTGTTTGTCGTCGGGGTTAGCTGCATCCCATGTCTTATACACCATCTATTCCTAAATAAAAGTATTTTTAGAGATTCCAATATAGACTACATAAGGAGCAAAATGAGTGAATCTAGATTCTAATCTAAACTACATCTATAATTCTACATACATCTGTATGTAGTTCACATTGAAATCTCAAAAAAAAACTTGTACTTAGGAAGATAGGTAGTTGTATGTTACATCATTTGTGCAATCTGAGTGTACCTTCTAACATTTACTGGTTGCTTGTAGGTACATATATGAGCAGTACTGATCCACACTTCGATCCCTTTTGTGTATAGGGCAATGAGATATTTATGAACAAGCGTCAAGTGAGGAAACTAAGAAAGATTGTTAGGCAAAAGAAACGGGTGATTGGAATTAAGCTCTTTAGTTACACTTTATCGAAGACATCAGTGAACTTTAGGATAGTAAGTAATGTGTTGCCTTTTCCCCCTGCCGACAACAAGTTACTCTATTAGACCTCACTATCTGATATTTCTCTCTTTTCAGTGGTTTCCAAAGATATTTACCGATGATTACCTTGCAAACTACATGACCGGAGTGGAGGCAACTAAGGTTAAAGTACATAATGCATGCTACCATGATAATGCTCTAGAAGTCTTCCAGAAGGCGGCAAAGGATGGGCGGGCGATCGTCACAAGGGGTTGGACAAAAGTGGTTCGTGCCTATGGCATGCAGGAAGGCACATTATGGGCATTCCGCTTATTCAACACCGTCGGTAGTCAAAAGGATTTACACTTGTCTCTTCACCTTTACTGCCTTTAAATATTGTGGTTCATCATAGTTAATTGCTGCCTAATCCTGTAATTACTGAACATATTGTACTAGCAACTTTATTTATGGATTCATTGTTGAACAATTGTGCTGAGAATTTGAATTGCATGTTTCATATTTCAAAATTTCCAATAAGAATAATAAATTACAGGCAAAAATAAAAAGATAACAGACGGTCATGGAACTTTGCAAACGGTTCTGGAAGTAAAAGCGCTTGTGATGGATAGCCCAATGCCACACAGTTTTCTACATCAAATCGTGTGTGATGTAGTTAATGAAAGCAAACAGTTAACCAAGGCAGACCGTGTGTGATAGTTACACCTTTCACACATGAGTGTATACATAAAACCGTCTGGGATGTACATCCGAATGGAAACATTTTCACTGGATTGACTGTGTGGGATGTACATAAGAACGGAAACGTATTCCTTGGATTGACTGTGTGATATACACACGAACAGAAATGATTTTCTGGGATTCACCATGTGGGATGTACATACCTACGGAAATGATTTTCTCGGATTACCGTGTGGGATGTACATACCTATGGAAATGATTGTGTTTCAATGCCTCGCCCCATCGCACACGGCCCCATCCTGGGTCCTAGGAGGGCCTATCCCCGACGATTTCTGGGTCGTGTGGGAAGGACACCCTATCGCAGACTCACTTGGCGACGGTTCCAAATGTCGTTGCGGAAAGGGGTTAAAAACCGTTTGTTTAGGACAGACGCGCATCAGTGCGGCACTTATGCCAGTATGCTATGCTTGTTATCTTGATGTTATGCCATGCTATTTGTGTTCCGAATAGACGCGGTTTGGGTAACTTAGCTTGGCATGCTCATGGTAGTTTAGTTTCCCATCTCGCGAGGGTGCTCCCTTTGGCATCTGGTGAAGCTCCATTCCCAACGACTCTGGAGCCATCGGCCTCAGGACACGTTGTAGAGCTGCAGAGATGATAGAAAATTAGGCAGGGTGCCTTATTCTTCCCTGCACGATCACCCAGGTGTGAGTTAGCTGTGGGTTAGCGCACCGCGTTACGCGCGCATGGACTTAAAGTGTGCTCACGCCCATGAGCTCATTCGAGAGTGCCTCGCGAGGATCAAGGAAGCTCTGGAAGCCGAGGCTCTGGGGCGATAGGGCTTTGGCGAAGTGTGTTTGTGGCACAGATGAACCCAACGTGCGCACACACCTGCCCAGCCCCCGCGTGCAAGGAGGAGCGACGGGCAACTGCTGCTCCCCTGAGCCAAGACTAAAAGGCGAGAGAAATAAAAGGGGAGAATCCAACTTATCAATCGAAAGAAATGGGAGAACTCCAAATTCCATTAAGAAGTTGCAAACCAACTACAGAAAGCAAGAAAATGAACAACTGCGTCTGGCACCTAGTCTAGTCTTCTTACCAGCGCGAAGCTAAGTGCTGCCACAAGGACGTGGGAGGGAGCCCCCGAGGCCCGAGGGAGGCACTCCGGAGACTCCGAGGCGAGCCCCTGAGGCCCGAGGGCGGCCCTTTGGAGACTCCGGGGCGTGTACAGCCCCACTCATTATTACGTGAGAGTGTCATGGGTGGAGACCTTCACAGGCACGGGCCTTGCTTCATGGGTATAATTTTCGGAGGTGTTGGATGTTCCAGGAGTTCAAGATGGGGATCCTATCTTGCGTCTCCAGGCGCACGGCGCCAGGCCTGGAGTCACGGGAGATCCTGAACGGGCCCTCCCACATGGGTGAAAGCTTATGCAGCACATCCCTGGAGAGCACCTGCCTCAAGATGAGATCACGCACCTCGAGCGCCCTGGAGCGAACGCCGCGGTAGTGGTACCGTTGTAGTGCCTGCTGGTACCTTGCTGCTCGGAGCGCGGCTTGATGGCGGCGTTCCTCCCCCAGCACGAGGTCCATCCCCCGCGAGGCGTCCTGGCGTGCCTCGTCAAACGCCAAGACCCATGCGAAGTGATGCCTGACCTCATGAGGGAGAACCTCTTCGGCTCTATAGACGAGGAAGAATGGAGTCTCGCCTATTGGCTTGGTCGCGGTGGTGCAGATGGACCATAGCACGGACTGGAGCTCGTCCAGCCAGCCGCTGCCGCAGGCCTCGAGCTTCTTCTTGAAGGTTCTTGCCTTGAGGCCTCTCAGGACCTCCACATTGGCGCATTCGACCTGGCCGTTGCTCCTAGGGTGTGCCACTGAGGTGTAGCATATCTGCGTTCCAAGGTTAGCACAATATGTTTCGAAAAGGTTGCTAGTGAACTGCGAGCCGTTGTCGGTGATGATGCGAGTGTGGACCCCGAACTGGCTCACGAGGCCCTTGATGAACTTGACTGCCGAGCCGGCTGGCATAGTGCGGACAGCCTCCACCTCCGCCGAATTGGTGAATTTGTCGATGGCGACATAGAGGTAGCGGTAGCCCCCGGGCACCCGAGTGAATGGCCCCAAGATGTGCAGCCCCCGCGCGCCGGAGGGAATAGCCCCAAGATGTCCAGCCCCTAGACCATGAACGACCACGAGAGCAAGATGGTCTGGAGTGTAACACCCATGATGTGGCTATATCAACCACGTGTCGGGGCACGACTTAGAGGCATAGCCGCATGGTAGGCTTATCGCAAGAGGGGTAATCTTCACACATCCCATGTACTAAATAAGAAAGGGATAAAGAGTTGGCTTACAATCGCCACTTCACACAACACATAAATAATTCGTACATCATCCAAATACAATCAAAGGTCCGGCTATGGAACCAAAATAAAACAAGACAACCCCAAATGCTAGATCCCCGATCGTCCCAACTGGGCTCCACTACTGATCAACAGGAAACGAAATGAAAAACGATCAAGATCTTCATCGAGATCCCATTTGAGCTGGGTTGCGTAACCTGCAATGGTATCATCGGCACCTGCAACTGTTTGGAAGTATCTGTGAGTCACGAGGACTCTGCAATCTCAAACCCGCGAGATCAAGACTATTTAAGCTTATGGGTAGGAGAAGGTAGTGAGGTGGAGCTGCAGCAAGCACTAAGCATATATGGTGGCTAACTTACGTAAATAAGAGCGAGAAGAGAAGCTACGCAATGGTCGTGAACTAGAAGTGATCAAGAAGTGATCCTGAAACTACTTATGTTCAAGCATAACACAAGAACCGTGTTCACTTCCCAGACTCCGCTGAAAAGAGACCATCACGGCTACACACGCGGTTGATGCATTTTAATTAAGTCAAGTGTAAAGTTCTCTACAACCGGATATTAACAAATTCCCATCTGCCACATAACCACGGGCATGGTTCTCGAAAGTTTATACCCTGTAGGAGTGTCCCAACTTAGCCCATCACAAGCTCTCATGGTCAACGAAGGATATTCCTTCTCCCGGGAAGATCCAATCAGTCTCGGAATCCCAGTTACAAGACATTTTGACAATGGTAAAACAAGACCAGCAAAGCCACCCGATGTGCCGACAATCCCGATAGGAGCTTCACATATCTCGTTCTTAGGACAACATAGGGTAGGTCAAGCTACGAGTAAAACCAACCCTCAAGTTGCCCCGAGGTGGCCCCGCAGGCTGCGCGGTTCGGACCAACACTTAGAGAAGCACTCGCCCGGGGGGTTAAAATAAAGATGACCCTTGGATTGGCCGACCCAAGGGAAAGGTGATAGGTTGTTAGGCAAATGTAAAACCAAGGTTGGGCCTTGCTAGAGGAGTTTTATTCAAAGCGAACTATCAAGGGGTTCCCATAACACCCAACCGTGTAAGGGACACAAAATCAAGGAACATAACACCGGTATGACAAAAACTTGGGCGGCCAGAGTGGAACAGAACACCAGGCATAAGGCTGAGCCTTCCACCCTTTACCAAGTATATAGATGCATTAATTAAATAAGAGATATTGTGATATCCCAACATATCCATGTTCCAACATGGAACAATCTTCATCTTCACCGGAAACTGGCAACGCTACAAGAGGGGTTGAGCAAAGAAGTAACATAGCCAAACAATGGTTTGCTAGAAAAGGTGGGTTAGAGGCTTGACATGGCAATATTGGAGGCATGATATAACAAGTGGTAGGTAGCGCGACATAGCGATAGAGCGAACAACTAGCAAGCAAAGATAGAAGTGATATCGAGGGTATGGTCATCTTGCCTGAGATCCCGCAAGGAAGAAGAACGAGTCCATGAAGAAGACACACGGACGTAGTCGAGCGGATCCTCACAAACGCAACGTTACCGGAACTACCGAGAAGAAGTAACACCGGAAAGAAAACAAACAACATAGTAAACAACCATCACATGAACATGGCATGATGCACAACGAAGTATGATGCATGTCCGGTTTAAAGAGGCATGGCATGGAAAAGCAAAGTGCAACAAACAATACTACAAATTAAGTGGAGCTCAATATGCAATGAGTTGCATATTGATGAAACACCACATGACTTATATAGTTCTCTCTTGGTTATGCACACAATAATATTAAATGTTATTAAACATGGCAAGTGGTGAAGCATATGAAAACTACCTGTCTAGACAAGTTTAAATGAGGCCGGAACGACAAACAACAAGTCCGGAAAATCCCCATGTGCAAATTATGGATTTGGTATTGTTCTTCCCTAAACCATATTTTAGAGTTGTTTAACATGCAAGAAGAGTGCACCATGTTAAACTAGGCATTTTTCTACCCCATTTGCATATAAAGATTATTTAAAATGGAGCCACGGTTATTTAGTTATGAATTAAATCATTTTAGCATGGCAAATAGGCTAATTTAAACAAACAACATTTTAAACATTTTAAACATGCATGAAAGTGGCATATTATGAAACTAGATGAAATTCTAGTCATATTTCATATATAAATCATTTTAATCCGGTGCACGGATGATGAGTTATTATATGCATGAAGTGCAAGGGCTATTCTGCAAAACTAGCATTCTCTGGAATAATAGACAAAATCACAAAACCTGAAAAAACCTATACGGGCCGAAACTGGAACAGGAGCAGTGCACAACATAGCAGGAATAGCACTGGGCAAGGATAGATGGCGGATGCTCACGTAGGCCAGATTTGGCAGGACCAAAACAGTGCTTGGGCCTTGGGCGGTTGACAGCAGAAGCGACCGGGCCTTGGGGGTCGCGGCCCATGGCGATCGATGGAGAGGGTGCGGTCGATCTAGAGTCGGTCAACACGAGCGCGTGGCTCGTCGTTGAGCAGAGGAAGCAGGGGAGGCGAGGTCGCGGGGAAGGCTGGCGACAAGGGACTCGCGACGGCGGCGGGGAACTTGGCGTGACTCCGAGAAGACGTGGTAGCTCACACGGCTTGCGAGGCGGAGAAGGCGAGGGGAGAGGTCAACTCGGGCGTGCGAGCTGCTCCTTCTCGACACGAAGCAGAGCAGCGATGATGGCTGTCAGCGTCGGGGCAACAACAGGCGGCGGCAGCAGACAACCGGGGCCAGGCGGTGGTCCGGCAGGGTGCGAGGGCGCGGAGGAAACCGGCGGCTCCGGGCAAACACCTGCTCGGGAGAGGATGGACGAGGCCTGCGAGGAGGCAGCGTTGACCCGGTGGTGGGCATCCATGGCATCGGGGAAAAGCCTGGGGCGGTGCCATGGCTCGATCTGTTGCAAGCAGAGGAAGAAAGGTGGGGAACGAGGGGAAGTATAGCAAGGGAGGAAGGAGAGCAGGGCGCGAGGCGCTCATCTTTGGCATGGCGGCGCTCCAAACAGCGACGGTGGCGCTCGTTCTGGTTGGAGGAGGACCTCGGGTTAGCTGGGGTCTCAGGCGCAAGGACGAGGCAGAGTCGAGGGGAGCCATGCGAGGGCTCTGATTGGGCGGCGCTGAAATCAAGGTGGAGGCGCTCGGGTGGATTTGGCTCGGGAGGATCCCGAGGTGGAGAGAAGGTAGGTAGGTGGCGGCAGGCAGGATGATGGATGGGACAAGTGGCCTAAAAACTAGGGTTGACCCCTTATATATACCTAGTGGGTTTTGGTTAGGGGTTAATCGGATCCCTCCGATCGTAATCGGACGATCGAGATAAAATAGGCTAGAAGTGTCAAAGAACAAACCGCTGATATTTTATAGATGTTTGGGGATGATCCGGACCCAACGGTGACGACCATCCGGGTTGGGTTCGAGGGAGTTTCGGGCACGCGAGAGGGTTCTCATTGTGCAAAGAGGGGGTTAGGCGAACGAGGTCAAGTGTGTGGTTGGACTGAGAAGAGAGAGGAGGAATGCAACCCGGTAACCGTTTCCAGAGACCAGAAACGTCCGACGATAGACCGATTATCTTGTCGCTATAGTTATCCATTGGGGCACCAAACGAACTCCGAATGTGATGAAACTTGGCAGGTGGCCTACCTACAACATAACAATACCGCATGCCAACTTTAAACCCATTCCGAGAACATTTTCCGGCCACTTATAAAATAATATTTCGGACATGCCGCGGGTGCGTGCGAGTGTGTCTGGGCTCAAAACGGACAACGGATGGAACTGGGGGAACCCGAACGGATGCATGTTTTGAAAACATGATGATGCAATGCACATGATGACATGACAAGATGCAACACGCAAGCAAATGACAAGGAAACAACAGCGAATAACTGGAAGACACCTGGCACAACGGTCTCGGGGCGTTACAACACTCCACCACTACAAGAGGATCTTGTCCCGAGATCTAGGGATGGCACCAGAGAGAAACGGAAGAGGAATATAAGAGGTAAAACTAAGTTGCTTCTTGGACAAACGAGTGAAACCAACGAACCATGAGAGGTTAAACAATTTCGAGAAAAGAATACGAAGAAGATGAACGAGGTTGAAAACACTCCGTTAGAAAAGAGGAACAAGGAATCTTATTAGAGCCTTGTAGGTTAAAAGACGTAAGAAAAGGGTTGCAATGGACAAGAACTACAAGCTAGCACCCCGGTTGAAATGAGATGTACAAAGAATGATAAAGATCAGTTACGACAAAACTCCGGTTGGAAAAGGAAGGCATAGAATATGAACTTGGCAAAAAGAAATCACTTGGATGAGACTCCGGTTAGAAGAGGAATGATAGACACAAGATCCCGGTTAAAAACCAGATAGAGAAGGAATAAGAATGATATAATTTGGGCAGCACTCCGACTGTAAATGGAAGGAATTGAACATGAGCTTGACAAGATGAGAGGATACTTGATGAAATCAACAACACACTGCCTTCAGAACTATTGAAAGAATGGCACAAGGGGTACGAAAGATTCCAGACAGCACACCAGTTGAGAAGGGAGGCAAAACTTGATAAGATGAGACAACTTGAATGAAGGACACGACACTCCGGTTGAATGGATAAGAAAAAGAAAGAACATGATCTTCACAATACGAGATGATAAGTGAAGAGAGCATCATCACAATGCCTCTGGAACAAATGTAAGAATGGAATCAAAAGAACGGAGGAGAAAACAACATCTTGTACCTCAAATGAGCTTGAAAAAAGCATCTTTAGGAGAAGGGTCGAATGGAGTTGTTGGAAAACCAACAACGAAAAGATTAAGCTTGTTGTGGGCTTATGGAAAACATCTCGAAATTATGAGGTGAAATTCCGCCACTAATGGAAACAATAGATTGGATTGATATGAACAAGGAGACGAGAAACTTATTTCACCAGGAGGACAAATGAAGAACTTGGGTCATTTATGAGCACCATAAATAGCAACAATCCTTAGGGAAAGCTTTAGGTTAAATATAACCCAACATAACTCCAATGGAGAGATTGATGGATTGAGAAGAGCTCATGCTCGAAGAAATTAATGGGTTTAACTATCTCATTCTTGACAATTGTTGAATCATGACACACGAAGCGAAATTGCCAAGAGTGACATAACACCACCTCATTGATAAGGTAGAAAGAATTGCACTTCGGAATGCAAGATGAAGAATGCTTGAACTCCTCAAAACAAGACATGTGTTGAGAACCACGTTTATTTGAGAGTATAGCTTGGCGGATCATAACTTCGAGAGAAATCTTGACGAACAATTGAAGAATGAAAGGAATCCTTGATGAACCACCATGTAGAGCCTCCATGAAGAACTCCGTTAATAAAAGAATGATCAAAAGAAGTGAAGCATGAAAAGAATAAGATTGAAACCTTGCAATGATTGGATGGAGCTTTGTGACGAGATAAAGCAGAGAACTTGGAACTCCGGAAAATAAAAGATGAAGCATCTCGAACCGAGAAATATGACATGAAGAACAACTCTGAAAATAAGAAACTAGAACACTTCGGTGAAACAGATATAAGAAATATGTTATGCGTAATCTTCACCAATTTAAGTTGATGACAAGCAACGGATTTGGCTTACTACTTATTCTCGTAAAAAGGATAGACATAGCGCAAACTTGAGAAAAGTCATCAACGATCCACCGGTAGGATTGAAAGTAATGAATGAATTGATATGATAATGAAAGAAGAGAACTCTTGAATGAACTACCGTAAAGATAAAAA
Organism: Triticum aestivum; assembly: GCF_018294505.1. Lineage (NCBI taxonomy): Eukaryota > Viridiplantae > Streptophyta > Magnoliopsida > Poales > Poaceae > Triticum > Triticum aestivum. Next base: position 400,020,727 of record NC_057812.1, on the reverse strand, counting down.
GAACGAACGAAGGAAACGAACGCATCACCAGGAGGAATTGGAAAATGAATGAAGATACTTGAGGAAATTTGATACAAGAGAACGAAGAGATCCCGAGCTGATTAGAGAATACTTGAATGATGCACCAGTACGATTTGGAGAACGAGAGCTGAAAGCTGGAATGAAATATTCTGAGATGATGAGCTCCAGAGAATCAAACTAAAAAGACTCCTCAATTGCTCCAGAAGGGTGAAAAGAATTCTCACACTCAAAAACAACTATGAGAGGATGGCATGAAGTTATCTCCATGAATCTTCAAGAGAACGGATATGATTTGGAGGGAACTCTTCTTCAGTCTTCAAATGTTGATGATGATGATGAGAAACACCACCTTGAATTGTTGAGACACTCCAGAATAGTGAAGAATATAAAGGTTGAATCAACAATGAAAAGAATTTGAAAGATCTTGGAGAAATACATATGAATGATGACAAACCATTCTTACGTCAACTTTGAAATGAATTTTATAATAGCTCCGGGAAAATTAGAAGATTCAGGTAAGATCCTGGGGAAAAGACCTATGGGTTAGGGCCTACTCAAAAGAAACACCGTTGAACGATTGCTTGAAAAGAGATATTTCACTGGTTGAATTAAATGGCCTGAATGAGATAACTACGTCGAAATAGGTTGAATGGATCTTGAATGAAAAGACGAGCCTTCTGAGATATCTTCAGCACTCCGGAACAAATGAATAGTGAGAAGTGAATGATTAAGAGGTGCACCAGCATGAGAAAACATTTGAACCGAGGAAATTATATGATCGACAAATATTGAATTGAATCCATCAGAGAAGAAAAGAATGATGAATGATGAACTTGAAGCTCATGAGCATCTCCATGAGAAATCACGGGATAAGAGCATTGACGGAAAAGAATGGAGAGACTTCCCATAAATAAGATGGATATTTGATTAAGAAATCTGAGTCCTCGAAGAAAAAGGGGTGGGTGGGCGGGAAAACAAAGGCAACTTGAGGACAGATGAAATGAACAACATTGGGGAAAACCGAGAGGTGATCTTGCGGATTTTGAAATGATCAGATCCACTTGAAGAGAAACACGCGGGTTGAAAAGGATTGACATGACAATCCTGATTATCATGAAGGATTAGTATTCACAGAGAAATATGAGAATACCGCTTAGGCAAGGTATGGAATCAACACTTGACATTGAAGCAACTCGAATACCACAAACCAAAACAAAACAAAGGATTGGCTTGCAACATAAGCCAGAAACAAACATATGATAGTGATTTCGTCCGAAGTTTTCATGGTGGGGCCCACACAGGCTCGATCGTACAGCACCGTCATGTATAAGGCAGTGCACATGACATACGAAGCGTCCCAGAGTCAGCATAGCCAAGGACCCTTTAAGACACAACGAGACCACTGTAAAACCAACCGTGGATAGAAGGACCACTAGACATCGAACCCCAATTTCATATCATACATCTGTCGGAAAGATATCCTAGGAGCTACATGAATTCCCACCTATAAAACTCCCGAAACTTTCTGGTTATGCAATCAGGTGTTGGCGATACAGGGGAAGCATAATATCTCACCCAAACTAACAAACCCTACATCCAGCTGTATCCATCCTTCAACACATAACCAAGAAACCTTCGGAAACCATATACCTCAACCTTCGAAAAGCATCCGTTATACGAGTTATGGCAATACTCCCGAACTCCCACCCCAGTACTGGGTGGCGTCAAGGTTATGTCACAAACAACTGCATAAAAGAAATTTTCGATGTCGGTGAACTTAGGTATTCCAGAACTGCAACTATAAAATTGTGACGACAACACCTCAGAGCTCAACTCCCCGGGACACTGCCACAACCCCTAAATGTCAGGAGGCACCAAGAACAATGTTCTCGTCACAAAACCATCGGTACGATTCCAAGATACCCGCGTGATCCTAATTTTTTTCGTGAATTTTAAGGAGAGAAGAGTCAAAACTTCTACGTCAGGAGGCCTCACCAGAGCAACGAAGGGACTGGGGAGTAAAAAGAATCCTGCTCTCCGATATATATAATCCTAAGACTTAAAACATTTTCTTCTAGACTCAACAACGTCAGCGATTCGATCAAGCAGGGGGCGCCTAAGTCGGGGAAGGTTCTCATTACCAACTTGTAACACCCACGATGCGGCTATATCTTCCACGTGTCGGGGCAAGACTTAGAGGCATAGCCACATGGTAGGCTTGTCGCATGAGGGGTAATCTTCACACATCCCATGTACTGAATAAGAAAGGGATAAAGAGTTGGCTTACAATCGCCACTTCACACAATACATAAATAATTCATACATCATCCAAATACAATCAAAGGTCCGGCTACAGAACCAAAATAAAAGAAGACAACCTCAAATGCTAGATCCCCGGTCGTGCCAACTAGGCTCCACTACTGATCAACAGGAAACGAAACGAAACAACGATCAAGATCTTCATCGAGCTCCCATTAGAGTTGGGTTGCGTCACCTGCAACTATTTGGAAGTATCTGTGAGTCACGAGGACTCAGCAATATCACACCCGGGAGATCAAGACCATTTAAGCTTATGGGTAGGAGAAGGTAGTGAGGTGGAGCTGCAACAAGCACTAAGCATATATGGTGGCTAACCTATGCAAATTAGAGCAAAAAGAGAAGCAACACAACGGTCGTGAACTAGAAGTGATCAAGAAGTGATCCTGAAACTACTTACGTTCAAGCATAACACAAGAACCGTGTTCACTTCCCGGACTCCGCCGAAAAGAGACCATCATGGCTACACACGCGGTTGATGCATTTTAATTAAGTCAAGTGTCAAGTTATCTACAACCGGATATTAAAAAATTCCCATCTGCCACATAACCGCGGGCACGGTTCTCGAAAGTTTATACCCTGTAGGGGTGTCCCAACTTAGCCCATCACAAGCTCTCATGGTCAATGAAGGATATTCCTTCTCCCGGGAAGATCCGATCAGTCTCGGAATCCCGGTTACAAGACATTTCGATAATGGTAAAACAAGACCAGCAAAGCCACCCGATGTGCCGACAATCCCGATAGGAGCTGCACATATCTCGTTCTCAGGGCAACACAGGATAGGTCAAGCTACGAGTAAAACCAGCCCTCAAGTTGCCCGAGGTGGCCCCGCAGGCTGCCCGGTTCGGACCAACACTTAGAGAAGCACTGGCCCAGGGGGTTAAAATAAATATGACCCTCGGGTTGGCCGACCCAAGGGAAAGGTGATAGGTTGTTAGGCAAATGTAAAACCAAGGTTGGGCCTTGTTGGAGGAGTTTAATTCGAAGCGAACTATCAAGGGGTTCCCATAACACCCAACCGCGTAAGGCACACAAAATCAAGGAACATAACACCGGTATGATGGAAACTTGGGCGGACAGAGTGGAACAAAACACCGGGCATAAGGGCGAGCCTTCCACCCTTTACCAAGTATATAGATGCATTAATTAAATAAGAGATATTGTGATAACCCAACATATCCATGTTCCAACATGGAACAATCTTTATCTTCACCTGCAACTAGCAACGCTATAAGAGGGGCTGAGCAAAGCGGTAACATAGCCAAACAACGGTTTGCTAGGAAAGGTGGGTTAGAGGCTTGACATGGCAATATGGGAGGCATGATATAACAAGTGGTAGGTAGCGCGGCATAGCGATAGAGCGAACAACTAGCAAACAAAGATAGAAATGATATCGAGGGTATGGTCATCTTGCCTGAGATCCCGCAAGGAAGAAGAACGAGTCCATGAAGAAGACACACAGGCGTAGTCGAGCGGATCCTCACAGACGCAATGTTACCGGAACTACCGAGAAGAAGTAACACTGGAAAGAAAACAAACAACATAGTAAACAACCATCACATGAACATGGCATGATGCACAACCAAGTATGATGCATGTCCGGTTTAAACAAGCATGGCATGGCAAAGCAAAGTGCAACAAACAATACTACAAATTAAGTGGAGTTCAATATGCAACGAGTTGCATATTGATGAAACACCACATGACTTATATAGTTCTCTATTGGTTATGCACCCAACAATATTAAATGTTATTAAACATGGCAAGGGGTGAACCATATGAAAACTACCTATGTAGACAAGTTGAAATGAGGTCGGAACGACAAACAACAATTTCGGAAAATCCCCATGTGCAAATTATGGATTTGGTACTGTTCTGCCCTAAACCACATTTTAGAGTTGTTTAACATGCAAGAACAGTGCACCATGTTGAACTAGGCATTTTTCTACCCCATTTACATATAAAGATTATTTAAAATGGAGCTACGGTTATTTAGTTATGAATTAAATCATTTTAGCATGGCAATAGGCTAATTTAAACAAACAAAATTTTAAACATGCATGAAAGTGGCATATTATGAAACTAGATGAAATTATAGTCATATTTCATATATAAATCATTTTAATCCGGTGCACGGATGATGAGTTATTATATGCATCAAGTGCAAGGGCTATTATGCAAAACTAGTGTTCTCTGTAATAATAGACAAAATCACAAAACCTAAAAAAAACCTATACAGGCCGAAACTGGAACAGGAGCAGTGCACGACATAGCAGGAATAGCACTGGGCGAGGGATAGATGGCGGATGCTCACATAGGCCAGATTTGGCAGGGCCAAAACAGTGCTTGGGCCTTGGGCAGTTGATAGCAGAAGCGACCGGGCCTTGGGGGGTCGCGGCCCATGGCGATCGATGGGGAGGGCGCGGTCGATCTGGAGTCGATCAATGCAAGTGCGTGGCCCGTCCTTGGAGCAGAGGAAGCAGGGGAGGCGAGGTCGCAAGGAAGGCTGACGACAAGGGACTCACGACGGCGGCGGGGAAATTCGCGTGACTCCAGGAAGACGTGGTAGCTCACAGGGCTTGCAAGGCGGAGAAGGCGAGGGGAGAGGTCAACTCGGGCCTGCGAGCTGCTCCTTCTCGACACGAAGCAGAGCAGTGATGATGGCTGTCAGCGTCGGGGCAACAACAGGCGGCGGCAGTGGACAAGCGAGGCCAAGCGGAGGTCCGGCATGGTGCGAGGGCGCGGAGGAAACCGGCGGCTCCGGGCGAACACCTGCTCGGGGGAGGATGGACGAGGCCTGCGAGGAGGCAGCGGGGAGGCAGCGACGACCCGGTGGTGGGCATCCATGGCGTCGGGGAAAAGCCTGGGGTGGTGCCATGGCTCGATCTGTTGCAAGCAGAGGAAGAAATGTGAGGAACGAGGGGAAGTAGAGGAAGGGAGGAAGTAGAGCAGGGTGCAAGGCACTCATCTCCAGCACAGTGGCGCTCCAAACGGCGGCGATGGCGCTCGTTCTGGTTGCAGGATGAGCTCAGGTCAGCTGGGGTCTCAGGCGCGAGGACGAGGCAGAGTCGACGGGAACCATGGGAGGGCTCTGATTGGGCGGCGTTGAAATCAAGGTGGAGGCGCTCGGGTGGATTTGGATCGGGAGGATCCCGAGGTGGAGAGAAGGCAGGTAGGTGGCGGCGGGTAGGAGGATGGATGGGACAAGTGGCCTAAAAACTAGGGTTGCCCCTTATATATAGCTAGTGGGTTTTGGTTAGGGGTTAATCGGATCCCTCCGATCGTAATCAGACGATCGAGATAAAATAGGCTAGGAGTGTCAAAGAACAAACTGCTAATATTTTTATAGATGTTTGGGGATGATCCGGGCCCAACGGTGACGACTGTCCGGGTTGGGTTCGGGGGAGTTTCGGACGTGCGAGAGGGTTCTATGCACTGTGCAAAGAGGGGGTTAGGCGAACAAGGTCAAGTGTGTGGTTGGACTGAGAAGAGAAAGGAGGAATGCAACCCGGCAACCGTTTCCGGAGACCGGAAACGTCTGACTATAGACCGACTACATTGTCGCTATAGTTATCTGTTGGGGCACCAAACGGACTCCGAATGAGATGAAACTTGGTAGGTGCCCTACCTACAACATAACAACACTGCATGCCAACTTTCAACCCATTCCAAGAACATTGTCCGGCCACTTATATAATAATATTTCGGACATGCCGCGGGCGTGTGCGAGTGTGTCTGGGCTCAGAACGGACAACGGACGGAACTGGGGGAACCCGAATGGATACATGTTTTGAAAACATGATGATGCAATGCACATGATGACATGACAAGATGCAACATGCAAGCGAATGACAAGGCAACAACAGCGAATAACTGGAAGACACCTGGCGTAACGGTCTCGGGGCGTTACATGGAGGCCCTGAGTGGGCTGGTGGATCTGCTTCGCATGGAATTGGCATGCTTCACAAGATCTCACCAGCTCGGCGGCATCATTGTGCGCCAATAGAATCCGCTGCGGAACGCCTTGCCCATGAGGGTGCACGATGATGAGTGATGCCCGCAGTCGCCACTATTGATGTCAGCCAACAGCTCATGTCCCTGCTCCCTGGAGATGCATCATAGAGAAACATCATTTGGCTATTTCCTATAGAGCTCACCATCCTAGATGGAGTAGGCAGTGGCCTGTCGAGCCACACGCTCTGCATCCTCGTCCTTCTCTGGCAGGGTCCCTAAAGCAGGTACGCCCTAAACTCTTCAGTCCAGCACCCCTCTTGAGGCTCGAGCACGTGAAGTAGACACGCTCCAGAGGTTGGGCCGCAAGTGGGGGCTCCCGAGAGGGGTACTGGTGGGAGCCCCTCCTGAGGCAATGCTGGTTCTGCAGCAGGAGGGGCTGCTAGAGGTTTGATTAGCCGCTCCTCAAAGATGCCAGGCTCCTGGGGCAAGCGTCGGGACGCCCTCTTGGCGATGTCGTCAGCTTCCTTGTTCGTGTCGCGCGGCACATGCTGCAGTTCCAGGCCCAAGAATTATTTCTCAATTTTTCGTACCTCTGCAAGGTATGCCTCCATGTGCTCGTCCTTTGACTCTTATACTTTGTTGGAAAAGTTGATGAGGAGCTGGGAGTCTCCCTTGATGGTGAGGCGCTTCACCCCCAAGGCTCCTGCAGCCTTGAGACCGGCAATCAGTCCTTCCTACTCCACGATGTTATTGGAGACCTTCTCGCCCTGCTGGAAGCAAAGCTGCATGGTGTAGTAGAGCTTGTCCTAGGTGGGGCGAGATGAGCACGGCGCCAGCCCCCGTGCCCTAACACGCGAAGGCATCGTCGAAGTACATGACCGAGCCGTCTGGTGCCTCGCTCCCTGCCGAGAGGGATCGGTCCTCTCATGCTTCAAGGATGGGGACGTTGGTCCAGTCCTCCAAGAAGTCGGCGAGTGCGATGCCCTTGACGACCCTGGTGGTGCTGAACTTTAACTGGAATGCCTACATTCGATGTTCCATTCTGCACCCTTCCTGCCGCATTGGGGCTCCTGAGCACCCTCTCCAGTGGGTAAGCTGAGACGACCTTGATGGGCTGGCCTTGAAAGTAGTGGCGCAACATGCATGAGGCGACGAGGAGCATGAGCAAGAGATTTTGTGGCATGGGGTAGCGTGCCCGCACATCGCGCAACACCGTGCTGATGAAATACACCGGGTGCTCGACGAGGGCAGAAGTGTGGGTGACGCCTTGCGTCTCCTGCGGCCCGGCGGCCCCAGGAGGCTGGTCGCCGGTCGAGGCAGTCGGGGCCTCAGGAGCTCCATCCCGAGGGGCTTGGTCTTTCTGTAGAGGTAGCCGAGGCCTCGGGAGCGCCATCTTGGAACCGGTGCGTTCTAGCCAGCTGTGGGATGCTTCTTTGAGAGTCCTTGGCCGGGCGTTCCTCCTAGACCGCCACCACCGCCGCGCTAGCTGAGTGAGGGGTGGCGGCCAGGTAGAGCACCAGCGGCTCATGGGGGCGTGGCGCTACCATCACCGGCGGGATGGTGAGGTACTTCTTGAGGTCTTGGAATGTCGCTTCGGCCTCTGGAGTCCACTCGTATGGTCAATTCTTTTTCATCAGCTTGAAGAATGGGAGGGTGCGCTCCCCCTAGTTGGAGATGAAGCACCCTAGCAAGGTCACACAGCCCGCCAGCTTCTACATCTCCTTGAGGGTATGTGGCGGGCTCATTCTTTCTATGGCCTTGACCTTTTCGGGGCTGGCCCCGATTCCTCTATGCGACACCAGAAAGCCCAGCAGCTTGCCGGAGGGGACGCCAAGTACGCATTTCTCCGGATTGAGCCGTAGATCCACCTTGTGCAGGCTGACGAATGTTTCCTCCAAGTCTTCAATGAGAGTCCTCACCTCCTGAGATTTCACCACTATATCATCAACATAGGCCTCAACGCTCCTCCCGAGCTGCCGACCCAGAGCAATGTGCATCAGCCGTTGGAAAGTTGCTCCGGTGTTACGCAGGCCGAACGGCATGCAGATGTAGCAGTACACCCCGCATGGGGTCAAGAAAGATGTCTTCTCAACTTCTTGTACTGCCATCTTGATTTGGTGATAGCCTGAGAAGGCGTCCCGAAAACACAGCAGGTCGCACTCAGCGGTGGATTCGATGATCTGATCGATGCGTGGAAGCGGGAAGGGTTCTTGGGGGCAAGCCTTTGTTGAGGTTGGTGAAGTCGATGCACATGCGCTCCTTCCCGCCCTTCTTGGTGAAGACAACCGGATTCGCCAGCCATTCCAGGTAACGTACCTCCCGAATGACACCGGCTTCTTGGAGTTTGTGAGTCTCCTGGACGATGAACGACTGCTTTTTGTGGACTACCGCCGCGCTTTTTTGCTTTACTGGGCGCATGTTAGGGCATCCCCTCAGGTGGTGCTCAATTATCCCCCTTGGGATCACGACCAGATCCTTAGGCTCCCATGCAACACATCCTTGTTCTTGCGCAAGAAGCTGACCAATGCCTCCTCTTGATATGAAGGGAGGCTGGCACCTATGGTGAAGGCGGCGCCTGACGCCCCGTCCTCATCAACTCATACTTTCTTCATCTTGGCGTGATCTTCAGAGAACAGATGCTTCTTCTTTGCCAGCGAAGCCCCCGAAGCCTCCGGGGCTCCTTCCTCACCTGACCACGCGGCAGCCGTAGCCCTGAAGGTGAGCTTGATGGACAACAAGGCTTCCTTGGTGTCCCCGGCCATAGTAAGGATGCCTCTACTCCCCGGCATCTTCATGAGATTGTTGGTGGGGTGGGTCGCTGCCATGAACTGGGCCAAGGCCGGGTACCCGATGATGGAGTTGTAAGGGAAGCCAATGTGGGCGATGTCGAAGTCGATGAGCTTGGTGCGGTAGTTCTCACGGGTGCCGAAGGTGAAGGGGAGGCGGGTATGCCCCAAGGGACAGGTTGAGCCGTTCACGACCCCGGAGAAGGGCTTGGTGGGGCGGAGCCAGCCATGTGCCACGTGAAGCAAGCCGAAAGCTTCCACAGAGAGCACATTGAGGCCAGCTCCACCGTCGATGAGGGTCTTGGTGACCGCCACGTTGTAGATAGTGGGATTGCAGAGCATCGGGAGCGCGCCGGCGCCCATGGTGGTCGCGGGGTCATCTCTCGAGTCGAAGGTGAGGTCGGCCTTGGGCGATGAATAGGCCACGCAGCTCCTCCCCGTATGCCATAGAAGACCCTGGCAAGTTGAGAAGCCAGGCGCGTGGCGCGCCCGCCAGGGCCATGGGAAGCCAGTTTGACATGACCTTGTCATCGCCGCCGGCCGCCAAAACAGCCTCCTGTACGCTTGTAGAAAGCCTGCCGGGTCTGCCGCACCGTCGTATCGGGGCGGCATGTCCGACCTGAACTTGGGCGGCCACTACACTCGTCGCAGGGCGGGAGTCAAGGATCGTAGGCCCTTGGCTCCTCCGAGACCGTGCGTCGATCCAGTCGATGGAGAAGCGTCCGCCATGAGAGCCGAACAGCAGAGCGAAGTGGACAAGGTGGCAGATCTCCGACGCACCCCTACGTGGCACACCAAATGTCGGATCTCGGGTTACGCGGACCCTTGAGAGGTTCGAACTCTGGGGTGCGTGCGAAGAGCTCGTCCTCCCCAGTCTGCATGGTCTCTAATCCCACGACCTAGCTCAACGAACCGAATGGACAAGAGACGCAGCAGTTTACCCAGGTTTGGGCCACCTTGCGGTGTAAAACCCTACTGCTGCTTTGTGATGGATTGGCCTCGAGGTGCTGAGGATGAACTAGTACAATGGAGAACAACGTCAGGAGGAGAGGTGTTCTTGTGCTCGATGAGCTGGTGGGTGTGAGGATGATCTGCATGATCTATCCCTTCTCTATGGTGGTGGCTAGGTCCTATTTATAGTGGCCTTGGTCCTCTTCCCAAATGAAGGCGGGAAGGAATCCCACAACGGCCAATTTTGGAGGGAAACAAGTAGTACATGCTATTCTGACAAAAGTAGTCTTCGCCTGCAAAAAGCCTCTGGTGGTGACGCTGCGGTGGGCTCGGTGATGACCTTCGTCCTGTTGTCCTGGCGGTCTTGGTCTTGTTGCACCGAAATGTAAACCTTTGCTTGATTCTTCAGGATTCCGCACCTGCGCTTGCCACCTTAGCACCAAAGAGGAAACTGGTACACTACGCCCGCTGGCACCCACCTAGCCTTGGTCGTCATGGCTCACGTCATCCGAACCTCTCGAGGTGAACCTTGCATAGATATCTTCGCTCCTCGTGAGCCAGCCTATGGAGGCCGCCCCACATGAAGGTCTTGGTGTCGTCCGCCTCGCGAGGCTTGGCCCCTCGCGAGGGTCTTGAGTTGTTGATGTTGAAGCTAGGCCGTACCAGGCCGCCGATGGAGCCACGCCATGGGCCGAAGGAAGGCAAGTCTGGGTAACCCCGTTCCTAGAACGTCGACAGCTAGCGTATGTACGACACACGCGACCACCATGACACGACCATGGTCTACCTGGTGCGCCTACATTTGAGAATGCAAACAAATCTTCTTTCAATTGCAAATGAATCTGTATGTATTACCATGCTCGTGTTTTCCTTGCAAATAATTAGTCATTCAAAACGAGATACTATATATCAATTAATGAGGAGTTATTTGAATTAGAGTGTGTGTCACAAAGCGATCTCCAATTCTAACATGGATTTCGCATTTCACGGTATCCATGCTGCTTTTAATACAAATTCATATGTATATGATGAACACCATGGTACCAAGAAAACTTTGGGTCGATTCAAACATATGACCTACAAAATAGCACAACAATCGAGTCAATGTCAACTTTTCCAAACCTAGCTAGTATGGCACGAATTCGAAATAATTACCCATATGCATGGTCCTTAATTCAAATCTTACAATGTACACGAAATTGAAACGTCGATATTAAGTCTTGTACTATCTACATTCAAATGTTGTTTTTAGCCCCACCCCCCTGGCACACACGCTACATACTTCCTGTATCGATCAATCTTCCTCTCCTAACCACCTTAGGAAGCTATCGGTTTCCGACACACGTTCATTCTTTCTCTCCATGTTTCGATCTCTAACTCTCTCAACTACACAACCCCCTTTTCCCACTCTGTTACCAAATGTATCTACCTCACACACCAACCATTGCACCCCATGCCGAGCTCTCTTTCTCTCTCTCCCACCTTCTCTCGCTAGATACATGCATTGCCTATCTAGCCACCCCTCTCGTGCGCATGCATGCACATTATCTATCTAGGTCACTCTCTCGAGACTATCTCACTCTTTCTTCTGCATGGCGGGCCACACCCACTCAATCTTGCTCTATTTATCTAAGTCTTGATTAACCACGCCTTCTTTCACACACAAATGGTATATCTCCCTGTTTGAGCCTCGATCGACACACTCTATACTCTCTTACGCAGATTGTCTATCTAGGTCTGTCCATTCAAGATGCCCCCACTCTTTTGACCTCATGGAAGGCCACGCTTGCTCAGTCTCTCTCTCTCTCTCTATCTCTCTCTCTCTTTGTATGTCTTGATTGACCTTGCTCTTTTTCGGACACAAACAATATATCTCCATGTTTGATCCCAATTCGACATATTCATATTGTACACTCTCTCACTCACATTGTCTATCTAGGTCACTCTCCAACCCATCTCACTCTTTCAATTGCACGATGACCCACACTCGCTCAATCTCTCTCCCTTTATATATGTAATCGATTAACCTTGCTACCTCCCACGCACAAAATATATCTACATGTCTGTGACTGGATCATCTCTCAAGCTCTATCTTACAGCCTTCACCCTTCCCAACAGCTCAATCGGACAATATCTCTCCAGAGCATATATATCTTTTCAACGAATGCCGGACCACACTCACTTTGTCTCTCTATCTATTCGTGTCTCGATTGACCTCGCCTTCTCACGCCGTATCTTCCACACATTGAAGCTACCTCTCCACCCCTCGCAGAGCCAGAGCTATTTACATTGGCGAGGCGAACTCCAGCCTTGGATTAATTTGTGAAGGCATTTATTCCGGTGGGTATAGACTATATTTTCGTAGCATTCGGCCCACAACTACTCCAAACACCATTGCAACCCCCACACCCCCAATTGATTTCCCTCTGGATTGGTCATCGCTCTCTCGCACGTCCTTTCTCACCTTCAACGTTGCACCATGGTATTTTTGCAAAAAAACTCTGTTGTTCTCTTTAATTATTACTACAAATAAGCTACGAAACTACACACCGATAGTCCACCTGTAATGGAACAAATTTTGACCCACAAATTAAAGTGCTACAAACTACACACCGAGGGACCCCCCTGTCATGAAACAAATTTGGACCCATATATAAATTAAAAATTAAAAAGTACGAGGATCGAACATGCGGCCAGGGCCTTCGAGCGGCATGTCAATAGGCAACATAGTACAACAACGTTTGTTGTACCCCCCTTTGTTGATATAATGTTTTTATATTACCAGAGCCTATTTAATGGATAACATGTTTTAATATATTTTTTATTACATTAGTGGGACTGGCTCGTTAGCACGTACTATTCGCCTTCACTTACTGGTGGGTTCCATGTCTGCTCTCTCTCTCTCTCCCCTCCCCTTCTATGTTTAGATGCACGAGCAAACACGAAGAACCATATGTGGACGCGTTCGCAAGTTACGGTACCAATTTCACATACTAGTAGTACAAGTCAATGTGTATGTGCAATGCACGTTAATTTGGAAGTATATTAAGTGCATGTGGATATTAAGTAGGATATTATTTGCGTGTTATTATGTGATTAGAACTATTTTTCCATGAAATTAACTCCACGCTAAACGTGTTGAGCGCTCGACATTGAAGCAGTCTAGGTCATTGGATGAGCAGGAATACATTTGGCTTGATGACGTTTTATATCTAATTTGATATGGCTCTAGCAGAACATTCAATCGATCAAACCATAGATTTCATTCAGTATGACTCCAACTTTACATTCATACGACCATCGATCTAAAGTAAACGGAAATGATTTTAAGCATGGCAATCCAAAAAATTTCCATGGCAAATTTAGATTAAGCAACGGCGGCGGGGGAGTCTTGTGGTGGGAAGTGGCTCCTCTGTTGTGCTCTGTGTGTCGTCAGGCCACTGACTGATGGCGACAGTGACGGTGGCGTCTTGCGCCGTTGTTGGCGTACTCCTGGACGTTGTCCCTAGCTTCAAGGAAGGCCAGAATGTTCTGGACTTCGGTCTCCAAGAGAGAGTCAACTGGCAGGAGGAGGGGACTGACGTTGGTGCAAGGAAGCGGTCGATGGTGGCCATCCATGCCGCTGAGGGGGGCACTAGCACCCGCGTGGGGACAGGCGCTGGCAATGGCATGACAGAGAGCGCGCGCGTCAGTGCACATGTAGGCACATGCGGTGGCAGGTGCACGGGCGCATGAAAGTTGGCGGGGACCTCGTGGAACCCCATGGCATCAAGCTCGGCGACAATGAGCGGCTCCCAGCCCATCAATGCCATGGGGATGGGTGTTGGCGCAGTCGGGGCGACGGGAGCGGGAACAGGCTCGGCGTCTTCCCGCAAGGCCGGTTCAAGCTCGTCCCAAAGAACCTTATGTTCTTGAGACTCTGACTGGGTGTCTTCCTCGAGAAACTGGAAGACTAAGGGTAGACCATCGTGATGCAACATCGCGTACAGTTAGGTCGGGCTGGTTGGAGGTAGACGACAGGAGAATCGGGGAGGAAGATAGAAGATTGTAGCAATACCGGGTAGTGTGTGGGTGATTTTAAACTATGGCGCCAGCGCAATTAAAAGTGGGAGCATTTGGGGCGAAGGTGGGCGGCGGAGCCTGTTCAAAGGGCTCGCCTCCCGGTGAGCCTGCGGAGCGATCTTCTCGCACGCCTCTCGGTCAGCCGGCGCAGCGGTCTGCTCGCACGCCTCCTGTCGACTCACACTCTTGCTGGGATGGCACCTGCCAATGAGAAGCGGGACTCGTGGCGGCACGTAAACTCCCACGGTTTGAATAGTGAAAGCATTCGCCTTAACATGACAGGTCTTTGTTGCAAAATTCCTTGGCTCTTCATTTGTGCAACTTCTCATAAGCAGCTTGAATAAAGGATTTGTGCCATAGGAATATTTGTGCCATATCACGAGACCATGCTCAGTTTCTTGAATTTCCGTTCACTTTTGGATTTTCTAAAATTTAAAATCCAAGATTTGAAACAATATCATAACCTGCATCATCCAATAATTTTTCAAGTGATACATCTTTACTGTTGTAGATGTTAATATTTCTTAATAAAGGATTTAGTCAAACATTTTTCTTAGTTGGACTTCAGACAAGTTATATATGTAGAGTAAAAGGATAATCCCTTCGTACCAGTGCATTGCCTGATATAGGCACGAACAAACGGGGCTCAATTCTGTGCTCATCCGGGTATAGTACTCCAATTAGTACTAGGCAATGGAGTTGGCAGGTGACCTTGGGTAGCGGCGACCGAGGGAATTGAACCATGCTAAAGCATCCCTCCGTTGTTCATCGTTAGTCATTATGGACCAGGGACATGAGGGGAATTTCCTATGGCTGGAATTCTGGCCGCCAGATATTTCGACTCAAAACGCAGAGGCTCAACTGGTTGGGGTTGGCTAATGTGCGTAGCACACACGCCACCAAAAGGACACGAGCCCAGGTTTTTTTAAGGATCAACACGAGTGTCACAGCCCTAGATCAGTCCTTGTTTGTCTTTGCTTGATCATCATGTCATCATGTTTAAATTCAAATGAATTTGAATTAGGGATGTTCAAACCCTAGCATCAAATGGAATTCAAATAGGTTCAACCTAAAAATATTTTCAATGAACCTCAAATTCCCTTCATAAATGTTCATCATTTTTGTTTTGGTCCAGAACCTCTGCCAAAAATGGTGCACACTTTTCTAGGACACTCTGGGTTATTGAATTAAATCATACAGTATTTGTTCTTGGACATTTAAATGCTATAAGTATTTTTACATGTCCAAATAATTCTGAAAATATTTGAGGGCTGCTATAAATAATTTCACAAGTGCCCACTATTATTTTCATCATTTTATCAAATGGTTTAGATTTTAAACTAAATCAAAACAGAGGAAAATAAATAGAAAAACAGAAATAAAGGAGAGAGAGATAAAGTACCTGGCATTCACCTGGCAGCCCACCTAGGCCAACTCCAGCTGACCCAGCCCACCACAGCCACCACCGTCTTCAACCTCCTGCCAATAGGCAGGAGTGCGTGTGCCCGACGTGCTCCAGCATGCACATGCCACCTCCTGCTTGTTGCCGCCTCCCCAACATCGCCCTGGAGATGCCACAGAGATCCCTCGACCCTCTCTCACTCTCCCTCGCCCCTTTCCCTTCCCTGGCTCTCTCCCTCACATGCACCAAGCGAAGTCGTCACCGCCACTCGCCGTAGCCACGGCCATCTTCCACCCCTCCCTCGCTGTCCCACCCAAAAGAACCGTAGCGTAATCCCCATCATCTACGTAGAGCCAAGCGACGCCGGACACCCTGCATCGCCGGCTACCTCACCTTCTTCCTCCTCTGCCGCCGGAGATCCCTGTCGCTGCCCCAACTGCTCCAGCCTTCCCCGAGCCCACTGATCTACTCGACATGACCGTTGTGAGCTCCTACGTTGAACCCTTCTCTCCCCTGCCTTGTTTGTATCATGTAGCCGTCAAATTCGCTGGAGCCATGAGCTTCCACCACCGGCCATGTCGCCGTCGCGGCCACAGCTGCTGCCACTTGCGTCTGAGGCTGCCAACACGCTCAGCGCTGTCGGTGTCCTGGGAACGGGGGTATCGAGACTTGCTTGCTTGCGGCCCATGGCGTGGCCCCATCGGCGGCCCGGTACGGCCTAGTTTCAGCAACAACAACTCAAGACCCTCACGAGGGGCCAAGCCTCGCGAGGTGGACGACACCAAGACCTCGCTGGGGGCGGCCACACTAGGCTGGCTCCTGAGCAGCAGAGACATCAAGGTGAGGTGCACCTCGCGAGGTTCACACGACGTTAGCCATGACGACCATGGCCAGGTGGGCGCCAACGGGCATAGTGTACCAGTTTCCCCTTTGGTGCCAAGGAGGCAAGCGCAGGCGCAGACTCCCGAGGAATCAAGCAAAGGTTTCCATATTGGTGCAACGATACCAAGACTGCCAGGACGACAGGACGATGGTCATCGCGGAGCCCACTGCAGCAGCACCATCAGAGCCTTTGCAGGCGAAGACTACTTTTGTCAGAATAACTTGTACCAGTTGTTTCCCTTCGAATTTGGCCGTTGTGGGATCCCTTCCCGCCTACATTGGGGAAGAGGACCAAGGCCACTATAAATAGGACTTCACCACAACCATAGAAGGGGACGGATCCATTTCACCCTCACCACCCGCTAGCTCATCGAGCTCAACAACACCTCACCTCCTGAGGCTGTTCAACCACTGTACTAGTTCATCCTCTGCCCATCGAGGCAATCCACCACAAAGATGGAGTAGGGTATTACACCGCATGGTGGACCGAACCAGGATAAACTATTGTTTTTCTTGTCCCTTGGGTTTGTCAAGCTAGGTTGTGGAATCGTTGGGCCAGCAGGTTGCGAAGAGATAGTTCTTCGTACACACCCCAGTGTTCGAACCTCTCAAGGGTCGGCGGAACCCCGGATCCGACATTTAGCGTGCCAGGTAGGGGTCCGTCAGGGCCTTTCTTCTTCCAGCCACCCGACAGCCCAGATGGCCGGCGATCAGGGGGCTCATGCCGAGCACTGGGCAGCTTGGCCCTCCCAGGCGATGTCATTCATCCAGGAAGACCTCCACTCCGCGCTCCAGGCGGCTCGTACACCGCCCAACTCCGCTGGACACGGGTGGCGCGGGCCAGTGCCTCCCGCCCTCGGCCCTCGGTGTGCGCACATAGCCGAGCAGTCTTCGGGCTACGCCGCAGCGATGGCGCCGCATACTCGTCGGGAATAGGCGAACATGCGGGCCACGATCATCGTGGCACGAGAGCTACGGCGCTGCAGGTTGCCGGAGGGCAGCCGCGATGCCCTACTGGAGCGGGTCGCCGAACTGCTCGATGCCGCCTGCAGGGGTGCGGCACCTTTTTGCTCCCTGTCCACCCCTCAGGTGGCGGCGGAGGTGCATGCCAGGCCCCACCTCACCCGTGCACCCCACAAAGCACTTGAAGTATTCAACCACAACAACACGACCCTCGGTGCAGCTCATCCCGCCGCAACCGCAGTGTTCTGCAGCCAGGGCAGGTCCTGGCGGTCCCCTGCATGGCCGCCCTGGGGTGTCGCCCTGCGAAAACCAGGGCCAGGCACAGGTCCCGGAAGTCCAAGGTGTGGGGCACCCCAGCGAAGGCCCTGGTGCAGCCGCCCCTAATGCCTACGTGCCCCGCATGATGGGCATGGAATACACGCCTGAGGAAGACCCCAGCTCGTTCCTCGAGCCGAGCTGGGCAAGAGATCTGCTAGAGGTCGGGGCTTTCAATGAGCTACCTGGAAGCTTTGCCGAACCCTTCGACGACGACAACCAAAGGGTACGTCCGATACCCCAGGGACATGCTTACGCTAACCATGGACCGCAGGTGAACTAGGCCACGGCAGCGGTCGGAGACCCCGGCATGGTACCCCCACCCCCAGCAGGACCCCGGAGTAATATGAAGCAATGCTCACGCCTATGAAGGTCTACGCTCGTGACACTCACGTAATAATGAGTAGGGTTGTACACACCCCGGAGTATCCAGTGTGCTGCCCCTCGGCCTCAGGGGCTCCCGCCCATGTCCAAGTGGAAGAACCATGCTCCGCGTTGGCTGTCGACACTGTCCCCCAATGACTATGCTCACATCCAGTGAAAGCACTTAGCTCTGCATTGGTGAGAAGACAAGAAGACTAGCTAGGTGCCGGACACGGCTATTTGCCTTCGCCCCTTTCTCTGTAACTTGATCGCCTTCTTCCTTCCGGATTGAGAGTTGAAGTTCTTTTGTGTTATCTAAAATTGGGGTGAGTTTTCTCTGGTTTCTGCCGGTTTTATTGCGTTCTGGTTGCATGCTTTGTTTTTAAGGCTTGCGCCCCTGACCCCCCCTCCCCCTCTTACGAGTGCCCCGCGGATCGGGGGCTGGTCGACAGGCAGTGCTGGGCGCGTCTGGGCAGCATGGATAGGACCCCCTCGGGGCAAGAGTGCACGTGCCACAAGATTTCCGCGTGCGCATCCTACCACGGTCCGCCGGACGCTCCTGGCGTGGCCCTCTCCAATGGATCCGCTAGCTTCTCAGGAGGCCCAGAGTCCCACAAGCCTCAGAGGACTCGCCTTAGGAGGAAGGCGCATATGTGACCTCAGAACCCGCTCAAGGCCTACTAGGATCAAGATAAGTCTCAGCGACAACCCTGCTCGGGGGCTCACAAGCTCGCGATAGCACATTTCGATTTTAGCTTTAAAAACACAGAACATTAATTTACACATTACAAGGGTCTCCCCCCTCCAAAATGCTCTCACGCCCTGCGGGGCCGTGTCCGAATCTTTGCATGCAGGTTCAAGCGAAGGAATGCGTGCTTAACTAGAGGCGCTGCCCTCAGCACCGTCCTGGTCACTCTCATCTGTGCTACTTGCGCTGTCACTGACGTCGTCTTCATCATCGTCATCCACGCCATCTTCGTCCGCCACGATCATCGGCGCGTCGTCCTCAGGGGCACACTCTCTGACCAAAGCGTCCACATGATCGTCCACCCAGTGCGACAGGTTGTCCCGAATAGCCCCGGGCATTGGGGCTATGGCGGCGTCAAACTCAAAGTGGGGGTAGGTGTTCCGAAGATGACTGAAGACGCGCGAGAATGCATGCCCAAGGAGGCCCCGACTCCTCTCCTCGACGAGCTTGCAAGCCCTTGCAGCTTGGTCCTCAAGGCATGTCACGACCTCAGTAAAGAAGGAAAGGTGGCTGGCGTAATCTTCCATGTGGGGATGAGGGGCGCTCTCCTCGCAGATGACACCTAGGGCTCGGTTGGCCCTCACCCTGAGGGCCTAAAGCATGGGGGCATGCTCGCGCTGCATCGGCTGTCGACGACACGCCTCATCCCTATTATGCTTCGCGAGGGACGTGGCGCCATCAATATGCTGGTGGAGCGAGAGAAAATCGGCACATGATGAGGCCAAGTCAGCCAGGGCTGAAGCCTCAGCCGCCTTGGTGGCCTTCTCGCACTGCTCTGCCTCGTTCAGCTTTGCCTTGAGGGCGGCGGTTCTGTCCTCAGCTTCGGCCTCCAGGAACTCCATCTTCAGGCGGTACTCATCGCAAGATCCGCGCGAACCTTCGCCACCATCCAGGTGACCTCCTCCTAGACCTTGGCTTCCTGCATGGTAACGGCGTCCTCAGCTGTGTCCACCTGGCGTTCCCTCACCTCCAGCCGCTCAAGCTCCAGGCTGCGCTCCAAGGCCTCCAGCGCTAGTGCCTCCTCGCACTTCGGGATCTCCTTCCCTTCGGAAGGTGCTCCCCTCATCAACGCCAAGACAGCCCTGCGCGCCTGGAACTCCCGTTTGCAGTCCTCGGCAGCCTCGCGATAGTGGTCGGCCTCCCTGGCCTCCTCCAAGGCCCGGGCGTTGGTCTCACGTGAGGTTGTGAGGGACACCGCGGCCTTTGCCTTGTCACGCTCATGTTGAAGCTGCCCAAGGTTGATGGCGACCTTCAATTGATGCCACTCCTGAGCAAGGCGAAGGTCCTCTGTTTGAAGGCAAGCGTCGGCTTCGACAAGCTCTTCTCTGAGGCGGCTCAGCGCACCCATCGCCTCTTGGAAGAGCTTGTGGCCTATAGCACCACGCCCGCGCGTAAACCCCAGGGCGTGACCAATCCCGTCCTCTGTGCCAAGGGCTGTTTGGGAAGCTTGAGGTGGCCCACCTGCCCCAGGCAGGGGGCCCGAGGCCGGTGCCTTCCCTGCCACCTTGCAGGCTTCAGCGCAGGTGCTGGGTGGCATGGCCTCGCCACTTGAAGACGAAGCCAGTGATGGGGTCGCCCAGCCACCAGCGATGACCAATGGAGGAGCCCATGGCACGCTTTCTGCACCCCAGTCAGGAGTGCGAAGGAAGGATGCCAAGAAAGCAGGGTCGAGACCCCTCATCGGCGCGTCCGCCTCTTAGGCAAGCACCGTACCTCGCGCAACGGTCGGACGTGGGGGGCTCGGGACCATGAGCGAGCAAAGGGCTATTGACGGCAGCACCTCAGGAGGCCCCGTTGCTGCGGCCGCAGGAACCCTGAAAAGCCGTCGTTACGGAAGGACGCAGCCCACCAGAAATCATGAGAATAAGGTACTTACTCATCCATAGCTATGTACTTTCTCTGCTTCAGCAGCCGATAGGCGTCACCACTGCAACTTGGACCCCCTTCCTCTTGCGGGGTGCTTCGAACTTCAGGCGGAGCTGGCCGAAGCCCCGGGCGTGACCATCAACGTCTGGGGCATTTGGCATAACTCCTGAGGCGGCGACCTTGGGAGCCTCGGTCTGCGATAGCTCTCCAGCCTCCACCTCAAGACCACTTCCCCAAGCATCAGGGGCCGCGACCTCGGGAGCCTCTGATCGCGCCAACTCTTTGATCGCCCCCTCGGGACGGCTCACCTACGCCTCGGGGGCTGCCATCTCAGGAGCGCATGGCTGAGGCACTACGTCATCAGCCGCCCCGATAGCACCGGTCTACGCCCGCCCCCCAGCATCCACCACCGAGGCATGCGCCGCAGGGACAGCTGGCAGGGGGACCAAAAGAATGGGGTTGTCGCGGGGCCCCTCAAGCTCAGCCGGGCGTAGTCTCCACTCATCAAAGAGGGGCATCTGCCTCACGAACACCTCCATGTTTGAGCAGCAGTACAGAAGGCAGCCCTCCTTCAGAAGCATGGCTGGCGCAGGGTCGCCAGTCAGGAGCTCGAGCACCATGCACAGAGTCTTAGGAGGAAGCGCAGGCACCTGGAGCCTCATGGGTTCCCTGTTGCCGGAGAAGGTCCACATCCATCGAGAATGGTGCTGAAGCAGAGCAATGCGGCGCTGGACGAACTCCTGCACCACCATGGGCGTCGTCACCCCATGCTCCTTCAACCTGGCCAGTCGGCGCCAAACATGGGCAAGCCGTCGGTCAACGAGCTTCATGTGCACCCACCCGGAGCTGAGCTCAGCCGGCGCCCGGGGGAGCAAGAGCAGGGAGTTGAGCATGCCGACATCCACGAACACCCATCGCTTCTGGAATCCATGTACGATCGGCGAGAGCTCGAAGTCGATTCCTGAGCCTGCCGTCGCCGCCACAGCCTAGAAGGTCACACGCCCCGAGCACTGGCGGGCGTCGGTCAGGTGGAGCGAGAAGAAATGGTGGAACAAGGCCACGGAGGGAACAATGCCCACCATGGCCTCGCAGACGAAGGCGAAGACAATGAGGAGAAGGATGGATTGGGGATCCAGGTGCAGCGCGTGGACTTGGTAATGCGAGATTATGGCATTGAAGAAATCGGAAAAGGGGGCAATCAAGCCTGCCAAGAGGGCATGGAGATGAATGGGGATCTCATTGGCCGCCATGTCGACCATGGCATGGGAAGCAGGCCAAGCCACCGTCGCGTTCCACTCGTTGGAATTGGCGGCGAGTGCCGGACGGACCTTGTCCAGCATCTCTAGATTAACCACCGTCAACCGCTCGAGGGCGGGCTCAAAGGCCGACGGAGATTCGGCCGGAGCACGGCTCTTCACTTTCTTCTTCTTCGGCAACTTTGACGTCATGTCGACAGGGAGAGCTGAGAAGGTGGAGGGGCCAAGGAAGCGCGCATCAAGCAATGAAGATGGAGCTGAGCCAGTGATGACACCCACCAAGCCCGGCTAATATCAAGGCTGCGTGGGGAAGTGGGGGTGCCCACGTCCCATCAATCACCATGCGTCGACCAAGGCCGCATGCGGTTGGGGCCCGTGGCGCTCCGCACTTTCCCTTTGGCTTCGCCTCAAAGCCAAGTTTGAGCACTTTGGGTCCGAGGGCTATTGTCGGCGTCCTGGGAATGGTAGTACCCAGACTTGCCTGCCTGTAGCCCACGGCGTGGCTTCATAGGCGGCCCGGTTCAGCCCAGTTTCAGCAACAACGACTCAAGACCCTCGCGAGGGGCCAAGCCTCGCGAGGCAGATGACAACAAGACCTCCCTAGGGGCGGCCTCACTAGGCTGGCTCCCGAGGAGCGGAGACATCAAGGTGAGGTGCACCTCAAGAGGTTCACATGACGTGAGCCATGACGACCAAGGCCAGGTGGGTGCCAGTGGGGCGTAGTGTACCAGTTTCCCCTTTAGTGCCAAGGAGGCAAGTGCAGGCGCGAAGTCCCGAGGAATGAAGCAAAGGTTTCCATATTGGTGCAATGAGACCAAGACCGTCAGGACGACAAGACGGAGGTCATCGCAGAGCCGACTACGGCGTCACCACCAGAGCCTTTGCAGGCGAAGATTACTTTTGTCAGGATAACTTGTACTAGTTCTCTCCCTTCGAATTTGGCTGTTGTGGGATCCCTTCCCACCTACATTTGGGAAGAAGACCAAGGCCACTATAAATAGGACTTAGCCACCACCATAGAAGAGGACGGATCCATCTCACCCGGACCACCCGCAAGCTCATCGAGCTTAAGAACACCTCACCTCCTAAGGCTGTTCAACCACTGTACTATTTCATCCTCAGCCCTTCGAGGCAATCCATCGCAAAGCTGGAGTAGGGTATTACACTACAAGGTGGCCCGAACCAGGATAAACTGTTGTGTCTCTTGTCCCTTGGGTTCGTCGAGCTAGGCTGTTGTGACGCCCCCGATTTGACCGTACACTAATCATACACGCAAATGTGTACGATCAAGATCAAGGACTCACGGGAATATATCACAACACAACTCTAGGCACAAATTAAAATAATACAAGCTTTATATTACAAGCCAGGGGCCTCGAGGGCTCAAATACATAAGCTCGAATACACAAAAGTCAGCAAAAGCAACAATATCTGAGTACAGACATAAGTTAAACAAGTTTGCCTTAAGAAGGCTAGCACAAAATCAACAACGATCGAAAAGGCAAGGCCTCCTGCCTGGGAGCCTCCTAACTACTCCAAGTCGTCAGCGGCCGTCATGTAGTAGTAGGCACCCTCGGGGTAGCAGTAGTCATCAGTGGTGTCATCTGGCTCCTGAGATCCGCCATCTGGTCGCAACAATCGGGTATGGGGGAAAAGAGGTAGCAAAGCAGCCGTGAGTACTCATCCAAAGTACCCGCAAGACGTACATCAGATCTTAACTAAGTATGCATCTGTATCAAAGGAAAAGGGATGTATCTATGGACTAAACTGCAGAATGCCAGAATAGAGGAAAGGCTTAGTCCTATCGATGACTAGCATCTTCTGGAAACCACCATCTTGCAGCAACAGGAGGGAATAGAGCAGCATAAAGTATAGTAGTAGTAGTGTTATCAACCTCGGCCAGAGATCCTTTCTCGACTCCCTGCGAGAAAGCAATCCCAGAGTCATAGTATCCATTTCTCATCATAATCTATTACTCATCTCAAGTATCCACTTCTAGTTGTATCGATCGGGATACAACTCCAAGTGTCCGTTATCGTAGGACAGGTTATCGATAGATGTTTTCTTCCCTGCAGGGGTGCACCAACTTACCCACCACACTCGATTAACTCCGGCCAGACACACTTTCCTGGGTCATGCCCGGCCTCGGCCAAACAATACGCCGCAAACCGACCTAGGCTTAATAGAGAAGCCAGCACGCCGGACTAAACCTATGCCCCCAGGGGTCATGGGCCATCTCCCCGGGAACTCCTGCACGTTGCATACGCGGCCGGTGAGCAGACCTAGCTACCTCCTTCAACAAGAGGCTGGAGCTTACGCAGTCCAACCCGGCGCGCGCCGCTCAGTCGCTGACGTCTATTAAGCTTCGGTTGATGTATACGACGCAGAACGCCCATACAATGCCCACGTGATGGTTATTGCTATCAGGCCAGAGGCCCCTCAGATCAAATATCCAAATCGTACTGGATTAGGAACGCGTGGTAACAAACAAAGACTCACGAAAGATGTGACCCCATCGCCCCGTCTCGAGGACATGCGGCAAGGGCTAAGAATGCACGGCCACGCCTCGTAATTATCTCGCGGGCACCCTCCAGGTCAACCCATCTCCACATCACTCGCGGGTACCCCTCAGGGTCGACCCGCCTTTCCAAGTAACAGCTGTAAAGTCCAAGTATCCGTCTGTCCAAATATCAAGGAGAAAACCCGAGGAAACACCCCCGGTGAATTCCACTCGATGTAATCATCAAGGTGAACGTAAGAGGATCCACCCTCGAGGTTCACACTTGAGGGGTTGCACGACAGAGCCGTATTAGAAGTGGTTTAGGAGGAAATCACCCTCGAGGACCATGATCGAATAGCTACACTACAGGGTTAACATCAGAAGTGCTGATGACGTCTCACCCTTGGTGCTCGATAGTAACCTAGTAGTGTCGAGCAACTAAGGGAAAAGTGATGTGCGGTGCCGGGGCCTGGTCTTCAAATCCCGTTGATCGGGTCTTCGATGATGAAGCAGGGGCAACAAGGACAAGGTGGGGGTCACTGATGGATCAGTAACCAACCTATACTAAGCAGTTTAGGATAAGTAGGTAGTTAACAATAAGCAGGTTACAAAAGCAGGCTATGCATCAGAATAGGAGCAAACAATAACAGTAGCAAAATCTAATGCAAGCATGCGAGAATGAAATGGCCGATATCGGGATGATCAAAGCGGGGGCTTGCCTGGTTGCTCTGGCAAGAATGAGGGCTCGTCGTCGATGTAGTCAATCACGGGGGTATCGGCAGCAATCTCGGGGTCTACCGGAAAGAAGTAACAGACATGGAACACAATAAATAATAAAGCAATCAAAGCATAACATGGAAACACACGGTGTTAGGGGTGAACTATCGTAGTGCTAGACGTTGCAGACTGAGAAGGAAAACATCCGGAGGGGTTTTTCCGGTGTCTGGCGTTTTCCGAACAGATGAAAAGAGAGGGGATGGTTTCATGTTCAGCATGCTAGGGGCATGTGACAGATGAACGGAATGCGTATTCGGATTCTTTGGATTTTTCTTAGCAACTTCCATATAGAAAACATTTTCATCCGACTTTATTTTATATGAATTTCTCAAAGTCTATTGCATTTTTTATTTTCAGGAATTTTATTAATTCGAATTTAAAAGGCTGAATTGCTACGGGTACACAGGGGTTGCCTAGCCTAGTGTATGACAGTGGGGTCATGTGGTTTGGTTGACTGTTGACCAGGTCAATGATTGACCAGTCAACAGGGTCAGTGGACCCATATGTAAGTGTACCATGTGTTAAAATTCTTTTAGTTGAACAATTTACCTAGTAGGGGCCACATGTAACAGACTCAAAGTGTGTTAGTATTAGAGGGGGATTAGTCCCTAATCTAATCAGGGCCGGCCACCACTGCCAATTGGCCACCCGGCCACCCACACACAGCACGCACATGATGCACTTGGCCATGGCCATGGCATGCAAAGCCGTGAGCAACAGCACCTAGTAACCGGAGCTGCAGTACCTAGCGGCAATAGCAAAGAGCAGTAGCTACTGCAAGAGTACCAGCAGCAAAGAGCAAGGCGGCAGCGGCAGCAGAACAACAAAGCAGGAGCGGCAGAAAGCAGACAATAGTAAGCACAGCTAGCAGAGCAACATCAACGGCTAGAGCAGGTGCGGACAGCGCGGCAACGGCGCAACATCAGGAGACAAGGCAGGGGGCGCGGGTTGAGGCGTGGCGCGGCGTGCACGGGCCAGGCGGCAGCGAGGCAACGAAGGTCCACAGTAGCAGAGCAGCAGGAAGCATGCAACAGCAGCAACCGAGCAGGTGCGCGTACAGCCCGGCGCGGCCATGGACGAGCTCGGGGACGGCGGCTACGGCGACTAATCGACAACAGGGAGAGGGCGGTTTGGAAGAGTGGCTCACAGCGGAGCTCGAGGAGGGCTCGATGAAGCCGGAGGGATCGAGGGTGAGCAGATCGACGCAGCGAACACCGACGACCGGAGGTAGGAGACGATGCCGATCCAGCGCTGTGTTGGTCCCTGGCTCGAGTTCTTCTGCGTAGATGAAGAAGAGGAGCACCACAGTTCTCCTAGATGTCTCCGTGCGGCGCAGGGTGGCTGGTGGCCGCGGGATCGACGGCGGCGCGTCGGCGACCGCGCTCGGGCGAACGAGGCAGAGAGTGGGGAAACAGCGCAGGGAAAAGGGGGCGGACGGAGTCTAGGTCACACGAGGGAGGCCTGCGCGGCTTTTGCAGGCAAGGGGGAGGCCGTGGATGCCCGGCACGTGGCCGGCGCCATAGCAGATGGCTTCCACGCCCTCTGCCTCTACTGTATGTTGGGGATGGCAAGGGGGTGGACTGGGCCATGTGCACACTAGAGCCCACTTGGACAGTATTAGTTTAGGCCTTTACTCTTCTTTTTTGCATCTTATTTTCTGTTTCTTTTATTTCTAGCTTTGTAAAATACAAAACTTGCACCTAAAATAGCATTATAAATTAAGCTACTGCCAAAATTAGTTCGGCTCCAAAATAAAAATAGCTTACTAAATTTTATAATTCAAAAGGTGATTAAATTAATATTTAGGCCACTGTTCTGATTAATTTAGGGTATTAAAGTACTATATAAAAATGTTGGTTCACCACCAATATTAACAAACGATTATTTGCGGCAAGTCGAACATTTTAGTTTTCATGTTTAGCAAATATGATTTTTTTTAATTTTAGATTGGATTTGAATTTGAATTGTGATTTGGATAAAGTGAAGATTAGCAACAGTAAAATGATGACATGGCACCATTAATAGGGGATTACTGTAGCATGACACTGGGGGTGTTACAAATCTCCTCCACTACAAGAAATCTCGTCCCGAGATTTAAGTGGGGAAGTAAAGAGTAACTTCGAGAGGACTGACCCTTATAGGGTTAATTATCTGGTGAATAATTCAGGGAATGAGGCAGAAGTATCTCTCGAGTTGAAACTTAATAAAACATCGAGAGAATTAAAGTAGGCATGAGAATTTTCAAGCCATAGGCAAATGTTTGATGCCAACAGAGGGTGAGAGGGGCTCAGAGCAAAGAAATAAATATCGCGTCTGACGCCGGAATAGAATAAGTGAGGGAAGGTGGCTCGTAAAATACATACGAAGCCAAGTGTAAAGTATACTTCAAAATCAAGGTTGTACATGAGAGTCAAGTTTTGATCCTGTGGAACTATGGGTTATGGGCCCACCATGTGCTTCAAAAGTAGGAAGGATGCTGACATATTGCTCGGTCATGGTAGCAAGGCATGTCAGAGGATGGCCTGTTAGTTATGTTGGCAACAACATTGGTACCAAGGGCGAGGGACGAAGAGAACAATTTTCCTGCTCGTTGAGACGAGGCGGACCAATAGGCAAAGTTCTCATCCATCAGTGGTTACCGGAATGTCAACCGCAATAATAACAGGGTCTTGCTGACAAATTGTACACCGAGGTGTTTACATATGCAGTGAACTATTACTGCTTATATCATATAGATCACAAGAAAGGTTAAACAAAACAACAGAAAGGAAAATGTGATTATTGTATTAATCAGTCAAATGGAAAGGAAAAGGTGTTTATACTCACATATCAGAGTATACCCTTCCAAAGGATA
The DNA here is from genome assembly GCF_018294505.1 of Triticum aestivum. NCBI lineage: Eukaryota > Viridiplantae > Streptophyta > Magnoliopsida > Poales > Poaceae > Triticum > Triticum aestivum. The sequence goes on along the minus strand of NC_057812.1, from coordinate 399,992,711 downwards.
AGCATAGATTGATATACCCATCAGGACAACAAGCAGATAACGATTTGGAAAAAGGGGCGACGAAACTCCTGACGTTACCCATGCCATGGTGTTTGGATAATTGATTAAGAAACATTAAGAATTGCGCTTCCAATGTTCTTGTTGATGAACAGAATACCATAGTCATGCTTCGGGATAGCATTGACACGATCATCAGATAAAGGTCAGTCTTTGGATTCACAAAGGACCCACCGGAAACAACTTATAATTTAAGTCGTACAATTTCAGCAAGGAAAATATGAGGATGTGGCCGACAGGCTCAGCAACAACCCATCGACATGTCAAAAAGAATGTATTTTCAAAATTATATGAACTTGTGTTGGGGAAAGAAAGAATGTTGTCCATGATAACACAAATCATAAAGGGGCAAGGATTGTATTTCTCTTCATGAATTCGATTGATATCGTGGAAGAGCTCAGAAAGTTGATGATGATAACGACACATTTGTCGAGAGATTTCAGGAAGACGTAATCGATCGGCGATGACATCAAGTCAATGGAATGATGAAGCGAAAGGTTATTGGAACCACGAGTACGACACAAATTCGAAAGCAAGCTTGTTGTTCATGGAAAAATGGTATGACGAGGAAGATCGACATAAGCTTAGCTCGTCGTCGAAAATTGTGCTCCAAAAAGAAGGACCAGGTAGCACAGTTAAAATTTAGCATGATAATGATATAGCCGATCAGGCTAGGAATGACTTGAAGGATTATTAAACTCGTAAGTAATTAAAATTACTTAGAGTTATAGAATCGGAGTGCGGAATCGATTCAACCGATTCACTTATCGGTGTCCTCGAGTGATTAATAACTCAGATCTCGGGGGAAATCTGAAATCGGTGAGAAGCAATACTAGATGAAGACTCATAGGAAGTAACCCAGTTCTTTGATATTCTCGAGGTACCGGAGGGTAATACTCGAAGGAAGATCAAAAATAGAGGTTGCGGAGATGCATTGATCTGCAGAAGACAAGTGCTTTCACTTGTGTGAGAAATGGAATTAAAAGGGGGAACAATCATGGTCAGAACCACGGTTGCAAAGTACCAAACATAGATACCGTAAGAACTAATAATAAGGGGATTATTATATCACAAGAAGCTTCGATGATAAGATCCACATTAGGTCCATGGGCATGAACACAAAGTTCAAGGTTGACTCCCACTTCTCCAATGCATAACCTTTTATTCACTTCTCGCGTTCAATCAAGTTGTAGTGTTGAAATGTTATCTGGCAAAACACCAGAAGAGTATGACTCATGAAAACTCTCGGGTTCACATGGATTAAGGAAGGCATAGGTCCAACCCATAGGGGCATCTTGGGAACATATACCACAAACTCCACGAGTAAACTAACACAAGCTCGAAGGCAGAGCATGGTCGAGAAGGCAGAGGATACAATTTACCAAAGGCTTTATGTATCTGAGGAAAGGCTCCAAGAGGTTATTAAATATGAAGAACATTGTCAGATAAAATCCAACAAAGGATCTGGCGGTCCACATTGGATCTGATGTGAGTAATGATACTCAACGAGAAGAAGGAAGAATGCAAAGGCTTCGGATTATAGAAACATGAATAATTCGATGCTTTAAATGCAAAGAAATCACGATTTCAAAAATAGAAGATCAGAAGCAGACGCTCTGATAAAAAGATAAGCAAGTTGAATAGCCCTAGGGATACAATTGACGACAATTTGATTGGTCGAGAAACAACTCTTGGTCAAATGATGTCCAAGCCGGAAGGATGAATTCTATGATCCGACTCAGGATTGCGAGCATCCGCAACATATTGAATCAATAGACTCAAATGATAATGACAAAGGATGCCAATAAGATTACTATACTTATGAGATTTAACCATAATGCAAGCAAGCAAGAATTTCAAGAGCAATAAGCTGCTAATGATTTTCGGAAGATCGAATAGGATTTCGAAGATTTTTGTGAAACACTCAAACAACTAGGGATGGAGAATCTACATTAATTGAGAGGAATTATTCGTAGGGGTATTTATGTGGCAAAGAACTTCAAGGCAATTACAGAAGGGGTTCTCGGGACAATGGAGAGTATTTCGGGGCATCTTTTAGAAACAAGAGCAACTAGGGACAAAGGTATGAACGGCAACTGTATGTACTTATCCATAAGGATATATCGGTGGCAGTGAATTGCAAAGGCGGTGGGCACAATGGTCTTGGGAAAACATCAAAGAGTATCTTCGAAATCTTCTGATGAAGTAGGCGATCATCTGGAATGAAGGGGCTAACCGGTAGGAAGTGGTTACGAGAACCTAAAGTTAGAGTTAGTAAAATCTTTAACCCAAATAGAAGAGAGATCATAATCCTAGAGTAGAGACGAGGAATAAAAGATCCTAATACCACCCAATGGCGACATGGGCCCGTAAGACACACAACCAATGTTAGTAAAAGTTTTTCAGTGACTAGACTCAACTTCGGCCAAGGAGTTGGAAAGGGGGCTATCTACAGGCAGTCGGCTCTGATACCAACTTGTGACGCCCCCGATTTGACCGTACACTAATCATACACGCAAATGTGTACGATCAAGATCAAAGACTCACGGGAAGATGTCACAACACAACTCTAGACACAAATTAAAATAATACAAGCTTTATATTACAAGCCAGGATCCTCAAGGGCTCGAATACATAAGCTCGAATACACAAAAGTCAGCAAAAGCAACAATATCTAAGTACAAACATAAGTTAAACAAGTTTGCCTTAAGAAGGCTAGCACAAAATCAACAACGATCGAAAAGGAAAGGCCTCCTGCTTGGGAGCCTCCTAACTACTCCAAGTCGTCAGCGGCCGTCACGTAGTAGTAGGCACCCTCGGGGTAGCAGTAGTCATCAGTGGTGTCATCTGGCTCCTGAGATCCGTCATCTGGTCGCAACAATCGGGTATGGGGGAAAAGAGGTAGCAAAGCAGCCGTGAGTACTCATCCAAAGTACCCGCAAGACTTACATCAGATCTAAACTAAGTATGCATCTGTATCAAAGGAAAAGGGTTGTATTTGTGGACTAAACTGCAGAATGCCAGAATAGAGGAAAGGCTTAGTCCTATCGATGACTATCATCTTCTGGAAACCACCATCTTGCAGCAACAGGAGGGAGTAGAGTAGCATAAAGTATAGTAGCAGTAGTGTTATCAACCTCGGCCAGAGATCCTTTCTCGACTCCCTGCGAGAAAGCAATCCCAGAGCCATACTATCCATTTCTCATCACAATCCATTACTCATCTCAAGTATCCAGTTCTAGTTGTATCGAACGGGATACAACTCCAAGTGTCCGTTACTGTAGGACAGGCTATCGATAGATGTTTTCTTCCCTGCAGGGGTGCACCAACTTACCCAGCACGCTCGATTAACTCCGGCCGGACACACTTTCCTGGGTCATGCCCGGCCTCGGCCATACAATACGCCGCAACCCGACCTAGGCTTAATAGAGAGGCCAGCACATCGGACTAAACCTATGCCCCCAGGGGTCATGGGCCATCTCCCGGGGAACTCCTGCACGTTGTGTACGCGGCCGGTGAGCAGACCTAGATACCTCCTTCAACAAGGCAGGAGATTACGCAGTCCAACCCGGCGCGTGCCGCTCAGTCGCTGACGTCTATTAAGCTTCGGCTGATGTATACGACGCATAACGCCCATACAATGCCCATGTGATGGTTAGTGCTATCAGGCCAGAGGCCCCCTCGGATCAAATATCCAAATCGTAGTGGATTAGGAACGCACGGTAACAAACATAGACTCACGAAAGATGTGACCCCGTCGCCCCGTCTCGAGGACTTGCAGCAAGGGCTAAGAATGCCCGGCCACGCCTCGTAATTATCTCGCGGGCATCCTCCAGGTCAACCCGTCTCCACATCACTCGCGGGTACCCCTCGGGGTCGACCCGCCTTTCCAAGTAACAGCTGTAAAGTCCAAGTATCCGTGTGTCCAAATATCAAGGGGAAAACCCGAGGAATCACCCTCGATGAATTCCACTTGATGTAATCATCAAGGTGAACGTAAGAGGATCGACCCTCGAGGTTCACACTTGAGGGGTTGCACGACAGAGCCATATCGGAAGTGGTTAAGGAGGAAATCACCCTCGATGACCACGACCGAATAGCTACACCACATGGTTAACATCAGAAGTGCTAATGAGGTATCACCCTCGGTACTCAATAGTAACCCAGTAGTGTCGAGCAACTAAGGGTAAAGTGATGTGTGGTGCCGGGGCCTGGTCTTCGATCCCGTTGATCGGGTCTTCGATGATGAAGTAGGGGCAACAAGGACAAGGTGGGGGTCACTGATGGATCACTAACCAACCTATACTAAGAAGTTTAGGATAAGGAGGTAGTTAAAAATAAGCAGGTTACAAAAGCAGGCTATGCATCAGAATAGGAGCAAACAATAACAGTAGCAAAATCTAATGCAAGCATGAGAAAATGGAATGGGCGATATCGGGATGATCAAAGCGGGGGCTTACCTGGTTGCTCTGGCAAGAATGAGGCGTCGTCGTCGATGTAGTCGATCAGGGGGGTATCGGCAGCGATCTCGGGGTCTACCGGAAAGAATTAATAAACGGGGAACACAATAAATAATAGAGCAATCAAAGCATAACATGGCAACACGCGGTGTTAGGGGTGAACTATCGTAGTGCTAGACGTTGCAGACAGAGAAGGAAAACATCCGAAGGGGGTTTTCCGGTGTCTGGCGTTTTCCGAACAAATGAAAAGAGAGGGGATGGTTCCATGTTCAGCATGCTAGGGGCATGTGACAGATGAACGGAATGCGTATTCGGATTCATTGGATTTTTTTGAGCAACTTCCATATAGAAAACATTTTCATCCGACTTACGATTTATTTTATATGAATTTCTCAAAGTCTATTGCATTTTTTATTTTCAGGAATTTTATTAATTCGAATTTAAAAGGCTGAATTGCTACGGGTACACAAGGGTTGCCTAGCCTAGTGTATGACAGTGGGGTCATGTGGTTTGGTTGACTGTTGACCAGGTCAATGATTGACCAGTCAACATGGTAAGTGGACCCACATGTAAGTGTAGCATGTGTTAAAATTATTTTAGTTGAACAATTTACCTAGTAGGGGCCACATGTAAGAGACTCAAAGTGTGTTAGTATTAGAGGGGGATTAGTCCCTAATATAATCAGGGCCGGCCACCACTGCCAATTGGCCACCCGGCCACCCACACACAGCACGCACATGATGCACTTGGCCATGGCCATGGCATGCAAAGCCGTGAGCAACAGCAGCTAGTAACCGGAGCTGCAGTACGTAGAGGCAATAGCAAAGAGCAGTAGCTACGGCAAGAGTACCAGCAGCAAAGAGCAAGGCGGCAGCGGCAGCAGAACAACAAAGCAGCAGCGGCAGAAAGCAGACAGTAGTAAGCGCAGCTAGCAGAGCAACAGCAACGGCTAGAGCAGCTGCGGACAGCGCGGCAACGGCGCAACATCAGGCGGCAGGGTAGGGGCGCGGGTTGAGGCGTGGCGGGGCGTGCACGGGCCGGGAGGCAGCGAGGCGACGAAGGGCCGTAGTAGCAGAGCAGCAGGAAGCAAGCAACAGCAGCAACCGAGCAGGTGCGCGTACAGCCCGGCGCGGCATGGACGAGCTCGGGGACGGCAGCCACGGCGACTAATCAACAACAGGGAGAGGGCGGTTTGGAAGAGTGGATCACAGCGGAGCTCGAGGAGGGCTCGATGAAGCCGGAGGGGTCGAGGGTGAGCAGATCGACGCAGCGAACACCGACGACCGGAGGTAGGAGACGATGCCGATCCAGCATTGTGTTGGTCCCTGGCTCGAGTTCTTCTGCGTAGATGAAGAAGAGGAGCACCGCGGTTCTCCTAGATGTCTCCGTGCGGCGCAGGGTGGCTGGTGGCCGCGGGATCGACGGCGGCGCGTCGTCGACTGTGCTCGGGCGAACGAGGCAGAGAGTGGGGAAACAGCGCAGGGAAAAGGGGGCGGACGGAGTCTAGGTCACACGGGGGAGGCCTGCGCGGTTTTGCAGGCAAGGGGGAGGCCGTGGATGCCCGGCACGTGGCCGGCGCCATGGCCGATGGCCTCCACGCCCTCTGCCTCTACTGTAGGTTCGGGATGGCAAGGGGGTGGGCTGGGCCATGTGCACACTAGAGCCCACTTGGACAGTATTAGTTTAGGCCTTTACTCTTCTTTTCTTGCATTTTATTTTCTGTTTCTTTTATTTCTAGCTTTGTAAAATACAAAACTTGCACCTAAAATAGCATTATAAATTAAGCTACTGCCAAAATTAGTTCGGCTCCAAAATAAAAATAGCTTATTATATTTTATAATTCAAAAAGTGATTAAATTAATATTTAAGCCACTGTTTTGATTAATTTAGGGTATTAAAATACTATATAAAAATGTTGGTTCACCACCAATATTAACAAACGATTATTTCTGATAAGTCGAACATTTTAGTTTTCATGTTTAGCAAATATGATTTTTTTTTAATTTTAGATTGGATTTGAATTTGAATTGTGATTTGGATAAAGTGAAGATTAGCAACAGTAAAATGATGACATGGCACCATTAATAGGGGATTACTATAGCATGACACTGGGGGTGTTACAGCTGTGGAATCGTTGGGCCGACAGGTTGGGAAGAGGGAGTTCTTCGTACGCACCCAGTGTTCGAACCTCTCAAGGGTCTGTGGAACCCCGGATCCGACAAGCGCACCCAGGAGCTCAAAGCACCCAACCGCTGCTCCTAATGTGCTCTGTGGCATTGATTCAGTCGAGCCCGAACTCCGGCCGCCGCCGAGGTCGACGCCGCGCTCAACTCCGGCCGTTCCAGCCCCTCCCGCTTGCACTGCTAGATGCGTGCGGGCCTCAGCTGCGTGTAGCACTAATCTGCCTTCCAAATGGTCGCCTATGGGCGATTTCCGACGCGCTCTGCCGTGTCTGGACTCGCTGGCGTCGAGCCGCCGGTGGGTTTGACCCACTTTGACCCCGGCTGGACCCCACTTGAGTCCATGACATGTGGGGCCGGCCCCTAACTGGATTAGTTTAGGTTTTAATTAGTGCTAATTACCACTATTAGGGGTTAATCACCTCGCTCACTAACTCTAAGTCACTGACATGTGTTCCCAGGCCCTTAACTAACCTAGGTTAGGATTAGATTAATGTTAATTAACTTGGTTAGTTAGGTTAGTCACTCACTAGTGGCCCCCACTGGTCAGGTTTGACCTGGAGCGGTCAGTTGACTTGCTGAGCTCATCTTGACGTCATGCTGATGCTATAAATATTTTCTGGGATTTAAAATAAATTAGAAATAATTTATTTATTCCAGAAAATATCCAAAACTTCAAAAAATCATAGAAAATAATCTATAACTCCAAATGGAATAATTTATATATGAAAAATTATCTTAAAAATCCAATCTATCCATTGTTACTGGTGTCATGCATGTTAAAGCAAGTTAAACCTGTTGATCAGCTCAAACCAATTAAATGTCATTCGAATATTAACATATCACTGGTCCGCGTCGGTCCTAAACAAATGGTTTTTAACCCCTTTCCGCAACGGCATTTTGAACCGTCACAAGTGAGTGTGGGTGACAGAGGGGTCCTTCCCACACGACCCAGAAACCGTCAGGGATATGCCCTCCTGGCAGGCACAGTCGGCAAAATGAGAACGTGTGCGACCGACAAGCGCTCTAATACGGAAAAACATACAGTGGAGCTAAAAATACAATTATACGACGAAATTATTTCCGGTCACAAGTACATCCCACACAGTCAGCCCCCGCTAAACATTTCCGTTCGTATGTACATCCCACACAGTCGCTCCAAAGAAAACATTTCCGTTCATAGGTACATCACACACAATTTTTCCCGTTAAATCGTTTGCATTGTTGAATGTATCACACACGGTCCATAGAAGAAACTGTGTGGCAAAGGCTATCCATCACACATAGTTTTTATGTGGTAAACGTTTGCGCAAAGTGGCCTAATACAAACAGTTTTCAAGAGAAAGTCATGTGTGATTGTTCATTGATCCAACATGGTTTATTCCTAGAAACTATGTGCGTTGCGTGAGGTCATCGCCCATGGTATTTTTTCAACAACTGTTTGGAATAGCAAAACCCAATTAGCAGGCTAATTCGCAATTAGCAGGCTAATTCGCAATTAGCAGGCTAATTATCCGATTATTCATAATATATTTATTAATCTAATTGACATTTTATATTAAGCACACAATATATTTCATTTCCATATTAAGGAAGCAGAATTTTATAATTGAAATACATCAGAGTACAACATGATATAGCTTCAGCACTCAGCTACCCCATTACACAACTGCACCAGCAACAAGTTCCACATGCAACATGTAGAACCTTTCGAAATTAGCATCATCGACGGTATATGTATAGATGCATCTCATCTGGAAAACTGCTGAAGCGGAAGGCGAATATTGAGCCTTCATTCATGTTGAAGTTGTTTGCAACTTTAGGCTAGTGATTGTGCATGATTGACCGTTCGTCCTTCGTCCTCTTAAGGAATACTTCAATATTGAACCGTGGGTGTTGTATGAATACATACCTCGCCTCCTGACCAGAGAGGTGGTTTGAGAGGTAATCATAAGTGAACTGCTTTGGAAAGGCCTGAAAACAAGGATGTGCATAAATATCTTCTCCATATTTGAAATGGGGCAAAGCAATGAAAAAATGCAACGTATAATAGTTAGTACCATCTTGTAGTGAACCGATGTCTTCTTCATTGTGCAGACAAAGATCTTGTTGTTTTTTGTCGCTTATTTCTTTATCCTAACTATCTTTCCGAGTTTCTTGATTTTATTGATATTCATGGACAACTCATTTCCCCATATGCAAAAAGGGTCGCATAGTGGGTCAAAACCTCTGACAGCAGGACCTACATGTGCAAGACCAAATTGTTAAAGACCAAAATATTAGAATGGTTCCTGCAATTGCACAATAATGTGACATTAGAGAACGGGCCATGCATGTGCTAAAGTTGCTTGTAAACCGCACTGCTTCCCATTGTTTCCCTACAACACATATAAGGTAGTTAGTCATCAGGTTAAGTAAGGGTTCACATGCTATCAGTAAAATATGTTGATGAAAAATAAGCACATTTTAGATTCATCATATTAATTCAAGCCACACGGAAAACCCATTTACCCAAACCAAGCATGATTAAGAACTAGGAAATATAGCACTGGTATATGTTTCTCATGTATTAAGTGTAGCCAAATTTGATTTATTCCTCACATGCACAACAGTACAAAATTCTACCCACGAAAATTGGACATCGCATTGCAGAATTGAACCAAGCAGTTAACTAAACACCACAACAAATGAACCAAACATTAACTGAGCACCACATTGCACAATATAACATACTCCTAACAGAAGATCAGACAGTTAACCAAACAGTTAACTACAGCCAATTGTAGCAATTGTATTTGTTTCTCATGTATTTACTACAGCCAAATTCAATTTATTCCTCACATGGTATACAATAACAGAATGCACCCACAACTATTGAACATCGCATTGCATAATTGAACCAAACAATTAACTAAACACCACTACACAAATGAACCAAACGTTAACTGAGCACCACATTGCACAATGTATAACCAAACTAAGCAAGCTTGACAACTTGGAAATATAGCAATTGTATTCGTTTCTCATGAATTTTGTAAAGATAAATTCGATTTATTTCCCACATGGAAGACAATACAAAATTGCAGCCTGAAGAATTGAACATCACATTTGCAGAATTGAACCAAACAGTTAACTAAAGACGAGAACTAATTAACAAAACAGTTAATAAGTGAGCACCACACTGCATGACATATATAACATATACACTAGAGCACCAGATTGCATGGTAAAATTAGATAGCACAATTCACTAGAATTTGTGAAGGAAAGGCAGGAGCAGCACATGTAACTGGTAAAGCAAGCATGCTTAACCGGCATAGCTAGAAAATGCCAAGGTGCTCCTCCAAGATCTGGGGGTCGGCACGAATGGCATCCAACGCGACCTCATCCGCGCATGCGACCGCGATTTGCTTCTCCGCTGCCAAATGCTCCTTGAGATCCTGGCTATACTACGTGCACCATGGCTTAGGGCGGCGCTTATTTGGTGGAGGGGTCGATGATTTGGGTGGAAGGTGTCGCGCTCGCGCCAGCGGTCGGGGCATGTGGGATGTGGAAGGAGGAGGATGGGGTCCGGTGTGGATTACGTGCCTGGATAGACGAGGCCGAGCAGCGTGAAGGAGGGTCGCCGACGAGGAGGCGGCGCTGGAAGCAAGGAGTGAAGGTTTCAACTTGGAAAGTAAGGCGGAAAGAGGGGAAATGTGGCTTTTGGTAAGGGGGCGGTGGGGAGGTAGATATTTCTGAGGAAGCCAAAAATTTGGAATCGCTTCAGCCAAAAAACTGGCGTGCAAAGTGTCATCAGACACGGTCCTTTATTCAGAAATGTGTACAATATGTGGACATCACAAACAATTCAGATAGCTTCACCCATGTGTGATCAGTTTGAACGTCAAAAGTTTTGGTTCAAATTTCCTTGGTTACAGTGGTCATCCACGTCATTGCATAATTTGGGTACACAAAGGAGACTACAACACACCTACACTTCTTAATCGAGCAAGTTTAACAATTAAACATAGCTAGCTGACCTAAACATTACTGTAACAAATTAAAGACCGGCGCTCTTAATTAAACAAAACAAAGAGTACTACTACTGCTGGTGCTCGTCGATCTCCGCCGCCGCCTCCATGTCCAGCTCACGCCCAACGGTCTCCTGGGGAAGGGGCTCCATGGCATCCATCGCACCATACTCGGCAAGCATCTCCCATCCACGTCCACCATCTCTTTGGAAAAGGCCGCCACGAGCTGGGCATGGGCGGATGCGATTTGGGTTTGGATGGGCTCCGTCGTCGCAAGGTATGCGGCGGGGGAACGGACGGCTGCTCGAACACTTTTAGTGATTGCCAGCTCTTCCGTCGTGGGTTGCCGACCGTTGTCAGAGAAGCTTCATTTGATTTGTGAAGTGACCGCCAGGAGCTGGGTGTGGGCGGCCTCAACATGGTCATGGCTGGCCTCCATCAGGGCTAAGGCCGCCACTATGGAACGGACAGCTGATGTGCCTCTCTCGCAAGTTGCTATCCCCGAGGCAGATGTTGCTGCCGCCACCTGAGAAGCAACAGCGGCCGTTTGGGCTGCCTTTGCCGCCCAGTCGCAGATTGCGGCCGCGCTCATGCACCTTGTTAGCACGTGGATGGCGGCTGCGGCCGCGCTCTCACCGGAGTGGGCTACCAAAGTTGCCCACACGACGCGAGTCCACATGCCCATCTTCCACCGAAGACGATTGAATAGTGAAATGATATTTGGGGAGCGAGCTAGTGTGCTTGATACGCTAGCTGTGGACTATAGCCGACGCACCTTCTCGCGTAAGCCATAGGCGTACTATACACCGATGGTGCTCCAGGATATTTTGTGCTGCATCTCACACAGTTGCTGATAATAAATTGTGTGCGATCTACTTGATTTTTCATCTTGATTTGAATTACATAATGGGGTCAGAGCGGTAATGGACGGTGTTTGAATTGCTAGACCTTTTATCTGGAGTGAACATGCAACTATATGTGTGTCGTAAAAGAATTGGAATTATTCAGGGCTCATTTGAACATTTTATACATTAAATTGGTTTTCTAGCCATTTCAGGTGCATAATTCAAATTTGAACTACATGCACATGCTCCAGTGCATATAAATTGGTTGAAAAATCAAATCTATGTCCTTGGGTGCATGCTTAGGTCCCATGCAAGAAATGGGAATGAATTTCAAACACCAGGGCACCTTTGATTGCCCGCAAAACATTGAGTTGCCTGGTTTTTAAATTCTAGTAAATCCAAAACCCATCTGAAATTCATGAAACTTGGCATGCTATCATGGAGCGGCATGGTAAAAAAATTGTCCCATTTGGGGCAGGTTTGGCTATATGCTTCTCACAAATCGGAGCTTGTCACACCAAGCATGATGGTTTTCGGTAGGGAACGTCCCACCTTTCGGGACGAAACGATATCCATTGCCTCTTATTGCTTTCAAATTTTTTCTCGTGTCAACATAGAACAACAGGAGTGTTGCGTGAATTTTTATGATTTTTCGGGGTTCGTTTGGACATTTTTATGCATTAACTAAGTTTTCAATGCATTTATGTGCATAATTCAAATTTTAACTACATTCACATGCTTTAGTGCATATAAATTGGTTGAAAAATCGAATATGTGTCCTTGGGTGCATGCTTAGGTCCCATGCAAGAAATGGGAATGAATTTCAAACACCAGGGCACCGTTGATTGCCGGCAAAACATTGAGATGCCTAGTTTTTAAATTCCAGTAAATCCAAAACCCATCTGAAATTCATGAAACTTGGCATGCTATCATGGAGTGGCATCAACATGGCATGGTAAAAATTTTGTCCCATTTGGGGCAGGTTTGGGTATATGCTTCTCACAAACCGAAGCTTCTCACAAACCGAAGCTTCTCACAACAAGCATGATGGTTTTCGGTAGGGAATGTCCCACCTTTGGGGACGAAACGATATCCATTGCCTCTTATTGCTTTCAAATATTTTCTCCTGTCAACATAGAACAATAGGAGTGTTGTGTGATTTTTGGGGGTTCGTTTGGACATTTTTATGCATTAACTGAGTTTTCAATGCATTTATGTGCATAATTCAAATTTGAACTACATGCACATGCTCCAGTACATATAAATTGGTTGAAAAATCAAATTTGTGTCCTTGGGTGCATGCTTAGGTCCCATGCAAGAAATGAGAATGAATTTCAAACACCAGGGCACCGTTGATTGCCAGCAAAACATTGAGATGCCTGGTTTTTAAATTCTAGTAAATCCAAAACTCGTCTGAAATTCATGAAACTTGGCATGCTATCATGGAATGGCACTCGACATGTTGTGGTATTTTTCGTGTCCATTTTAAGAGAAGGCACACTCGAATAATGACAGCCAACAAAGGCATTTTGAAAAAATAGTTGCCACACTAATATCTCAAACATTTGTATAATTAAAACCATGTGTGTTCTGTTAACCATTCACGTGACGCCACGTGTCTTGGTTTTAGTGGCTGTAGGAGGTGCCGTGCGGACAACTGCTTGACCATGACTGAACGGGAGGCGTGCAAGCTGTCCTCGAATGCGCAGGCTCACCAGGAAGCGTGCGAGCTGTAGGCTGCGCAGGCTCACTCGAAAGCGAGCCCTTTGACTCCCATTGCCACCCGCCTTGCTCGCATCCTCTCCATTAATGGCGCCCAAGCCGCAGTTTAATTCTCTTTTTAAATATAAAAAAATCATCACAAATATTTTAGTTAGAACACCTGCAAACCGACAGCTTCCTCAGGAAGCCAAATGAAAATGTGTCGAGCAGGATTTCTGCTGCTCTTGATCGCAAACGTTTTAGATAGAACACATGTACGCAAAGTGAGAGCAGTGTGGGATTTGTGCATCCCTTCAACACAAACGGTTGTTTTGGATGACCCGTGTGCAACCACGTACAAATAATTTGGTAAGATTTATCAATCCTTGTAACATTGTGATTTGTCAAAATATGAAGCTAAAAATCACTAGCAGTATCTAATTTTTGCAACTAAAATTCAGTAATTAATCATAGATTTCATTCATAGATTAAGCAGTCATTCTTAATTTATACAAACAGTTCAATTCGACAGCTAAACCGACCAAACTTTTCCCAAATTGTTGCCAACCACGTGCTGAAATAGCTAGTTCAACTATATATACTAGCTAATTTTACGTACGTTGTACACTTCCACCACATCTATAGTCAGATGAACTGAACAAAATAGCCCCTAAATACTACTACTACTACTACTGCAGAGGGGCTTTGTACTACTTTCGGCCGCCTCTGCTCTGCCGAGCACGCTTAGTAAGCGGCGGAGGAGGAGCCTACCGACGAGCTAGGAAACCGCAATTCGGTGCCTGCCGCTATTGCAGCTTCAGCGACGCTCACCTCGAACGCCCTCTGCCACTCCAGATGACCCCTCTTGAAGCGGTGGTTCTCCTCGTAGATCTCCTGATTCCTCGCCTTTGAGGCAGAGTGTGTCGCGGCCAAGGCAGCGGTAAGGATCTTTGCATGCTCCACGAGGCGCTCCTCCTCCTCCCGCAGGAACTCGCTATAGCGCGCAAGGTCGCTGACACACGTGCGGGCATCCACCTCCGCCTCCCGCCTTCGGGCGGTGGTGGTGGAGCGGGTGATGATCCCGGCGGTCGACGGTGGGCTGGCGGCCACGGCGGCCAATGACGGGGTGGCGGCCACGACCACCACCTCCCACCTTCGGGCCGCGGTGGCAGATCGGGTGATGGCCAAAGTGGCCGGCAGTGGGCTGGAGGCCATGACGGCCACCTCCCGCCTTCGGGCCACGGCGGTGAAGCGCACATTGGTCCTGGCTTTCGACGGTGGTGTGGCGGCAACAACAGCCGGCAATAGTTGGCGACGGGCACCGGCGGCAGAGCGTGTGGTGGGTGTTCCGCGGACACCCAACAGGGACGCCACGCAGACTACACTACGTCGGGGACTGCACCGCCACCGCGGTGTAGCCTCCCAGCTGGAGCTGTCCTCTGATGACGGCGGAGTGGCTGAGCGACGATGATGGACCAGTGCCATTAGCAATTGTGGGAGAAGCAGACGAGATAAGCTACAGGGAGGGAGGGGAAAATGGGATGCAGGACTCGCCGGCCGTGCGGGTTTATATAGCAGGCCGGTAAGCATTGGGATTTTGGGTGATTTCACCGAGTCGGGCGGGAAGCTTGCGCGGGAACCAGCGAGGTTGCGCAGGAACGGGCTCACCAACGATTCATTGGTGCCACCGTTTGGCCAAAAGAACGCCCCGGCGCACTGTGCAAGCTTGCGCTGTAAGCCGTCTGCGACAGCGAAGTGACAAGACGCGCGAGAGGAGGATGAAAGGCCATGTACACATACAGTTAATAAAAAAATGTTTGCGATTTAATTACCTACTATACCACCGTCCTGGTTTATAAGTATGATTTAACTAATAAAATATGAATGCATGTCACCAAAGATTATATAGTTGGATTTGTATTTGAATATAGTTTCCAATTATATAATTTTTAAAACATGCATTAAAATTTTGTTGGTTAAATTTGAGGGAAAAGTATGGCACAGAATATAAAGGAGACTATAGACTAGACGGAGGCGGTAGCACACGGCCGCTCTCTACACATCGACGCAACTACGGCCGGCTTGTAGGCGACCATTTCCTGCCTGTTCAACTGCTCTATGCATGTGGTTGCTTGCGGTTCAGGCGGCCGCGGCACGCTCTGCTCGCGTCCCACCGCGCGCGCTCTACTCTCGTGTCTCTCCACGGGCACTGCCAGTGTTTGGGGCCAGCGCACGATCATGCACGTTCTGTGCAAGCGGTTGCGCAGGGCGCGGCGTGATGATGCAGTTACTCACTGCAAAAACTGTTGTGCGGAAGCGCCGAGAATCCACACCGCCTGGCCCCCTTTTATTCCTGCTGCCATTTACCTTCATCTCTCGTCTCACACGACACAATAAGCACACCCACAGGACACATACAGAGAGGACATCCAGCGGTTCCAATGGCGCTCCCCGTGGCTCCAATGGCGCTCCCAGTGGCCGACGACAATAACGGCCGGCAGTTCACCCGCATCACATAGTGGACACCCACGTGAGGGGAAGGCCCTCTCGATGGTGTACATGAATGATCCAGTCTAGGTGGAGAGCTCCATCCAAACTATGGAGCAGTTCCTTGCCGAGGACAAGTACCGAGTCATCGGCTTCGACCTCGGGTACATCAATGGTCGTGCCATGCACAATCAGAAGGTTGCCGTCGCCCAGTTGTGCGTTCGACATGACGTCCTCGTCTACCACTACCACCTTGCCACAAGGCCTTGTGAGTGTTTCTCCAGGTTTATCAACAACTCCGACTATAGTTTCGCTACGGTGGACACCACCAACGATCTAAAAGTTCTCATGGTTTCAGACTTGAAATGCCCGAATCTTGTGAACATCCAAAGCCACTACAAGGTCTGGGGCGACGACAAAAACAAACTGAACTCCTTGGTTGACCTCACATCAGCCATCATCGACCCCTACTACATGAAGATGAGGAATGAGAGCAATAAGGACAGGAATGCCTGGCACGGTGTGTGGCATAAGAGACTGGATGAACAACATGTCAAGTACGCGGCCATGGACACATACACAAGCTACGAGATGCACAAGCAGATTGTTGATAAGAGGAATTGTCTTCTTCCTGACCCAGACGAGGGATCGAGCCACCTAGAAGTGGTGGGAGCGTCACAAGAAGTATATGACTAGACGATCGTTTCTCCTACTTTAGAACGCACGCAATTGTTTATTGAGGTGTGTGCGAATGATCTGTATATTCACTTATGTAATTGGATGTTTATTTCAGTTATATATATATACAAGTTATTCTACTATAGACAGAGCAAATCACAAGGCTTATTACCAGCAATCGTCTATGCTATTATTGGTCTTCGCACACATTTCTGATTACAGACCTGTTTGCCGCGTATCACACACACCTTGATCTGGCTGACCGTTTCTTTTGTGTTGCCTAATCACAAACAGTTCATCCGAGTGAACTGTATGCTCTATATCGCACACGCCTTCATCAGGCTGCATGTTTCTTTTGTTCCTCCTCATCGCAAACAGTTCATTGAGATGAACCGTATGCCCTGCATCGCACACACAACTAAAATCTGAACCGTGTTTGATAGCTCTGCCATCACAAATGTTTTGCACCTTTTTTGACGGTTCTTTTACACCACTGTTTGTGATTATGGCATCGCACACTGTTTCATCGAAGGGTCTCTGATCGTAGTGTCGCGTTTGGACCATCCTGCAGTACTGTATGGAGTTTGAATTTGAACCTAGGGTTCAACCCAACTTCATTTAACTTGTTTCTAGTTGCATTAGCTCAATCAACAACATGTTTCCATGTCACATTCATGCATCATATTGTCGCATTGCATTGATTGTGTTCCTTCTTTGTTTGCCAGTGTTGCTCCCCCTCAGTAGACGCTGTTCTGATGATGAGTTTGATGACACCGATGAAGAGTTCTCTATCTTTAGAAGTGCCAGGCAAGCAAACCCCATTGAACATTCCGATACAATCCCACTCTCTCACTCTTGCTCTCTTTTACTGCATTAGAACAACAATGTTTCAACGATTACATGTTGTGGTAGTTGAACCCCTTTCCTTTGCATGACCTGTCATTGCCACAATAAATAGTTGAAACCCACTAGCATGAGTAGGAGTTGTTTGATCCATGATGTGCCTACTCATTTATGCTTGCTTGTTATGGCTGCTATTGCTTAGAGTTATGTTGGGTCTAATTCATCTAGGATGGATTGGAATGGTGATGAACATGTCATACTGTTGAGAGCTAAGTGTGTGAACATGATTTGGTAAAGGTAGTGATGAGAGGCCATGTAGGAGTACATGGTGGGTTGTCTAATTGGAAACGTCCCTAGGACCCGAGTTCTGTGTGTGTGATTCAAGATCAGCTACTACCACGTGTTGGGTCCGAAACCAATGGACCATCTTGACTTATTAACCACCCTTGTCCTCTGTCTAGGAGTTGCAAGTAGTTTCTGGTGTTTGTAGTATACTAGAGGTCGTGCGTAGCGCTGTCCCTAGAGGTGGGCTGTGATGCAGTAGGTACGTGGCCCGGTGTACCAATACGCCTGTTTGGTGCCTTGGGAACCCTATACACATCGTTCGGGGCCATTTAGGACACCCGGCCAGATCTCCTTGCGTATGAAACCCGATTAGGTGATAAACCTGGACTAGGGACTTGTGTGGTTTCTCAGGTCGTGACCGACACCCTCGTCGGGCTTCCGCTTGAAGGTTGCCGAGTACATGTCATGTAAGTGGCGATAAGTGGTGGAAGTGTGTGTGAATAACTACACCCCTGCAGGGCAACAAAACTATTCGCGTAGCCGCTTCCACGGTAAAGGACTACTTGGTTGCTTATGCAGTTCATAGACAAGTGAAAGTGGATACTCTAAAATGCGCAAGATAAGCATGAGTGCTATGGATGGCCTTCTCGTAGGGAGACGGGAGCGGATCCATAGTGGTGTATTGATATGGTGAATATGTGGACTCGTGTGCGCCACCTCAAAAGAGTTACTTGTAGTCGTAGTACAGGATAGCCACTGAGTCAAAGCTGGCTTGCTGCAATTAAACTCCACCACCCCTTTGTTGATACTGATGCATATGTGGCTAGTTCTGATGTAAGTCTTGCAGGATACATTTGTACTCACGCTTGCTTAATCTATGTTTTTGCAGAGAGACTTCAGTCTCACTAGTAGTTTCGCGTGAACTTCGACGTTTAGCTTGTTACCTCAGCTGCGATCTTGTATCCTTGGGAGGGTCTTGCAAATAGTCAGGCTTCTCAGCCTTTTTCATTTGTAGTTGTCTGTACTCAGACATGTTATACTTTTGTTGCCTGTATGCTCTGTGTGTTGGGTCATGTGACCAATGATTGTAATTCTTACTATGTATGACTCTTCTGAGCCCTTTGAGTCGTAGAGTTTTGTTGTGATGCCATGTTGTATTTGCACATATCGAGCACATTGTGTGTATGATTTTGAAATGCTTTGTATGTGTGGGATCCGACAACCTAGTTGTTTATGCTTGGTGGCCTCTCTTATGGGGAATTGTCTCCTAGTGATTCCATTGAGCCATGGTAGCTTGCTACTGCTCTAGAACACTTAGGCTGGCCGGCATGTGTCCTTCTTCATTCCTGTGTCTATCCCTTCAGGGAAATGTCACGCATTATTCCTTTAAGTGCTGGTAGCTTGCTACGACTTGGGTTCAAACATTGATGACCGACACGTTCGTTGATGGGTCATGTATGCATGTCCCTGTAAGTTAGTACAATTTGGATTCACGACTATTCATATCTTCCCAAGTTCTCTATCATATGGATGCTAGCGACAATATCATATATGTGAGCCAAAAGGCGCAAACGGTCCAGGGCCAGGTAAGGTGGCCCCCATGGGGATACCATGCGTGAGGCCGCAAAGTGATATGATGTGTTACATGCTAGATCGGTGCGACTTAGGATCGGGGTCCCGACAGCTTTGGTATCAGAGCCTGACTGGATGTAGGATTACCAAGCCAAACTGGTCGAAGTTGAGTCTAGAAATGCTTTAGTTATATAAGGGAATTGATTGTCGAAGGGAACGTAATGCTCTTTTTACTCCTTTACCTTATGCCCTTTTGATCTGAGTAATCCTTTTCATTTCTACAGGGATTAAGAACTAGGTTTCTCATTCTTCTATCAAGATCACGTGTTACTGATAACTCGCAAGTATAGGGGATCAATTGTAGACTCTTTCAATAAGTAAGAGTGTCGAACCCAACGAGGAGCTAAAGGTAGAACAAATATTCCCTCAAGTTCTATCGACCACCGATACAACTCTACGCACGCTTAACGTTTGCTTTGCCTAGAGCAAGTATGCAACTAGAAGTACTTTGCAGGTATTTTTGGATAGGTTTGCAAGAATATAAAGTGCACGTAAAAAAAGTAGGGGCTGTTTAGATAAAGAAACAATAAAGTTAGTATAGAGAGTGTGGAAAAGTGGTGGTAGGAGTTGCGAAATTGTCCCTAAGCAATTGACTACGTTACTAGACCGATAGCAAGTTTTATGTAGGAGAGGCCACTGCTAGCATGTCATCCCTGACTTGGAATTCTATGCACATATAATTGGAACTATTAGCAAGCATCCGCAACTAATAACATTCATTAAGGTAAAACCCAACCATAGCATTAAGATATATTGGCCCCCCTTCAATCCCGTATGCATCAATTTCTATGCTAGGTTGAAGCTTCTATCACTCTTGCCCTCCAATACATAGTCCTATCAACATACAACTAACCCTATGATGTGGTACACGCGCACACTCATATGATGGGCACCAAAGGAGAGCAACATAACTACAAGAAAATTAAACCAATCATAGCAATTCATCAACCACCGATAGGACAACGAAAATCTACTCAGACATCATAGGATGGCAACACATCATTGGATCGTAATATGTGGCATAAAGCACCATGTTCAAGTAGAGGGTAAAGAGGGTTGCGAGAGAGTGGACTGTTGTAGATAGAGGGGGGAAGGTGATGGAGATGTTGGTGACGATGGCAGAGGTGTTGGTGTAGATGGCGGTGATGATGATGGCCCCCGGCGGCGTTCTGGCGCCACCGGAAGCAAGGGGGAGAGAGGCCCCCTCCTTCTTCTTCTTCCTGGACCTTCTCCCTAGATGGGAGAAGGGTTTCCCCTCTTGTCCATGGTCTCCATGGTGTGGGAGGGGCGAGAGCCCCTTTGAGATTGGATCTCTCTCTCTCTCTCTCTCTCTCTCTGTGTGTGTGTGTGTGTGTGTGTGTGTGTGTGTGTTTCTGCGTTCTCCCTGGCTGCCCTTTCACCGTTTCGTATATATATATGGAGATCCGTAATTCCGATTGTACTGAAACCTTCACCGAGATTTTTTTCCTGAAAATTAGCTTTCTTGCGGCAAAAGAATAGCAGCAACCGCCTTATGAGGGGCCCACGAGGTCAGGGGCGCGCCTAGGGGGGTGGGGCGCGCCCCCTGCCTCGTGCCCCCCTCGGGAACCGTCTCGCGTGTATTCTTCTTCCCATATTTTCCAAATATTCCAAAAATATTCTCCGTCAGTTTTTATCCCGTTTGGATTCCGTTTGATATGGGGTTTCTGTGAAACATAAAACATGCAACAAACAAGAACTGGCACTGGGCACTGGATCAATATGTTAGTCCCAAAAATAGTATAAAAAGTTGCCAAAAGTACATGAAAGTTGTAAATATTGGCATGGAACACTCAAAAATTATAGATACGATAGAGACGTATCAGCATCCCCAAGCTTAATTCATGCTCGTCCTCGAGTAGGTAAATGATAAAAAAGATAATTTTTGATGTGGAATGCTACCTAGCATAATCTTGATCACATAATCTAATCATGGCATGAATATTAAGATATGAGTGATTCAAAGCAATAGTCTATCATTTGACATAAAAACAATAATATTTCAAGCCTACTAATAGAGCAATCATGTCTTTTCAAAATAACATGGCCAAAGAAAGTTATCCCTACAAAATCATATAGTCTGGCTATGCTCCATCTTCACCACACAAAATATTCACATCATGCACAACCCCGATGACAAGCTGAGAAATTGGTTCATACTTTTTAACACGCTTCAGCTTTTTCAACCCTCACGCAATACATGAGCACAAGCCATGGATATAGCACTATAGGTGGAATAGAATATGATGATGGGGGTTATGTGGAGAAGACAAAAAGGGAGAAAGTCTCACATCGACGCGGCTAATCAATGGGCTATGGAGATGCCCATCAATTGATGTCAATGCGAGGAGTAGGGTGCCATGCAATGGATGCACTAGAGCTATAAGTGTATGAAAGCTCAAACTGAAACTAAGTGGGTGTGCATCCAACTTGCTTGCTCTTGAAGACCTCGGGCATTTGAGGATGCCCATCATCGGAATATAGAAGCCAAGTTCTATAATGAAAATTCCCACTAGTATATGAAAGTGATAACTCAAGAGACTCTCTATATGAAGAACATGGTGCTACTTTGAAGCACAAGTGTGGTAAAAGGATAGTAACATTGCCCCTTCTCTCTTTTTCTCTCATTTTTTGGGCCTTCTCATTTTTTGGCCTTTCTCTTTTTTTTCGTCCGGAGTCTCATCCCGACTTGTGGGAGAATCATAGTCTCCATCATCCTTTCCTCACTGGGACAATGCTCTAATAATGATGATTGATACGTCTCTGTCGTATCTATAATTTTTGATTGTTCCATGCCAATATTATACAACTTTCATATACTTTTGGCAACTTTTTATACTATTTTTGGGACTAACATATTGATCCAGTGCCCAGTGCCAGTTCCTGTTTGTTGCATGTTTTTTGTTTCGCAGAATATCCATATCAAACGGATTCCAAACGGGATAAAAACTAACGGAGAATTTTTTTGGAATATATATGCTTTTTGGGAAGAAAAATCCACGCGAGACGATGCCCGAGGGGGCCACGAGGCAGGGGCGCGCCCCAGGGGGGCAGGCGTGCCCCTGACCCTCGTGGCCACCCCGTAAGGCGGTTGATGCCCTTCTTTTGCCGCAAGAAAGCTAATATCCGGATAGAGATCATGTTAAAATTTCAGCCTAATCGGAGTTACGGATCTCCGGGAATATAAGAAACGGTGAATGGGTAAAATCTGAGAACGCAGAAACAGAGAGAGACAGAGAGACAAATCCAATCTTGGAGGGGCTCTCGCCCCTCCCACGCCATGGAGAGCAAGGACCAGAGGGGAAACCCTTCTCCCATCTAGGGAGGAGGTCAAGGAAGAATAAGAAGGAGGGCTCTCTCTCCCTCGCTTCTGGTGGCACCGGAGTGCCACCGGGGGCCATCATCATCACCGCAATCTTCACCAACAACTTCACTGCCATCATCACCAACTCTCCCCCCCTCTATGCAGCGGTGTAACCTCTCTTTTACCCGCTGTAATCTCTACTTAAACATGGTGCTCAACGCTATATATTATTTCCCAATGAGATATGGCTATCCTATGATGTTTGAGTAGATCTGTTTTGTCCTATGGGCTATTTGATGATCAAGATTGGTTTGAGTTGCATGTTTTATTATTGGTGCTGTCCTATTGTGCTCTCCGTGTCGCGCAAGCGTGAGGGATCCCCGCTGTAGGGTGTTGCAATACGTTCATGATTCGCTTATAGTGGGTTGCCTGAGTGACTGAAACACAAACCCGAGTAAGGGGGTTGTTGCGTATGGGATAAAGAAGACTTGATGCTTTAATGCTATGGTTGGGTTTTACCTTAATGATCTTTAGTAGTTACGGATGCTTGCTAGAGTTCCAATCATAAGTGCATATGATCCAAGTAGAGAAAGTATGTTAGCTTATGCCTCTCCCTCAAATAAAATTGCAATAATGATTACCGGTCTAGTTATCGATTGCCTAGGGACAAATAACTTCCTCGTAAAAAAAGTTCTTTACTAAAACTAATTTATTTGTGTCTTTATCTAAACAGCCCCTAATTTTTATTTACGTGCTCTTTATTATCTAGCAAACCTATACAAGAACACCTACAAAGTACTTCTAGTTTCATACTTGTTCTAGGTAAAGTGAACGTCAAGCGTGCGTAGAGTTGTATCGGTGGTCGATAGAACTTGAGGGAATATTTGTTCTGCCTTTATCTCCTTGTTGGGTTCGACACTCTTACTTATGGAAAGAGGCTACAATTGATCCCCTATACTTGTGGGTTATCAAGACCTTTTTCTGGCTCCGTTGCCGGGGAGCAATAGCGTGGGGTGAATATTCTCGTGTGTGCTTGTTTGCTTTATCACTAAGTAATTTTTATTTTTTGTTCTTAGTTGTTCTTTATCTTTAGTTATGGATATAGAACACGAAATACCAAAAAAATTAGGTGTACGTTCTGCTCATGGAGATGGGGAACCTCCTAAAACCCTTGATGCTGGTTATGTGAAAGATATTATGTACTACTTTAATAATCCTGAGAAAACCCCATTCAATTATGTAATGGGAGTAACGTTGGATCAACGTGAATACTTTAGGGATTACCGCTTGACACAAAAAGGGAAACTATTATGGGATCAAATTCATATATTGAAGTGGTATGCTAGGCAACTATGCTTGAGATATGATTATACTTGTTGCTCTAGGATGAAGGCTCCACACCTTCCCTTTTTATGCGAATTTAATGATAATAAAACCTTAGCTTCTTATGCTAATGGTATATATGATTACTATGATGTGGAACAAATAGAAGAATTTGTTGCTTTTATGGGTGCTTATGAAATTGAATCTATGTTTAAAGAGTTTGAAGATTTTGATGATTCGGTTTATAGACTTGAAAATTTAGCTATCCTTAATTATTGCTATGAGAATTATGAAGACAATTCTGATATTAATGCACTTATTGAGAAAGTCTCCACTGTCCAAGAAGAGACTAATATTTTGCAGGAATCTATGGAAGAAGAAGTTGATGAAACTGTGAGCTCATTGGATGAAAAAGATGAGGAGGAGAGCGAAGAACAAAAGGAGGAAGAGAGGATTGATCACCCGTGCCCACCTTCTAATGAGAGTAACTCTTCAACTCATACATTGTTTAATTCCCCTTCATGATTACCGAAGGATGATGAATGCTATGATAATTGCTATGATCCCGTTGATTCTTTTGAAATATCCCTTTTTGATGATGCTTGCTATGATTGTGGCCAAGATTCCAATATGAATTACGCTTATGGATATGAACTTGCTATAGTTCCTTATGTTAAACATGAAATTGTTGCTATTTCAGCCACACATGATAGTCCTATTATCTTTTCGAATTCTCCAAACTACACTATATCAGAGAAGTTTGCACTTATTAAGGATTATATTGATGGGTTGCGTTTTACTATTACACATGATAATTTTGAGGACTATAATATGCATGTTCTTGCTGCTCCTACTTGCAATTATTATGAGAGAGGAACTATATCTCCACCTCTCTATGTTTCCAATACGATAAAATTGCAATAAACTGTTTATACTATGCATTGGCCTTTACTATGTGTGCATGAATTGTTCTTTTATGACATGCCGATGCACATGAAGAGAGTTAGATTTCGTAGTTACATGATATATGTTGCTTTTTGCTCACTACTAAATTACAAATCATTGTTAATTAAAATAGGCTTTGATATACCTTGGGATCCAGGTGGATTCATTACTTGAGCATTATATGCCTAGCTTAATGGCTTTGAAGTAAGCGCTGCCAGGGAGACAACTCGGAAGTTTTAGAGAGTCATTTATTTCTGTTGAGTGCTTTTATATAGTTTAAAAACAACAAAAATAAAGAGGGGAACTCAAAACTTTTTCAAAAGGGAAAGTGAAAGTGAGAAAGACAAGCATTGTTGAAGTGGGAGAGCTCCTTGAACTTTGTTCATGCTCATGGCAACTTTGTGAATCTTGATTACAGAACTTTTCAACAAAAATAATTATCCCCTTGTACAATTCCATTGTATTATAAAAATAATGTGCCAACGTTTGCCTTTAGGATGTTTACTTTGCTTCTTGGTTTGTACGGTGCAGGACAGAAACTTTGGCTGTAGCGCGCGATTTTACATTTTTTACTGGAATGTAAAACGGTTCTGATTCTTTTTGAAATGTTTTCCTATACAAATGTTTTATTTTTCCTAATTTTTGTAGAATTTTTCAAGTATCATAACTATGGTGAATGTTAAGATTATTACAGACTGTTCTGTTTTAGACAGATTCTGTTTTTGATGCATAGTTTGCTTGTTTTGATGAAACTATTGATTCGTATCAGTGGATTAAGCCATGAAAAGTTATATTACAGTATACACAATGCAAAAACAAAATATGAATTGGTTTGCAACAGTACTTACAGTAGTTATTTGCTTTATTATACTAACGGATCTTACCGAGTTTTCTGTTGAAGTTTTGTGTGGATGAAGTGTTCGATGATCGAGAAGGTCTCGATGTGAGAAGAAGGAAGAGAGGCAAGAGATCAAGCTTGGGGATGCCCGAGGCACCCCAAGTAAGTATTCAAGGAGACTCAAACGTCTAAGCTTGGGGATGCCCGAGGCACCCCAAGTAAATATTCAAGGAGACTCAAGCGTCTAAGCTTGGGGATGCCCTGACGCTTGGGGATGCCCGAGGCACCCCAAGTAAATATTCAAGGAGACTCAAGCGTCTAAGCTTGGGGATGCCCCGGAAGGCATCCCCTCTTTCTTCTAAAAGTATCGGTATGTTTTCGGATTCGTTTTGTTCATGCGATATGTGCAATCTTGGAGCGTCTTTTGCTTTAGTTTTCATTTTTGTTTTATGCACCATGCTGGTATGAGGTAGTCCTTGGTTGATTTACAGAATGCTCTTTGCACTTCACTTATATCTTTTGAGTATGGCTTTATAGAATGCTTCATGTGCTTCACTTATATCATTTGAAGTCTGGATTGCCTGTTTCTCTTCACATAGAAAACCGTCATTTGTAGAATGCTCTTTTGCTTCACTTATATTTGTTAGAGCATGGGAATATCTTTTGTAGAAAGAATTAAACTCTCTTGCTTCACTTATATCTATTTAGAGAGATGACAGGAACTGGTCATTCACATGGTTAGTCATAAAATCCTACATAAAACTTGTAGATCACTGAATATGATATGTTTGATTCCTTGCAATAGTTTTGCGATATAAAGATGGTGATATTAGAGTCATGCTAGTGGGTATTTGTGGATTGTAGAAATACTTGTGTTGAGGTTTGTGATTCCCGAAGCATGCATGTATGGTGAACCGTTATGTAACGAAGTTGAGCATGATTTATTTATTGATTGTCTTCCTTATGAGTGCCGGTCGGGGACGAGCGATGGTCTTTTCCTACCAATCTATCCCCCTTGGAGCATGCGCGTAGTACTTTGTTTCGATGACTAATAGATTTTTGCAACAAGTATGTGAGTTCTTTATGACTAATGTTGAGTCCATGGATTATACACACTCTCACCCTTCCACCATCGCTAGCCTCTCTAGTAAAACGCAACTTTCGCCGGTACCTTAAACCCACCATATACCTTCCTCAAAACAGCCACCATACCCACCTATCATGGCATTTCCATAGCCATTCTAAGATATATTGCCATGCAACTTCCATAATCATCATATACATGACTTGAGCATTCATTGTCATATTGCTTTGCACGATCGTAAGATAGCTAGCATGATGTTTTCATGGCTTGTCCGATTTTTGATGTCATGGCTACGCTAGATCATTGCACATCCTGGTACACCGCCAGAGGCATTCATATAGAGTCATATCTTTGTTCTAGATATCGAGTTGTAATATTGAGTTGTAAGTAAATAAAAGTGTGATGATCATCATCATTAGAGCATTGCCCAAGTGAGGAAAGGATGATGGAGACTATGATTCCCCCACAAGTCGGGATGAGACTCCGGATGAAAAAATAATAAAAATAAAAAATAAAAAAGAGAAAGGCCAAAAAAAGAGAAGGCCCAAAAAAAGAGAAAATAAATAAAATAAAAAAATGAGAGAAAAAGAGAGAAGAGGCAATGCTACTATCCTTTTCCACACTTGTGCTTCAAAATAGGACCTTGTTCTTCATATATAGGGACTCTTGAGTTATCACTTTCATATACTAGTGGGAATTTTCATTATAGAACTTGGCTTGTATATTCCGATGATGGGCTTCCTCAAACGCCCGAGGTCTTCATGAGCAAGCAAGTTGGATGCACACCCACTTAGTTTTCAGTCTGAGCTTTCATACACTTATAGCTCTTAGTGCATCCGTTGCATGGCAATCCCTACTCACTCACATTGATATCTATTGATGGGCATCTCCATAGCCCGTTGATACGCCTAGTTGATGTGAGACTATCTTCTCCTTTTTGTCTTCTCCACAACCCCCACCATCATATTCTATTCCACCTATAGTGCTATGTCCATGGCTCACGCTCATGTATTGCGTGAAAGTTGAAAAGGTTTGAGAACGTCAAAAGTATGAAACAATTGCTTGGCTTGTCATCGTGGTTGTGCATGATGTGAATATTTTGTGTGGTGAAGATGGAGCATAGCCAGACTATATGATTTTGTAGGGATAACTTTCTTTGGCCATGTTATTTTGAAAAGACATGATTGCTATATTAGTAGGCTTGAAGTATTATTGTTTTTATGTCAAATGATAGACTATTGATTTGAATCACTCGTGTCTTAATATTCATGCCATGATTAGATATGTGATCAATATTATGCTAGGTAGCATTCCACATCAAAAATTATCTTTTTTATCATTTACCTACTCGAGGACGAGCAGGAATTAAGCTTGGGGGTGCTGATACGTCTCCGTCGTATCTATAATTTTTGATTGTTCCATGCCAATATTCTACAACTTTCATATACTTTTGGCAATTTTTCATACTATTTTTGGGACTAACATATTGATCCAGTGCCCAATGCGAGTTCTTGTTTGTTGCATGTTTTTTGTTTCACAGAATATCCATATCAAACGGAGTCCAAATAGGATAAAAATTGATGGAGATTTTTTTGGAATATATATGATTTTTGGGAAGAAAAATCCATGCGAGACGATGCCCGAGGGGGCCACGAGGCAGGGGGCACGCCCCTGACCCTCGTGGCCACTCCGTAAGGCAGTTGATGCCCTTCTTTCACTGCAAGAAAGCTAATATCCGGATAGATATCATGTTACAATTTCAGCCCAATCGGAGTTACGGATCTCTGGGAATATAAGCAACGGTGAAAGGGTAGAATATGAGAACGCAGAAACAGAGAGAGACAGATCCAATCTTGGAGGGGCTCTCGCCCCTCCCACGCCATGGAGACCAAGGACCAGAGGGGAAACCCTTCTCCCATCTAGGGAGGAGGTCAAGGAAGAAGAAGAAGGAGGGGGGCTCTCTCTCCCTCGCTTCCAGTGGCACCAGAGTGCCACCGGGGGCCATCATCATCACCGCAATCTTCACCAACAACTTCACCGCCATCATCACCAACTCTTTCCCCCTCTATGCAGCGGTGTAAACTCTCTTTTACCTGCTGTAATCTCTACTTAAACATGGTGCTCAACGCTATATATTATTTCCCAATGATATATGGCTATCCTATGATGTTTGAGTAGATCTGTTTTGTCCTATGGGCTATTTGATGATCAAGATTAGTTTGAGTTGCATGTTTTATTATTGGTGCTGTCCTATGGTGCTCTCCGTATCGCGCAAGTTTGAGGGATCCCCGTTGTAGGGTGTTGCAATATGTTCGTGATTCGCTTATAGTGGGTTGCGTGAGTGAATGAAACACAAACCCGAGTAAGGGGGTTATTGCGTATGGGATAAAGAGAACTTGATGCTTTATATATGGAGATCCGTGTGGGAGGTTGTTGCCTCTTTTGATAAGTAAGAGTGTCGAACCAACGAGGAGCTAAAGGTAGAATAAATATTCCCTCAAGTTCTATCGACCACCGATACAACTCTATGCACGCTTAATGTTTGCTTTGCCTAGAACAAGTATGAAACTAGAAGTACTTTGTAGGTGTTTTTGGATAGGTTCGCAAGAATATAAAGTGCACATAAATAAGAAGTAGGGGCTGTTTAGATAAAGAAACAATAAAGTTAGTACAGCAAGTGTGGAAAAGTGGTGGTAGGAGTTGCGAAATTGTCCCTAAGCAATTGACTACATTACTAGACCGAGAGCAAGTTTTATGTGGGAGAGGCCACTGCTAGCATGTCATCCCTGACTTGGAATTCTATGCACTTATGATTGGAACTATTAGCAAGCATCCGCAACTACTAACGTTCATTAAGGTAAAACCCAACCATAGCATTAAGATATATTGATCCCCCTTCAATCCCATATGCATCAATTTCTATGCTAGGTTGAAGCTTCTGTCACTCTTGCCCTCCAATACATAGTCCTATCAACATACAACTAACCCTATGGTGTGATCCACGCGCGCGCTCATATGATGGGCACCAAAGCACAGCAACATAACCACAAGTAAATTAAACCAATCATAGCAATTCATCAACCACCGATAGGACAACAAAAATCTACTCAGACATCATAGGATGGCAACACATCATTGGATAATAATATGAAGCATAAAGCACCATGTTCAAGTAGAGGGTACAGCGGGTTGTGGGAGAGTGGACCGCTTTAGATAGAGGGGGGAAGGTGATGGAGATGTTGGTGAAGATGGCGGAGGTGTTGGTGTAGATTGCGGTGATGATGATGGCCCTCGGCGATGTTCCGGCGCCACCGGAAGCGAGGGGGAGAGAGCCCCCCTCCTTCTTATTCCTTGACCTTATCCCTAGATGGGAGAAGGGTTTTCCCTCTAGTCCATGGTCTCCATGGCGTGGGAGGGGCGAGAGCCCCTTCGAGATTGGATATGTCTCTCTGTTTCTGCGTTCTCCCTGGCTGCCCTTTCACCGTTTTGTATATATATGGAGATCCGTAACTCCGATTGGACTGAAACCTTCACCAAGATTTTTCTTGAAAATTAGCTTTCTTTCGGCAAAAGAATAGAATAAACCACCTTACGAGGGGCCCACGAGGGGGTGGGCGCGCTCCCTTGCCTCGTGCCCCCCTCGGGAACCGTCTCGCGTGGATTCTTCTTCCCATATTTTCCAAATATTCCAAAATTATTCGCCGTCCATTTTTATCCCATTTGGATTCCATTTGATATGGGGTTTCTATGAAACATAAAACATGCAACAAACATGAACTGGCACTGGGTACTGGATCAATATGTTAGTCCCAAAAATAGTATAAAAAGTTGCCAAAAGTATATGAAAGTTGTATAATATTGGCATGGATCAATCAAAAATTATAGATACGACGGAGACGTATCAGTTACTAATCAGTAGACTTACAGGATTGATGGTTTCAAGCCTCAATTCAGTTCCTACTACTTCCTTGTGTTCATAGCTGTCCTTAGATACTTGATATTTCGATGCTAAGTGGTTATGCCACCATTTTGCAGGATGTCTCAAATCTTTTTGAGAATTTACAGCCATTATGATGTACGAGTCATCCCAGGTTTCTAAATAGTCTGATGATTTGCAAATCCCTTCTTTCCGTTCCCGACGTTCCTTTGGGCTAGATTAACCACACTAATTGCCGAGTTGAGGTACTTCATTGCCTCGGCATATATATGTTGAAGCCATTATTATGACCCTAGGCGTTTTAGAGAACCACTTAGTAATCTAGCAATGCTTTGTATCCCCAGTGTGATGATTCTGGCCATTATTCTCGAAAGCATCCAGTGATGCCATTTAGTTAGTAGGCATTCTATTTCTGGGTTCTTGAGCCCAAGTTTCACTCTACTTACCTCGTGTTGGTAGTACTTGTTTGTTCCTTTAGGATATTAGTAACCTTTGTGATAGTCTTTGAGTTCCGTGGTATATCATCCTTCCAATACCATGAACCATTATGGCAGAAGATCTTTGAACCAACGAGCACAACAAGAGTGCTCTTGATGAGTTCTCCATTCAAAAATTGTGAATCTGCCAGTCCTTCCTCTTCTGCATGGGTTACCTAGAAGAAATATGTTGAACTTGTTCGACATACTCATCTATGCGTCCACAACTCAAAAAATTATATGTCCCTTTGATTTGTTCTCTTTAGTTGTATTCTGACCTCCATCTATCATTTGATAGTCAAGAGCATGTCATGCATTCATGCTCATCGATACCTCATATTCTTGTTGTCTGTCAGGCCATTCTATCTCAGAATGACTAGGAGAAACAAACTCCAGTACCTCATCCATTCCTAGAATTGGGTCAAAGTAGTTGTGCTTCGTAGATCAAAATGTCAATCAAGCTTTTGTTTTGTTCTACCTTGGAGTGTTACCCTCTTTATGTCAAGAATGTCATGAGAATTGCACCACCTCTTATGAATTCTTGGCGCAGTGATACCTCTCGCCATCTTTATTCATTCCTCGGTCCCCGTGTTGTTGTAACCGGAATACAAGCAAGTGAGTTGTGATGTGTGAAATCAATACTCCTAGCAACACCATTGCTTGGTAGTTAATGGACAATTATTCATTCTTAGCGTGTTGGTTGTTGAGTTATCATTCTAAGATTGATCGTGCTACCTAGTCCATTTTTCCTAGTGCACTCTTCGATCAACGAGTTAGGATTGCGTCAATTACTCACTCTTTTGATCATGTCATCTTGCCCTAAAAAGCAAGATTTTTATCGAGCTTAATAACATATCGGTGGTTCGTGATCTTCTGAACATCTTCTTGAAAGTATCACTAGGTTGTTCCCTGACTGTCATGTTGAGCTCGTGATCAAGCTGGTTTCTTGTAAACCACCCCTTCTCCAGGAATTTATGTTGGATACCCCTGAGCTAGTTGGTTAAGCTAAATAAAAACTTGGAGAGTTGGAAGATAAAAGCTTTGCCTAACTTAGTTCATTCTAAAGGGATATCTTTGCGTTTGTCTGTGTGATGAAGAAAGATGATATCTTCATCGATTGACCCTCGTGATCAGTTGTTGGATCCATTATCTTGTCAAACTTTGATTTGAGTATGGGCTATCGTCAAATCAAATCAGAACTAATGATGTTCGTGATGTTGTCTTACTCATGGTTATTTCCTCAGGCATACACCGTTATATCCTTTAGTCTGACCAATGCTATTACCGTGTTCATTTATTTGTGGAATTCCATATTCATGGAAATTTTGATGAATTGTTGTTGAGCCCATCGACAATGTCCTTATCTTCTCCATGATTTTGTTGAAATTAAGCTAGTGTTGGAAACTTTTGAAAGCATTTCTTCATGCTAGCTCATGAAGCATATGTTTGGATGAAAGAAGTGACTTCCTGTAGTTCATGTGCATTTGAAGCAAGTTGCCGTTGTGAATTCGAGAAAGATTGTTTTTGCCTCCTTTGGAATCATCCCAAGTCATGCATGCATGTGCGAAGTATTCTATGGTTTGATAGACTGATCATCTTCATGCCATGTAATTCCTAGCACACCAAGCCACTGATTGACTTGTTCAAGGAAGAGAAGTCTATGCTTGGGATCTAATCCATGGACGTGCATAAAAACTTCGATATCCTCGATGATGGTTCCCCACCTGAGCCCAGTAGTGTTTTATTATAAGACTATTATGTGGTCATGCTTGTCTGGGACAGCGTGTTCACATGTGTGTAGCAGAACCCGCTCATGTTTTGGAGCTTACTACCATAGTCCAGTTCCCGAGAATCTCGCAACATCATCTCGTCGATTGTGTTACTACCTTTCTTTCCAGACATGCTATCTGGAATATCCTGTTACCAACCAGATCTGAATCTCAGGCAGATATGATGGTTGGAACATTCCCAGCATTAGCCTTTTGTTCCTAGCTTACACCCACCATTATGCCATTTTACTATGGTCTACCTTTTCAGTAATTATTGTTCAGGATCATCTTCAAAAGTGGTCCGACCATGGGTCCCATCCATTTCCAAATGATAAGCAAAAATCACTCATTGTGTTTTCTGCAACAAGGTGGTCCACATCATCCATTCTAGTCTAAGTATGCCACTCTTTCGAACTCCTTCAGACGGTCGTTTGTGAATGGCCCTAGCCTGGTATAAAGCGTCTCAATGAACCATGTATCAAAAGTAATTCCTTTTGCCACTCAAGGGAATATTTCTACGAGTCACCTCCCCCGAGGTGTCCCATTATGGAATCATTGCAATTATCTCCTCGCTACTTTGAAACCATGTACCATCCTACTCCAGCTTGGAATTGCTGCCTACCAAATTGAACCTCCGTCATCTGTTTCTTACATTCCTCCCTGATATGTGTTTTGGTCTCAGCTCAAGAGACGTTCTTACGTCTCACTCCATGAGTTGATCGTGAGTCGCTTGATCTTCATGAAGATCGATTCCTGTAAAGTTTCTTTCTGCCGTCGTCGTGTTGGATGAAGTTCTCAAAGAAAGACGTCGAGATCAAGATGATGCAATGAATAAGCATCCTCGAGAAGGGTAGTTTGATCAAGAAGATTGTGTTGGCTTTGTGTCCCCTCTATCTTCTTACCTCACGTCTTGAATCTCGGGACGAGATTATTGTTTAGTGGGGGTGAGTTGTCACAGCCCTAGATCAGTCCTTGTTTTTCTTTGCTTGATCATCATGTTCAAATTCAAATGAATTTGAATTGGGGATGTTCAAACCCTAGCACCAAATGGAATTCAAATAGGTCCAACCTAATTTTTTTAAATGAACTTGAAATGCCCTTCATAAATGTTCATCATTTCTTGGGGTCCAAAACCTCCGCCAAAAATGGTGCACGCTTTTCTAGGACACTCTGGGTTATTGAATTAAATCATATAGTATTTGTTCTTAGACATTTCAATGCTATAAATATTTTTACATGTCCAAATAATTCTGAAAGTATTTGAGGGCTGTTGTAAATAATTTCACAAGTGCCCACAATTATTTTCATCATTTTATCAAACGGTTTAATTTTTAAACTAAATCAAAACAGAGGAAAATAAATAGAAAACAGAAATAAAGGAGAGAGAGAGAGAGAGAGAGAAAGTACTTGGCGCTCACCTGGCAGCCCACCTGGCCCAACTCCACCTGGCCCAGCCCACCGCAGCCGCCACCGTCTTCAACCTCCTGCTAGTAGGTAGGAGGGCGTGTGCCCGACGTGCGCCAGCACCCGCGCGCCACCTCCTGCTTGCTGCCACCTCCCCGACGTCGCCCTAGAGACGCCACACAGCTCCCTCGACCCTCTCTCACTCTCCCTCGTCCCCTTTCCCTTCCCTAGCTCTCTCCCTCGCACGCATCGAGCGCAACCATTGACGCCGCTCGCCGTAGCCACGACCATCATCCACCCCTCGCCTCGACATCCAGCCCAGAAGAACCGCAGCGTCGTCCTCATCATCTAGGCAGAGCCACGTGACGCCGGATGCCCTACATCACCGGCTACCTTGCCTTCTTCCTCCTCTACCGCTGGAGATCGCCGTCCCTGCCCTAACTGCTCTAGCCTTCCCTGAACCCGTTGATCTGCTCAACGTGAGCGCTGTGAGTTCCTACGTTGAACCCCTCTCTCCCTGCCTCATTTGCATCATGTAGACGTCAAAATCGTCGGAGCTGTGAGCTTCCACCACTGGCCATGTCGCCGTCGCGGCCACAGCTGCTGCAGCTTGCGTATGAGGCCACCAATGCGCTCAGCACATCCCCAGGAGCTCAAAGCACCCAACCGCTGCTCCTACCATGTTCTGTGGCATCGATTCGGTCGAGCCCGAACTCCGGCCGCTGCCGAGGTCGATGCAGCGCTTAACTCCGGCCGTTCCAGCCCCTCCCGCTTGCACTGCTAGATGCGCACGAGCCTCGGCTGCACATAGCACTAATCCGCCATCCAAATGGCCGCCTATGGGCGATTTCCAACGCGCTCTGCCGCATCTGGACTCACCGGTGTCGAGCCGCCAGTGGGTTTGACCCACTTTGACCCCGGCTGGACGCCACCTGAGTCCATGGCATGTAGGGTCGGCCCCTAACTGAATTAGTTTAGGTTTTAATTAGTGCTAATCACCATTGTTAGGGGTTAATCACCTTGCTAACTAACTCTATGTCACTAACATGTCGCCCTTAACTAACCTAGGTTAGGATTAGATTAATGTTAATTAACTTGGTTACTTAGGTTAGTCACTGACCAGTAGCCCCCACTGGTCAGGTTTGCCCTGGAGCAGTCAGTTGACCTGCTGAGCTCATCTTGACGTCATGCTCATGCTGTAAATATTTACTGGGATTTAAAATAAATCAGAAATGATTCATTTATTTCAAAAAATATCCAAAACTTCAAAAATTCATAGAAAATAATCTATAACTCCAAATGGAATAATTTATATAAGATATTTTTTTTCAAAAAATCCAATCTAATCCATTGGTACTGGTTTTATGCATGTTAAAGCAAGTTAAACATGTTGATCAGGTCAAATCAATTGAATGTCATTTGAATATTAACATATGGAGTTTTAGTTTGAACCTAGGGCTCAAACAAACTTCATTTAACTTGTTTCTAGTTGCATTAGCTCAATCAACAGCATATTGCCATGTCACATTCATGCACCATATTGTTGCATTGCATTGATTGTGTTCCTTCTTTGTTTGCCGTTGTTGCTCCCCCTCAGTAGACGTTGTTCCGACAATGAGTTCGATGACACTGATGAAGAGTTCTGTATCTTCAGAAGTGCCAGACAAGCAAACCCCCATTGAACATTTCGATACAATCCCAATCTCTCGCTCTTGCTCTCTTTTACTGCATTAGGACAACAATGTTTCAATGGTTATGTGTTGTGGTAGTTGATCCCCTTTCCTCTGCATGACCTGTCATTGCCACAATAAATAGTTGAAACTCACTAACATTAGTAGGAGTTATTTGAGCCATGATGTGCCTACTCATTTATGCTTGCTTGTTATGCCAGCTATTGCTTAGAGCTGTGTCGGGTCTGATTCATCTGGGATGGATTGGAATGGTGATGAACATGTCCTACTATTGAGAGCTAAGTCTGTGAACACGATTTGGTAAAGTAGCGATGAGAGGCCATGTAGGAGGACATGGTGGGTTGTCTCATTGGAACAATCCCTAGGACCTTAGTTCTGTGTGTGTGATTCAAGATCAGCTACTACCATGTGTTGGGCCCGAAACAAATGGGCCCTCTCGGCTTATTAACCGCCCTTGTCCTCTGTCCAAGAGCTGCAAGTAGTTTCTGGTGTTTGTAGTATACCTGAGGACGTGCGCAGTGCTGACCCTAGGGGTGGGCTGTGATGCGGTAGGTACATGGCCCGATGTACCGAGACGCCCGTTTGGTGCCTCGGAACCCTGTACACATCATTTGTTGGGGCCCTTGAGGACACCCCAGCCGGATCTCCTTGCGGATGGAAGCCGAATAGGCAATAAACCTGGACTAGGGACTTGTGTGGTTAGTCAGGTCATGGCTGACACCCTCGCCGGGCTTCCGCTTGAAGGTTGCCGAGTACATGTCCTGTAAGCGGCGATAAGTGGTGGAAGCGTGTGTGAAGAAGTACACCCCTGCAGGGTAACAAAATTATTCGAATAGCTGCGTCCGCGTTAAAGGACTACTTGGTTGCTTATGCAGTTCATAGACAAGTGAAAGTGGATACTCTAAAATGCGCAAGACAAGCGTGAGTGCTATGGATGGACTTCTAGTAGGGAGACGGGAGCGGATCCATAGTGGTGTATTGATATGGTGAATATGTGGACTTGTGTGCGCCACCTCAAAAGAGTTACTTGCAATCGTAGTACAGGATAGCCACTGAGTCAAAGTTGGCTTGCTGTAGTTAAACTCCACCACCCC
The DNA here is from genome assembly GCF_018294505.1 of Triticum aestivum. Lineage (NCBI taxonomy): Eukaryota > Viridiplantae > Streptophyta > Magnoliopsida > Poales > Poaceae > Triticum > Triticum aestivum. The sequence continues at coordinate 399,955,648 of NC_057812.1, read as the reverse complement.
CTTTGTTGATACTGATGCATATGTAGCTAGTTTTGATGTAAGTCTTGGTGGGTACATTTGTACTCACGTTTTCTTAATCTATGTTTTTCTAGAGAGACTTCACTCTCACTAGTAGTTCTGCGTGGACTTCAACGTTTAGCTTGTAACCTCAGCTACGATCTTGTACCGTTGGGAGGGTCTTGTAGATTGTCAGGCTTCTCACTCTTTTTCATTTGTAGTTGTCTGTACTTAGACATGTGATACTTCCGTTGCCTCTATGTTCTGTGTGTTGGGTCATGCGACCCATGATTGTAATTCTTACTATGTATGACTCTTCTGAGCCCTTCTGAAAAAATACTTTGACTCGTAGAGTTTTGTTGTGATGACATGATGTTTATGTCAACCTACTCCGTTCCCCTTGGAGGTGAAAGATATTTATTCATGGGTGGTCTCAAATAATGAAGGCCCTTCCATCTTGGAGAATAGGACAAAAGGTTATGCTCATGCTTTTCCATGGATCTAAAGCGAATATCATGTTTATTGACCACATTGCAAGATGAAGCCCATTTCAGAAGGTTGTGGATGCGCGGGGTGGCACCTGGGTTTTGTCCTAGGGCTTGGTGGCCTCACTATGGCAACGTAGCACTGTTCGAGGTGTGCTTTATACGGTTGAACCTATATAAGTACTCATACTGCTTTCAGCTATGGTTGTTAAGTGCCCCTGCTGGTTTCAGTTAAGGTTGTTAAGTACTCCTGCTGCTTTTACAGCTTGTCGTGTTTCTACAGTCCTGTCTTCCTCCAGCCCCCAAAACCAAACCAGCGCCGACGGGGCCGCCTGCTTCTGCCTCCCACGGATGGCTGTGCCCCAACGCACGCATCGCCGCCCCACTGTCTCCTAAATTGTTAATGCCAATGTCCAAGGCCTCGCCGTCGTCCTCCGCGTGCTTTGGTGCGCTCGCCGCGGCGCCGCCCTCTCACGTTGTCAACATGGTCAACAAACAAGAGGAATCGGGAGAGGACTGTACATGGAGAGGATGGCAGTAGGGGCTCACCATGTCCATGGCCGTACGCAAGGAAGTACCTCATTTTTTGTTATATATACTCCATTGTCGGCGTATAGAATAAGAAAATGCTTCCTACTAGTGGTTTCCTAACATCTGGAACCCACGACATTGTCAGCATATTTAGTCAATAGATAAGAGAACAACACAAGATCAGCTGACACCTGGGATGTAGCTACTCGAGCAGTATTTTTTGTTATTGTTGAGATGGAGCAGGTTTCAACTGGGTTGTGGCCCATCTAGCCCTGGCTTATATTTTACGTTCACCACATGACCAGCCCAGCTATTTTTTCTTTGTAAAAATAAGCCCAGTTTATTTTTTATGAAGAATACCCAATCCAGGCCTACTTGTTTTTCTACGCCCTGATGGGTTGCAACTCTTTGAAGATGGCTGCAAATCTTGAAAGTAATATGAAATGGGCTGTAAATATAAAAAACAGACAACAAATTGCAATTACTTTATGATTTCTGAATTTTTTCACATTTTCATATTCCAATTTCACGGGGCTTTAACCTAATTTAAATATATCTTCATAGTACTTTAAATCTGGCTCGACATTTCGGTGTTAAAAATAGTTTGGACCCCACAAAAATATGTGAAATTTCATTTCAATTTTTAACCCTGGCCCTGGCCAACAAAAAAACGACGGCAATAAATTGCATAAGAAGTTGCAATGAGCTGTAAATTACTAAAAAAATAGGTAATGGTGTGACTTGTAGGCCTATTAAGTTGACGCGTATGCAAGATTTTTTTACTTATTATATACAACAAACGATTCTAGCAGACGTAACCGTTGGATGTCAATCCAACGGCTGTCATGCTTCTTCAATCTCTGATTCTTGCTCCAGCTGCCTGCTCTGACCTTCCGTGGCCGCCTATGTAGGCATGCATGCCTCACTGCCCCCTACTACTCCCACCGCTGGCCAGGCCATTACTATACTCACCCACATCCCTCCACTGTTGTGGCTTCGCCGCTTCCGGGTCATTCCCTTCCTGGGTCTCGCCGTCGTCCATCGCGCTAGTGTTCTCAGCACGGCGTGGTCAACGTTGTTAACAAATGACAACATCAGAAGAGGGATGCACATGGAGAGGCTGACAGTTGGGACCCACATGGTCTGTGGCCGCAGCAAGCAAGTACCTCCTTATTACGCCAAAAGAATGAATCCTCCCAATGACAGCTGGGACCCACCAGCTATATCTTGGCACGGAAGGAAGTGCCTCCTTATTAAGTGAAAAATAACGAGTGCTTCCCATGATAGCTGGTACCCACCAGATTTGGAGGCTGACTTGAGGCCCTACTAAGTTGATGCGTACGGAGGGCATTTTTAACTTAGTCAATAAATGATTCTATCACCAGTGACCATTGGATTGTTGACATCCAACGGTCGTCTTGCTTCTTCAACATCTGATTTTCTTGCTCCAGCCGTTCAGACCACCGTGTGCTCCTGCCTCCCATGGCTGGCTATGCTGCCATGGAGGCCTCACCGCCCCCTACTACTCCCACCCCTGGCCTGGACATCCCTCTACTCAGCCACACCCCCTGTTATTCTGCGGCGATGGCATCCTCACACCACAGCCAAACCAGTCAACCCTCGTACTCCTCTCCGCGTGGGCACCCACTACCGCGTCTTCCCTGGCTCCACGCCGTCCCGTTCCCAGGCCTCGTCGTCGTCCACCGCCTTGGTGCTCTTGGCGCGGCGTGGTCAATCTAGTCAAGGAACGACTTCCATCAGAAGAGTACGGTACATGGAGAGGCTGACAGCTGGGTCCACGGTCGCAGCAAGGAATTGCAACCTTATTACATGTAAAATAATGATCCCTCCACCTGATAGCAGGGACCCACTAGACGGGCCACCGTATTTCACGAAAAAAATGTCCCCCCCTGACTGCTGGGACCCACCAACTACATCTTCGCACGCAAGGAAGTGCCTCCTTATCCTCCTGACAGTCGGGACCCACCTGGTTGAAGCGTACGTATCATTGTCATTCTGGTCGCGAACGTGTACGTATATACTAGTCGATCGGTCTGTCTGCAGGCTGCAGCAATGAACCGTGGCCGAGCAAGGAAGGGCACGTGTCATAGTAGAGGCGTGGACCTAGCATGTACACGTACGTACATCCAGGGTGCAAGAAAGTAATACGGCCATGTACGTATAGACAGGCGGGGTCTCGAACACCTACTCGTGCATACATATGGCCAGGGCTCGTGTACATGGCTAGGTCGGAACGGAGAGACTGCATTGGCGTGTTCATCGGGAGGCAACGGAATGCGTCGTGTTCATCGGCAGCCAACCGACTTGGATGGAATAGCCGAAACGAGGCCTGCCGTACCCTAGAACGGAGGAAACGGCCTTGTGTTCAACCGCCTACGGTTGAAACGGGATCCTATTCATCGGGAGGGGTGTGGCGTACCGCAAAATGGAGAAAACAGACTTCTCTTCGAGCTTCTACGGTCGAAACTGGGTCTTGTTTATCGGGAGGGGTGTGGCGTACCGCAAAATGGAGGAAACGGGCTTATGTTGGAGCGATACGGTCAAAACGGGGGTCCTATTCATCAGGAGGGGTGTGGCGTACCGCAAAACAGGAATCCACGAGCTACTGTTCATCCACCATCAACCTCCTCTAGCCTCCACCTGTGACTGTTCATCCATAGCGACTCCCTCCTGCCTCCACCAGCTACTGTTCATCCACGAGCTCCTGTTCATCCAGCCTCCACCGCTCCTCGACCGGCTACTGTTCAACCAGCCCTCTCCACGGGGTCCTGTTCAACCACCCCTCCATGGGCTACTATTCATCCAACCCTCCACCGGCTACTGTTCAACCAGCCCTCCACCGGCTGTTGTTCATCCAGCCCTCCACGAGGTCCTGTTCATCCATCCCCCAACCGGCTCGATCGATCGGGGTCCTGTCCATCCAGCGGCAACAACCTCTAATACCACAGGGCCTATTCATCCAACCCCCACCTGGACCTGTTCATCCAACCACCCAACAACACCCATTGTTCATCAAGAGCCAACAGTTTCGATCGGCTTTAGTTAGCAGTAGTAGCGAAGGAATCGCTCGATCGAGTTCAGTTAACAGCCAAATCGATCGATCGCTCGGGTTCAGTCATGCATAGCCTGCAGTGCAATCGCTCGGTTTTAGTAGGCGAACACCTCTCGCTCGGGTTCAGTTAGATCCCAACGCCTCGCACCCACGCGCGTACGTGTACAAGAGAAACGTGCATCGCTCGGCCCCGACCACCCACCGTAACCAGGGACTCCCCAATATTTTCCTCGCCCTCCCTTCTACCATGGTTTTTTCCATCATGGACGGCCCAAAGAATGTCATGCAGCCGCGTCTCCGGCCCGCCCAGGACGAAAAGCCCATTTTTTGTCATGATTTTTTGTCATAGAAGAAGGAGCCCACCACATCTATGATGATACTGGGTTTTGTCACAATTATTGTCATAAAGGTGTCATAAGCATGACAGGAAAAAAAATCGTTCGGCCCAAAATGTCACGGATGTTTCTTTTCTTTGTAGTGGCCATTGGCTGCTCCACATGTCCAATTTGGTCTTTCCCACCATCGAAGGCCGCGACTATAAATAGCCACCCCACTCCAACATTATCCGTTGGCTGCTCCGCTTGAGATTTCTGAGAAGGTTGATTTTAGAAACCCCTGTTCGAGTGATTTGAGTTTAAGATCCACCGAGAGAAAAAAAACAAGAGCCCAAACTTACACAGTGGTTTAGCATCACATTAGTTCGGAGTTAGAGTCCTTGTACCTATTACTCTTGAGAGCTGCGCACTCTCTAGATGGATTGGTGTCGGCTCGAGTGTTGAAGAGTTGTTGTCTTCACCGAGCAAGATCTTCAATAACAAAGAGTGATTGTGGTCCGCGAAGGTCGACTGAAGGTTTTGAGATCGCCGACAAGTATCTACCATGAGTGAAATCAACTGGAGTCTGATTAGCTTTGAGTTGAAGGAGAATAGGGTGAAGAGAGTTTATCTCCCGTGTTAAGTCATAACCCCTTCAACCAGATGTAGCCCTTTGGCAGAAGGGTGAACTGGTCTACCAAATCTCTCTGTCGCCATCGAGCACCACTGGTTCAATTTACTTCACTCCAATACTTTTAGCAGTTTATATTCATGCTCTGTGACGATAGTTTATCTGATCATTCATTCTCTGTTTCATATCACTCGCTCTTATTTCTTCTGTCATTCCCATTAGTTATTGTTCAATGCCCACATTGTTGCACCCTCTTCATTCTGTTATGCTATCTTTGTTCATGTCATCTTCTGTGTTGTGATCGGTTACCTCACATTGATTATTCCTCAAAGTTTTCTATCATAGTTCTTTACCAGCTCTCTTTCATGATATTGTATCTATTGGCATATTGAATTACTATCGTTATCATCAAGCCTGTTGTAGACTATGCTCGAACCATTATTGCATCCTACATCGATGGTTTTGTTCCTTAATAGTATGCTTGATTGAGTTCATTTCCACTGAACCTTATTTCGGCGGCTGTGATTGGGTTTTCTTCAAACCTTTTGAAAGAAATTTTGAATGTCCCATTCACCCCCCTCTGGTCGATATACTCTCGATCCTAAAAACAGTCATACAACTTTGACCGGGAGCAGTCCAACTAGACATACGGCAGCCATTCAAGAACCATGGATGCCTACCCACAAAATTCAACAACATAGAAGAACATGAAACTTAATTACAGCATTTGACCAATCTTTAAGAAATCATACGCTACAGTCAGCCACGATACACCACCTCCACCGATGAACAAATCACATGGGAACCGGGTAGAAACAACTCAAGGAGCAAAATTTACAATGCAAAAATGTTCATACGATCCTCATCGCTCTCCCTGCAATGCCAATTTGAAAAAAAAATCATCAGAAAAAGAAGAACACAGTTGCATGGCGGCCATGGCCGACGACCAAGGACGACAAAACTTCTGATCAGAAATTACAGTCAAAATATCTCCAAAACCTCTCACTCATAGATCATTCCAGCATTGCTATAACACATAAAAGAACAAGCAAACGTAAATTGATGGCTACAAACACCACGCCAAACACCAGTGCCCGCAACACCTCTGCTGCCAATGCTGACGTCGTTACCTCCGGTAACTTGAGCTAGGAAAACACGACTAGGTGAGCGTGCGCTCATGCGGAATACCGAACATGACTCCTTTGGCAATGAATGGCCTACATCAGCACGCCGGAGAACCCTCAGGAGCTCCTCATTGAACCCCTTATTTCCGTCCGTCGAAGACATAGGAAGATTAGTTCAAATGGGAAAGCCTATCAGTCCAACGTCTCAAGGCCGTCCGTTCAAGTTAAGAAACAAAATAATATTCTGTTACGCGAAACAGAATTGCCCAAATGTATGTATGTATGTATGTGTGTATGTATGTATGTATGTATATACAGCCGGTCTATTCTGCTAATATTAGCAGAATAGTTATTCTGATAACACTTCCGCACTGCACGCTCAATAGAAGCGCACTACATCTTTTTTACGATGAGCACTGCAATGCTTCACGGGAGAACTTCTTCATTTTTTGGCAGTCTGCCCATGTGTTCTGTGTGGAATCGGGTCTTGCGAGATGATTTAATTTGTTGCTGGATCTCATTTGACCTTTATTTTTTGTAATTTATAGGAAAAACAACTAATATCTTTACAAATCGAGCGATTTGGCGGATGAGCTTTCTCGGTTCATTCGTGTTCGCATCGGATGTGACTTTTTCGTGGTCAGATGTTGTTTGTTAGTAGGAATTCTTTGATTACATTCGTTTTAATCGGTCCGTTTACTCTATAATTTGTCTAATTTTGAGGAGTTAGTTTTCAATTTCTGCAAAATCGATTGTCTGGGCGTGTGAGCTTCGTCCGCTCGTCTATTCTTGTTGTTTTTTTGTATTTTCTGCGCCGATGCATTTTGAATCTTGTAATTAGTTTCTCCTTTTGGTTTGAATTCACTGTATTGCGCATGTAATGTTCGTATTTTTGGTGTGCATTTTTAAAGTATAGCACATGTTGTTCATCCAAGGGGCCGTGGGTTTGATGTATTTTTTGTGGGTAATTGTTCAAATTTGAGTGGTTACGCAATTTTTTGTCCACTTATCGAACTGCGAGTGGAATTGGCAACTCAGTTAGTCTCCTACATGTCTGGACCTATACTGCTTTGATTTTATTGTTGCAGTTCTGGCATATGTTTTAGTGTACTGCATTTTGTTAAGTAGTGGGATTCACTTTTACTGTATTATAGTGGGCATGACAGCTTATGAGGTAATTCTTTTTCTAAACTACATTCTGTGTTTCAAAGAACTGCATAGTTTGCACTTTCGTACTACATTATCAGAATAGGTATGCTACTATTTGTGCTATTCATGTCAATTCTTCTGAACTCCATACCATGAGAATTCTGTTGAACAACATTGGTTAACTACAAAGTTTTCGACCATTGGCATTGCATTGTTATTGTTCAGATTACTGTATTTTTTTATATAGGGACCGTACTATGTGTATTAGAGAACTGCATTTCTGTCAGCAGCAACTTGTCTAAAAAAGGTGATAAAATAATGCAGATGAGGTTGCATACTTTAAGTAGGCACCATTCAAGCCTTCTAATGGACATAATTTTAAAAGCATACAACATAAACAAAGCATTACAATATGACATAGATGGCTTGCTTTATCCTAGATAACCTATAGTGCAAATATTGTAAACTTCAAGGAGTCTTCTTCTTTGTAGAAAAACACCATGGCCACTTCTCCAGCCTCAAAGCCATTCTGGGAGACAAAATCTTTCCAGTCAGTAGTTATGTTGATGCAGTCTTCAGAGTCAATGTGGTAGTCAGCTTGCATGTCTGCATACCCATTCTTTTGTTGTGTCTCTAAAGTAACCTTCCCTGAACTTGGAGTAGGAAACCTTATTATGGTAGTTTCTGTATTTTGGCATGCATGGCAAAAAGAATTTTTATAAGTAAACATCAAATTTTATAAGTAAACTCAATACCAAAGTTGACTTAAATATGTACATATAGATGACTTCTTTTTACGAAAGCAATTGCAAATGTATGAACAAACTTACATACGGAATTGACCTCTAGTTTTAGTAGAATATATATTATACTGTAACATGTTTGCACTGGAAGGTCATTTGAAGTGTACTTCGCTAGCATGATAAGAGAACTGCAACACTGATCTATTGAACCTCTTTTTGTTCGTGTGTTCGGATTCTGATCTAACTAGTGTTCTATACTTGGTGTGGTACTGAAGAAAAGTAGGTAGATCTATCTAGTCTTAATAGATGACAAATCCAAACAACAACACATATATTTTTGTATTTGTTGATACTACTGAGCAAATTTATGAAAAAATACATTCAGATGTGGAGGTGAAGCCTATTTTGTGTCAAAAATTGTGAGGGAAAAACATACGCAACTTTCCTGCAGGTCCGCGAATGTGAGGCGATGAAGAAATGGTGCCGGAAATCCCCTGTTGGGTATCAATCAGGCACCCGAGCATGCTGCACCACTCAGCATCGGTGAGCTCTAGACCATCTGCGTACATGCATCTGTCCGCTACCAGCGCCATCCTTGCCTAGCACCCGCACAAACAGTCCATGGCGGGTTCAGTGGAATTTCAGAGAATAGTTGGGGATGGGAGGAACCCTAGATCTACGATTTGAAGAAAAAGAGGAACGGGGGAGGAGTTGTGTGAGTCTGGAGCACGAATGGATAGGTTTTATGCAGGCAATTGAGCAACGGAAGTAATAAATGTTGTGGTTGGTGTTAGGTGGTGGATTGATTCTGATTCAGCCTACGCGAATGCATTTGAGAAGCAACATCACTACTTACTTGAATCTAGCTAACTGCATTCTCGTATTACAACGAACTGCAGAATGCGTGGATTGCATTTGTTTTTTTATTTTTCTAGTTATTGTTTATATTTTAATTGGCTGTGGTTTTTCATGGTATGTGGGAATGTTTTTTTAATATTCAGCGGCCTCTCCTTTGTGCATTGGGCCTGTGTTTGGGGAGTGAAAACGCATTCGGCCCAAGTAGCACTACTAGGAAAAGGGTTATAGCTAATATGGACATTAATGGCGCACCATGTATGTGGTGCGCCACTGCTATATAGCAGTGGCGCATACAGGTACGCCATTATTGACATATTACTAATGGCGCACCTGGTGTGTGGTGTGCCATTACTAGTTTTGAAAAAAATTAAAAAAATTGTTCGTAGTGGCTGTTTATAGGCCTGACAGGATGGCTGGTCCCCGGTGCGCTGTGTGCGCGCGCTAATGTTTAGTCCCATCTCGCCCGCCGAGAGCATGCCGGACCTGTTTATAAGCCCTGGAGAGGCAGCAGTCTTGAACTCCTCTGGTTACTTATTTGGGCCCTTATACACGACGCTCACATCCCGATCCACTGTGATCTGTGGGCCCATGTGTTACCGGCCCCATGCATCGTGGCTCAGAACGGACTCGCCTACTATGGGTGTAGACTTACTACGAGACTAGCTGGGGCCTGGTTGCACCTGGGTGGTTAATTTTTTTATATTTTTCCTCTTACGTGTTTTTCTAATATAGGGCATGCAGTGCTTACTAAATCATTTTGCACTGCATTCATCTAGTTTGTGTACTGCATGTGCACATATTCCACACTACATATGAAGGTCCATTTTTGTGCAATGCATGTTGGTCACATTTTTTAGAGTTTTTCCTCTTACGTATTCTTTTCTAATATACAGTGTGCACTGCTTTGTTAGTTCTGTGTGTACTTCATTCATCAGAATACCATATTGCATGTGCCCACATTTTGCACTGCATGCATCTTATTTGTGCACTACATCATCCTCCGTTTCGTCCACTACTAGAATCACATACTTTGTGTGCACTACACTATGTTCTGATATTGAACTCTAGTTTTGTAATTGAAATAGAGTGCTTCGTAACATAAGCAAAGTTCATCATTACAAGCCATTTTGTATGACAAGCAAACAAAATTTAGTGAAAGCAAACGATCACAAGCAAACTAACGATCCATAAGCAAACAATAGAAAGCAAATTTGATGATAAATCTAAAATGATGCGAGCAATGTTGGGTCTTGGCCGGCACTGTCTGCTTTTTCACTAGGTAGAGTCTCCCCAGCTGCTCCTGGCGCGATTCTCGGGGGGCTCCTCCTTCTCCAGCTTTGCACGGCGAAGCCCATCCTGGGTGAGCATGATGCGGTTCCATATCTCGTACACTGCATAGGCGTCCTTTGCCGCATACTCGATGTGCCTCATGGACAGAGGCAGGGTGGCCCATCGCCTCTGTTCTTTCATCGGTGATCTTCTTCATGTTGTTGTAGTAGTCATCGATGAGCATGTCAGCGACGTCTGCAAGGGAGTCCAACTCCTTGGTGGCCTAGGGCACCCTCCATTCCTTCTGGATGTCGACGAAGTTGGTGACCTCCAGATTGACGCTCTCTAGCCTGGTTTTGTCGCCGCCGATGGAGATGCTAGCAAACGTGTACTTGGGGTCGGCGAGGAAGTTGTCGAAGATGGTGCACCTTTCAGCGGCGCTCGGTTGGAAGAGCAGCACCGGCTGAGTCTTGCCGGCGGAGAGTTGGACAAGGGCGGGTTTCTGCGTCTCATCAGGCTCGTTGTTGTACTCGAGATCAATCCTGACGATCTTGTGGCGCTGGAGCCTGAGGTGGCGCTTGTATTGCTCGAGGGAGGTCGCCATCTGCTTCTTGTCATTGGTGTGGATGACGTGCAACTTGGTGTTGTTGTGCGCCTCCACGTTCTTGTACTCGTCGACTAACCCAATCGCCGGCAGTAGGGCTTGGTGACTTCTGTGGAGATTGGTGTGATGGAGCAATTTGGTGGCAGCACAATGGATACTTGTGTCGTTGTGGATGAGAAAGCTTTGGCAGGGTTCTGAATTTAAAGGGGGGATGGCCACAGCAGATGAACTGCATGATCTTGCTGACGATGCGGTTGTGCAGATCGTGGGTTGGGGTTGCGTCTATGATCGTGGGTTTGTGGCGATGGAACCGCTCGGATTGGGCGGTTGTCTTCGAACATGATTTTTTTAACGTGGTTTTATTTTATTTTTCATTGGTAAAATTTGCTAACCACCATGTTATGTGCGAACGGGCATTTGTCACGTTTATATGTATTGTACGTGTTCCTAAAACTGCATTGATTATGATACCGCACTTCTTCGTCTAACAAAAAAGCATTGCATTTGTCTATAGGTGCGTACTGCGCCTTTTTTGCGTGTACTTGTTGCAGCCCCTGGAAAAAAGTGCAGTATATTCCACAATTTATGAGTATTTTGCTGTGAAGTAGACCATGTATGTATTCATTTATGTATTCTGAAACTGTATTGCTTATGATAACGCACTGCTTCATCTAACCAAATGCACTGCATTGTCTAGAGTTGTGTACTGCATCTATTTTTGGGTGTACTTGCTGCAGCCCCTGGCATGGGAGGGGGGCTCCCTTTTTTGTGGCACTTATTTGAAGGTAGACTTTTTTCAGATGCGTTAACTTAACACGCGCGTTTTTTACAAATTTAACTTTTTTAATGAAGTGCATGTATTTATTTGTTTGACTGTCCAAACATCATTGTTCTTCAGAGTTGACTGCATCTTGTACTAACTTCTTTGTTTTGATCCGGTCCGTCTTATTTAGCCTGGCCGTTTTGGGTCGGCCCGTTTTATGTAACTCTTTCCCACGCGGGTGTCACACGTGGACCTCTCTGGCGATCCCACTTCTCCGCTCATAGGGAGAGACCGAGAAGAAACCTCTCTCCTCTCTTGCAGCGGCTCCCGAAGCATATCTCCCTCGAGCAAAACTGTCGTCACCCGCAGCAACCGCCGTCGCCCGCGGAACCGCCGTCCTTAAGAGGTCCTTATTCCCGCGTTCCGCATCCCCGTCCGCTCCCACAGCCCTTTCTCGTCCGTTCCCGCCCTCGCCCCCCACCGCCCCGCCCTCTACCGCCGTCGTTCATCCCCTTTTTTGTGATACGTTTCCCGTGTCCTCGGTCTTGATCGTCCCCTCGTCTAGTTTTGTGATTCTCGTAGTGGCTGTTGCGTCTTTTGTTTATGTAGTTTTTTCGTAAGCAGGTGATTTGATCTCGAATTGAAGTCGGTACTCGTGTGTGCTTTGTAGGCAGAGCGAGGTGCATCTAGGGTTTTGTCAGATTTCATCGATTTTGTTGCTAATATCTGTCATTTCATCCTTGTGCTGCAGGCAAACACCATGTCTTCGCCAAGCAGAGTAGAAGGAGGAGTTCAAGGTATGTGCATTGCTTACTTTGGCCTTGTTTATTTTGTGTGATGTTTATCTAGTTTCCTAGTTCATCCTGCAGATTTGTTTATGTTGTGTTAGTTGTCAGCGTTGCTTTGCATTATATGTCATGTGATGTTTAGTAATTTCTGTTTATGGGTTTTATTGAATGGAGTAGGTGATTTCAGTGGTCATAATGATACACCAATTGGCTCTCATTGTCCTGGTGGTAAGGATTATGGTGGTGAGGCAGGAAATCAAGTGAATTGACCAATTGAACCTTCTCCCATAAGTGTGGCCCGTCCTTGTGGTATGTTTTTGTTTTTTTGCTTATTTTAATTTTCCAATTTGGTTGTATCCCTATTTCTGTTCTAATTTTCATATGTGTCCTGTGAGTTTTGAAATGCATTGTCCTTATAAATATCTGCTATTTTTTGATGTGAATACTTTGTTTATTTTGTGTATGCTGCTTACTTGATGTTGTACAAATTGGTGTTGCCTTGTGGTGGCTAGTCCGGCATTTTTTTGGAAACAAACTATGAAGTTAATGTATGCAGCACTGCATTTATATGTATATGTGAACTCCACTTTATGTATGTGTGAACTGCATTATTGTTTTATTCAGGTTTTTGTATACATATGTGTATACTCCATTACATTGATATATGAACTGCATTAATTTTTATTTAGGTTATGATTGCAGCATTGCATTTATATGTATAAGTGTATGCATTTGTTCTTTTTGTGCACTTTTTAATGACCATAGTTAAACTTAATTTTGACGCAGTGTCTATTTTTCATGCTGGGGCGCCTGGGTTTGAGGAGGTTACTCAATTAATTGACAATTATTTTGCAGAGAGTGACGTTGGTGCGAGCTTTGACCAAAGACGTCCCGTCTTGTCTGAAACACAATCACAGTCTATTGATGGTATAGAGGAAGTTACACAGGAGTGGATGGTCTCGGAACAACTTCGTGCATATGCATTGAAGCAAAGCAAGAAGAAGTTGAGGGTTGAAAGTGACTCAAAAGAGTATGCGAAGAAGGAGAAGTAGAGGAGAGATGCAGATGGTGCCAAGGGTGCCAAATTTGTCAAAGTCAAGCAGCCTGCTTTGCAGAAGAAGAGACTAAGTTCTGTTGCCGAGGAAGGTGGTAGTCCTCGGCGGAGTCCACGTGTTGCTTGCATGAACAAGAATCTTGGTAAGAGAACTGCTGAAGCTGGTGCAAAGGATCCTTAGCACAAGAGACCACATGTTAGTGAAGGTCCCAACTCTGATGATGACGACTTTGTGCTTGTTGATTTTGTGAGGGATGCTCATACTGGTAGACACAAAGACTGGGGTTCATCTAAGAGTCAACCCAAGCGTCCCCGCGATGATGGCGATGAAGGTGTTGGTGTTGACTCTGGTGAGGAGGCGGATGTTGTTCCAAAGGTTTGTTGAAGTGGACTGCATTTGTTTCCTTCATTGTTATTCTATCTGTGTTTTTGTCTCTTTTTATGGCTAATCTTCTTATGTGGACTGCATTTCCCTTTACATAGAGGAAGAAGTCTAGAAAGAGCAATGCAACTGAAGATGATGTCGAGGGAGATGATGCTCGATTTAACAAGATCGTATGTTTGTCGCTCCCCACACTACTAGGAAAAGGCCTACTAATGGCGCACCAGTTTTGCCTACTAATGGCGCATCACTGGTGCGCCATTAGTATAACGCCACTAGTATTTATTACTAATGGCGCACCACTGGTGCGCCATTAGTATATAACACCATGCGCCATTAGTATGCCTCCCAGGGGCCATATTTAACCATGTGCTTTGGCACACTAATGGCGCACTGCGGATGGATGCGCCATTAGTATACTTTGGCATACTAATGGCGCACTCTGTAGTGATGCGCCATTAGTATGAATATTAGGTTTTATTTTTTTTCTTTTTTGATTTTTGCACAGGTTACAAAATATATTATTTGACAGAATATAGACAGTAGCACACAGCAACAACAGATTCATCGAATACAATAGAAGATTAGTCTCCGAATACAATTCATCATATTAGTCTCCGAATTCAAAAGACCAAACAAAGATAAAACATTACAAGTCTCGAGACCGCGAGTATCGAGTTTGTCTTCACATTACAAGTCGATATCGATCATCTAAACTACCATCACATAGAAGAGAGTTGCGGTCATCATGATGAGCATCATCGTGATGAAACTGGTCTTCATTCGGTTCCTCCAATGCTCCCTCCTCTCTCCCGCTAGATAGCAGGCGTATCTAGATTCCGCCTCCGCCCTAGTGGTGTACCCTTTGTAACTGTTACCGCTGAAATGGTGAACCTGTCTCCGACACTCCTCCCAGTCGTCGTAGACTCCGGGAACCTTACCCTTTTACACGACATACGACGGCATCTCTATGCACAAGCCAAACAATAGACAATACATACATAAGCAATATATAAGTATGCAACAAAAGGATCGGAAGAGAAAAGCAAGACATTAATAGCACGATTCATGGTCCTAGTAATAAATAGCATCGATTACATCTAAGTTGAACGACTGTCCAAACCAAAGAGACATACAATTCATTAAAGTTTAATTACAACATGAGCCAATCAATGTTTCAGAACTACACATCACTACTTTCGACTCGACTCATGGACAGGAGCGTGGATGAAGCCGCCGTCTGTCATGATGGTCATGAAATCACGAGCGTTGTCAGCTTGCATTTGTAGCATTCCGTCTATCTCAATGTTGGATGGTTGATATCTGAGGAAGAACGGCCCCGAGGTATGAAGGACATCTTGATGGATGATGTCCGCAAACTCCGACTGGATGCGAAAGAATTCTTGTCTGATGTCCGCGTCCTGGATTGCCGACAAGCTCGCGGCCCAATCTTTGAGATTATTTGGTAGCAGAAGGTGATGATGGTCCCTTACGATCGCCCGCATGTGATGGAGGGCGTAGTAGGCATCCTTCTGACCGCCAAGCGGCTGCTTGACGCAGCAGAACGTCGTATTGTGGGCGAACACGTGCTTGCCGTACTTACGAACTGCCCTGGTGAAGGTGCCTCCAGATTTGGCGTAGCCGGGGAGAACATCATGAAGAACTTTCTTGATATTTGTGTAGTCTATCTTGGAGTTACGGTTTGGGTCGAAATACGTGGCCATGGAATATTTCAGGCTTAAGAGGATGAGTGTGCAATGTGTGTCACTGCACAGAACACGGAATGTTAGAAAAAAAGAACGATCGAAATCTAAGAAATCATATGTTACGGGGCGGTTAAGGGATGACTTACTCGGGAAAGTAAGCCACAAGGAAGTTATCCTTATCTGGGTTTGCCAGAATGACGTCTTCGAGGTGTGAACTCGCGACTTGGCGGTCCCCAGCGCTGCTCAAGAGCTTGGCACGCATGTAGAAGGGGTCGATGATCACGATATCCGGGGTCTTGTCTCTAATGATCTGCATCTCCATACTCAGCGAAAACAGCCGAACGAAGGTGTAGTGCAGCGGATGAAGGTTAAACATAGCAAAGTTTTCATCAAAACTGCAGGACGATCGTACCCCCAATGTCGCCATCCACAAAGCCCTTGCCCTCTGGCACCTTGGCCACAAAAACCGGGTATGCCACATCATTCTCTCTGAGACGCCGCTTCTCCAAAGAAAGAACACCGTCGTGCAGACTTCGCATAGCACCGGTTGCAGCATTGAGCATATTTGTCGGTAGCATCGCCCTACCCGCCACATGCACCTTCCTCGAGATATCCTTAGGTGAAGGTGGCCCGTCCTGAGCAAGGATCGTACTCGGTGCCGGTTGGCTCGCGCCGGCGCCCTTTTTAGTCTATCGTTTTCGGCCCTTCTTCTTGATCTACTGTAATGGGACCGAGTTCTGCTGACAGACCGCCTTCTTGAGCGTGTTGGGGCTGATAATATTTGGCACCTCCGCTATCTGAGGCTCGGTGAAGGCGGTAGCTGGAGGCGTCTCTTGAGAACTGAACACCAGACGACGCCTATTGCAATTGGGTTTCTCCGCCGTACCAGCTAGATCGCGGTCGTCTTGTTTGGGTTCTTGAGAAGGAGGCCCGCATAACTCGTCACCGTACCCATGTTCGGCAAAGTACTTATCGACGTTGGTAAATGTACCATCGTTGTTGTCGTCGTCGTCCAGATCCTGTGCCATATGCATGTCCGGATCCTGTGCCATAGGGATGTCCGGCATGTCCGGTAGCGTTGCGGTGTTCTTGCCATGGCTTGGCGCCGGCACGACTGGCGGTCTTGTCTGTGGGGTGGTGTCCCCCGCCCCCAAACGAATCTGGCTCTTCGGCCAAAGCAGGGGCCAGCTTACGCAGGCGCTGAGGGTCATCTCATCTTCTTCGTCGGCCCCAGCGGGTCAAATCGGAGGTAACAGCTCGTCGCAGCCTGGCAGCACCCGAACCACTTCAACCCTATACATTGTAGGTGGCATCGGATTACCGTGGAACACGGGGTTGCCCAGTTGAACGATTCTGCCCTTGGCGACATCGACCAACTCGCCGCCCACGAAGTGCAGGAGAGTGCAAGGAACGTCAGCGGCGCCCTGCGAAAACATGTAGGGCGTTAGGGATGCCCAGTCAAAGGCAAGGAGATGAAGTCCTCGGCCGAGAGGCTTAGTTACCGTGATGCCGTCGAGCTCGGATAATCTCGAGGCACCGCCAACGGCGAGCGTGCAACTGACGGAGGGGCCGCTTGCTGGTGAGGTGTCGGCCGGCGTACACCCGGGTGCATTAAGCTCCAATGCCGGTGTCGTGGACACCAATACCGCCACCGTCGGAGACACCAATGGCGCCGCTGCCGTAGACACCAATACCGCCGCCGCCGGTGACACCAATGGCGCCGCTGCCGGAGACACCAATGGCGCTGCCTGCGCGTTGTGCGAGTTGCTGGCCGTGAAGCTGGGAATCGGGGGCGGCCCCTATTGGCCACCCGCAATCCACGTCGTTATCCCATGAATCAAGGTAGGCATAATGCCGGTGAGCATCGATCCTAGTTGTTGTTGCACTTGCTCTTGGACCATCTCCGGAATCCGCGCCACTTGCGCCTTGAGTGCTTCAACCTCGCGCGACTGGCTTTCCGAGCTGGTCTTTTCTCCTTTCGCCCACCAGCGGCATAGTATGATGACCATTTTGTGGACAAGCCTTTGCCGGCCACACGACCAGCTGACGTTGTCTTATTGAGCTTATCCCTGTTTTTCATTATGTTCAACGCCCTATTCAAAGGGTGTCGAAAGAGGAGCTCTGAGACGACCCCGCGCTACTGCTTTCTTTGTCCTGCGGAAGGAACGTGAACCATTTAGAAATATTGGGGATTAATTAGAATGCAACCATATGGAGCTAATTACGCGGGGGTGTATTCCTTACCAGAACAAGCTCAAGCTCCTTGGTCTTCGGATCCGTGGTAAGATCCTTTGTTACCGGGTCCTCCTTGTACCGGGCCCTGAGAAAGTTCCTGGTCTGCTTGTCACTGTATTTCTCGAAGCGGGGCGGTAGGCCTTGCTCGGCACGCTCCGCGTCCTCCTTGTCCCATACAGGCTCCGCCACTCTGTAACCGCCGGGACCGAGTTGGTGGACCCCTATGTTCAACTGCCGCATTTCTTTCCCCCACTGACTTGATTCGGAGGTTGCGGGGCTCTTGCACTTGATATTGAACTCCTTGTAGTCATCTTCGCTAATCAAAGGATATTTCACCTTGATCTTCTCATAACTATCACCTTTGTCAATCATTGCCTTCACCGTGCTTTTCCAAGTAGACAGGGTCGTGCTCATCCTCGTGAGGGCGGCACCGTTCACTTTATTACCCGAGAGGCGTGTGTTTGCGAACTCAGCGGGGAACTTGTATTGTTCGTGCAGCTTCGTGAAGAGGAGGCTGCGCAAATTCCCTCGGTCCTTATGCCTTAGGTTCTCGGTGTTGATCGAGGCGGTGCTCCGGAGAATGCACCCGAGCTGAATCGAGTACCCCTTGACTACGTGTTTGGGTGCCGTCGGATGCCCGTCGGAGTTCACTTTAGTAAATTCCTCCCTGACGGTGCCAAGCACGTTCGGGCGTCGGTCCTTCCATTGCCTCTTTGGTTGGCTGCCATCTGTGCATGCGCCGCCATCATCAGTGCTGGCATCTGCGGCGCCATCATCAGTGGTGTCATCCCCGACGCCACTAGGGGTTGTGTAGTCAGGATCGGTGTCTTCCGCGGCGTCCTCATAGCGGTGAGGTTCTTCCTCCAACTCCTGGGACAGCTCCCAGAATTGCTTGTCGCCTGAACCGCCGGCCTCATCGTTGTGGGCCATGTTTCGCTCTAAATAGGAAAAAAGTTTGGTCAAAAAGTTGGTTATTGTCAAGGAACAAGATGATGGTCTCATCATTTAGGGTTTGTCAACACCGAGGCATCCTAAAAGCTAAGCTTTTATCATTTAGGGTTTGTCGACACCGAGGCACCCTAAAAGCCTAAGCGTACATCATTTAGGTTCTCATTGACACTGAGGCACCCTATAGAAGCCAAGTTAAGTATTCATCATTTAGGGTTTATCGATGCCGAGGCACCCTAGGTTGGGCCTAATCACTTGGCACTAATCACTTGGCTCTATTGCCACCTATGTTGGGTTTATCATCTAGGGTTTATCGATGCTAAGGAGAATTCTAAGTTGGGCCTAATCACTTGGCTCTATTGCCACCTATGGTTTAATGCAGCAAGAATGGCGGGGCAATTGATCCTACTTAACTAAGTACTAAGATACCCCGGCCCATGCATTAGTCGCAAGTACCCCATATGTCCTATTTTTAGCAAAGTCATGCTAAAATTCATGGAAAATTTCAGCATGACCTTTGTTGAAAATATGACATATGGAGTACCCGAATTTGCCGGAACGGAAGTTAATCGACATTCTGGCAAACTCAAGGCTCGGGGCACCAGCAAATTCATCACGACACAATGGTCGGAGACAAAACCCAGCAACTTTACAAGTCTTTCACAGATTTGTTTGCAAGTTCTGATATGTAATAAAGATGAGCCTCAAGATACAACACATCAAGCATGGAAAACAAGTCAAATGTTTGAGATATCGAGTTTCAAGACATTATACTACAATTCACTCATAAAGCCATGATTAAATGTGCATAACACTGAGAAAATAATAGGTCTCATCTTCTCATGCATAAACTGCATATCCAGAAGGCACATAGCTAGAAAGGGTGAAAATTACATGGACATTAACCTGTCCAGTTTTTCATTACGGGATTGCTAAACATCACACATAACAGTACCACCCAAACTTTGAGCTAGCATACAGAGAGCAATGCCATTTTTGCAACATCAAAACTGAAAAATCAATACACTTTCTAGCATAAGACTAATCTTTTCACCAACGAGCCAAGAGAAAAAGGAATTAGCCTGCTGTTCTCAGACCTAGATTCTAGATGAATTCTATAAGCAAGTGAATCCAGGAATAAAATCATGTATTCTTTACCTTTGACTACCAAGGTCGAGACATGCCACAACAAAGGGAGGAGTAGGTCTGGACAAAAGGAGACACGATGCCCGGATGAAGAACAAACCCACGACACGATGGCCAATCGACCTTGCGAAATGAGGTGAACAGAGCAGCAACAGCAGGTCAGCAAGATTTCTACAAGTAGGCAACCTGGGATGACCAAAGAGAAGACTAGCAATTAGTCTGAAACTTTTATGCACAGGGAAGACTACCCTTAGTCTGAAACTGTGAGGAGCAAGAGCAAGTAAATTAAATAGTACTGAAACATGGTCATCTCTCGTACAGAGGTGAATCTAGATATGCCATCTCCTTGTATAGATGTAGAACTTTCTTTCTTTCTCTCATTTACGCCCAACTTAAGGCGAGCAGCAGCAAGGAACAGCGGCAAGCAGTAGCAAGCGGCAAAGCAATCAGCCTCAGCCAGCAGCGGCAACAAAAGCAAACAACAAAGCATGTTCTAGTTATGTGGGGCACATCATTGAGTTTGTTCTAGCAAGCGACAGTTTTATGTGAGCTATATGTGGTTCATAGCTGAATGTGATCATACTTCAAACTTTTAACTGTATGGGTGGGAAATCTGATGGTTGAACAGCGATTGACTTTGGCAAAAATCAGCGGCTAGTTGAATTGCTTAATTTCAGAATTGAAGCTAATCTCTCGGCTAACCGAATTGCTTACTGCTACTATGGATGAAAGATTGCAGCAAGAGAGCAAGCAAGCAACTCAGCACAAAACAGATGCAACCTAACTAGTCTCATGGCAAGTACTTAGTACCAAGCAGCAACAACAAACAGGCACGGCGCAGGGTACAAATTACTACAACAAATTTCCATGAACTGTACTGTCAGCAAAAAAAACCCTGCTAGAATTACAACAACTACACTGAACCTATTTCAAAAAGATAGAAAATGAACACATAAAAAGAACACTACATATACTCATCTATTTTCCTCAGTTTTTTTAAAAGTGACCAAAAAATGGACAAACATGAACTACAGCTACTGATATGGTCTACTACCAAACATAAACTGCAGAAAAAAGAAAAAGGAGAGGGAAGTGGTTAGGGTTCAAACCCAATACATTAGGTGTTCCTAATGCACATGGAGTACTAATTCTTCATGTTTTCTAGGCACTACTCCCACAATTTTTTGAACCTAATTTGACCTAAATTCGAGAGGGACTTGACCTAAACCTACCGAAAGAGAGAAGAAGAGGGCATGGCCGGGAGGGGAGGAGGAAGAGAGGAGAAGAGAGGCAGAGGGAGGAGGGTTACCTGACCACGATGAGGTGGTGGCCGGAGCGGAGACAACAGAGGGCGGAGACGGGGAGATTGGGGGAGGCGGGGATAGACAGCGGGGAGGTCGCGGGCCTCCTCTCCTGGTGGACATGGGGCCTACTCTCCTGGTGGACGTGGGGCTCCTCCGAGGCGAGGGAGGCGGCGCTCGGGGGGGAGGCGGGGCTCAGGGGGGAGGTGACGAAGGGGAGAGGGAGGCGGCGGGGGCGCGTGGGCGCCTGCGGCGAGGTTAGGTCGAGTGGGGGATCTGGCGAGGGAGGGAGAGAGGCCAGAGGGGAATAGGTGGAGTGGGGGGAGGGTTAGCAATGGCGCACCTCCCCCTAGTGCGCCATAAGTACGACGACAGCAATGGCGCACCTCCCCCCGGTGCGCCATTAGTAATTTTTTATTACAGTTCGAGCACTCAGGTTATATTCCACCTAACCGTATCCGAAACAGAACACATACACTAGCCCGACTGGTCAGCACACAGCACACACACTGGGAGGTCCTGGGTTCGATTCCCAGGCTCCCCAATTTTTGTTTTTATACATTTTTTTCTTTGCACATATCTTTTTATGCATGCATCCAATTATAACATGTCACATATGCTAGATGCTCAGAATTTCATGTAGAAAAATAATATGCAGTTTGTTGCCATGTTAACAACACTTAAAATGCGGTTTGACATTTATTTGTGTTCAAATATGTTCAAACTTGTTTAAATCATAACTAAATATCCATAGCTCCAAATTTGACAAACTTTATATGCTTTTGGGAGTAACATATATGCGGTGGGTCGGTGGCGGCGGTGGAGCGGGGGAGGGTGCGGTGCGTGCTCGACGGCGGTGGAGCGGGTCGGGGATCGAGATCGAGATGGTGGGGGATAGTGATCGAGATTTAAAAATATTCATCAAATTTGAAAAAATATTCATGAATTCAAATAGTGCCCATGAAATTCAAAAATATTCATGAGTTCAAAAATATCTAGCTGGTCCCAGGTTACTAATGGCGCACCACACAGACATGCGCCATTAGTAACCCAACATACTAATGGCGCACCACACAGACATGCGCCATTAGTAGTTTTGCAAAAAAGTAAAAAAATATACTAATGGTGCACCGTGGCACAGTGCGGCATTACTAGTTTAAACTAGTAATGGCGCAGTATGCAGCGGTGCGCCATTAGTAGTTTTGCAAAAAAGTAAAAAAAATACAGTAGTGGCGCACTCTATGGCTGGTGCGCCATTAGTAGTTCTAACTACTAATGGCGCACTCTGCCCGGATGCGCCATTAGTATGTTTGAAAAAATGAAAAAAACATTTTGTTACTAGCGCACCATGTGCCTGGTGCGCCATTAGTGTCTTCCACACTAATGGCGCACCAACACATGGTGCACCATTAGTATATAGTACTAGCGCACCACATGTCTGGTGCGCCATTAGTGTCAATTCCATCTATAGCCCTTTTCCTAGTAGTGCCACTGTTTGCAAAGCCGCTGCTTTATTGAAAGAAGCACACTATAGTCGTGTTTAGGATGTTGGATTTGGTGTTGTCTTTGAACTAACAGTAAAGAAAAATGGGTTGTGCATTCTTATGTGCTATCTGATGGGAGTGATTGACCCTGCCACGATGATAATGGACTTTGGGAATGGCAGGGTTCTTTGAATCAATCGTGATGCAGTTCATCACATTTTTGATTTACCTATGGGACGTCACACTGGACCCATGCCTGCTACCGGTGGCCATGATGACTCGTTGACTGCCCTCAAGGATGAGCTTGGCTTTGACCGTTCAAAAAGTATAGGTGTCAAGGATGAGCTTTAGAAGCTGGAGGTGTTGGTGCAGGAAGATGATCAAGTGACGGTTGATCTTGTTGTCAAGGTGTTCTTCCTGATACTTTATCAGAATTTGTTGTGCCCCGGGCCTGCAGTTCTTTTGGGTAGGGTTGCTACCATGGTTGAAAACATGGATTATGCGGCTATGGCGTAGATGGACTTTTGTCAGCTTGTTGTTGACGAGCTGCAGGCAGCTATGGTGAGGTTGCAGACAGAAGGCAGCAAGCAGAATTGTGCAGAGAGTTGTGCCATTGTCCCCTTGATTATGTATCTTGATTGCTTGAAGCTTCGCAAATTTGCAGTTATGCACACGTTGATGCCATGTGCGTCATACCTGACGACCAAGGACCTGATGAAGTTATACAACGAGGATATGCTTGTCAATGGAAAGGTTTATTTGGAAACATACAAATTTGGGAAGCTGCCGGTTAGTGCATCGGAGTTTTTAAGATCAGAGTTTTTTTAAAGTGCAGTCATTATAAATCCGAACTTTCTAGTATTCACATGTGTACTTCTCTTCCATTTTTGTCTTTTTTGCAATGGAAGGCGTCAGGTGATATTGTGTACAACCGTCCTCTAATGCGGGCCATAGCACTCATGCTAGCTTTTATTATGATCCTATATGTAGCCAGCTTCCTGCCTGTGATGATGAGGCGTCGTCTACTCGTGGTTTCACGACTCGTCGGATGTTTGATAATAGAAGCTCTTCTAAACAGACATTTGTTGGAGGCAAAAAACAGGAGGAGATTGATGAGCTTCTTCTAAAGGTTTAGAAGTTAACTGAAGATTTGCCAACCTCTGGTGATAGGTTGAGGATAGTTGCCAAATTTTCCCTACTGGCCATGGCCCACGAGATGAAGATATTGTTGCTGCTTACAATTTTGATTGTGGCGTGGTTTAAAGTCTGAAGATTATAGTGACGAATATTCGGTCTTCGTATGCTAAGTTGAAACATTCACAAGAAGAAAAATGCGCTCGATATGAGAAGGATGCTGAGCACATTTTGGATGAAATGAACCGTCGGGACACTGGCGCCGGTGTTGATAATGTGCGTTCTAGGTTTTTTGTGCTTTTGAACCCCTTTCATGTATTATGTGGACTGTTCCTCACTATTTGTTTTTTGTCATAGGCTGGAGTGGGATCTTCTGGTGTCCATGGATCTAGGGACGATTGAATTGGTCAGGTACCAGTACTTCTGCCATGTGCCTCTCTTCTTGAACTTGCATTTTTTGCTTTCCATTTTTATTGTATTTTTTGTGTACCTCATGATTGTAAAATGTGTACTGCTTGTTCATAGTTGAAGTTTTTTTCTTTTCTGGTCATTACCAGCTTATTTTCGTTTTGGTTTGTTCTATCTCGTAGACTGGAGTTACTGCTTGTACTGTGCACAAAGATTCCTACGATGGCTCTGAGAAGGATGAGGACTTGGCTGATGCATCGTCCCCTCTGGATGTTGTAGCTGATAAGGTTTAGTGGAATTACTTTTTCTGTTAGTGGTTTGTAATCTAATTTGTTTGTTATAAGCTTGACGTACGTTGTTCTGTTCACTCATATGCATTTCCTTTACATATGTGAGATGCATAATTTTACATGTGTGAGCTTCAGTCTTTGACAAAAGTGAATTGTAGTTCTTTTCGCATATGTGGGCTGCAGTCCTTTACATATGTAAGCTTTAGTATTTTACAGAACCGAACTGCAGTTCTTTTTTGCATATGTGGGCTGCAGTGTTTGATATAAGTGAACTGCATTTCTTTTTACATATATGGCATGTAGTTCTTTGACATGTGTGCGCTGCAGTGTTCAACATAAGTGAACTGCAATTGTTTTACATATGTGGATTGTAGTCTTTGACATATGTGAACTATGTGTTATTGTGTTAATTATCCCCTCGCTCATTTGTGTAATTGTGTCTTTTTTAAACTTTTTACAGCCTGGAGATGAAAACGTAGAAGTTCATGTTGATGTGAACCAGGGGGATTGTGTTGTTGCTGGTGGTGGTAGTGTTGATGCTTCTGTATCGGTTGCCATCGACAATGGAGGACCTTATGTAGCTCAGGAATCCCACGATGTTGTTTCCCCTAGTCGGCACGAAGATTCTGATGTTGGCATTCAAAAGCCGTTAGAGAATATCGTTCCTGCTGGAAGAGTTGCTACTTCCCCTATTTTTCTAACACCCAATGATGTTCCTGATGTATTCAGATTGGAGCCTCATGTAGTTGATGTATCTAAGGACATTGCGGTTGACCAGACTATTGTAATTCCAGAGAATGCTGATGTTGCCATAGTAGGGCAGTCCAGTGAGGCTGTGGTGGTTTCATCGCAACCTAGCCAAGCAAATGTTTTGGTCAACTCTAAAGAACAACAACATGAAGACTCTAACACTGAAGGCAAGAGTTTTGTTTCGAACAGTG
Organism: Triticum aestivum; assembly: GCF_018294505.1. Lineage (NCBI taxonomy): Eukaryota > Viridiplantae > Streptophyta > Magnoliopsida > Poales > Poaceae > Triticum > Triticum aestivum. The sequence continues at coordinate 399,930,290 of NC_057812.1, read as the reverse complement.
AAGTTGAAGTTTTTCTCATTCAATTTTTTAATTACTATGGTAGCTGTATTAGATGTTTAATGATAAGTGAAACTTCATCTTTTGTTGGTGATTTTCAAAATAGCTAGCATAATTTCTTTATCTTAATATTGAACTTCATTATTTGGATAAGTGAACTTCACCTTTTTATTACAGATGGCGATCTTCCTATTGTGACACCATCGAGCGTTGATCCAGCTCTTCTGAAAAGATACAATGAGTTATACACCGCTGTTATGAGGACTCAGAGGGACAAAAAGAAGAAGTATGGCTTTTAAAAAAATGTTTTGTTCATATGTATTTTCTAATTTCAGTCTCTACCCTTTCTCATTCTTATTATTTTTGTAATATCTTATGTTTCAGTTTTTCATAAAAAAAATCAGGGACATGATTGCTTTTAAAACTGAGGTGGTTGATATTACCATTGGTGAAGTTGGTCAATCTTTATGCGATAAAGGGATGCTCACTGCAGGCCTTGTAGATCTCGAGGTTTCTTTGCTGGTAGATAAGTTTAAGGGATCTCCGACAATGGTTATTCCATACCATATTTGTGTAAGCATGCAGAAATTTTTGTTTTGTTTTTTTGATTTTCTTTTCTGATTTTGTGTGATAACCTGTTTGCTTGAGCACTATTCCTTTGTTTGGTTTTGTTTTGGCAGACAAGTATTTGGCATGGTGGTAGTGTAGGCAGGAGTGTTAAATTGATGTTCTCTTCAAAAGACGAGGAGCGTGTTGATAAAAAAGATATGGCGAGTAACGTTTTTATGTGTCGAACACCATTTTTTTTTCTGTTGGCTATTATAGTGTTCTTTTTCTTGTTCTTGTAATACTTTTATTTATTTATTTACTTCCAACAGGTCCTGTTTGCAACATTTGATTCGCTAGAGACGAGGGATGGCATTGGTCATTATTCTGTAGTTGCCTTAAATGTTAAATAAAGGCGGTTTGAATTTCTTCACTCGCTTAATAAAGCCGCCAGCTTTGAAGCGAACATGATTTTTAGGAGGATGGTTAAAAATATCAAGCGTGCATGGAAAGAAGGTAGCTCAAGTTCTATTGAGCCGCTAAATCCTCCTACACTTGATTGATTTCTGTTGAAACATGTTGTTGTCCCACTTCCGCCAAATGGGTGTGTTCCTTGTAGCCTCTCTCCACCATACTGCTCAACTTTTCTTGTTATATTTTCATTATGTGAAATTGATGTTTTTTGTTCTTTTTATTGCAGGCATGATTGTGGATTCTATATGTTTCAATTATTGCGGACTTTGGATGGTATTTGAGTTGCTCAGTTTGGGGGATCACATTTGCTACATCAGAAAGGCCATGTTCTATAGTTCGCTCACATCGACAAAGTGTTGCCTTGAGTTATCGTCACTTTTAATTTTTGAAGATAAAGGTTGTTTTAGTGAACTTATTTATTTCTCTTACTTTTTTGTCTACTACTTGCTTCTGCTTCTTAAGGTACTTTTTTACTAGTGTGTTTAGTGAAAAGTGTGATTTAAAGTGGATGACTATATATTTGTTGTGTAAGTGAGTTGCATTTGTTGTAGACAACTGAGCTGCATTGTTCTAGAAAAATGAGCTGCATTGTTCTAGACAGTGGGCTGCATTGTTCTATACAAGTGGGCTCCATTGTTCTAGACAAGTGGACTACATTCTCTTCTTTAGTGAATTGCATTTTTTTATATTATTGAGATGCATTCAATGTTTTTGGTTTTGTATTTGGGCAGAGTGTTCCCATGTTTGTTCTCCTCGTTATCAGGTTTTGATGGGGGTCTTCATGGAGGTTGTACATCATTGTTTGAGTCGCCGGATTCTAAGGTAGTTATGGAAGATTGTGCCATTGAAACCTCTCTAGAGAATTCTGGTACTTCTGCTGGAGATGTTTTGAACATAGATGTGGTATCTAGACCTGTACCTGATTGTCGAAAGGTTGCTCGCCCCGGCTCTCCTGATGAGGTAGTTGATGTTGATCATGATGATTTTGTTACGCCGGTGCCACGTGTCACTAGGACTAGGAGTGCAGCAATTAATCGTCCTCATGCAGATGAGGCTGAAGTATTTTCGAACAAGAGGGCAGGTGAGAGGACTTTTAAGTTGAGAGGCTCTTTAGAGAAATTGAAGCCTCCGAGGTTCAAATATATTGATGAGGTGAGGATAATAAAGGATCTCGTTCTCAACCAAGATTTTGGAACCAAATACAATGAGTAAGTTTTATGTGTGCCATTCATCCTTTTTGTGTGTTTTGTTTTTAACTTCATTTTGTTGATCTCATCTGTGTATGTTTACTACAGTAACGTGTTCTTGATGGTGAATAATTCTTTTGGTGATATCAAAACAGTTCAAGTTGACTATATCTGTAATACATTTGGCAAAGGAGCTTGCAAGGACTCGTATATCATGGATTTTGTCATTAAGTACTGGAAGCAAGACCCTGAAATGAGTTTAGTTTATCATTCTGGTGAACGTGTGCTACTATCACCTTTATTTATCACGGTAAATGTGTCTGCTGTCATGTTTTTTTTGCTTTGGTGCTTTTTTTCTCTTGTACTGAATTTTTTATGTCCATGCGTGTATGCATATTTTATTCTTTTTTCATGTCCTATTTTGTTCTTTTTCTATGCAGTATGTTCTTCAAATGGAAACCTATGTGAAGAAAGATGATGAAGGATACCCTGTGTTGACACTGTAAATGTGTCTTCTATCATGTTTTTTTTGCTTTGGTGCATTTTTTTCTCTTGTACTGGATTTTTTATGTCCATGCATGTATGCATGTTTTATTCTTTTTTCATGTCCTATTTTGTTCTTTTTCTATGCAGTATGTTCTTCAGATGGAAACCTGGCAATAACAAGCAATATCTCCACCAAGCTTGCAAATACACATACAAGTATGAGAATCAATCATCATGTGTAATGCAAAGCATGGGTCACAAATGCATGGAAAAAGCATAGGAATGAGCATATCATGCAAAGTGAACATGGCAAGATGGGCAAAGGATATATAATGGACAACAACCCATAGCCAAGTGAGGGCCATGTAGAAGAAATCTGTGAACTCTTTGTGTGAAGAGAGCGGTGGGAAAGACACTCTGTGGGATCCCAATTCATCATTGCTCTCTAGAGCTCGTTTTGTCAACTCGTGCGATTGTGAGGTTGAGAAGTATTCATGGGTACCTACACAAAAGAGACACAAACCAAAGAAATTGTGCACGTGGTAAATGTACACATCATCCATCATGATGTGTATTTGCACGTGGAAGTTAGCACAAGATAAGCATCTCTCAATGAAATTTGATGCATGGTATAAGAACATGTCATCCATCATGAAAGAATAGTTATTGTGTATAACACGATGGGGATGCAAATTGAGCATACAAGTATAAGGATCATGCAATGGATGGGAGTGATCACAATCTCCTAAAATGTATGAGGAAACTACGGGGGTCTCCTCATGTTCAATATTTGAAACATCATACGGAGAACATGCACAAGATCCAAAACAATGCATATCCGAAGCTAGGTGGTTATGGCATGGCATATGAGATAAATGATGCAAAGGTAGCATGCCAATATCATCACAAGAGAAACCAATGCCAATAACCATAGGCTTGTCATCTATGCCATATGTGCAAATTGGGTTTATTTTAATAGCATATGCATAGTCACTATGAAGAGATTGCAAATATGACATATGATTGATCTCATGCATAGCATATGACAAGTCGAGCGGATTGGAAAACATGATGTGACATAGAGAATTATCACAAGAAATCCTATGGAACATGGCAACACAACTAATAGATTCCACATGGCAATCATCATACTCATCATAAATGGGTAAATCATCGCATGGGGAAGTCACACTAGCATGAAGCATGGAAATAGGTTGATCAACATCATGCAAGCAATCAATGTCAAGAATGTCCACTAGTGGGACTAGAGCATCACCTTCACCTATGTTACCTTTGTCATTCCACTCATGTGGTGTAGGTGAGGTGGGAAAGACCAAATGCTTGTTATCTTCATCTTGATGGAACCATGTGGGGGGGTGCATCATATTCCACCATGGCCATCGTCTTGTCCAAAGGGAGGACGTAGTTGTCGCGAATCGGCGCGTCATCATATATGGGACGTAGCACCAAATGAGAAGAGACAATAGAGGTAGAGGTCAAGTTGTTAGAAATGCAAATGGCCTCACATTCCCTATCAACTATCACTCTCTCTCTATGTGGTGGTTCACTCACTTCCTCAAGGTAGGTGCACTCAATCTCACGTATGGTGGAGTCACTCATCTCACTCAAGTGGCCGGGGTTGTGGCTCTCCTTACATGGGAATTGGGTAACACATCATATATGGGGCTAGTGGTGAAGTCACTCTCACTCTCAATATGGTGGCAAAAGTCACTAAAGTCATTATACGTCGCCGTGGTTGAAGGGAAAATCACATGCTCAACCATCTCATCGCCGTCATCATGGATGAAAGCCGAAGATGGAACATCATCACTCTCGCATCCTAAGGTGGAAGCATCATCCTTGCTCGCCACCTTGTCGCTTGCCTCCAAAGTTTGGTCCTTGAGGGTCTCCGTAGCCATACTCGTCGTCGCACCATCTTTAAAAAGAGTCATGGTGGACTCGACATCATCAATGCCACAAAAGAGGGATGGTGGTGAAGTCGAACTTGGGAGCATATTCTTGGAGCTCGTCGGGCTTGGACATCATGGTGGTACTAGCCTCATGCTCGTTCTCATGGAGCTTGGTCATCGCAAAGTGAGCTTGGGGTGGAGAAGCTTTGGCCTTCATGAGTTCTTGTGCCGCCTGGAGAGCACCAATGTAGTTGTCGTCAAGGAACTTGTAGTTCTCGAGGAAGATCTTCTTGGAGATGTCGTTGTGCAATCCCATCATGAAGTGGAACTTCATCGAAATGGGGTCGTCCACACCGTTTCGTCGCAAGGCAATCTTCATCTCCTTGAAGTACTCGTTGATGGAGTTGGATCCTTGGATGGTGTTATCCAATTGGCGTTGAAGTTGTTCCGTGTAGGTTGGAGGCACGAACTCTCGCCGCAAAGCTCTCTTCGTCTTGCACCAACTCATGTCATAGGTCTCCGAAGGTGCGTGAAGCCACCATGTGGACGCGTAGTTGTGGAAGTTCCTTGTGGCGCACTTCACATGATCCTCAGGAGGAACTTGATGTAGCTTGAGGTAGTCGTCCATCAAACGCTCCCATTCGAGATACTCCTCGGGTTCTTGAGTCCCATAGAAAGGAATCGCGTGGTCGATGTCGAGGTCGTAGTAGCTTGTGGAAGTCACGGACTTGAGTTTGGGGAGCTTCTCTTGAGGTTCTTGTGGGCGAATATGACGTATATCCGAAGGCGAAGATGCCTTGAAGTCGCTTGGCGAAGATGCCAAGGGAGATGGTGAAGTCATTGAGCGGTTGTTGGTGTTGAGCTCTTGACCTTCACGTTCATGGTGGTGATGGTGTCGATGCCGATGTGACCTTACCGGAGATGGTAGCTCGGAGGCATGTGCTCTTGAGCGTATTCTCAAAGATGAGGAAGACTGCTTGTAGGACTTGACGAGGGCTTTGATCTCCTCCATTTGAGCTTGCATCTTGGCATCGTTGGAGTTGTTCGTGGCATCAAACTCGTCGTTGTTGTTGTAGATCGAAGATGAAATGCCTTGCCTATCCATCACTCTAAGAGAAAAATGTGAGTGGTAGAAAGAGAAGAACGAATACCAAATGTACCTTGACCGAAGTTGAAAGTGGATCAATGATCACTCCAATGTGGACAAGGAAATAGCACAATTGGTACCAATTCTTGTTGGTTTCTCACACCTACACAAATAAGGCTTATGGTGGAGCTCGGTGAGGATAGTGGCACAAAAATTTAATGCAAAATGTTAGCAAGAGTCAATAATGTTGAAAGAGATTCACGAATTCGCAAGTGTAACAAGTAGACCAATAGCAATATTGGTGGCACACGGAAACACACACACGGATAGATAAATGGGTCGTGCAACCAGGGAATGAGCACAAAATGTGGAATCCACGGAAAACACTCGTGTTGCACAAAACAAGGGAGACGCTAGCACGATTGCTCTATAGGCGGATACGACACTTGTGCACAACCTATAAGATGCAAAATGGATAAACTTTCTATCCCAAGTATGCTATATGTGTATGGTTCCCGATGTTATGATCCAAGATGATTGGATATGACAATCGTATATGCATGTGGTATGATGCTATGGCTATTTCTTACAAGCTTCTTTCTCTTTCTCTTTTTCTGAAAAGCTTATTTTGTATGGCCACTTTTGCACAATGCACAAACCAAGATAGCAATTGTATATATGCGGGATGATATGATACCAAGATGATACCGATATGGTACCAAGATGATACCGTTATGGTATGGTATGTATGCAATGTATGGTGTAGATCACTAATGTGCACAAGTAACATTACCGGCAATACTCAAATGGCTAGTCTCGATAGACAAGTGACGCAAAATGGGCTAGGGGTTATCAATGCAATGGCAAGGGAATATACAATGGAGGGATACCACGATACCGAGATGATATGGAGGTTACCGTCCGTGGCGATGATGAGTGGCGGTGATCTTGATGGATATACTAAGATGATGGAGACTCGTCCCTAAGTTGCCGAAACACCTTAGGAAACAGAAAAACCGCGAATTCAAAAATCTCAAATGTCAAATGTCAAAATGGTGGTAGCGGGAATGCGGTGGTGGTTTTGTGGGAGCTCAATGGAATTGCGAAATGGCAATGATGGGTTGCGGAGTATGCAATGCGGAAATGGAGGGTAAGGTGGTGGACTATACACGGTGTCAGAGTTGGAAGCTCGGTCCCTAAGTAGCCGAAACACCTTAGGAGACACAACTCACAACTCAAACAAAATTGGGTTAAGTTGGGGTGGCGGGAGTGTATAGTGGTCAAGCCTATGCGGAAGTTATGGTGGTGGTGGTGGTTGATGAAGAAGCAACCGCCCCTAAGTAGCCTAGACACCTTAGGAGACTCAAATTACTCCTCAAACAACCACTAATGCGATGGGGATCAATATTGGTTAGGTTGCAGAAGTCGGTGGTGGTGTAGCGAATGATGTGGTGGAAACCCTAGGCAAAGATGCCAAAGTTTCAAAACTTTGATTGTGTCAAAAGATGTTGGTGGTATTTTTTGGGAAGGGGGTGTCAAGAGCTTCAAAATGAGCTAAAGAACGTCAAAATTGGACTCCGGATGAATTAGTTATGGCCGAAACAAAAATCAGCCGAAAGTGATATCTATAGGTTACAGACGTCCGGACAAGGTTGGATGTCCGGGGGCCGGACGTCCGGGCGGGCTCGGAAGTCCGTAAATTCGGCTCGGGTTAGGGGTTCCGGTCGTCCGGAAAAGGTCGGACGTCCGGTCGGTCCAGGGGCTCCGGACGTCTGTAAAGGGCCGGTCGTCTGGTGGGTCGGGGTCAACGCAAGATGTGACATCCGAGGCACGATTTTGGGCAGAAAATAATGATTTTAGGGTCAAAATTGATGAGATTTCGTGGATGGAATTGGGGAAAATTGGGGAGATGCTAGATCCACTTTAAACCAAGCAAATATATGGATCAAATCCAACAAAGCTTTGTCAAACCAACAAATCACAAAAAAATTGGGGCTGTTTTTGGTGGGGATTTTTGAAATTGGGGAAGAACGCAACAAAATTAGGCTAGAAAACACAACGTGGAGGCTCCGAAATCATGATCAATGTGGCTCTGACACCAAGATAATGTAGGGTGGAACCCTAATCGCCCGACCTTTCACGAAAGGAGCGGATCCCGCGAAGAACACGAAGAACACAAGGAGGGAAACGAGGGAAAACACAATGGGAAACACTAAACCAACACGAATAAGTCATACATGTGCTAGATTCTCGAGCACATAAGGAAAGATACACGATCCACATACAACTAAGGACGATACAAGGGTAGCCGGTCTTCTCCGTGAGGAGGTCTTGAGTTCTTCCCTAAAAGGGGTCTTGAATCCGCTTGAGGATCTTCTCCGGTGGAGGCTCGAATCTCCAAGGAGAAGGTATCCAAGTGGATGAGCAAATCTCTCACACAAAATATGAGCTAATCCTTTGCTAACCCTAGAAAGGATGAGGGGAAGGTCTATTTATAGTCTAAGCCACGAAGGGGTAAGTGGGAGAGAGATAGAAGGCCAAAGGCCGGGCTGCACACAGGCAGGGTCGGACGTCCGGTCGCTCGCGGGGGTCCGGTCATCCTGAGGGCGTCGGACGTCCATCGTTTTGCTTCAGGATGGGTGGCACCAGATTTCCGGTGAGCATCGGACGTCCAGTGCCTGGAACTTGTCGGACATCCGGTCTTCGTCGGTCGTCCGGCGGCTGTAGAGGGTCGGACGTCCGGCGGCTTCTGGTCGTTGATACATCTCCAACGTATCTATAATTTTTGATTGCTCCATGCTATATTATCTACTGTTTTGGACATTATTGGGCTTTATTATCCACTTTTATATTATTTTTGGGACTAACCTATTAACCGGAGGCCCAGCCCAGAATTGCTGTTTTTGCCTATTTTAGGGTTTTGAAGAAAAGGAATATCAAATGGAGTCCGAACGGAATGAAACCTTCGGGAGCATGATTTTCTCACCGAACATGATCCAGGAGACTTGGACCCTACGTCAAGACACAAAGGAGGAGGCCACGAGGTAGGGGGCGCACCTACCCCCCAGGCGTGCCCTCCACCCTCGTGGGCCCCCTGTTGCTCCACCGGCGTACTCCTTCCTCCTATATATACCTACGTACCCACGAACGATTAGATACGGAGCCAAATCCCTAATTCCACCGCCGCAACTTTCGGTATCCATGAGATCCCATCTTGGGGCATGTTCCGGACCTCCGCCGGAGGGGGTATCCATCACGGAGGGCTTCTACATCATCACCATAGCCCCTCTAATGAAGTGTGAGTAGTTCACCTCAGACCTACGGGTCCATAGTTATTAGCTAGATGGCTTCTTCTCTCTTTTTGGATCTCAATACAATGTTCTCCACCTCTCTTGTGGAGATCTATTCGATGTAATATTCTTTAAGTCTATCTCTGAACAATATTTGAATCTTCTCTGAATTCTTTTATGTATGATTGGTTATCTTTGCAAGTCTCTTTGAATTATCAGTTTGGTTTGGCCTACTAGATTGATATTTCTTGCAATGAGAGAAGTGCTTAGCTTTGGGTTCAATCTTGTGGTGTCCTTTCCCAGTGACACTAGGGGCAACAAGGCACGTATTGTATTGTTGCCATCGAGGATAACAAGATGGGGTTTTCATCATATTGCATGAGCTTATCCCTCTACATCATGTCATCTTGCTTAAGGCATTACTCTGTTTTCATTAACTTAATACTCTAGATGCATGCTGGATAGCGGTCGATGAGTGGAGTAATAGTAGTAGATGCAGGCAGGAGTCGGTCTACTTGTCTCGGACGTGATGCCTATATACATGATCATGCCTAGATATTCTCATAACTAGGCTCAATTCTGTCAATTGCTCAACAGTAATTCGTTCACCCACCGTAGAATACTTATGCTCTTGAGAGAAGCCACTAGTGAAACCTATGGCCCCTGGGTCTATCTTCATCATATTAATCTTCCAATACTTAGTTATTTACTTTTCTTTTATTTTACTTTGCATCTTGATCATAAAAATACCAAAAAATATTATCTTATCATATCTATCAGATCTCACTCTCGTAAGTGGCCGTGTAGGGATTGACAACCCCTTATCGTGTTGATTGCGAGGATTTATTTGTTTTGTGCAGGTACGAGGGACTCGCGCGTAGCCTCCTACTGGATTGATACCTTGGTTCTCAAAACTGAGGGAAATACTTACGCTACTCTGCTTCATCATCCCTTCCTCTTCGGGGAAAAACCAACGCAGTGCTCAAGAGCTAGCAGTCGTCCGGTCGTTGTAGACTTTGCAGCTCCTTCTTCTTCCGTCTTCTCTTCCATCCTTCCCTCGTGGATGGTGTAGGTGTTCCTTGGCGCTTGCACTCCTCCTCTTCATCCGTGAAGTTCCGACAATACCTATGCATGCACACGAGAGGGGTGTCAAGTAGTATACCATCCTCAAAGGGGTCAAGTGAACACGTGTAAGGGGGAAGATTCACCTTTAGGTATGAGAAGTAGATGTCACACGTGTCACTTGCCAAATGGACTTTTGACATGGTGATTCCCGTAGGATGCTCCGCATCATGAAGGATACCCTGTGTTGACAGTTGTGCATAACCCATTTGTTTTAGAAGATGCAGTTAAGCAGTTCAAGGTTTTTGTTGGCGACGAAAACTTGTTGGACGCAAAACTAGTAAGGCCATTGTTTTCTGTCATTTATTTTCTTATTTGTTGCATTTATTATTTGTAGTTATTTGAAACAGTGGTCCTAATGCTACGTGTCGAATAACTTTCATTTTCATTTGTTTTTTGATGCGACAGATTATGATGCCGTGCTCCAAGGATAGTCCTTATGCCTTACACACGGTGAACCAGCATCGCCAGGCCATTGATATCCATGTCACCAGGAAGTACACTGGCCATCCTGATTTAATGACAAAGTGGCGCACGACACTACCACTCAGATTGCACTGAAGTGGTATTTCATTTTTTAGCCAAGTGCAAAGCTTTTTTGTGTTTCTCCTACTGCATATATTTTTTAAAGTGCACACGCATTGTTAGTACACATAGCACCACACTTGTTAATATAGTGCACTGCAACATATGCGACACAGAACTACATTTTCTCCCAAACACCCAATATGTGTAAAAGAGTGATAAAACGAAATGACCTCACGTGCATTTAAATGAGGGACTTTCTAGATGTTGAGAAGAACTTGTATTTTTTCCTTTGTTTGATAGTTATTGATGTGTGACGTGTGTTTACTAATTTTGTGCTGCCTTTTTGCCAGAAGAGGAGGATGACTCAGTTGCTGAAGGCGATTTATGGTGAAAAGTTGTATAAATCTAAGAATCACCCTGGCTGGGTTAAATTGGCAGAGAAGCCCTCTTACCCAGCCATGTTAGCGCAACGACCAAACGAGTGTGGAATCTATGTTCTGAGGTTGACGCAGGTGTATGACGGCCTTCGTCTAGTTGACAAAATTGTCAAATCCGATGTAATACCTTATCTTCTTTATTGTTACTATTATTTTTTTTTGATTTTTTCACCTTTTGTTCTTACGACAACCTTTTTTTAATCACTCATCTACATTTAAAAAATAGCCTGCTATTAAAGATTGGAAGGCGGCGTACATTTTCCAGCAGCCGTTCAATCCTTTGGACATGTTGTATTATGAATATATGCCACCTGAGCTACGAGGTCTAATTGCAAGCCTCGGGCTTACTTGCCTGTCGCAGTCGTAGTAATAGTCATTTGGCATATTTTCTGGTTAAAGGCATGTGTATGTACAAGAGCTAGGGTTTATGGTGTGTACTGTGTGTTGTCTAAGGTAGATAATTTATGAAAATACTACTTTTTCTGTCCTTGTGTATCGTCTGCTTTTTGCAACAGCGTATATGGATGAAACTGTGTGTGTTTTATTTTATATAAATAATACAATATTTTTTTACGTGTGGTTTCTTTTTTCTGCTCCCGCTAAGTTTTTTTGTAGGTGTTTGTTTTTTCACCCGGTGTATAACTGAACTTCATCATGGCTAACTTCTTTTTTCAGCACAACTTTCCTCTTTTTTAATCAGGCTCCGAGGGGTCGTCACGCCCCGTCGCCCCTGTCTATCTTAGGGGTGTGGCTCTGGGGTTGTGTGCATGCTAGGGTTTGGAAAATAGATTAGCCGCACTGCGTCTGTCAACCAAGCGCACTATGTGTGTTAGTGCGAGGCCGAGTGATGTCTACTACACAACCTTCTTCTTGTAGACGTTGTTGGGCCTCCAAGTGCAGAGGTTTGTAGGACAGTAGCAAATTTCCCTCAAGTGGATGACCTAAGGTTTATCAATCCATAAGAGGCGTAGGATGAAGATGGTCTCTCTCAAGCAACCCTGCAACCAAATAACAAAGAGTCTCTTGTGTCCCCAACACACCCAATACAATGGTAAATTGTATAGGTGCACTAGTTCGGCGAAGAGATGGTGATACAAGTGGTATATGGATAGTACATATAGGTTTTTGTAATCTGCAAATATAAAAACAGCAAGGTAACTAATGTTAAAGTGAGCGTAAACGATATTGCAATGTGTGGAAATAAGGCCTAGGGTTCATACTTTCGCTAGTGTAAGTTCCCTCAACAATACTAACATAATTGGATCACATAAATATCCCTCAACATGCAACAAACAGTCACTTCAAAGTCACTAACAGCGGAGAAAGAACGAAGAGATTATGGTAGGGTACAAAACCAGCTCAAAGTTATTCTTTCCAATCAATCCGTTGGGCTATTCCTATAAGTGTCACAAACAGCCCTAGAGTTCGTACTAGAATAACAACTTAAGACACAAATCAACCAAAACCCTAATGTCACCTAGATACTCCAATGTCACCTCAAGTATCCGTGGGTATTATTATATGATATGCATCACACAATCTCAGATTCATCTATTCAATCAACACATAGGACCTCAAAGAGTTCCCCAAAGTTTCTACCGGAGAATCACGACGAAAACGTGTGCCAACCCCTATGCATAGGTTCATGGGCGGAACCCGCAAGTTTATCACCAAAACATACATCAAGTGAATCACGTGGTATCCCATTGTCACCACAGATACGCACGGCAAGACATACATCAAGTGTTCTCAAATCTTTAAAGACTCAATCCGATAAGATTACTTCAAAGGGGAAACTCAATCCATTACAAGAGAGAAGTGGGGAGGAGAAACATAGGATCCAACTATAATAGCAAAGCTCACAATACATCAAGATCGTATCATCTCAAGAACATGAGAGAGAGAGAGATCAAACACATAGCTACTGGTACATACCCTCAGCCCCGATGGAGAACTACTCCCTCCTCATCATGGAGAGCACCGGGATGATGAAGATGGCCACCGGAGAGGGATTGCCCCCTCCGGCAGGGTGCCAGAACGGGTCTAGATTGGTTTTCGGTGGCTACGGAGGCTTCTGGCGGCGGAACTCCCGATCTATTGTGCTCTTGGATGTTTTTAGGGTATATGGAGATATATAGGCAGAAGAAGTACGTCAGGGGGGCCACGAGGGGCTCACGAGGGTGGAGGGCGCGCCCAGGGGGGTGGGCGTGCCCCCTGCCTCGTGACCTCCTCGCAGATCCCCCGATGTGCAGTCCAAGTCTTCTGGGCTTCTTTCCTTCCAAAATGAGTTCCGTGAAGTTTCAGGTCAATTCGACTCCGTTTAATTTTGCTTTTTCTTCGAAACCCTAAAACAGGGTAAAAAAAGAAACTGGCACTGGGCTCTGGGTTAATAGGTTAGTCCTAAAAATGATATAAAAGTGTATAATAAAGCCCATAAACATTCAAAATATTAGATAATATAGCATGGAGCAATCAAAAATTATAGATACATTGGAGACGTATCAGCATCCCCAAGCTTAATTCCTACTCGTCCTCAAGTAGGTAAATAATAAAAACAAAAATTTTGATGCGGAGTGCTACTTGGCATAATTTCAATGTGATTCTTCTTAATTGTGGTATGAATATTCAGATCCATAAGATTCAAGACAAAAGTTCATATTGACATAAAAATAATAATACTTCAAGCATACTAATAAAGCAATTATGTCTTCTCAAAATATCATGGCCAAAGAAAGCTATCCCTACAAAATCATATAGTCTGGCTATGCTCTATCTTCACCACACAAAGTATTTAAATCATGCACAACCCCGATGACAAGCCAAGCAATTGTTTCATACTTTTGATGTTCTCAAACTTTTTCAATCTTCACGCAATACATGAGCGTGAGCCATGGACATAGCACTATAGGTGGAATAGAATGGTGGTTGTGGAGAAGAAAAAAAGGAGAAGATAGTCTCACATCAACTAGGCATATCAACGGGCTATGGAGATGCCCATCAATAGATATCAATGTGAGCGAGTAGGGATTGCCATGCAACGGATGCACTAGAGCTATAAATGTATGAAAGCTCAACAAAATAAACTAGTGGGTGTGCATCCAACTCGCTTACTCACGAAGACCTAGGGCATTTTGAGGACGCCCATCATTGGAATATACAAGCCAAGTTCTATAATGAAAGATTCCCACTAGTATATGAAAGTGACAACATAGGAGACTCTCTATCATGAAGATCATGGTGGTACTTTGAAGAACAAGTGTGGTAAAAGGATAGTAGCATTGCCCCTTCTCTCTTTTTCTCTCATTTTTTTATTTTTTTATTTTGGGCCTTCTCTTTTTTATGGCCTATTTTCTCTTTTCTTTTTTTTGGGCTTCTTTGGCCTCTCTTTTTTTGTCCGGAGTCTCATCCCGACTTGTGGGGGAATCTAGTCTCCATCATCCTTTCCTCACTAGGACAATGCTCTAATAATGATGATCATCACACTTTTATTTACTTACAACTCAACAATTACAACTCGATACTTAGAACAAAATATGACTCTATATGAATGCCTCCGGCGGTGTACCAGGATGTGCAATGATGCATGAGTGACATGTATGAAAGAATTATGAACGGTGGCCTTGCCACAAATATGATGTCAACTACATGATCATGCAAAGCAATATGACAATGATGAAGCATGTCATAATAAACGGAACTGTGGAAAGTTGCATGGCAATATATCTCGGAATGGCTATGGAAATGCCATAATAGGTAGGTATGGTGGTTGTTTTGAGGAAGATATATGGTGGGTTTATGGTACCAGCGAAAGTTGCACGGTACTAGAGAGGCTAGCAATGGTGGAAGGGTGAGAGTGCGTATAATCCATGGACTCAACATTAGTCATAAAGAACTCACATACTTATTGCAAAAATCTATTAGTTATCGGAACAAAGTATTAGGCGCATGCTCCTAGGGGGATAGATTGGTAGGAAAAGACCATCGCTCGTCCCCGACCGCCACTCATAAGGAGGACAATCAATAAATAAATCATGCTCCGACTTCATCACATAACAGTTCACCATACATGCATGCTACGGGAATCACAAACTTCAACACAAGTATTTCTCAAATTCATAACCACTCAACTAGCATGACTCTAATATCACCATCTCCATATCTCAAAACAATTATCAAGTATCAAACTTCTCATAGTATTCAACACACTCATAAGAGAGTTTTATTATTAATCTTGCATACCAAGCATATTAGGATTTTAAGCAAATTACCATGCATTAAGAATCTCAAAATAATCTAAGTGAAGCATGAGAGATCAATAGTATTTATAAAACAAATCCACCACTGTGCTCTAAAAGATATAAGTGAAGTACTAGAGCAAACAACAAACTACTCCGAAAGATATAAGTGAAGATCAATGAGTTGTTGAATAATTATGCAACTATGTGAAGACTCTCTAACATTTAATAATTTAAGATCTTGGTATTCTATTCAAACAGCAAGCAAAGCAAAAGAAAATGACATTCTAAGAATAGCAAACATCATGTGAAGAAGCAAAAACTTAGGATCAACCGATACTAACCGATAGTTGTTGAAGAAGAAAGGTGGGATGCCAACAGGGGCATCCCCAAGCTTAGATGCTTGAGACTTCTTGAAATATTATCTTGGGATGCCTTGTGCATCCCCAAGCTTGAGATTTTGTGTCTACTTAATTCCTCTCATATCACGGTCTCCCTAAATCTCAAAAGCTTCATCCACACAAAACTCAATAAGGACTCGTGAGATAAGTTAGTATAAACCATTGCCAAAACCTTATCATACTCTACTGTAGCAAATCACTAAAATTATTATTCAACATTTCATACAAAATGCCTCTGCATATTTAATAGTCCTATCCTCAAATAGAATCATTAAAGAAGCAAACATATGCAAACAATGCAAACATAACAGCAATCTGCCTAAACAGGATAGTCTGTAAAGAATGCTGCAACATCCATACTTCCCTAGCTCCAAAAATTATGAAATAAAATTACCACTGTAGTAAATTTATCCGATCTTAATATGCAAAAGGTTTCAACATTTTATCACATTCTTAATTTTCTAGGGAATTATTGCAACAGAGGTAAACTTTCTGTTTTCAAACAGCAACATGTATACTTGTAACATAGGCATAGTGAAGGCTATCAATGCCACTTTTATTGAAATAAAAGATGCAAAACATTGTTCTAAATAACAGAAAGAAAATCCTAACAAAATAAATTGACGCTCCAAGCAAAACACATATCATGTGGCGAATAAAAATATAGCTCCAAGTAAAGTTACCGATGAACGAAGACGAAAGAGGGGATGCCTTCAGGGGCATCCCCAAGCTTAGGCTCTTGGATATCCTTGAATATTACCTTGGGGGGCCTTGGGCATCCCCAAGCTTAGGCTCTTGCCACTCATTATTCCATAGTCCATCGAATCCTTACCCAAAACTTGAAAACTTCACAACACAACACTTAAAAGAAAACTCGTAAGCTCCGTTAGTATAAGAAAATAAATCACCACTTCAAGGTACTGTAATGAACTCATTCTTTATTTATATTGGTGTAATATCTACTGTATTCCAAATTCTCTATGGTTCATACCCTCCGATACTACTCATAGATTCATCAAAATAAGCAAACAACACGATGAAAACCAAATCTGTCAAAACAGAACAGTCTGTAGTAATCTGAATCAAACGTATACTTATGGAACTCATAAAATTCTCAAATAAATTGCTGGACCTGAGGAATTTATCTATTAATCATCTGAAAAAATAATTAACTAAATATCTCTCTCCAAATAAAAATGGCAGGAATTCTCGTGAGCGCTAAAGTTTGTGTTTTTTACAGCATGATCAACAAGACTTTCCCCAAGTCTTCCCAAAGGTTCTACTTGGGACAAACACTAATTAAAAGCATAAAACCATATCTAAACAGAGGCTAGATGAATTATTCATTACTAAACAGGAACAAAAAGCAAGGAACTAAAATAAAATTTGGTTGCCTCCCAACAAGCGCTATCGTTTAATGCCCCTAGCTAGGCATGATGATTTCAATGATGCTCACATAAAAGATAAGAATTGTAACATAAAGAGAGCATCAAGAAGAATATTGCTAGCACATTTAAGTCTAACATACTTCCTATGCATAGGGATTTTGTGAGCAAACAACTTGTGGGAACAAAAATCAACTTGCATAGGATGGTAAAACAAGCATAACTTCAAAACTTTAAGCACATACAGAGGAAACTTGATATTATTGCAATTCCTACAAGCATATATTCCTCCCTCATAGTAATTTTCAGTAGCATCATGAACGAATTCAACAATATAACCAGCACATAAAGCATTCCTTTCATGATCTATAAGCATAGAAATTTTATTACTCTCCACATAAGCAAATTTCTTCTCATGAATAATAGTGGGAGCAAACTCAACAAAATAACTATCATGTGATTGAAAATTAAGATCAAGATGACAAGTTTCATGGATATCATTATTCTTTAAAGCATACGTGTCATCACAATAATCATCATAGATAGGAGGCATGCTTTCATCATAGTAAATTTTCTCATCAAAGCTTGGGGGGCAAAAAATATCATCTTCATAAAACATAGCTTCCCCAAGCTTGTGGCTTTGCATATTATAGCATCATGGATATTCAAGGAATTCATACTAACAACATTGCAATCATGCTCATCATTCAATTATTTAGTGCCAAACATTTTATAGATTTCTTGTTCTAGCACTTGAGCACAATTATCCTTTCCATCATACTCACGAAATATATTAAAAAGGTGAAGCGTATGAGACAAACTCAATTCCATTTTTTATAGTTTTCCTTTATAGACTAAACTAGTGATAAAACAAGAAACTAAAAAACTCAATTGCAAGATCTAAAGATATATCTTCAAGCACTCACCTCCCCGGCAACGGCGCCAGAAAAGAGCTTGATGTCTACTACACAACCTTCTTCTTGTAGACGTTGTTGGGCCTCCAAGTGCAGAGGTTTGTAGGATAGTAGCAATTTTCCCTCAAGTGGATGACCTAAGGTTTATCAATCCGTAGGAGGCGTAGGATGAAGATGGTCTCTCTCAAGCAACCCTGCAACCAAATAACAAAGAGTCTCTTGTGTCCCCAACACACCCAATACAATGGTAAATTGTATAGGTGCACTAGTTCGGCGAAGAGATGGTGATACAAGTGGTATATGGATAGTACATATAGGTTTTTGTAATCTGAAAATATAAAAACAGCAAGGTAAGTAATGATAAAAGTGAGCGTAAACGGTATTGCAATGTGTGGAATAAGGCATAGGGTTCATACTTTCGCTAGTGTAAGTTCCCTCAACAATACTAACATAATTGGATCACATAAATATCCCTCAACATGCAAAAAAGAGTCACTCCAAAGTCACTAATAGCGGAGAACGAACGAAGAGATTATGGTAGGGTACGAAACCAGCTCAAAGTTATTCTTTCCAATCAATCCGTTGGGCTATTCCTATAAGTGTCACAAACAGCCCTAGAGTTCGTACTAGAATAACACCTTAAGACACAAATCAACCAAAACCCTAATGTCACCTAGATACTCCAATGTCACCTCAAGTATCCATGGGTATGATTATACGATATGCATCACACAATCTCAGATTCATCTATTCAACCAACACATAGGACCTCAAAGAGTGCCCCAAAGTTTCTACCAGAGAATCACGACGAAAACGTGTGCCAACCCCTATGCATAGGTTCATGGGCGGAACCCGCAAGTTTATTACCAAAACATACATCAAGTGAATCACATGGTATCCCATTGTCACCACAGATACGCACGGCAAGACATACATCAAGTGTTCTCAAATCTTTAAAGACTCAATCCGATAAGATTACTTCAAAGGGGAAACTCAATCCATTACAAGAGAGAAGAGGGGGAGGAGAAACATAGGATCCAACTATAATAGCAAAGCTCACGATACATCATGATCGTATCATCTCAAGAACACGAGAGGGAGAGAGATCAAACACATAGCTACTGGTACATACCCTCAGCCCCGAGGGAGAACTACTCCCTCCTCGTCATGGAGAGCACCGGGATGATGAAGATGGCCACCAGAGAGGGATTGCCCCCTCCGGCAGGGTGCCGGAACGGGTCTTGATTGGTTTTTGGTGGCTACGGAGGCTTCTGGCGGCGGAACTCCCGATCTATTGTGCTCCTGGATGTTTTTAGGGTATATGGAGATATATAGGTGGAAGAAGTACGTCAGGGGGGCCACGAGGGGCTCATGAGGGTGGAGGGCGCGCCCAGGGGGTGGGCCCGCCCCCATGCCTCGTGACCTCCTCGCAAATCCCCCGACGTGCACTCCAAGTCTTCTGGGCTTCTTTCCTTCCAAAAATGAGTTCCGTGAAGTTTCAGGTCAATTGGACTCCGTTTGATTTTCCTTTTCTTCGACACCCTAAAACAGGGAAAAACCAGAAACTGGCACTGGGCTCTGGGTTAATAGGTTAGTCCCAAAAATGATATAAAAGTGTATAATAAAGCCCATAAACATTCAAAACAATAGATAATATAGCATGGAGCAATCAAAAATTGTAGATACGTTGGAGACGTATCATCGAGCGGGGGCTGGGGAGAGGCGATCGTGACACCCCTCCCCACCCCCTGCGAGGCTGAGCCTAGAACGATCCGGAGCACGCAACGATGCGGCGTGCCGCGGCGCCGCATGCGGAGGAGAGTCCGTCACACCCCGTTGCCCTGTTTATATTAGGGGTGTGGATCTAGGGTTGCGTGCATGCTAGGGTTTGGAAAAAAGAATAGCCGCACTGCACCTTTCAACCAAGCGCAATTTATGCGTTAGCGTGAGGCCGAGTGGGGGGGGGGTGGGGAGGGGGCTCCCCACCCGAGGCCGAGCTTGGAAGGAGCTGGAGTAGGCGGCGCCGCGGAGGCGAGACTGTCACACCCCGTCGCCCCTGCCTATCTTAGGAGTGTGGCTCTGGGGTTGCGTGCGTGCTAGGGTTTAGAAAAGAGAATAGCCGCACTGCGCCAGTCAACCAAGCGCACTATGTGCGTTAGCGCGAGGCCGAGCGAGGGTGGAGAGGGGGGTCGGGAGACCCCCTCCCCACCACCTATGAGGCCGAGCCTGCAACGAGTCGGAGTAGGCGGCGACGCGGCGTGCCGCGGCGCCGCATGCGGAGGCAAGTCCGTCACACCCCATTGCCCCTTGTACATCTTAGGGGTGTGGCTCTAGGGTTGCGTGCGTGCTAGGGTTTGGAAAACTGAATAGCCGCACCGTGCTAGTCAACCAAGCGCATTGCATGCATTAGCGCTAGGCCGAGCGGGAGTGGGGAGGGGGTCGTGACCCCCTCCCCACCCCCCGCGAGGCCGAGCCCGGAACGAGCCGGAGGTGGCGGTGACACGACGTTCCGCGACGCCACATGCGAATGCGAGTCCGTCACACCCCGTCGCGCCTATTTATCTTAGGGGTGTGGCTCTAGGGTTGCGTGCGTACTAGGGTTTGGAAAAACAGAATAACCGCACTGCATCTGTCAACCAAGCGCACTGTGTGCGTTAGCGCGAGGCTGAGTGGGTGGTGGGGAGGGGGGTCATGACCCCCCTCAACACCCGCGTATGAGACCGAGCCTGGAATGAGCCGGAGCAGGCGGCGAAGCGGCGTGCCAAGGCGCCGCATACGGACGCGAGTCCGTCATACCCCGTCGCCCCCTATCTATCTTAGGGGTGTGGCTCTGGGGTTGCGTATGTGCTAGGGTTTCGAAGGAAGAATAGCCGCAATGCGCCTGTCAACCAAGCACACTATGTGCGTTAGTGCGAGGCCGAGCGGGGGGTGGGGAGGGGGTTTGTGACCCCCCTCCCCACCCGGCCCCCTGCGAGGCCGAGCCTGGAACAAGCCGGAGCAGGCGGTGACGCGGCACCGCATGAGGAGGGGATTCCATCACACCCCGTCCCCCCGGTCACTCCCCGCGCGCTTATCAACCAAGCCGGGGTGTGATGGGGAGTCCTGTTTTCGGTCATGGAGGAGGCGGTTGGACCCGGGCTAGCCGTGGTAGTGTGGACAGTGGACATGCGCTCGCCATTTTAGTTCATCGTGGCAATTGCCAAGTGGCAGTGCTCGCGGCTGCCTAGAAAAAACAACCATCTAAGCAAACTGCAATGCTTAATTGACAACACATCTTGCTTCCCATAATGAACTGCATAGCGGACTGCATTTTTTATGTGCGCGGGAACTGGGGTTGTGGGTCGTGGGGCTTGTTCGTTTTGGGCTGTGAGCATGTGTTGGGTCCGTTGGGGTGTTAGACGCATTCGGCACAAATCGGCCTTGTTTTGCTGTACAGGTGCTTTGCTCTTGCGCTATGTCTGAGCGTTAACATTTAGTCCCACCTCGCCCACCGGGAGCGCGTCGGACCTGTTTATAAGCCCTAGCGAGGCAACGGTCTCGAACTCCTCTGGTTACTTATTTGGGCGATTATACACGGTGCTCGCTGTTCTATCCTCTCTGACCTATGGTCCCATGTGTGCCCGGCCCCATGCATCGTGGCTCAGAACGGACTCGCCTACTTTGGGCGCAGACTTATTATGTGACAAGCTGGGGCTTGGTTGCAGCTGGGTGGTCAATTTTTTCTTTTTGTATTGCAAGCATTTTTTTCTTTTGCACTACATGTATTCGTGGCAGTACAAATGATATCATTTGTAATGCTTGTACCAACGTTGCACACTGCACTGCGTGTACTAAGTGTGTGTATTCTGCACTGCATGAAAGTGGGTGCAGTCCCTCTTGTGCTTCATTTAAGCATGTACTACACTTCGTGTACACACGTTGTGAACTACTTGATATTACTTTGATGAACTGCATTAACATTTGTTTAGAATGGTCTGCGGATTATATTTTTTTAGAAATATGAATATTAATGGTCTTCCTGTAATTACTCTTGTGGACTACATGTAGACAAATGGGCACTGCTTATGTTTACCATAGTGTATTGCATTCATCTTTCTTTTTTAGGTATGAGTTGCAGTCACAGTACTTAATTTTTTTGTTTAACGCTATTTTTGAATCTATTTTGTATGTGTGTAGTATGTTTTGGTATCACACACCAGATTTTTCAAACTTGTCTGGATACTTGTTCTAATACAAACTCAACTATCATTACCTAGTGCAATGACATTGTTTTTACAAAGAAACATTCGATATGAAGCAACGAACATAAACCTAGCAGACAGGAAACAAGGAACAACACAACTACTAAAGTAAAATGAAACTAAACATAGCCCTGTTCATTTCTAGTTGTTGTACGAGATTACAGTCTTGTTCTTCTTATTCGCTTCGTTTTCCCTTCTTGCCCTGTCTAGTCCCATTATGACTCGTAGGTTGCGAATGCATCTATTGCTGCATACTTGATAAGCTTGTCTGGCAGCGGGCAAACCCTCCATAGAGTATGGTCCTCCATGCGGTTGATTTTGTTCTTCATGTCATGGTAGTGAATGTCGATCAGCCTGCCGACAACATCAGCCAAAGAGTCAAACTTCTTTTTCTTGTACAAGTCTCTCCATTCCACCTGAATATCAATGTAGTTGTCGGAGCTGATCTCCAAGCCAGATAGCTTCAGCTTGTTGTTATCTCCTTCAATGGTGAATTCGGTGAAGGTGTATTCATCATTCATGAGGAATTTGTCTAGTTCCATTCGCATGCAAGATGTTTGTATAGACTGAATATAGTGAGACCGTACTAGTTATTTTTTCTAACCACCAGTGTTTTTTTTGATTTTTGTGAAACTAAAGTGCAATGTAAATCCCTGAATCTATTGCAGTGAGTAGCTGCTAATATTTTGTATAGCATAACTAGTAAATCTCATAATACATTCCATAAAAATGCATGTTTGTGCATGTTTGTTATCTTGAATTAATTTCATACATGTTTTAGATAGTTTGGACTATGATCTTTTCTACGTCCAAATCCATACATGATTGAAAGTAGGCAGTAATGATGAAGTTTTCTATTGTTCAGGCAGATAATTTGTATTTGGTAAAACCAAATAAAACTGCATGCATTGCAAGATCATCTAATTGAAGAATTGAACACATCAGTTACATGGAACCAGATGAAAATTGTCAATGAATTCCTATGCCATGCTTTCTAAAAATGAGAACCAAAGTTTATATACTGGCATTTGCGGTGAAGAAAATTCAAAATCAATATTGACAACCAATAGTATAGATTGATAATTACTATCACATGTATTTAGCTGCAGAGATGTGGTAGATAAGGCACTCTTTTTCTACGCATAGCTGGAGCACTACTGCCCGCTGTGGCTTCACGGAGTGCATGTACTCGACATCAACACCGACTAGTTTGACGAGCATTCCGCCGAGCTTCCTCCTTAGTGTTGACAGCATCTTGTCCACGTCTTGACCCTTGCTTGTGCAAATGACGTGGAGCTTGTGGCTGCCGTGGAGGTCGACGTCGTGGAGCTCCCTGGTGTACATGCGGCGCTACTTGTACAGAGGTGCATCCATCATGGCTCTCCTCTGCTCTCTCACGTTTGTTCTGCAGAGAGAGGTTAGTGAAAGGAAGTGAGGAGAATAAGCTGCAATGGTTTTTTTTTGGGGGGGGGGGCGAAGCAGTTGTGTTTTATCCTCTGCTCTCCTCTTCCCTCTGTGACAGGACACGAGAGTGGTGGAGGGGGGTGGTAGCGTGGTGGGGTTGTGTTTTCAGTTACATGGCAACTGGAGAGAGGTTCTGCTATGTGGAGGCTATCTTAGTGCGTTGGAAATCCAAAATGTCGTTGCCTCTTTTTTTGTGACAAATTCAGGTATGCACGCAACTGTCATAAAATGTGATGATTGTGTTTTCAGTGATTTTTCCTAGTAAGTGCACTTCTTGGGTATCATGATAGAACTTCCTATGTCCATAAATTGTACTGCATGCAACTGATTTTTATTCTTCATATACTGTATTAGATAGGATTAGGATTCATACAGATGCACGCACGTTAATTTTTCGATGGAGTTCTTTCTTATTTTCTCTTTTTATATAGATGATGGCGATGCAACTTTTGTGTGGATGGAGGGTAGTGTGGATAGGTGTATCGGACTACTTTGCTTAACTAGCAGGGCTACATTCTTGATTTTAGCCCTACTGCAATGCAGTAGAAAGGGAACTGCATTTCAGAAGTAACAATACTTCCTGCTTCCACGTGATGAACCGCATTGTTGTAGATCACGGACTGCATTTGTATGTTGATTTGGGGCTTCCTGCATTTTAAGTATGAGAGCGAACTGTAGTTTCTGCCAGTGTCCGCACACATTTTTTTGTGGTTGTTATTCATTTAAAAGAAGTTTCTCATTTTTCTTTGATGTTTTAATTTTGTACTTACTGTTTTTTAGTGGGTTGTGGTATTTTAACCACTCTAGCGTCTTGGTCCTGTGTTTGGGGTGTGAAAATGCATTCGTCCCAAGTAGGCCTGTCAGCATGGCTGGTTCCCAATGCGTGCATTCGTCAGAGTCATGTACTATAGGTGTACACATTTTGCACTGCATGCATCCTTTTTTGTGCCAACGTTGTGACTACTTGCACCAATGTTGCAGACTGCATTGCTTGCACTTACGGACTGCATTACGTGCACTGAGTCTATGAGTTGTGCACTGCACGAAAGTGCTTCTCTTGTGCTTCATTTTAAGCACGTACTGCACTTCATGCACACACATTGTGAACTGCCTGATATTACTTTGATGAACTGCATTCACTTTTGTTTAGAATGGTTTGCGGATTATAATTTTTTAGAAATATAAATATTTAATGAGCTGTGGTTAGTGGGTGGGAAGAGCTTCAAAGTACACCTTTTTTGGTCCTTTTTCTTTGGTAACATAAGCCTTTAATGATTGTCCTTCATTCTTGGTAAAATAAGTTTTATTAACTCTCGTTTAATTTTCACTTTTATTTTCTGCATGTCTAGACCTTTTTGCATTCCTCTTCTATAAATGTAGGCCACCTTCTAACCTTCCTTTGCAGTTCATTTCTCCTCTAGCCGCAACTTCTCTCCTTCCTCCAGCCTCTATTTATTTCTTTTCATTTTTTAGGTTTTCTATGCGATGGCTCCAGGTGCACTGCGATTGCTCAACTTGCTCATAGGCCCGTCGTGCTCGCCGGGGTGACAAGGTCTTGTGCCGAGCTGGGCAAACGGAGCAGCTTGCATATGGCACAGTATTCATGGAAGGATTGGATATGGGCCACATCAACGTTGTTGTGTTCTATTCTGCCCTGCTTCATCATGGCCTTGACCGCACAAGTCCTTTTATCCATCAGCTTAAACCAACAGACATGGAGACTCACTACAAGATGGTATTTTTCGCTTGGTCTGATTTTTTCGTGGTGTCTTTTATTTTTGTTGTATAATTACATACTAGTCTGAACTTCTAGTATTTTAGGAACACACTTATTTTGTTTTATTCAAGTGTACTGCATTGTGCACTTATATCTTGTTTTTATTTTATTTTTTTGCTTGTGTGCATGGAGCTCGTGTTTTAGTTTGCATGGTAACAATATGTGAAGTGCTTAGATATTAGATGAGCACTACTAGTTTTCACAATTTTCCTGCTTGTACGGTGTGTACTACATGCAACTATTCTCAAGAACTGCATGATAGTTAGAAGCGTACTGCATATTAGCATGTTCTGTACTACATACTAGCGTGCATTTTATCTGTACTGCTTGTTGGACTATTCTGCACTTCATCTAGCTCGTGTATGCACTATGTGTAGGTTTTTGCTGCTCTATGCATAGTATGAGAATTGTACTGCTAGTATCGTCCTCAAAAAGTTTTATTATTTTTTTGCAGAAAATCCCCCCAACGAGCTGTTAGGTATCTCCGGCTCAAGAAGAAGGGAATTCTCCAAGTTGTTTTAGGAAATGGACACCTGAAACCAGCCAAGTAACGTGTATGCGTTGATGGACAGCTGTATCTGCAGAAAGGCTGGAAGGAATTTGTCATTGATAGTGGCTGAAGTCTTAGCAAGTTGTTGTCCTCAACTTCTTTGAACTCAAGGATCGTATGGTTAGAATCACGTTTGACGTGATTGGTTAACACTACTAGGGAAAACCCTAGTAGTAGTGCTTGAAATATGCATAGCAGTAGCGCTGGGTCCAGCGCTACTGCTAGTGCGCTATAGCTAAGTTGTAGCAGTAGCGCGGGTATAGGTAGTGCTACTACTAAGTATTGTTAGTAGTAGCGCTTCCTGGACCAGCACTACTGACAACTATCTGTAGCGCTTGTTCATATGAAGCGCTGCTGCTAAGCCAGCGCTACTTCTAGGTGCTCTCCAGCACTACTGCTAATGTTCCTGCTTTCGCCGACCCTCACCCCCTACGTATTTGTGGTGTATTTATACATGCCCTATACAATAGTTTCATCAGATCATACTAAACATACACTATTATCATCATATCATAGACATACAGTAGTCTCATCATACCATCATCGTCATCATCATTCAACACAAATATCATCACATCTCGAAAATAGCGATACACAAGTGCGAAATGTCATGTCTAGAATAAGTGCAACTGCATGGTCATGGCACACACACAAGTTTCATCATCTCTATCTAAACCATGATGTAGAAGAGAAGAGCGATCAACATGAGCAAGAGCGCGACTATGTAGTATCGGCGGTCCCGCCCCTGCTCATGCTGGAGTGTCCACCTCAAGTAACTACTTTCTGCTTCGGCTCTGCTGTCGAACCCACTATGGCTAGCACCCGGGTACCTGTGCACCTGGGCCTAAGCGGCTGCCCAGTGGTCGTAGACTCCTGGAACCCTCCCAACGTATACGGCGTAGTAGCCCTTCGCCATCTCTGATCTATGTACCTGCATCGTGAGTTGATGAATTGAACGATAATATGCAACATAATGTACTTAAGAGAACAAAGAGGTAGCCGGGAGCAAAATATAAGCAACCAATAGTAAACATAAATGACAAAGTTCCTCATACCCAAACTAAATTAACTAGAGCGATCTACGCTAGTTCAGGACCACAGTTTAGTTACATCACATAGTTTCGTTGTGCATAAATTCAAAGTTGTGCCATAGAAAGACAGTAGTGACACATTGTCATCAACAATCGGTCCTCCATGTCAGCGGTCCAATCTTCATAGTCAGGGAGGAAGCACCTGAGCTTCTTGAAAGGCTTCAGGTGCAGACGTTGAGCGAGTAGCAGTGCTCGGACATCTTCCCGTGTGATTGGCCCATGGTAGAACATCCCTATTGGTCTGAGGACCTGCTTCAGGATCACTTGGGCAAGTTCACACTGTACGTGATAAAACTCAGCTCTAATTCAATGATTTGGTATCCTTCCTATGCTTGTGGCCCAGCTGACAATCTCAGCATCGTTGGTAGTAGGTGACACGCGAAGGCGTTGATTATCCCTTCTATACTCGAGCAGGTGATGCATGAGGTAGAATCCATCAGCCATACTGGTGTGCGGTTGCTGGATGCAGTAGAAGTCAGTCTTATGACCAAAAGCCAGCCCGCAATTCCTGTACTTTTTCACCATGATATATCCACCAGACAGGCTGAAGGTTAACAGGGCACTATCAAGAACACTCTATATGTGCTTGTAATCCTTTTTCCTGAGGTTCTTTGATGATTCCAAGTACATCGCATGGGAGTATTCCGGGGACAGAACGATGTGGACGGCGCCCCCCCACCCCGCCGCGCAAATTAAGTACACCTCAAATTATCCTCCATGCTTGCAAAGGAATGATTAACACTTACGAGAGGATATGTGCGGATGACTTACGTGGGATGATAAGGAAAGAGAATCACTTTCGTGTCCTTATTAGCGATCATGAATTCGCCAAGGTACCTGCTCGCATAGTCATGGTACTCTTTGCAAACTGCCAAGAAGCTCTCATGCATACAGAACGGGTCTGCAACGCAGATATATTTGATGTTCTCGACCCTGATGAAGTAGTTCAGATACAACACATACATGCAGATGAGCTGGAAATCCATCTTGGTCATGTGGAACATGTCGTAGATGTAGTCAAATCGCAGGATGAACTTATTCGCAGGCCATCTCTCGGCGTACAACCTCCCACCCGGCACCTGAGCCATGTAATGCAGGTATCCTGGTTTTTTGCAACCAGAAGGCTTTTCTCTCTGGCCAACACATCTTCATGGAGTCTCCTTAGATCATTGTTCAGTATGTGCTCTAGCGCTTTCGCAGGTAGGATCAGCTGGCCAGCGACATGCAAGCGCTGCACACCTTCGATAGGTATTCTGTCTACCACCCGGGGCTCCAGAGGCGGCTGGCTGCTTGAAGCAGCTCTGGCTCCTTTAGGGCATTTCTTGTCCAATCTCCTCCTTTGCTTCTTGGCAGGTGACGGTAGTGAGCCCACCATACCTTCCCTAACCACCACCTCGAGTTTCGTCGGGCTAATTAGTGGACGGGCCTCGGGGGGTTGCTGGGTACAGGCGGCATCTGGAGGCGTCTCCTGCGAGGATCGCTTGAAGAGAGACTTTTTGCATTCCACCTTATGACGTTCTGGCTCCAGCAAATTAGGCAGCATCAAGTCATCATCTCCATGCTCATAGCATGAGTCTTCGCCGTCCCGAGCCATCAATCCTCCATCATCATAGGCGGTATTGAAATACTTGTCGGGGTCATCATCCTCCATGCCATCATCAACATTTGCTTCTTTAATAATGGGGGCTACATCATCTATCACTAATGGAGGCTCTCCCTCGTGTCGTCCGCTATCACTCACCATGACAGGTGCAGGTAATGTGGTTGGTGGGGTGGTGTTCATACCTTCTTCAAAGGTGGCGTTGGCGTGATACTGGGCGCCTCAAGACGAAGAAGAGACTTCTTCCAAGGCAAGAACCAGCTCTTGCATGCGCCAATCATCTTAGGGGTCTCATCATCATCTATTGGTACCGGAGGAGGCAATTCCTCGAAGCCCGTAAAGACATCGCTCATGTTAACCTTGAAGATGCCATCGGGCATCTCTCGGTTGTGGAACATGCGGTCCTTTGGCTTCATGATCATTGCCTTTCCCACGGCCACCTTCTGGGCCTTGATGTCATAGAGTAGGGTGCACGGGGTGTTGTCGGCCTACGAAGGAGACATGTCTGCAACGTCAAACATTCGAAAGGCAACTGAAATGGAAGACTATAGACATGCTGGTGAAAAGGGTATGACATGCAATTACCATGAGGGTGTCAAGCTCAGCCAACGATGAAGGCCCACCGAGCATGCAAGAGACGGAGGTCGGGCTGCTATGAACAGGAGCGGGACCTATTGTGATTGCTTGAGCAGGTGCTGGTGCTCTGGTGTTCACCGAATTGCTCCTGACAAAGCTGGGAATGGGAAAGTCCTCTGGCCGTGCATTTGGATTGTTCTTCGTGAAATCCCATAGTGCCGGAATCAAGCTAACCACCGCGTCAGTGACCGCTGTACAGACGTCCCCAAGCAACTCTTCTTTGGTCTCAGCTTTGGTCTTATCAACCGCAATCTTGATCTTCTTGTTGATACTTTGCTGAGTGATGACTGAGCATCTCTTCCTTCTTTCCTCTAGCTCCTCGGGGTAGCACGTCATCCACGAGGCACCATCTCCGACGCTGTGTACACGTCCATAGGACGGCGACTTGTCCACCGGGACCTTCTTTAGTATGTTATGGGCCCGGTTGAATGGGGTGTCCCACTTGGGCCTCACCGACGACTGTGATGACTCATCGCTTTCAGCTGCCTTTTGGTGCTGCTCTTCTGCAAAAGGAACATGGATGGTTTACTAATGTGACAAAAATTGCAGTCGAATTGATTGGAAGCTATAATACGATAATGTCGTAATATAACAATTACCAGAAGTCCCACGAACTCCCTTGTGTTCGGGTCCGTGTAAAAGAGCTTTTTTTTCTTTGTCCCACTTGTACCGACCCCTAATCTAGTCATGCTCCAGCGGTCGGTGAACTCCGTCAAGGGGTCTGGGATTTTGTGACTTTCACGTTCAGCGTCCTCCTTGGCCCATACAACCCTCTTCCCCTCGTAATGACGGCTTCCGAGGTGGTGGGGAGGCGTGTTCCTGGCCTGAAGCGCCTTCATTTTCTTCGACTTTGCCTTGACACTTTCTTTAGCGCAATTCTCCTTGAATTTTGCAAAGTCCTCTTCCCTTATTGACAGATTGTCAGCATGAATCTTGGACCACGGTTCATTCTTCGCAATCGCTTTTTTCACCCGAACTCTCCAGGCGGACAAGTCATTGGTGAACGTCACCATCGTCTTGTCGTTTATGTTTGTCATGGCGATGTCTTCCCATGGATCTTCATATTCTTTTTCATTGCGGCCGGGGAACAAGAACCTATTGTGCAACTTCTTTAGGAGGATGTTCTCCATATGTGGTATGAGGCTCAACCTCTCGTCGTTGATGTTTGCGGTTTCCCTGAGGATGCATCCAAGTTAATTGCCCCAGCACTTACGCGCTTCCTCCGGCGCCATTGGCTCTAACTTCTTAGGGTGCATCTCCGTGACCACAATTTGTCCGATGCCAAGCTTGTTTCGTCTTTGTGTCCTCTTCTTCTTTGGTGCTTTACCGGCTACGATGGCATCGTTGCCGGTCTTGGGGGTGGTGTCGGTGTCGGTGTGGGGGGTGGCATCGGTGCCACTGCTGCCACCATGCAATCCCATCTGGTGCATCCAGGTAATCGAAATAGTGATTTTCTGCCTCGATGGGGTCTTCGAGGCAAGTAGAACCACCCGCGACTTCGACGTCGGTAGACATGTTTCCTATTCAACAATTGTAAATAAAAGATATAATGAAGAGAAAAAAGGGCCTATATTTGGTCAGAATGTTGATTCATTCCCCTTCTAGCAAATCCCAGGTACTCCATATGTCCTAGTTTCTAGCACAAGTCATGCCGAAAATCACGGAAATTTTCGGCATGAACTTTACTAAAAAGTGGACATATGGAGCGCTTGAAATTTACCGGAATGGAAATGAATCAACATTCTGGCAAAACATAGGCCACTCAGATAATTTTTGACAATTGGCACAAGTTCATGTAACAGATTTGATGCTATCTCAAGAGAACATGGCAACATTATATGACAGATTTCCAGGACTTAGCAAATTAACCAAGTGTTAAAAACAGCAACATTGTATAGGCTATTGCATTAGTTTTTATTTGCTACTGTTTTTTCCTAAATGATCTCTCTCTCTCTCTCTCTCTCTCTCTGCTACTGACCCTAATTAATTAGCTATTGCATTAGCTACTGCCCTAAACAAATTTTCCCTAGCTAAACTTGCTCATTCACTAAAAAAGTTGGCCCTAGCTATATTTTCCACTGCCTTAAATAGCTATAGTTTTTATAAATTTTAGCTACTGTTTTTATACCTACAAAAACCAATTTGCTACTATTTTTTATTTATAGGTATTTTATATACACTAAACTAAATTGCACTAAACTAAATTTGCTAAATTTCCCTAAACTAAATTTGCTAAATTGCCCAAAACTAAATTGCTCTCTCTGCTACATATCGTAGCTAGGGTTCATACATCCAACACTTAGAGAGGGAGAGAGAGGAGAGAGAGAGAGGAGGGCAGGGGAGAGGAGAGGGAGAGGCTTATGACACAGTGGAGAGGGCGGCAACGTCGAGGTCGAGAGCGGCGGCGGCTAGGTCGAGGGCGGGCGCAGGGGCACGGGCCGGCGAGGTCGAGGGCGAGCGCAGGGGCGCGGGCCGGCGAGGTCAAGGGTGGGTGCAGTGGTGCGGGCCGGCAAGGTCGAGGGTGGTCCCAGGGGCACATGCCGGCGAGGACGAGGGCGGGTGCAGGGCGACGGCTAGCGGCAGCGAGGTCGCGAGGGCATCAACGACGGGTGCAGGGGCGAGGTGGAGATAGGGGGAATAGGACTTGGTGAAATTTTGAGCCCGCATGGCGGGGGTTAACTCACAGTAGCGGTAGCGCTCATTTGGAAACAAGCGCTATAGCGCTTGTTTCCAAACCAGCGCTACTACTAACTATTCCAATTTTTATTTTTTAATTCTAAAATA
The DNA here is from genome assembly GCF_018294505.1 of Triticum aestivum. Lineage (NCBI taxonomy): Eukaryota > Viridiplantae > Streptophyta > Magnoliopsida > Poales > Poaceae > Triticum > Triticum aestivum. The sequence continues at coordinate 399,898,148 of NC_057812.1, read as the reverse complement.
CTTAGCTATAGAGCTGGTCCACAAACAAGCGCTACTGCTATTTTTATTTTTTTTCATTTTTTTATTTTCCTTTTCTAGTTTTAGTTTCCTTTTCTTTTATTATTTTCCTTTTCTTTTTAATTTATTATTTTCCTTTCCTTTTCTGTTTACTTTTCTTTTTCTTTTGTACTGCTTTCTCCCTTCAGTTTTTGTTTTTTTGTTTTTCTCCCGACGATGGTGTCTCCCTCTCCCCCACTGCGTGAATATCACCGGAACCATGCATGTGGTGGTAACATATCAGTTGACCGATAACGGCTACTTAAGTGCGTACACAAAATAGATACGTACACAAAATAAATGTAGGTTTCTGATCAGCTGCGTCGACAATGTTTCACATTGAGCTTCTTCCCTTTCTTGTTCGTTGCCGAGTAATTGAGCCCCTCCTTGTGACTTTTCCGGAGCCATGGATTACAATCTTTCTTAGGTAATGTAGTATTGATTCTTCTTTTCATGTATGCTTCATCGTCATCTTCCCTCATCGGGTTGTCGTATTGTTCGTAGTCTTCCTCGTTGGCTACTCTATCCATTCCGGCGATGCTCCTTTTGGATCTCCTCATGAAAACACGGCTGGGATTGGCCGGGTCGGTTATGAAGATGCATTGTGTCACGTGCTTAGAGTGTACCCATAGCTCATTTCTGGCGACGACGTTAACGTTCACGGCAGTGCTCTTCGCGTCGGGTATAGACATGGTGGTGAAATACATGTTTTCTCTCACGATGTCCTTGGCCCATCTGACACGGAACATCGTCGCATCATGCATTCCAGCATAGTCAAGCTCCCAAATGTCTTTGACCCTTCCGTAGAATCTCTCAGTTGTGTCGTTGGCGTCAATCATGCATTGAATTGTCACCCCAGAGTTCTGGTAATCACTGTCCATGTCTTTGGTCTCCGTGTAGAACATCTACCCATTGATATCATAGGACTAATAGGTCGAGAGCTTGGGTGCAGGGCCGTGTGCTAAGGTGTGTACGAGCAATCCTTCCGAACTTCCCTCTTCCGGGGCATTTTCAAGAACTTGTTGTTTAAACCAGCGCAAGAAAGTGGCGTTGTGCTCTACAGTAACTTCGTCATCCATATTGAGCATCCCCTTATCACGGTACTTCTTTGCGATGGTTTCTTTGTGCTGTGCCACATAATCATCTACCACATCTATGTGTTGTAGCACTACTAAGTTAGCCCTGTCAACGTCGTTCCATCTATCTGAGTAGTCCATGTGCAATTCCCTTCGGCCGTTGTTGTGACCATCTCCTTCGAGCTTCCCATCGTGCTTCTTGACGGGCAAACCAACAATAGGGTCTCCGACGGTTATATAATTCTCGCAAAAGGAGACGCACTCATGCGTCAGATACCCCTAGACGATGCTCCCTTTCGTATGGGACATGTTACGAACAAATCCTTTGATGACCCCATTCATCCTTTGTAACGGCATCATGCTATGAAGGAATGTCGGCCCAAGGTCGATGATGTCGTCCATGATGTGGACACACAGATGCACCCTGACATCAAAGAATGCGGGCGAGAAGTACATCTCAAGCTCACATAGTATGACAATGATCTCTTCCTGTAGCCTTCGGAGCTGCTTCACACTTATGGACTTTCGAGATATAACGTCGAAGAATTTGCAGAGACCATTAAGCGTGTCATGGACGTGCTCCTCCATCATCCCTCTAATGGCAACCGGGAGTATCTGCGTCATCATCACGTGATAGTCATGAGACTTCATCCCGCCGAACCTTTTGTTCTTGGGGTCTAGAAATCTGCTTATCTTCCCACAGTAACCGGAACTGACTTTGATTCCCATAAGGCACTTGATGAATTGATCGATCTCCTTCGCACTTAAGGTGAAGCAAGAAGGGGGCAATAATTATCCTCCTTCTTGTTGACTTTTCTACCCCTTTCCCCCTACTCTGTCTCCGTCTCCGTCTCCTCCATCAACGTTTTATGGTGGAGATCTTTCTTGATCTTCAAATCTTCCAAGTCTTTCCTTACCTTCGGCCCATCCTTGGTCTTCTCCAGCATGTTCATCAGAGTGGCAAGCAATCTCTTGAGGAAATACTTCGTGATATGCATTGGATCAAGGCAATGAGGTGTGTCATGATTGGGCCAGTACTCCAAGTCCCAGAAAATAGACCTCATTTTCCATACCTTCAGCAGCGGCTCCGGCACCTTTTTGATCTTTCCCGGCACGGGGCATTGTTCCCAGTTTCTCAATAGCTCATCGATTTCAGCGCCGTTCCTCTTACGTGGAGGTCCTCGAAGCTCAGATAACCCATTGAATAGATCTCCACGCTTTCTCCATGGGTTATCCTTCTCGAGCCATCTACGATGCCCCATGTACACGATTTTCCTGGACCGACAATCTTTCGTTGACGTAAGCTACTGAGATGTTGTATCATCCATGCACCTCGTGCATCCATAGTATCCGTGGCACACCTGGCCTGAGGTGTACCCATAACCGAGATAGTCGTGCACCATCATCATCAGCGCGGCTCTCATATGGAAATATTCTCCTTTGCTGGCGTCCCATGTCCATGCCGGTGTATTCCATAACGTGTCTAGCTCCTCTTGCAGAAGCCCCATATACAGGTTAATACTATTTCCCGGTTGTTTCGGCCCTTGAATCAGCATGCTCATGTGTATATACTTTCTCTTCATGCACTTCCATGGGGGGAGGTTGTACATCCATACAAACACGGGCCATGTGTTGTGGTTGGTGTTCTGGTTTCCAAACGGATTCATGCCATTGGTACTCGCACCAAGCACGATGTTCCTTGGATCTTCTGCAGCAAATCCATATACGGCGTTGAATGCTCTCCACTGGCTACCATCTACGAGGTGTCTCAGCCTCGGATCATCTCCATCGTCGGGCTTCTTCCTCTCCGCGTGCCAGCGCATGAGCTTTGCTTCCTTAGGATCTACGAAATACCGCTGCAGACGGGGAGTGATCGGAAAGTACCATACAACTTTCTGAGGAGCTTTCTTTCCTGCCTTCTTGTATCGAGAAGCATTGCACACTGGACAACTGGTTTTTCCGCGTGCTCCCCCCGATAAATGATGCAATCGTTGATGCATGCGTGGTACCTAATGTGCGGCAAATCAAAAGGGCAAACGATTTTCTTGGCCTCCTCGACACTAGTAGGACACAGGTTCCCCGCGGGAAGAACTTTATTATGTAGAAACTTCAAATGCTCATCGAGGCTTTTGTCTGTCCATTTGTTTTTGGCCTTCGTCTTTAGAAGTTCGAGCGTGAAACTCAAGCGGGTCACCTCGGGATCGCAACCGTCATACAATGGAGTCCTCGAGTCTACTTCAAGTTGCGCCAGCTTGGCCTCCTCTCTAGAAGCAGCTCTCTCGCTAGTCGTACTCTTGCGAAGGAGGTCTCGAACATGAGGGTCCTGCACGACTGCACTTAGTAGCGTCGAAGACTGCGGCGTGACCGCCGCCTCTTCTCCGCCATGTCCGGACTCTTCTTCGCCGTGTCCGGAATCTTCTCCGCCGCCGTCGTCATTTCCGGACTCTTCCCCGCCGACATGTCCGGCGCCATCGTCTTCTTGTCGATCGGTCATCTCTTCGTCTAGCCCCATGTCGTTATTCCCTGCCATGTGGACGTCCTCATCATCATCTTCTTCTTCACTTATCCACTGAGTATAGCCATCCATGAAACCATTCATCAGCAGGTGCGCCTTCAAAGTGCCACGATCAAAAGGGTCCAAAAGGACTCCTTCCTTGCATCTTGCACACGGACATCTAATCCTAGTCCGATTATTTGCATATACATGTCCCATCACCGCGGATTGCATGTACCGCTCCACCTTCCATCCACTCACCTTCATGACCGACTGCACGGTATAACAAGCAAAAGGGTTATGAAATAAATAATTAATGCTTCAAAGTCATATATATATATATAAAATTTTGGCATGACCTTGCCTAAAAATAGGACATATGAGTTTGCTCGAAATTCACCAAAATGGAAATAAATCTACATTTCGGCAAAACATAAACAACTCGAGGGCATGTCACTAGCACAAATCTCTCTCCACACACACACACACACACACATATATATATATATATCCCAAACACACATATTCTCATTCACACACATATTCCCATTCTTGAAATGAACAACTTTTTACTCACCTATATATATCTCCCGAGAGAGATCGAGAGCACGCAGTTAATTAGATGATGAGAGAGAACGATCGACAGAGCACGTGTGGTTGGCTAAATAGCTAGGTAGATCTAGTTGTTGGGGAGGAGAGGTGAATCTAGCTAGCTAACTAATGGAGATGGGTTATTGTGGATGGGGGCATTAATGGGGGAGAGAAGAGAGGTGTAGGAGAAAGAGAGAGGACATTTATGGAGGAGGGTGCCATTAATGATGAGAGAAGAGAGGTAGGAGGAAGAGAGAAGAAGAGAAACAATGGTGGAGCTAGAGGGGAGATGGGAAAGGAGGGGGAGAGAGGGCAAAGTGGCGGAGAGGAGGGGAAGGGGTGGAAAAGGTGGCACCAGCCACAACTAGCAGTAGCGCTGCTTTGCAAAAGCGCTGCTGCTATTGGACTTAGTAGTAGCGCTTTCCAGGAAAAGCGCTACTACTAAGTGGGGCCCACTAGAAGTAGCGGCGGATAAAAACAGAGCACTGCTACTAAACTGTTAGTAGTAGCACTTTTTTCTGTACACCGCTAAAACTACAAAAACAATCGGTGGCCTCGTCTGGTCCCACATAGTAGTAGCGCATTTCTGCTTGACAACACTACTACTATGGAGTTACTAGTAGCTCTTTCCAGGAAAAGCGCTACTACTAAATAGCAGCAGCGTTTGCTTCTTTCCAGCGCTACTACTATCATACTGTGTATAAGCGTTTTCCTAGTAGTGTAAGGTTATGAGGTCGATTGTAATAAGTACTTTTGTGTATCGAATGCTTCATTTTTTGATGTGATTTGTAATAAGTACTTTTGTGATCTGAACTGCTTGGATTATAAGTCAGAACTTCATGTTGTCTATGTGCTAACTGCATTTTTTATGGGTTGTGGATCAAAATGTGTCAATGTTTACTCCAGACTCCTATATATATGGTTTACTCTATACATCATTTCTCTCATATTGTTTAGTTGAAGAACTCATAGTCAGTGGGAAATTTGTGTTTACACGAAATTTAAACTGATACATAAGTCATACAGATATGTAAACTGCTACATATATGATTAATTTATTGAACTGCATCTATTTGGTCATTAACCTGCTGCTTCTTCGCGGTGACTGGAGTGTGTCTAATGTTGCACTTTCTTTTGTTTTCCGTGGTGGTGTTGCTGGTTCTTGTCTTTGCACCATTGTGTTTGTAGACCCTCGCGTGCTGGTCGATGGCGGCTTTTGTTTTCCAACGCTATGAAGTGCAACCTTCTTTGCTCCTCGCGTGCTGGTTTATGGCGGCTTTTGTTTTCCAGTGTTGTGAACTGCAACCTTCTTTGCTCCTCGCATGATTGTTGATGGCGGCTTTTTTTTCTAGCGGTGTGAACTGCATCCTTTGGTGCCCCTACCTTGTTTTTTGTATGTGTTGTCATTCTCAGTTGTTTTTGTACAGCAGCATTCCCTTGTGTTTTGTGTCTTCTATTTGGTGGTCTTGTGGGCATTGCTTCATCATGTTCTTCGTCTCTTCACTCTCTTATTCCTCTTCCTCCTCTTCTTCATCTACTTCTTCACAATCCACTCCTTCTCCAGTTTCATCATGTTAGTTGTCCTCTTCACTCTCTTCCTCTCCACTCTCTTCTTCTTCATCTTCTTCTTCTAAGACATTTCTACTTGAGTTGTGTCACCATCTTCTGTGATTTCATATTTTTTGTCTTCCTCATTTCCTAATCTTGTTTTTTGGGATAGGTTCTTGAATTGTGTCTCTTCCTCTTTTTGCAGATGCTACAACGTCTTGGTTTCATCCATTTCTTAGTGTTATCAGCGGAATCTCTGTTTGGTTGTGCATCACCATGTCCATGGTTTTCTTGTTCATGTCTTTTTTTACATTTCCTGGAATTGTGGCCGCTGATTTCATTACACGTCCTGCACCTGTTTATTCCTAGTGGCTGACCATCACTTTCCAGCTCAGGCTGTGGCTTACTATTTTTGTCATCAATTTTCTCCTTGCATGCAACCTTTTTTTGGGTTGCATCGCCCCCTTTCTTCCTTCCTCTTATGTTTGAACCATGAGGTGGAAGAATTGTTTCTTTTTTGATTGCACCAATTGCGCAGTGTTTGGTATTTTCTACTTGCTCGGTATTATTGTCATGCTGGGATTTCTCTGCTTGCTTTATTTTTGCTGCTTCTTCTTCTAATTCGTTGAGCACATCAACTTCCTTGATCAGTGCCCTCATACCAGACAACGCTCTGTGGCATCCAGCATTGGACCTTGTCGCTCTGTTTGCAAGGTCCTTCGCTATTTCTGTCAGCAATTTTCTATGGCAAAAAAGCGAACTTCCATCTAGTGTTGTTTGTTCATAGTCTCTTCTGTCAAACTTTGTATTTGATCTTGTGTTCCGGGTGTATCTTTTCATGATTTACATCTCAGGAATCTTAAGTACTCTCAGGTGAGAAAGCATGCATAACACATGGACGCAAAAGAGCCCTGCAGACAACACATGATTTCTTTTGTTTTGGAAGTGAACTACTTGAAATTAATAAACACATTTTTTGTTATTTGTTCATTTTAAGGAAGTGAACTTCACTTGGTTTTGTGAATTACTCATGCATGTGGATTTTAGAAGTTCAGTAAGTGAGCTTTCAAGCATGACTATCATAAATTAGGATATATTTTTTGCTAGCGAGTCGCACCTGTGTGTGTCCAGAGTTTGCACTCACATTCATAGACACCTTTCTATTCATCGGCGACCACTTGGAAATTATGCCTTGCCCACTCAAATGCATCTGATCTGTTGTAGTGTTGTACGAGGTACTTTGTCGGGTTCTCAGGGCACCGCTCTACTCTCAATATAGTGTCGCGGTAGAATGTTTCTTTGAAATCTGCAAAAACTACCCTTGTATACACTTTTGATAGCTGAACTTCGAACCCAAACTGGGTTTTTGTCTTTACCTCTGACTGCATGATCAAAAATGCAGCCTTACAAATCAGAGAAATGATTTTTTTTGTTTTTGTAGTTATATTTAGCAGTTTTTTATGGACATTTAATTTACCTCATTGGCTACTGCCTCTGTGTGCTTGATTTCCTTCCTCGTCTGAATGCACTTGTCCACCTATTGAGCAAACAGATGGAGATCATGCTTCTCATTGACAAAGTTTTTCTTCAATATGCGGTTCAGGCTCTCGCTTCTCTGCGTGGAAGTCATCCCAGCACAGAAAATTTCCTTGTAGTAAGCCGAGATCCACTCGTGCCTATCATCCCACGGTGAATTCATCACTTCGTCGTTTTGCAGGTTGTATTTCTACATGAGATCCTTCCATGCACTAGTACGCGTCGGTCCTAAACAAACGGTTTTTAACCCCTTTCCGCGACGGCATTCGCAATCGTCGCCAAGTGAGTGTGGGCGATAGGGGGGGTCCTTCCCACACGACCCAAAAACTGTTGGGGATATGCCCTCCTGGCACACATGCTCGGCAAAATGAGGTTGTGTGCGACCGGATAGTACTCAAATACAAAAATACGTACAGTAGTGCTCAAAAAATACAATTATACAGGCGAAATCATTTCCGGTCGTAAGTACATCCCACACAATCAGTCACCAATAAACGTTTCCATTCGTATATACATCCCACACAGTCACTACAAGTAAAATCTTTGCGCAAGGTGGCATAACGCAAACAGTTTTGAAGAGAATGTCGTGTGTGATTGTTCATTGATCCAACAAGGTTTATTCCTAGAAACTGTGTGTGTTGCTTGAGGTCATCGCCCGCGGTGTTTTCTCATTAACCGTTAGCAATAGGAAAACCCAATTAGCAAGCTAATTGGCCAATTAGTGGGCTAATTGCCCTATTATTAATAATCCATTTACTAATCTAATTGACATTCATATTAAGCACATAATATATTCCATTTCCATATTAAGGAAGCAGGATTTCATAATTGAAATACATCAGAGCACAACATGATATAGCTTCTGCACTTAGCTACCCCATTACACAACTGCACGAGCAGCAAGTTTCACATGCAACATCTAGAACCTTTCGAAATTAGCATCATAGACGGTACATAGAGAGATGCATCTCATCTAGAAAACTGCTGAAGCGGAAGGCGAATATTAAGCCTTCATTGATGTTGAAGGTCTTTGCAAGTTTAGGCCAGTGCCTATGGATGATTGACCGTCCATCCTTCGACCTCTTCAGGAACACTTCAATATTGAACCGTGGGTGTTGTATGAAAACTTTCCTCACCTCCTGACCATAGAGGTGGTTTGAGAGGTAATCATTAGTGAACACTGAAAACAAGGATGTGCATAAATATCTTCTCTATATTGGAAACGGGGCAAAGGAATAAAAAGGCAAGGTATAATAGTTAGTACCATCTTGTAAACCTTAGTGCTTTCCATTGTTTCCCTGCAACACATATAAGGTAGTTAGTCATCAGGTTAAGTAAGGGTTTGCATGCTATCAGTAAAATATGTTGATGAAAAATAGGCACATTGCAGATTCATCAGATTAATTCAAGCCACATGGAAAACCCATTTATCCAAACCAAGCATGATTAAGAACTAGCAAATATATCACTTGTATATGTTTCTCATGTATTAAGTGCAGTCAAATTCGATTTATTCCTGACATGGTATACAATAACAGAATGCAGCCACACCAATTGAACATCGCATTGTAGAATTGAACCAAGCAGTTAACTAAACACCGCAACAAATGAACCAAACGTTAACTGAGCACCACATTGCACAATATAACATACTCCTAATAGAAGATCAGACAATTAACTAAACCAAGCATGCTTAACAACTTGGAAATATAGCAATTGTATTTGTTTCTCATGTTTTAGGTACAGCCAAATTCGATTTATTCCTCACATGGTATACAATAACGGAATGCAGCCACATCAATTGAACACCGCATTGCAGAATTGAACCAAGTAGTTAACTAAACACCACAACAAATGAACCAAATGTTAACTAAGCACCACATAGCACAATATAACATACTCCTAATAGAAGATCAGACAGTTAACCAAACCAAGCATGCTTAACAACTTGGAAATATGGCACCCTAAAGAATTGAACATCACATTTGCAGAATTGAACCAAGCAGTTAACTGAACACCACATTGCACGACATATAGAACATATATACTATAGCAGAAGATTGCATGGTAAAAGTAGATAGCACAATTCACTAGAATTTGTTAAGGAAAGGCAGTAGCTAGCAAACTGAACATGGGTCCTTATAGTGAGCTAATAAGACAAGCTACTCCTCATTGTCGAAGATATCGATCATGATTGGCTCCTTGGACATGGAAGAGGGTGAGGCCTCTGCATCGTGGGTGCCCTTGTTGTAGCGGTGAGTTGCCTGAGCCGCTCCGGGCACCAACCTGCTGGCTCTCGAGATGAGGTAAGCACGTGCATGATGAGAAAACACCTCGTAGTCTTCATCGAAGGCACCGAAGGTGGCCTCGAGAAAATGCCACGAACTGTCATTTAAAGGAGCCAACCGCGTCGCGGCGTCGGCGCGTGAGGCATCAACAGCGGCCTCGATGGCGAGGTGCTCCTCCAAGATCTGGGGGTCGGCACGAATGGCAGCCATCACGACCTCATCCGCGCGTGCGGCCGCGATTTTGCTTCTCCGCTGCCAAATGCTCCTTGAGGTCCTGGCTATACTGCATGCACCATAGCTTAGGCCGGTGCTTATTTGGTGGAGGGGTCGGTGATTTGGGTGGAAGGTGTCGCGTTTGTGCTGGCGGTCGGGGCGTTCGTGCCGGCGGTCGGAGGATGAGGATGGGGGTCGGGTGTGGATTACCTGCCTGGATAGGCAAGGCCGAGCAGCGTGAAGGAGGGTCGCCGACGAGGAGGCGGCGGCGCTGCAAGCAAGGAGTGAAGGTTTCACCTTGGAAAGGAAGGCGGAAGCAGGGGAAATGTGGCTTTTGGTAAGGGGGACGGGGTGAGGAGGTAGATATTTTTGCACAAGAAGAAAATTTGGAATCACTTCAGCCAAAAAACTGGCACGAAAAGTGTCATCAGACACGGTCCCTTATTCAGACACGGTCCGAAGATATTTTGTGCTGCATCTCACACAGTTGGTTATAATAAACTGTGCGGGATCTACTTGATTTTTCATCTTGATTTGAATTACAGAATGGGGTCATAGTGGCCATGGATGGTGTTTGAATTGCTAGACCTTTTATCTGTAGTGATCATAAAAGAATTGGAATTATTCAGGGTTCGTTTGGACATTTTTATGCATTAAGTGAGTTTTCAATGCATCTATGTGCATAATTCAAATTTGAACTACATGCACATGCTCCAGTGCATATAAATTGGTTGAAAAATCAAATATGTGTCCTTGCATGCATGCTTAGGTCCCATGCAAGAAATGGGAATGAATTTCAAACACCAGGGCACCGTTGATTGCCGGCAAAAAAATTGAGATGCTTGGTTTTTAAATTCTAGTAATTACAAAACTCATCTGAAATTCATGAAACTTGGCATGCTATCATGGAGCAGCATCAACATGCCGTGGTAAATTCTTTGTCCCATTTGGGGAAAGTTTGGGTATATTTTTCTCACAAACCAGAGCTTCTCACAACAAGCATTATGGTTTCGGTAGGGAATGCCCCACCTTTGGGGATGAAACGATATCCATTGCCTCTTATTGCTTTCAAAAAATTTCTCATGTCAACATAGAACAACAAGAGTATTGTGTTATTTTTTTGTGATTTTTCGGGGTTCGTTTTGGATATTTTTATGCATTAAGTGAGTTTTCAATGATTTTATGTGCACAATTCAAATTTGAACTACATGCACATGCTCCAGTGCATATAATTCGGTCGAAAAATCAAATATGTGTCCTTGCGTACATGCTTAGGTCCCATGCAAGAAATGGGAATGAATTTCAAACACCAGGGCACCGTTGATTGCCGGCAAAACATTGAGATGCCTGGTTTTTAAATTCTAGTAAATACAAAACTCGTCTGAAATTCATGAAACTTGGCATGCTATCATGGAGCAGCATCAACATGCCGTGGTAAATTCTTTGTCCCATTTGGGGCAGGTTTGGGTATATTCTTCTCACAAACCAGAGCTTCTCACCAACCAGCGCTTCTCACAACAAGCATGATGGTTTCGGTAGGAACGCCCCACCTTTGGGGATGAAATGATATCCATTGCCTCTTATTGCTTTCAAAAAATTTCTTGTGTCAGCATAGAACAACAGGAGTGTTGTGTTATTTTTTGTGATTTTTTAGGGTTTGTTTGGACAATTTTATGCATTAAGTGAGTTTTCAATGCATTTATGTGCATAATTCAAATCTGAACTACATGCACATGCTCTAGTGCATATAAATCGATTGAAAAATCAAATCTGTGTCCTAGGGTGCATGCTTAGGTCCCATGCAATAAATGGGAATGAATTTCAAACACTAGGGCACCATTGATTGCCGGCAATACATTGAGATGCCTGGTTTTTAAATTCTATTAATACAAAGCTCGTCTGAAATTCATGAAACTTGGCATGCTATCATGGAGCGGCATCTACATGCCGTGGTAAATTTTTTGTCCCATTTGGGGCAGGTTTGGGTATATGCTTCTCACAAACCAGAGCTTCTCACAACAAGCATTATGGTTTCGGTAGGGAACGCACCACTTTTGGGGACGAAACGATATCCATGGCCTCTTATTGCTTTTAAGAAAATTTCTCATGTCAACATAGAACAACAGGAGTGTTGTGTTATTTTTTGTGATTTTTCGGGGTTCGTTTGGATATTTTCATGCATTAAGTGAGTTTTCAATGATTTTATGTGCACAATTCAAATTTGAACTACATGCACTTGCTCCAGTGCATATAATTCGGTTGAAAAATCAAATATGTGTCATTGGGTCCATGGTTAGGTCCCATGCAAGAAATGGGAATGAATTTCAAACACCACGGCACCGTTGATTGCCGACAAAACATTGAGATGCCTGGTTTTTAAATTCAAGTAAATCCAAAACTCGTCTGAGATTCATGAAACTTGGCATGCTATCATGGAGCGACATCAACATGCCGTGGTAAATATTTTGTCTCATTTGGGGCAGGTTTGGGTATATTCTTCTTATAAACCAGAGCTTCTCACCAACCAAAGCTTCTCACAACAAGCATGATAGTTTCGGTAGGGAACGCCCCACCTTTGGGGACGAAATGATATCCATTGCCTCTTATTGATTTCAAAAAATTTCTTGTGTCAACATAGAACAATAGGAGTGCTGTGTTATTTTTTATGATTTTTTAGGGTTCCTTTGGACAATTTTATGCATTAAGTGAGTTTACAATGCATTTATGTGCATAATTCAAATCTGAACTACATGCACATGCTCCAGTGCATATAAATCGATTAAAAAAAATCAAATCTGGGTCCTTGGGTGCATGCTTAGGTCCCATGCAATAAATGGGAATGAATTTCAAACACCAGGGCACCGTTGATTGCCGGCAAAACATTGAGATGCCCGGTTTTTAAATTCTAGTAAATCCAAAACTCACCTGGAATTCAAGAAACTTGGCATGCTATCATGGAGCGGCATCAACATGCCGTGGTAATTTTTTTGTCCCATTTGGGGCAGGTTTGGGTATATGCTTCTCACAAACCAGAGCTTCTCAAAACAAGCATGATGGTTTCAGTAGGGAACGCCCCACCTTTGGGGACGAAACGATAATCATTGCCTCTTATTGCTTTCAAAATTTTTCTCATGTCAACATAGAACAACATGAGTGTTTTGTTATTTTTTTCCTGATTTTTGGGGCTTCTTTTGGACATTTTTATGCATTAAGTGAGTTTTCAATGCATTTATGTGCAAAATTTATATTTGAACTACATGCACATGCTCCAGTGCATATATTCGGTTGAAAAATCAAATATGTGTCCTTGGGTTCATGCTTAGGTCCCATGCAAGAAATGGGAATGAATATCAAACACTAGGGCACCGTTGATTGCCGACGAAACATTGAGATGCCTGGTTTTTAAATTCTAGTAAATCCAAAACTCGTCTGAAATTCATGAAACTTGGCATGCTATCATGGAGCGACATCAACATGCCGTGGTAAATTTTTTGTCCCATTTGGGGCAGGTTTGGGTATATGCTACTCACAACCCAGAGCTTCTCACCGACTAGAGCTTCTCACAACAAGCATGATGGTTTCGGTAGGGAACAACCCACCTTTGGGGACGAAATGATATCCATTGCCTCTTATTGCTTTCAAAAAATTTCTCATGTCAACATAGAACAATAGGAGTGTTGTGTTATTTTTTGTGATTTTTTAGGGTTCGTTTGGACAATTTGATGCATTATGTGAGTTCTCAATGCATTTATGTGCATAATTCAAATCTGAACTTCATGCACATGCTCTAGTGCATATAAATCGATTGAAAAATCAAATCTTTGTCCTTGGGTGCATGCTTAGGTCCCATGCAATAAATGGGAATGAATTTCAAACACCAGGGCACCGTTGATTGCCGGCAATACATTGAGATGCCTGGTTTTTAAATTCTAGTAAATCCAAAACTCACCTGAAATTCATGAAACATGGCATGCTATCGTGGAGCAGCATCAACATGCCATCATAATTTTTTTGTCCCAATTTGGGCAGGTTTGGGTATATGCTTCTCACAAACCAGAGCTTCTCACAACAAGCATGATGGTTTCGGTAGGGAACGCCCCACCTTTGGGGACGAAAGGATATCCATTGCCTTTTATTGCTTTCAAAACATTTCTCATGTCAACATAGAACAACAGGAGTGTTGTGTTATTTTTGTGATTTTTCAGGGTTCGTTTTGACATTTATATGCATTAAATGTGTTTTCAGTCTATTTATGTGCATAATTCAAATTTGAACTACATGCACATGCTCCAGTGCATATAAATCGATTGAAAAATCAAATCTGTGTCCTTGTGCGCATGCTTAGGTCCCATGCAATAAATGGGAATGAATTTCAAACACGAGGGCACCGTTGATTGCTGGAAAAACATTGAGATGCTTGGTTTTTAAATATTAGTAAATCCAAAACTCGTCTAAAATTCATGAAACTTGGCATGCTATCATGGAGCGGCATCAACATGCCATGGTAAAATTTATTATCCCATTTGGGGCAGGTTTGGGTATACGCTTCTCACAAACCAGAGCTTCTCACAACAAGCATGATGGTTTCGGTAGGGAACGCCCCACCTTTGGGACGAAACGATATCCATTGCCTCTTATTGCTTTCAAAAAATTGTGCCAACATAGAACAACAGGAGTGTTGTGTTATTTTTTGTGATTTTCGGGGGTTCGTTTGGACATTTTCATGCATTAAGTGAGTTTTCAATGCATTTATGTAAAAAATTCAAATTTGAACTACATGCACATGCTCCAGTGCATATAATTCGGTTGAAAAAACAAATATGTGTCCTTGGGTGCATGCTTAGGTCCCATGCAAGAAAATGGGGATGAATTTCAAACACTAGGTCACCATTGATTGCCGCAAAACATTGAAATGCCTGGTTTTTAAATTCAAGTAAATCCAAAACTCGTCTAAAATTCGTGAAACTTGGCATGCTATCATGGAGCGGCATCAACATGCCGTGGTATATTTTGTGTCCCATTTGGGGCAGGTTTGGGTATATGCTTCTCGCAAACAGGAGCTTCTCACAACAAGCATGATGGTTTCAGTAGGGAACGCCCCACCTTTGGGGATGAAATGATATCCATTGCCTTTTATTGCTTTCAAAAAATTTCTCGTGTCAACATAGAACAACATGAGTGTTATGTTATCTTTTGTGATTTTTGAGGGTTCGTTTGGACAATTTGATGCATTCAGTGAGTTTTCAATGTATTTATGTGCATAATTCAAATCTGAACTACATGCACATGCTCTAGTGCATATAAATTGATTGAAAAATCAAATCTGTGTCCTTGGGTGCAAGCTTAGGTCCCATGCAATAAATGGGAATGGATTTCAAACACCAGGGCACCGTTGATTGCCGGCAATACATTGAGATGCCTGGTTCTTAAATTCTAGTAAATCCAAAACTCACCTAAAATTCATGAAACTTGGCATGCTATCATGGAGCGGCATCAACATGCCGTGGTAATTTTTTTGTCCCATTTGGGGCAGGTTTGGGTATATGCTTCTCACAAACCAGAGCTTCTCACAACAAGCATGATGGTTTCGGTAGGGAACGCCCCACCTTTGGGGACGAAAGGATATCCATTGCCTCTTATTGCTTTCAAAAAATTTCTCATGTCAACATAGAATAACAGGGGTTTTGTGTTATTTTTGTGATTTTTCAGGGTTCATTTTGACATTTATATGCATTAAGTGTGTTTTTAGTCTATTTATGTGCATAATTCAAATTTGAACTACATGCACATGCTCCAGTGCATATAAATCGGATGAAAAATCAAATCTGTGTCCTTGTGTGCATGCTTAGGTCCCATGCAATAAATGGGAGTGAATTTCAAACACGAGGGCACCGTTGATTGCCGGCAAAACATTGAGATGCTTGGTTTTTAAATATTAGTAAATCCAAAACTCGTCTAAAATTCATGAAACTTGGCATGCTATTATGGAGCGGCATCAACATGCCGTGGTAAATTTATTATCCCATTTGGGGCAGGTTTGGGTATATGCTTCTCACAAACCAGAGCTTCTCACAACAAGCATGATGGTTTCGGTAGGGAACGCCCCACCTTTGGGACGAAACGATATCCATTGCCTCTTATTGCTTCCAAATTTTTTTGTGTCAACATAGAACAACATGAATGTTGTGTTATTTTTTGTGATTTTTGGGGGTTCGTTTGGACATTTTTATGCATTAAGTGAGTTTTCAATGCATTTATGTACAAAATTCAAATATGAACTACATGCACATGCTCTAGTGATTATAATTCGGTTGAAAAAACAAATATGTGTCCTTGGGTTCATGCTTAGGTCCCATGCAAGAAAATGGGAATGAATTTCAAACACCAGGGCACCGTTGATTGCCGGAAAAACATTGAAATGCCTGTTTTTTAAATTCTAGTAAATCCAAAACTCGTCTAAAATTCGTGAAACTTGGCATGCTATCATGGAGTGGCATCAACATGCCGTGGTAAATTTTGTGTCCCATTTGGGGCAGGTTTGGGTATATGCTTCTCGCAAACTAGAGCTTCTCACAACAAGCATGATGGTTTCGGTAGGGAATGCCCCACCTTTTGGGACGAAACGATATCCATTTCCTCTTATTGCTTTCAAAACAATTCTCGTGTCAACATAGAACAACAGGAGTGTTGTGTTATTTTTTATGATTTTTCAGGGTTCGCTTGGACATTTTTATGCATTAAGTGAGTTTTCAATGCATTTATGTGCATAATTTAAATTTGAACTACATGCACATGCTCCATTGCATATAAATCGGTTGAAAAATCAAATCTGTGTCCGTGGGTGCATGCTTAGGTCCCATGCAAGAAATGGGAATGAATTTCAAACACCAGGGCACCGTTGACTGCCGGCAAAACATTGAGATGCCTTGTTTTTAAATTCTAGTAAATCCAAAACTCATTTGAAATTCATTAAACTTGGCATGCTATCATGGAGTGGCATCAACATGTCGTGGTAATTTTTTTTCCATTTTGGGCAGGTTTGGGTATATGCTTCTCACAAACCAAAGCTTCTCACAACAAGCATGATGGTTTCGGTAGGGAACGCCCAACCTTTGGGGACGAAGCAATATCCATTGCCTCTTATTGCTTTCAAAATTTTTGTCGTGTTAACATAGAACAACAGGAGTGTTGTGTTATTTTTTTTGATTTTTAGGGGTTCGTTTGGACATTTTTATGCATTAAGTGAGTTTTCAATGCATGTATGTGCATAATTCAAATTTGAACTACATGCACATGCTTCAGTGCATATCTATCAGTTGAAAAATCAAATCTGTGTCCTTGGGTGCATGCTTAGGTTCCATGCAAGAAATGGGAATGAATTTCAAACACCAGGGCACCGTTCATTGCCGGAAAAACATCGAGATACATGGTTTTTAAATTCTAGTAAATCCAAAACTCGTCTGAAATTCATGAAACTTGGCATGCTATCATGGAGCGGCATCAACATGTCGTGGTAAATTCTTTCGTGTCCATTTTGAGAGAAGGCGCACTCGAATAATGACATCCAACAAAGGCATTTTGAAAAAACAGCTTCCACTTTAATATCTCAAACGTTTGTATAATTCAAACCATGTTCGTTCGGTTAACCATTCATGTGATGCCATGTGTCTTGGTTATAATGGCTATAGGAGGTGCCGTGTGGACAGATGCTTGACTAAACGGGAGGCGTTCGAGCGCAGTCCGGTGCGCAGGCTCACCGGGAAGCGTACAAACTGTTCAACGCAGGATCTGTGCATCTCTTCAATGCAAACGGTTCAGATTACGAGATGCAAATTAAAGCTAGGCTTCGGCACTAAGCCAAGAGACATTGCGATTTGTCAAAACATGCAGCTAAAAATCAATAGCACTATCTATTTCTTGTAACTAAAATTCAGTAATTAAGCATAGATTTCATTCATACTAGAGATTAATCAGTCGTTCTCACCGGGAAGCGAGACAGCCTTGGACCGCCGCCCGCCTCGCTCCCACTGGTCTATATTAATGGCGCCGCCGAGCGGCCGGACCCCCCATCCTTGCCACACATGCAATTTCTCTCTCTCCGCCTACATCCTCGATGCCGCTCTGAGTCCTCAAACCCATCAGTGTATGAGGATGCCGCCGAAGCGCCCCATCGGAGGGAGTGCTGACGTCGGAGCTACTGAAGCACCGAAGCACGTCGTGAATATGGAGACAGAGGTTTCCGTCCCCGCCGACGAGGTGGAGAACAAGGCTGCCAACAAGTGGAGGCGGGTCGAGAAAGAACCGCAAGCGACTCCAGCAGGCCTAGACTTCATCAACAACGTCCCCGATGATATGTTGATAGTCATCATATCCCTCCTCCCAATAAAATATCGGTCGAGGACAGCCGCCCTTTCCCAGCGATGGTGCACCCTATGGCTCCGCACCCCTGTCGACCTCCTCGACGCCCACAAGCTCTGCCATTGCTATCACCAAAGCTTGGATGCGTTCTCCTAGATCCTCGGCAGTCACGATGGCCCAATCAAAGGCCTTATCACGGGCAAGTTTCGTTCTAATGGCAAGGACCAAGCCAAGCTTGACGAGTGGTTCCGACCCCACTCCATAGATCAGCTCGAGAAGCTAAGTTATAATGATGGGCATATGCGCTTGCTGCCAACGTTCGCGCTCGGCTTCACGCCCGCGCTGCGCCTCGCCAAGTTCATGAACTGCCATCCCCCCTTAATTATGCGCCCGCTCTTTTTCTACCACGACTGAAGCACCTCGAGCTCGTCACCGTCCGCATCCCAAAGGATGACATGGAGCGCCTACTCCACGGCTGTACTGCACTCGAGTTCCTTCGTCTTCAGGTGATGAATTGGTCGAGTACCTTGCACATCACCTCCAAGACTCTCTGGACTATTTATGTGTGTTGCTGGTGCTGCAACAAGAGATCACAAAATGTGGACCACAATATGGTCATCCAAGAGACACCTTCACTTGAGAGATTACTTCTATTTGATCAACAAGGTCCAACAAGAATCAATGTCATTTTTGCCCCGAAATTGAAAGTGGTGGGCTACTCGTTTGTCAAATACTTCAACTTTTAGGTACAACAGTTGCCTTATATACCTCTCCTTCTTATTATCAATGTTATTTCCAGTTTTGAAGATGTATGTTCGTCTGTCATCCAGCGAAGCTTCACCCAGACACTGGGGACAGTGAAGGTCTTGGCACTAGAATCTGTCGGCCCCAACCTGGACCAAGTTGTCAGTTGCCTGAGATGCTTTCCGTGCCTGAAGAAGCTGTATATCGAGGCGATGTTCCTTTCCTGTTAAACGTTAACCATAAGTGAGTTCAATTTTTTGCACCTTTTCCCAAGTTTACAATGAACATGTACTACGATTTTCGGAAGAAATTTTGGAGGATTTTATGACATACACCCCAACCCCATATTGGTTGCTTCATTCATATGGTTACAATCGTCCATAAGCATTTCTCCTTTGGATTCATCTATACTATTTTTATTAGGGAATATTTCATCGAATCCAACCTCTTGTGACTAAGGCTACATGTTTCTACTCCCTCCGTCCCATAATGTAAGACATTTTTTAACACTAGTGTAGTGTCAAAAAATGTCTTACATTATGGGATGGAGGGAGTAGATTGTAATCAAATGCCCATGTTAATCATGCCAGATCGAAGATAGCACGTTGGTGCATTTTACAAATCCTGCAAACCAAATGGGCATGTAGCAGTGTTCAAAACTGCATGTAGGCACTAACACGTTCTCTTCTTTTGCAGTGCATATTAGGCCCGGAGGTGGATGATGTTTATAACGACAATCTCGAATGCCTGGATCTACATCTCTCAAATATTACTTTGAACTCCTACCAAGGGACCCCAGTTAGTAGCTTCTCCTAAAGTAATTTCCATAAAAGTACCTCCCGCGGCCAAATCTAAAAGATTTCTAGAAGCAAAATTCAATCCGGCATAAATTTTTTGTATAACCATCCACAAATTCAAACCATGAGTAGGGCAATTTCGTATCATCAATTTCATCCTCTCAAAAGATTGTGCAACATGTTCACCATCAAGTTGCTTAAAATTCATAATATCGTTCCTAAGGGAGATGATCTTAGCGGGAGGAAAATACTTGGAAATAAAAGCATATTCACACTTATTCCATGAATCAATACTATTTTTAGGCAAAGATTAAAACCAAGTTTTTGCATGATATCGAAGTGAGAATGGAAATAGCTTCAATTTAACAATATCATTATCCACATCTTTTTTCTTTTGCATATCACACAAATCAACGAAATTATTAAGATGGGGTGCGATATCTTCATTGGGATGGCCAGAAATTGATCTTTCATAACAAGATTCAGCATAGCGGTGTTGATTTCACAAGATTCCGCATTAGTAGCGGGAGCAATCAGAGTACTAATAAAATCATTATTATTGGTGTTGGAAAAGTCACACAATTTGGTATTCTCTTGAGTCATTGTGACAAAGCAAACATTCCAAAACACAAGAACACAAAAAGAAAGCTCAAAAGGTGAGCATAAGAGGGGCGAAGAAAAAGACAAATCGTTTTGAAAATTGTTTTAGAAGTAGCGACGAGGAAAACCAGAGGCGAGTGGCAAATAATGTAACATAGGAGATGATAGTTTATGATGGGCAATTGGTATGTCTTGACTTGGCGTAGATCTCCTCGGCAACGGCGCCAGAAATTCTTCCTGCTACTTCTTGAGCTTGCGTTGGTTTTTTCCTTGAAGAGGAAAGGGTGATGCAACAAAGTAGGGTAAGTATTTCCCTCAGTTTTGAGTACCAAGGTATCAATAAAGTAGGAGAAAATGCGCAAGTCACCGAATACCTGCACAAAAAAAATACCAACTTGCACCCAACGCGATAAGGGGTTGTCAATCCCTTCACGGTTATTTGCAAAGTGAGATCTGATAGAGATGGATAAATGGTAAAGTTATATTTTTGGTATTTTTGGTTTATGGAACGTAAAGTAAAAGATTGCAAAGAAAGTAAATAGGAAACTAAAATTGTAGATCAGAAACTTATATGATGGAAAATAGAAGATTATATGATGGAAAATAGACCCGGGGGCCATTGGTTTCACTAGAGGCTTCTCTCAAGATAGAAAATATTATGGTGGGTGAAAAAATTACTGCCGAGCAATTGATAGAAAAGCGCATAATTATGATGATATCTAAGGCAATGATCATGAATATAGGCATCACGTCCGTACCAACTAGATTGGCTCCTGCCTGCATCTACTACTATTACTTCACACATCGACCGAATCCTGCCTGCATCTAGAGTATTAAGTTCATAGAACAGAGTAACACATTAAGTAAGATGACATGATGTAGTGGGATAAACTCAAGCAATATGATGAAAACCCCATCCTGTTTCCTCGATGGCAACAATACAATACGTGTCGGTTCCCCTTCTGTCACTGGGATCGAGCACCACAAGATTGAACCCAAAGCTAAGCACTTCTCCCATTGCCAGAAAAACCAATCTAGTTGGCCAAACCAAATCAATAGTTTGAAGAGACTTGCAAAGATATCAAATCGCATGTAGGAATTCAGAGGAGATTCAAATAATATTCATAGATAAGCTGGTCATAAATCCATAATTCATCGGATCTCGGCAAACACACCGCAAAAGAGTATTACATCGGATAGATCTCCAAGAACATCGAGGAGAACATGGTATTGAAAATCAAAGAGAGAGAAGAAGCCATCTAGCTACTATCTATCGACCCATGGGTATGAGGTAAACTACTCAGGCTTCATTGGAGATGCAATGGTGTTGATGTAGAAGCTCTCCGTGATTGAATCCCCCTCCGGCAGGATGCTGGAAAAGGCCCCTAGATGGGATCTCACGGGTACAGAAGGTTGCGGCAGTGGAAAAGTGTTTTCGTGGCTCTCCTCATAGGTTTTGAAAAAATTGAGAATATATAGGTGGAGGAAATAGGTTGGTGGAGTCACGAGGGGCCCATAAGGGTGGGGGTGCACCCTCCATCCTTGTGATTGCCTCGTGACTTTCCTGACTTGCACTCCAAGTCCTCTGGATGTCTTATGGTCCAAGAAAAATAATCGTGAAAGTTTCATTCCGTTTGGACTCCTTTTCTGCGAAACTCTAAAACAAGGAAAAAACAGAAACTGACACTGGGCTCTAGGTTAATAGGTTAGTACCAAAAATCATATAAAGTAGCATATTAATGCATATAAATACCCAAAACAGATAATATAATAGCATGGAACAATAAAAAGTTATAGATAAGTTGGGCACGTATCACCGCCCCTCCCCGCCTTCTACCCCGGGGGCGGCCTGGGAGCACCGCCGCCCCTCCCCTCCCAGCCTTCTTCCGCGGCAGCGACCTGGGAGCGATGTCACCCCTCCCCTCCCCGCTTTCTCCTATGGCGGCGGCCTAGGAGGGCCGGCGCCCATCGCCTCCCGTCCTTCTTCCGCGGCAGCGGCCTACAGCAACGTTGCCCCTCCCCTCGCAGCCTTCTTGTGTGGCAGCAGCCAAGCAGCGCCGCCGCCCATCGCCTCTCGGCCTTCTTCTGCGGCAGCAACCGAGCACTGCCTCCCCCGCTCACATCTCGGCCTTCTTCCACGACAGCAGCTCGGCAGGGCCACCGCCAATCTCCTCTGGGCCTTCTTCCATGGCATTGAGCGGTGCGTCTTCAATTACATATACTTCATCAGATGTGGATTGGTGCTGCCTTGACATCACACCAATTCGAGCAAGGAGGACTGTGCGGAAGGATCCTTCATCCACGATAGCTTCTTGGATTAAGGCTGCAACGACCTTCAGCGCAATTCCTCTGTCTCCACTGACCTTGAGCAACGTCCAGAACGCTCATGAACTTATGAATGATAAGTGGACTTCACAGGTGAACACGAAAGTGGTGCAGACAGACGAGAAGGGAACTTCCTCCTGCAAACAAAAGAAAGCACTGCAACACAAGGTAAGAAGCAC
Source organism: Triticum aestivum (assembly GCF_018294505.1). Lineage (NCBI taxonomy): Eukaryota > Viridiplantae > Streptophyta > Magnoliopsida > Poales > Poaceae > Triticum > Triticum aestivum. The sequence continues at coordinate 399,875,363 of NC_057812.1, read as the reverse complement.
ACTTCCTCAACTATCTCGGTTTACTTATTCCAGACAAAGCAGTACACGCAATCCAGTATGCCTCCAAAAAAGATGCAGTGCGGTTACTTTAGTTCGCCGTGAAAAATGCAGTGCGCTTGCTCGGTTATGCAGTACGATTGTATAGGTTCACTATGGACAATGATGCAGTGCTGTTACTTCAGTTCACCATGTGGGATGGTGTAGTCCGTGTGCATTAGTTCGCAGTACCCTTCCAAACACATTGCAGTGCGTATGATTCAGTTCATTTTACCTGACAATGTAGCTTGGCCATTTTCGAAGGAAATGGCGTTCAGTAGATACAAAATGCGGCGCATAATTGACAACCCAGGAAACAACAACTTTCAGAAGAGTAAAGCTTCTTCTGAAAGAGACACTAGCTAGGTTACCCCTGAGATTCCTTGAGGATTCTTCACGACAACAAGCATGGTGCAATACTCTCCGAAAGAAGATTCTTTCCAGGAAGAAGAGGTAGTCGAAGATGACGATGATGTTACCTTCATGTGGGAGGGCACTCACCGACAGGATGATGAAGATGAGGACGATGAACCAATAACAGTTCTCAACCCAGAGTACAAGCATGAGTTCACTACATTTAAACAGCATGTCCGAACAGACAATGATGATGCTGTTGAACATGATGTTGCAGCAGATGATGATTATGATGCTGTGCCGCTGCTCCAAAAATTTCAAGCCAATCCAGTGAGACATCGCCACAACACTGGATTACCACCGCATCCACCCGCTGCACCACAAAAACAGAGCTTAGCGTCCACCTGCTGCACCGAAAAACAGAGCTCCGAGTAGACCTGCTGCATCCACTTCGACACTGCGACCACCAAGCGTGCCTCGGTCAAAAGTCAACAACAGGTACAAATCCTCCTCACTATTTCCGCCTACATAGATCTGCTATAACCCCACCATGGCCAATACAACCCGGTGAGCTGCAAACGCCGTAGGATGAACGACATTACACACATGTAAGTTTATGTCCTGAAAAAAATATTTGCGGTATATTCAGATAACATTGCAGTGCACACTGATATTTCTTGTGAGGTTTGGCCTAACATGTAATACAGTTGATTCTTCTGAAAACTTAGGAACGTTGCGGTGCTTTATTAAACTCGTATGCACTCCTCGTAATTAAACAGAACATAACACTTTGTCTCATAGAGCATTGCACTTGATGCAGGATAAGAACATGCCATTGAACCACATACCTACCGCTGGAGTGAAGTTCACCACGTACGACAAAGCATGGGACTTTTATAACACTTATGCAAGATATGCAGGGTTTGGCATACGCAAGAGGGCAAAACACAAGATAAATGCCTACATTTTCTACTCAAGAGAAGGGACGCACAAGCAGACTGTGTCAGATTATGACCGGAAAAATGAGAAGACATCAAAAAGGATTGTCTGCAAGGCAAAAATTAGAGTCAAAAAGAGGAAGGATGGCAAATTTGTGATAGAGATGGTTGAACTCAACCACAATCACAAGATGCTGGAAAGCCCCAGGATGCTTTTGCACATGCGCTCGCACAAAAGAGACGATCCTTTGATTGACCAGTTGGTGAAAGACATGCAGCTGGACAACCACACACACGCACAGATGATGTCAACCCTGTCATGTATGTTCGGTGGTCTGTAGTACATGGGACATACTTGCCGAGACTAGGTCAATAAGTAAGCACGTCACAGAGCATATCACTTGAGCATTTTGTTGGTAATTATTTCCTGTTTGATGAGATGAGTTTGCATTGTGTTTGAAATGTAGGAAATAGAAGTTTGCTAGGGAAGAGTCCCAAGATGACATCAAGAAACTTCTGGATTTCTTTGAGAAGATGCAGAAGATAAACCCAGAGTTCTTCTATGATTATGACGTTGATGCAGATAATCGTGTAAGAAATGTCTTTTGGGCCAATGCAAGTTGCAAAGGATCATATGAAGATTTTGGAGACTGCGTTACAATTGACACAACATATAAAACTAACAAATTCCACATGCCACTGCGAGTCTTCGTGGGAGTGAACCATCACCTACAGAGCACCATATTTGTTGTTGCCCTCGTGTGAGATGAAACAATACTGTCGTTTGAGTGGGTTTTCAAAACATTCCTGAGGTGTATGAACAACAAGCCGCCAATCTGCATGCTCACAGGTACAAAAATGCAACACATGTATACTTACGTTTGTTTCGTACACATCTATTTCTTCTGTCTTTCTTACACACAAACAACTTAATAAAAAACACTATTTGTGCCTTCTCAGACCAATGTTCTTCGATGAAGGTAGCATTTAAAACTATCCTCCTAGATACATTACATAAGTTGTGCCAGTGGCATATCATGAAGAAGTATAAAGACCACCTCGCCTTGATGTTTAAGGCGCACGAGAAACTCAAGGATGACCTCACTTGTAACGCCCTCGATGCGGCTATATCTCCCATGTGTCGAAGCACGACTTAGAGGCATAACCGCATTGAAAGCAATGTCGCAAGTGAGGTAATCTTCGCAAACAACCCATGTAATACAATAAGGGAAAAGATACATAGTTGGCTTACACTCGCCACTTCACACAATTACATGAATAAAGCATTACATCATCCAAATACACTCAAGGTCCGACTACGGAACCAAAATAAAAGAAGACTACCCCAAATGCTACACAGATCCCCGATCGTCCTGACTGGGCTCCACTACTGATCAACTGGAAACAGAATAACATAAAGGACAAGATCTTCATCGAGCTCCTCCTTGAGCTCGGTTGCGTCACCTGCACGATAACATCGGCACATGCAAACTGGTTTTGGAAGTATCTGTGAGTCACGGGACTCAGCAATCTCACACCCTCGCGATCAAGACTATTTAAGCTTATAGGAAGAGTAACATGTATGAGGTGGAACTGCAGCAAGCGACTAGCATATATGGTGGCTAACATATGCAAAAGAGAGCAAGAAGAGAAGGCAAAGCACGATCGAGAAACTATGATCAAGAAGTGATCCTAGAACAACCTACGTCAAGCATAACTTCAACACCGTGTTCACTTCCCAAACTCCGCCGAGAAGAGACCATCACGGCTACACACGCGGTTGATGTATTTTAATTAAGATCAACTTCAGGTTTTCTACAACCGGACATTAACAAATTCCCATCTGCCCATAACCACGGGCACGGCTTTCGAAAGTTCAAAACCTGCAGGGGTGTCCCAACTTAGCCCATCACAAGCTCTCACGGTCAATGAAGGATATTCTATCTAGCGGGAAGACCCGATCAGACTCGGAATCCCGGTTACAAGACATTTCGACAATGGTAAAACAAGACCAGCAAAGCCACCCAGATGTGCCGACAAATCCCGATAGGAGTTGCACATATCTCGTTCTCAGGGCACACCGGATGAGCCAGATGTCGGGTAAGCCAGCCCAGAGTTGCCCCTGGTAGCCTCTGATATCGCTCAGTTTGGACCAACACTTAGAGAAGCACTGGCCCGGGGGGGTTAAAATAAGATGAGCTTTGAGCCGGCCGACCCAAGGGAAAGAAAAAGGCTAGGTGGCAAATGGTAAAACCAATGTTGGGCCTTGCTGGAGGAGTTTTATTCAAGGCGAACTGTCAAGGGGTTCGCATTATAACCCAACCGCGTAAGGAACGCAAAATCCGGGAACATAATACCAATATGACGGAAACTAGGGCGGCAGGAGTGGAACAAAACACCAGGCATAAGGCTGAGCCTTCCACCCTTTACCAAGTATATAGATGCATTAATTAAATAAGAGATATTGTGATATCCCAACAAAAATATCCATTTTCCAAACATGGAACAAGCTCCAATCTTCACCTGCAACTAACAATGCTATAAGAGGGGCTGAGCAGAGCGGTAACATAGCCAAACAACGGTTTGCTAGGACAAGGTGGGTTAGAGACTTGGCTTAACAATATGGGAGGCATGATAAGCAAGTGGTAGGTATCGTAGCATAGGCATAGCAAAAGAGCGAGCAACCAACAAGCAAAGATAGAAGTGATTTCGAGGGTATGGTCATCTTGCTTGAAATCCCGCAAGGAAGAAGAACGAGTCCACGAAGAAGACAAACGGACGTAGTCAACGGATCCTCACAAACGCAACGTTACCGGAACCAACACGAAGAAGCAACACCGGAAAGGAGCAAACAACATAGTAAACAGCCACTACAACAACATGGCATGATGCACAACAAGTATGATGTATGTCCGGTTTAAAGAGGGCATGACATGGAAAAGTGCAACAAACAACACTACAAATTAAGTGGAGCTCAATATGCAACGGAAGTTATTTTGTTCGATCTCGTTTACGTACCCAGCAATATTAAATGTTGTAAAACATGGCAAGAGGGTGAAGCAAAGTAAAACTACCTATCTAGCCAAGTTTAAATGAGGCCGGAACAACAAAACAACAAGTCCGGAAACTCCTCATGTGCATATTTTTGGTTTGGTACTGATCTTCCCTAAACACAATTTTAGAGTTGTTAAACATGCAAAGAGATGCCACCATGTTAAACTATGCAAAATTCTACCACATTTACATATAAAGTTTATTTGAAACCGAGCTACGGTTATTTAGTTATGAATTAAAGCATGGCATAGGGGCAAATTAAAGCAAACAAAAATTTAGAAATTTTAAACATGATTGAAAATGGCATATTATTGATCTACACAAAATTCTAAGCAAGTTTCATATATTAAGTTTTTACATATGAAGCATTATTCATAAGTTATTATATGCATAAAGACTAGGGGTTTTTCTGTAAAACCGTTAGCTTTGGAATATTGGCAAAATTCGCAAGGCCAGGGAAAAAATATAGCGGGCCAAAACAGAGGCTGGCCCAACATGAGAAAAGAAAAACAAGAGGGCGCTGGAGCTGGCCTCACCATGGGCCAAGGCCCGTGAAGGCTGGCAGGCTCGCAGCGGGGGCTGGGCCGGAGGAGCCAGTGAGTAGCTGGGCCACAGCAGGAAAGGAGGCCGGCCCACGCAGCTGGCCAGCGCGGTCAACGCGTGGATGGACCGGGCGAGCTCCGCTCGCGCGATCTAACGAAGCATACAACAGCGGTAGGGGATTGCAGCGGCGGACTTGCCGCGAGGGGAACCGGGAAGCAGGGCAGTGTCTTGCAAGAGACTTGATGTAGGCTTCGGCGGGAATGAAGGGAGGCAGCGTGGGGCAGACCGGACTTGAGGAGGTCATCGTCCATGGCGTCAGGCGTCCTGGTGGCTTCTGCGCTCGAAGCAGGAGAGCTGGCGCACGGTTGGACTTGCAAGGAAGCGGCGGCGGCAGGAACTTGGCATAGGACGGCGGATCCGGAAGATGGTGTGGCGGCGCGAGGGCGTCCCTCCCTGGAACGAGGCGGAGGCGACGGGAGGAGAAGTGGTGCAGAGGAGGCTCTGTTCTGGTGCTCGGACTGGTCGAAGACGAGTCCTGAAGGCCGGCGTCCATGCATCGGGGCGGCGTGCTCCTCGTTCCCTGCAGCGACGGAGCTTGTGGACTTGTGTTCATGGGCGGTCCAGGGGTACCTAAGAGAGAGGAAGAACTACATGAGAGAGAGGGAGACCGAGGAGGAAAGGGAATAAGAAGGAGCAGGGGAGGCAGGCGCGCTCGGGTGCAGCAGATCGAGCAGCTCGATCGGGAGGCGCGCTGGCTTCAGGTGAAGCTCTGGTTGGTGGGATAGGATTGAGAGGAGGAGGGGCTTGCTGGTTGGGTGGATCGGGGTGGATCCCGATGGGGATTTGGGAGAAGAGTGCGGCGGCGGCGGCAGGGACAAGTCCCCTAATTTCTAGGGTTTGACCAAAATGGACTGGGGGTGGACGAATATATACACCACGGGTTAGGTTAGGGGCTATCTCGTCCCTCCGATCAAAATCAGACGGTCAGGAACAATAGGCTAGGGAGTCCAAATAAGAAAACGGAGACGTTTTGTAGATGTTTGGGGATGATCCGGACACAGTGGTAACGACTATCCGGGTCGGGTCCGGGACAGATTTCGGACGCGCACGGGAGGAGGTCCGCGGGCTGACGAGAGAGGTTAGGTAGGGCCTGGCGGTGAGAGGTAGTGCATAAGGCAAAGGGCTGAGAAGATAGAAGAGGAGAGGCCCGGCGACTGTTTTCGGAGACCGAAAACGTCCGACGTTAGACCGACTATATTGCCGCTTTAGTTATCCGTTGGGGCATCAAACGAACTCCGAATGCGAAAAAAATTGGCAGGCGTCCTACCTACACTATAACAAGACCACATGCCAACTTTCATCCCATTCCGAGAACATTTTTCGGCCACTATAAAATAATATTTCGGACATGCCGCAGGCGCGAGCAAGTGTGTCTGGGCTCAGAACGGAAAACGAACGGAACTGGGAGACCCAGACGGATGCAAGTTTGAAAACATGATGATGCAATGCGGATGATGATATGGCAAGATGCAACGCGCAAGCAAAAGACATGGCAATAACAATGAATAACTAGAAGACACCTGGCACATTGGTCTCGGGGCATCACAACACTCCACCACTACGAGAGGATCTCGTCCCGAGATCTAGAATGGAACCGGAGGGAAACGGAAGAGGAAGAGAAAAGGTAAAACTAAGTTGCTTCTTTGACAAACGAGTGAAACCAAGGAACCTTGCGAGGTTGAACAAATTTGAGAAAGAACACAACGAAGGTGAATAAGGTCGAAAACACTCCTTTAGAAAAGAGTAACAAAGAACATTGCGAAAAAAACCTTGAGGTTGAAGGGCAAGATAAATATTGAAACCACTCCGGTTGAAACAAGATAGAAAAAAATTAAGAATGATATAATTTGGGCAGCATTCCGACTGAAAAGAAAAGGAATTAAATAAGAACTTGATAAGAAGAGAAGATACTTGATGAAATCACAACACACTACCTCCGGAACCATTGAATGAATGGAACAAGGGGTAAGAAAGATCTCAGACAGCACTCTGGTTGAAAAGAGAAGCAAGGCTTGATAAGGCGAAAAGAACTTGAGCAAAAAGGGCACAACACTCTGGTTAAATGGATAGGCATGAAAAGAACATGATCTTTGACAAAACGAGATGATGGGTGAAAAGAACAACATCGCAATGCCTCCGGAACAAAATAATAGGAGTTGGATCATTGGAAAGAAAAGAGTTGAGAAGAAAATGACATCTTCTACCACAAAAGAGTTTGAAAAGGCATCTTTAGGAGAAGGGTCGAACAGAGTTGTTGGAACACCAACAACGAAAAGAATATGCTTGATATGGTCTTATGGAATACATCTCAAATTATGAGGTGACAACCTGCCACTCACGGGAAAGAATTTGATTGATAAGAACAAGGAGACGAGAACTTATTTCACCCGTAGGATAAATGAAGAACTTGGATCATATATGAGCAACATAAATAGCGACAATCCTTAGGAGAAGCTTTAGGTGAAGTATAGCCCAAGATGACTCCAACGAAGAGGTTGATGGATTTAAGATATCTCAATCTTGACAACATGTGAATCATGAACCATATAGGGGAAATCATCAAGAATGACATAACACCACCTCAAATGATACGGTATAACGAAATGGACTTCAGATTGCAAGATGAAGAATGCTTGAGCTCCTCTGAAAATAATCTCGATGGACACTTCGAGAAGGAATTATGTCCTTGATGAACCAACATGTAGAGCCTCCATGACGAACTCCGGTAATAAAAGAAATGATCAAACGACATGAAAGAGAAGTTGAAACACAAGGTGAAGACTTGCAATGATTAGATGGATCTTCATGATGAGAAAATTGAGAGAGCTTGGAACTCCGGGAAAAGAAAAGATAAAGCATTTCGAACCGAGAATGTGATAAGATGAACCTCCGGAATAAGGAATTAATCACTTGGATGAAAACAAGAATAAGAATTATGTTACGCGTATCCTTCACCAATTTAAATTGATGACAAGCAACATATTGCATACAACTTATTCTCGTAGAAAGGATTAAGATAGATATAGCGTCAACTTGGAAAGGTCTTCAACGAACCACCGGTAGGATTGAAACAACGAATAAATTGATATGATACACGAAGGAAGAAGAATCTTGAACGAACCACCATAGGAATTGCAAATGAACGAATAAAAGATAACGAAACACCGGGAAGAATTGAAAATGAACGAAGAAGCTAGAGGGGATTTAGATACATGAGAACGAAGAGATCACGAGCTGATAAGAGAATACTTGAATGATGCGCCAGTAAGATTTAGAGAAAGAGAGCTGAAAGCTGAGAATGAATAAATCCGAAATGATGGCCTTCAGAGGCACAAACTGAAAAGACTCCTGAATTGCTCCAGATGGGTGAAAAGAATACTCACAAACAATTATGAGACGATGGCATCAAGCTAGAACTGAGAATCTTCACGAGAACGGATATGATATGGAGGAAAAAAATTCGTCTTCGGTCTTCAAAATCTGAGAATGACGACGATAAACACCACCAAGAATTATTTAGACACCCCGGAAGAATCAAAACGAAGTGGTTAAGTCAACGATGAAAATAATTTGACAGATTTTGGAGAAAGACATTTGACTGATGATAAATAATTCTTACGTCAAACTTTGAAAAAAATTTGAGGATATCTCCGGGAAAATAAGAAGAGTCAGGTAAGATCTTTGGAAAAGACCTCTGGGTTAGGGCCCACTCAAAAGAAACACCGTTGAAAAGATTACTTGAAAAGGAGATAGCACCGGTTGAAATAAACGGCTTGAATGAGAAAACATCCTCGAAAAAAAAGCTTGAACGAAAGCAGAGTGAACACATGAATCTTCGAGATATCCTGAGCACTCCGGAAGAATTGAATATCGAGAAATGAAATATTATGAGGTGCATCGGTATGAGAAGGCATTTGAAACGAGGGAAGGATATGATCAACAAAGCTTGAATTAGTTCCACCGAAGAAGAAAGAGAATGAATAATGATGAACTTGAGGTTCTGTTAGAATCTTCATGAGAATCAATGGATAAGAACCTTGACGGAAAAGAATGGAGAGACCTCCCATCAATAAAAGGATACTTGAATAAGAAATCTGAGTCCTTTAAGAAAAAGGGTGGGAGCGTGGGAAAAACAAAGACAACTAGGAGACGGATGAAACAAACACCGTTGAGAAGAACTGATAATTGATCTCGCTGATGTTGAAATGATCGGAACCACTTGAAGAGAAAACACGCCGGTTGAAAAGGATTGACACGACAAACTCGATGATCGAGAATAATTAGTGTACACATCGGGGTATGAGAACACCGCTTAGGAAAAGCTATGGAATCAACATTTGACTTCGAAGCAACTCGAATACCACAACTCAAAACAAAAACAAAGGATTGGCTTGCAAAATAAGCCGGAACAAACATATGATAGAGATTTCGCCCGAAGTTTTTGTGGTGGGGCCTACACGGGCTCGATCGTACAGCACCATCATGTACAAGGCAGTGCACATGACATACGAAGCGTCCCTGAGTCGGCATAGCCAAGGACTCTTTAAGACACAACGAGACCACTGTAAAACCAACCGTGGATAGGTGGACCACTAGACGTCGAACCCCAATTTCATATCATACATCTGTCAGAAAGATATCCTAAGAGCTACTTGAATTCCCACTTATGAAACTCCCGAGCCTTTCCGGTTATGCAATCAGGTGTTGGGGATACAGGGGAAGCATAATATCTCACCCAAAACTAACAAATCCTACATCCAGCTGTATCCATCCTTCAACACATAACCAAGAAACCTTCGGAAATTGTCTACCTCAACCTTTGAAAAGCATCCGTTATACGAGTTATGGCAATACTCCCGAACTCCCGCCCCAGTACTGGGTGGCGTTGAGGTTATCTCACCAACAACTGCATAAAAGAGATTTTCGATGTCGGCGAACTAAACTCAGGTATTCCAGAATTGCAACGATAAAATTGTGACGACAACACCTCGGAGCTCAACTCCCCGGGACACTGCCACAACCCCTAAATGACAGGAGGCACCAAGAACAATGTTCTCATCACAAAACCATCAGAGCGATTCCAATATACCCGCGTGATCCTAATTTTTTTTAGTGAAATTTGAGAAGAGAAGAGTCAAAACTCTACGTCAGGATGCCTCACCAGAGCGACGAAGGGACTGAGGAGTAAAAAGAATTCCTAACTCTCCGATAAATATTATCCTAAATGACTCAAAACATTTTTCTAGACTCAACAACTCCAGCGATTCCATCAAGCAGGGGGCTCCTAAGGTCGGGGAAGGCTCTAATACCAACTTGTAAGGCCCTCGATGCGGCTATATCTCCCACGTGTCGAAGCACGACTTAGAGGCATAACCGCATTGAAAGCAATGTCGCAAGTGAGGTAATCTTCGCAAACAACCCATGTAATACAATAAGGGAAAAGATACATAGTTGGCTTACACTCGCCACTTCACACAATTACATGAATAAAGCATTACATCATCCAAATACACTCAAGGTCCGACTACGAAACCAAAATAAAAGAAGACTACCCCAAATGCTACATAGATCCCCGATCGTCCCGACTGGGCTCCACTACTGATCAACTGGAAACGGAACAACATAAATGATAAGATCTTTATCGAGCTCCTCCTTGAGCTAGGTTGCGTCACCTGCACGATAACATTGGCACCTGCAAACTGGTTTTGGAAGTATCTGTGAGTCACGAGGACTTAGCAATCTCACACCCTCGCGATCAATACTATTTAAGCTTATAGGAAGGGTAACATGTATGAGGTGGAACTGCAGCAAGCGACTAGCATATATGGTGGCTAACATACACAAAAGAGAGCGAGAAGAGAAGGCAAAGCACGATCGAGAAACTATGATCAAGAAGTGATCTTAGAACAACCTACGTCAAGCATAACTCCAACACCGTGTTCACTTCCCGGACTCCGCCGAGAAGAGACCATCATGGCTACACACACGGTTGATGTATTTTAATTAAGATCAACTTCAGGTTTTCTACAACTGGACATTAACAAATTCCCATCTGCCCATAACCGTGGGCACGGCTTTGGAAAGTTCAAACCCTGCAGGGGTGTACCAACTTAGCCCATCACAAGATCTCACGGTCAACGAAGGATATTCCTTCTAGCGGGAAGACCCGACCAGACTTGGAATCCCGGTTACAAGACATTTTGGCAATGGTAAAACAAGACCAGCAAAGCCACCCAGATGTGCCGATAAATCCCGATAGGAGCTGCACATATCTCGTTCTCAGGGCACACCGGATGAGCCAGACGTCGGATAAGCCAGCCCAGAGTTGCCCCTGGTAGCCTCGGACATCGCTCAGTTTGCACCAACACTTAGAGAAGCACTGGCCCGTGGGGGTTAAAATAAGATGACCCTTGAGCCGGCCGACCCAAGGGAAAGAAAAAGGCTAGGTGGCAAATGGTAAAACCAATGTTGGGCCTTGCTGGAGGAGTTTTATTCAAGGCGAACTGTCAAGGGGTTCCCATTATAACCCAACCGTCTAAGGAACGCAAAATCCAGGAACATAATACCGATATGACGGAAACTAGGGCGGCAAGAGTGGAACAAAATAGCAGGCATAAGGCCGAGCCTTCCACCCTTTACCAAGTATATAGATGCATTAATTAAATAAGAGATATTGTGATATCCCAACAAAAATATCCATGTTCCCAACATGGAACAAGCTCCAATCTTCACTTGCAACCAACAACGCTATAAGAGGGGCTAAGCAGAGCGGTAACATAGCCAAACAACGGTTTGCTAGGACAAGGTGGGTTAGAGACTTGGCTTAACAATATGGGAGGCATGATAAGCAAGTGCTAGGTATCGTAGCATAGGCATAGCAAAAGAGCGAGCAACCAACAAGCAAAGATAGAAGTGATTTCGATGGTATGGTCATCTTGCCTGAAATCCCGCAAGGAAGAAGAACGAGTCCACAAAGAAGACAAACGGATGTAGTCAACGGATCCTCACAAATGCAACGTTACCGGAACCAACACGAAGAAGCAACACTGGAAAGGAGCAAACAACATAGTAAACAACCACTACAACAACATGGCATGATGCACAACAAGTATGATGTATGTCCGGTTTAAAGAGGGCATGGCATGGCAAAGTGCAACAAACAACACTACAAATTAAGTGGAGCTCAATATGCAACGGAAGTTATTTAGTTCGATCTCATTTACGTACCCAACAATATTAAATGTTGTTAAACATGGCAAGAGGGTGAAGCAAAGTAAAACTACCTATCTAGTCAAGTTTAAATGAGGCCGGAACAACAAAACAACAAGTCCGGAAACTCCTCATGTGCATATTTTTGGTTTGGTACTGATCTGCCCTAAACACAATTTTAGAGTTGTTAAACATGCAAAGAGATGCCACCATGTTAAACTATGCAAATTTCTATCCCATTTACATATAAAGTTTATTTGAACCGAGCTACGGTTATTTAGTTATGAATTAAAGCATGGCATAGGGGCAAATTTAAAGCAAACAACAATTTAGACATTTTAAACATGATTGAAAATGGCATATTATTAATCTACACAAAATTCTAAGCAAGTTTCATATATTAAGTTTTTACATATGAAGCATTATTCATAAGTTATTATATGCATGAAGACTAGGTTTTTTTTTGTAAAACCGTTAGCTCTGGAATATTGGCAAAATTCGCAGGGCCAGGGAAAAAATATAGCGGGCTGAAACAGAGGCTGGCCCAACATGAGGAAAGAAAAACAAGAGGGCGCCGGAGCTGGCCTCACCATGGGCCAAGGCCCGTGAAGGCTGGCAGGCTCGCAGCGGGAGCTGGGCCGGAGGAGCCTAGGAGTAGCCAGGCCGCAGCGGGAAAGGAGGCCGGCCCACACAGCTGGCCAGCGCGGTCAACGCGCGGCTGGACCGGGCGAGCTCCTCTCGCGCGATCTAACGAAGCAGACAGCAGCGGTAGGGGACTGCAGCAGCGGACTTGCCGCGAGGGGAACCGGGCAGCAGGGCGGTGTCTTGCGAGAGACTTGGCGTAGGCTTCGGCGGGAATGAAGGGAGGCAGCGCGGGGCGGACTAGACTTGAGGAGGTCGTCGTCCATGGCGCCAGGCATCCTGGTGGCTTCTGCGCTCGAAGCAGGAGAGGTGGCGCGCGGTTGGACTTGCAAGGAAGCGGCGGCAGCAGAAACTTGGCGGAGGACGGCGGATCCAGAAGATGGTGCGGTGGCGCGAGGGTGTCCCTCCCTGGAACGAGGCGAAGGCGATGGGAGGAGAAGTGGTGCAGAGGAGGCTCTGTTCTGGTGCTCGGACTGGTCGAAGATGAGTCCTGAAGGCTGGCGTCCATGCATCGTGGCGGCGTGCTCCTCGTTCCCTGCAGTGATGGAGCTTGTGGACTTGCGTTCATGGGCAGTCCAGGGGTACCTGAGAGAGAGGAGGAATGGCATGAGAGAGAGGGAGACCGAGGAGGAAAGGGAATAAGAAGGAGCAGGGGAGGCAGGCGCGCTCGGGTGCAGCAGATCGAGCAGCTCGATTGGGAGGCGCGCTGGCTTCAGGTGAAGCTCTGGTTGGTGGGATAGGATTGAGAGGAGTAGGGGCTCGCTGGTTGGGTGGATCGAGGTGGATCCCGATGGGGATTTGGGAGAAGAGTGCGGCGGCGGCGGCAGGGACAAGTCCCCTAATTTCTAGGGTTTGACCAAAATGGACTGGGGGTGGACGAATATATACACCACGGGTTAGGTTAGGGGCTATCTCATCCCTCCGATCAAAATCAGACGGTCAGGAAAAATAGGCTAGGGAGTCCAAATAAGAAAACGGAGACGTTTTGTAAATGTTTGGGGATGATCCGGACACAGCGGTAACGACTGTCCGGGTCGGGTCCGGGACAGATTTTGGACGCGCGCGGGAGGAGTTCCGCGGGCTGACGAGAGAGGTTAGGTAGGGCCTGGCGGTGAGAGGTAGTGCAGAAGGCAAAGGGCTGAGAAGATAGAAGAGGAGAGGCCTGGCGACTATTTCCGGAGACCGAAAACGTTCGACGTTAGACCGACTATATTGCCGCTTTAGTTATCCGTTGGGGCGTCAAACGAACTCCGAATGCGACGAAAATTGACAAGCGTCCTACCTACACTATAACAAGACCGCATGCCAACTTTCATCCCATTCGGAGAACATTTTTCGGCCACTATAAAATAATATTTCGGACATGCCGCAGGCACGTGCAAGTGTGTCTAGGCTCAGAACGGAAAACGGACGGAACTGGGAGACCTGGACGGATGCAAGTTTGAAAACATGATGATGCAATGCGGATGATGATATGGCAAGATGCAATACGCAAGCAAAAGACATGGCAACAACAGCGAATAACTAGAAGACACCTGGCACATCGGTCTCGGGGCGTCACATCACTGCAGTGCCGAACCACCCACTAATGTCGTTAGAATTTGAACAGGCATCACTACTACAGGATGATGCTAACACGACACTACGATTAGAGACCCTTCGACGAAACTGTGTGCGATGCAATAATTGCAAACCGTGGTGTAAAAACCCATCAAAAAAGGCGCAAAACATTTGCGATGTTGGGTGCATCAAACACAGTTCAGATTTTAGTTGTGTGTGCGATTCAGGGCATACTGTTCAGTTCAATTAACCATTTTCAATGAGGAGGAACAAAAGAAACGGGCAGCTAGATGAAGGTGTGTGCGATGTACATCATACGGTTCACTTGGATGGACTGTTTGTGATTAGGCAACACAAAAGAAACAGTCAGCCAGATCAAGGTGTGTGTGATGTACATCACACACTTCACTCGGATGAACTGTTTGTGATTAGCAACACAAAAGAAACGGTCAGCCAGATCAACGTGTGTGCGATGTACGACATGTGGTTCACCCGGATGAACTGTTTGCATTGAGACATGAGAACAGAAACGGTTCAATATAACAAATACCATAAATATTGCAAGGTTCAAACTCAAAGATTACAACGCCCAAATTCAAACATTGCAAGTTGCATCATTTCTGAACAGGGATCAGCCCCTGACAAGTCATGTTTGGGTTTGACACAATAACTCCCAATTTCTTTGCCATATGCTCTACCAAAATGAAGTTTGGCATTTTTGGAGGCACTTCCAGTCCACAGTACCAGTCGGCTCTGATAATCATACCATTTATCTTTCCTAATTAAATGCGTGTTCAACCTCAATACCCTCAGCACCTTTGCTCTGGCAAGAAAGAACCTGGCGAGTATAATCTCCGGTCCTGCATAAGATTATAGTTAATTATCCTCAATGGCATACCGAAAGATCTTCCACTAGTGAAAAAGTGCATGCCATTGAAGAGATTAATGTTTTTAGTGGAAAGATGGATGAGCTTATGAAACTATTTGCTAGCAAGAGTTCTCCTATTGATCCGAATGATATGCCTTTGTCTAATTTGATTGAAAATAATAATGCATCTATAGATGTGAATTTTGTTGGTAGGAACAATTTTGGTAATAATGCGTATAGAGGTAATTTTAATCCTAGGCCTTTTCCTAGTAATTCCTCTAATAATTATGGTAATTCCTACAACAATTCTTATGGAAATTATAATAAGATGCCCTCTGAATTTGAGAATAGTATTAAAGAATTTATGAGTTTGCAAAAGAATTTCAATGCTTTGATCAAAGAAAAATAGCTCAAGATTGATGATTTCGCTAGGAACATGAATATAATTTCTCTTGTTGTTGATTCTTTGAAACTTAGATCTATTCCACCCAAGCATGGTATCAATGAGTCTCTCAAAGCCATGAAAATTTCCATTGATGAGTGCAAACAATGAACCATTAAGATGCGTGCTAAAAAGATTGGTTTATTAAAGCATGTTATTCTAGTTTCCATGAAAATAATGATGAATATCTTAAAGTGATTGATGTGACTCCTATTGAATCTTTGTTTTCCAATATAAATCTTGATAAATATGGGACTGGAGATGCGTCAACTTTAGTTAGAAGGTGTCCCAATGATTCGGAGTTTTTAGATCTTGATGCAAAATTTGGTAAAAGTGGGATTGGAGAGGTCAAAACTTTAAGTAGCAATGAACCCACTCTTTTGGATTTCAAGGAATTTAATTATGATAATTGGTCTTTAATAGATTATATTTCCTTGTTTCAGTCCATGTTGAATTCTCCTCATGCTTATAATCAAAACAAAGCCTTTACTAAACATATCGTTGATGCTATGATGAAATCTTTTGAAAAAAAGCTTGAATTGGAAGTTTTTATCCCTAGAATACTTTATGATGAGTGGGAACCTACTATTAAGATTGAGATTAAAGATTATTAATGCCATGCTTCGTGTGATTGGGGTGCTAGTGTTTCCACGATTCGAAAAACTCTTTGTGATGTGTTAGGCTTCCGTGAATTTGATGATTGTTCTTTAAATTTTCATCTTGCAGATTCCAGTATTAAGAAACCTATGGGAAGAGTTAATGATGTTATTATTGTTGCAAATAGGAATTATGTGCCCGTAGATTTCATTGTTCTTGACATAGATTGCAATCCTACATGTCCTATTATTCTTGGTAGACCTTTCCTTAGAACTATTGGTGCAATTATTGATATGAAAGCAGGAAACATTAGATTTCAATTTACGTTAAGGAAAGGCATGGAACACTTTCCAAGAAAGGAAATTAAGTTACCTTCTGAATCTATTATGAGAGCCACTTATGGATTGCATGCCAAAGATGATAATATCTAGACCTATTCGTGTTTTATGCCTAGCTAAGGGCGCTAAACAATAGCGCTTGTTGGGAGGCAACCCAATTTTATTTTTAGTTTTTTCTTTTTAGGTTCTATTTTGCATTAAATAATTCATATAGCATTTGGGTAGATGTGGTTTTGTGTTTTAATTAGTGTTTGTGCCAAATAAGACCTTCGGGATAGCTTACAGTGATGTTGATTTGATCTTGCTGAAAAACAGAAACTTTTGCGTTCAGGAAAACAATTATCATTTTTAAAATCAGCGTGATAAAATATTTATTATTTTTTCAGAAGATTAATAAAAAAATTTCTTAGGTCGTCCTAATTTTTCAGAATTTTTGGAGTTACTGAAGCATTTGAAATTTCCAGATTGCTACAGACTGTTCTGTTTTTGACAGATTCAGTTTTCTATGTGTTGTTTGCTTATTTTGATGAATCTATGGCTAGTATCGGCGGGTATGAACCATGGAAAAGTTGGAATACAGTAGATATTACACCAATATAAATAAATAATGAGTTCACAACAGTAACAAAAGTGGTGATTTATTTTCTTATACTAACGGAGCTTATGAGATTTTCTGTTGAGTTTTGTGTTGTGAAGTTTTCATGTTTTGGGTAAGGATTTGATGGAGTATGGAATAAGGAGTGGCAAGAGCCAAAGCTTGGGGATTCCCAAGGCACCCCAAGGTTATATTCAAGGATACCAAGAGCCTAAGCTTGGGGATACCCCGGAAGGCATCCCCTCTTTCGTCTTCGTCTATCGGTGACTTCACTTGAGGCTATATTTTTATTCACCACATGATATGTGTTTTGCTTGGAGCGTCTTGTATAATTTGAGTCTTTTATTTTTAGTTTGCCACAATCATCCTTGTTGTCCACACCTTTTGATAGAAACATGCTTGAATCATGATTTATTAGAATACTCTATGTGCTTCACTTATATCTTTTGAGCTAGGCAATATTGATGTAGTGCTTCACTTATATCTTTTACAGCATGGTGGTGGTTTTATTTTATAGAAATTGATGAACTCTCATGCTTGACTTATATTATTTTGAAAGTCTCTAAATAGCATGGTAATTTGTTTTGGTTATAAATTTAGTCCTAATATGATATGCATCCAAGAGGGATGTAATAAAAAGTTCCATATAAAGTGCATTGAATACTATGAGAAGTTTGATTCCTTATGATTGTTTTCAGATATAAATATGGTGATATTAGAGTCATACTAGTCAGTAGCTGTGAATTTGAGGAATACTAGTGTTAAAGTTTTTGATTCCCGTAGCATGCACGCATGGTGAACTGTTATGTAATGAAGTCAGAGCATGATTTATTTATTGATTGTCTTCCTTATGAGTGGCGGTCGGGGACGAGAGATGGTATTTTCCTACCAATCTATCCCCCTAGGAGCATGCGTGTAGTACTTCGTTTCGATAACTAATAGATTTTTGCAATAAGTATATGAGTTCTTTATGACTAATGTTGAGTTCATGGATTATACGCACTCTCACCCTTCCACCATTGCTAGCCTCTCTTCTGCTGTGCAACTTTCATCGGTACCATACACCCACGATATACCTTGCTCAAAACATCCACCATACCTACCTATTATGACATTTCCATAGCCATTCCAAGATATATTGCCATGCAATTTTCCACTATTCCGTTTATTATGACACGCTCCATCATTGTCATATTGCTATGCATGATCATGTAGTTGACATCGTATTTGTGGCAAAGCCATCATCCATAATTCTTTCATACATGTCACTCTTGATTCATTGCACATCCCGGTACACCGCCGGAGGCATTCACATAGAGTCATATTTTGTTCTAAGTATCGAGTTGTAATTCTTGAGTTGTAAGTAAATAAAAGTGTGATGATCTTCAATATGAGGAAAGGATGATGGAGACTATGATTTCCCCACAAGTCAGGATGAGACTCTGGACAAAATAAAAAAAGAGGCCAAAAAATGAGAGAAGGCCCAAATAAAAAAATGAGATAAAAGAGAGAAGGGGCAATGCTACTATCCTTTTACCACACTTGCGCTTCAAAGTAGCACCATGATCTTCATGATAGAGAGTCTCATATACTGTCACTTTCATATACTAGTGGGAATTTTTCATTATAGAACTTGGCTTGTATATTCTAATGATGGGCATCCTCAAATTGCCCTAGGTCTTCATGAGCAAGCAAGTTGGATGCACACCCACTTAGTTTCTTTTTGAGCTTTCATAAACTTATAGCTCTAGTGCATCCGTTGCATGGAAATCCCTACTCACTCACATTGATATCTATTAATGGGCATCTCCATAGCCCATTGATACGCCTAGTTGACGTGAGACTATCTCTGAGGGAGTCCGGGATTAGGGGGTCTCCGGACAGCCGAACTATATCCTTTGGCCGGGCTGTTGGACTATGAAGATACAAGACAGAAGACTTCGTCCCGTGTCCGGATGGGACTCTCCTTGGCGTGGAAGGGAAGCTTGGCAATACGGATATGTAGATCTCCTCCTTTGTAACCGACTTTGTGTAACCCTAGCCCCCTCCGGTGTCTATATAAACTGGAGGGTTTAGTCTGTAGGACAACAAACAATCATACCATAGGCTAGCTTCTAGGGTTTAGCCTCTATGATCTCATGGTAGATAAACTCTTGTAATACTCATATCATCAAGATCAATCAAGCAGGACGTAGGGTATTACCTCCATCGAGAGGGCCCGAACCTGGGTAAACATCGTGTCCCCTGCCTCCTGTTACCATCCGCCTTAGACGCACAGTTCGGGACCCCCTACCCGAGATCCGCCGGTTTTGACACCGACATTGGTGCTTTCATTGAGAGTTCCACTGTGCCGTCACCATAAGGCTTGATGGCTCCTTCGATCATCGGTAACAATGCAGTCTAGGGTGAGGTTTTCCTCCGCGGACAGATCATCATATTCGGCGGCTTCGCACTACGGGCCAACTCGCTTGGCCATCTGGAGCAGATCGAGAGCTACTTCGGAAACTTAAACTACACTGCCGACATCCACGAAGACTTGATCTTCGATGAATTCGAGCCCGTGTCAGGTGCGCCGCACAATCACGACGAGCATGACATAACTCTGCCGTCGGAAAGTATTCAGGAGATCGCATCTGCCACTACTCCGGCCCTTAATCTGGAGCAAATTGCGCCATCTGAGGACGGGGGAATAGACCCCTCCATGGAGGCCGCACTCTCAGTGGTGATAGAGCCAGATACTGACTTCACCCCTTACGAGAGCCGTGTTGCCTAACCACTAGATTCGTCTCCAGCCATGGACTCCGAGCTGCCTGCGTCCGTGCCTGTCGAATCCGATTGGGCACCGATCACGAAGTTTACCTCCGCGGATATCTTTCAGCACTCTCCTTTCAGCGATGTGCTAAATTCATTAAGGTCCGTCTCTTTGTCAGGAGAACCTTGGCCGAACTATGTCCAGCTAGGGTGGGATGCGGACGACGAAGAAATTCGCTCCCCACCCACCACCCACTTAGTAGCCACTGTCGACGATTTAACCGACATGCTCGACTTCGACTCCGAAGACATCAACGGTATAGACGATGATGCAGGAGACGAACAGGAACCAGTGCCCACAGGGCACTAGACAGCCACTTCATCACATGACATATACATGGTGGATACACCCAAACAAGGCAATGGTGACGAGACAACGGAAGATGGCCCCTCCAAGAAGCAACCCAAACGCCGACGTCAGTGACGCCGCTCTAAGTCACGCCATAGCAAAAACAGCGATAATAGCGCAAGAGAAAATAACACTCCAGTCGACTCTAGAGGAAACGACAACCACATCGACCCAGCGGCGGAGCACGATGAAACTACAAACGGCGAACATAGTATGGATCCGATGTCCGAACACGGCGATGCCGAGGATAAACCTCATCAAACCCCCTCTAGGGAGGCAAGCAGTCCGGACGAAGATGCACACATCATCCCGGAAATGCACTTGGAACAAGAGAACCTCCGCAGAAGGCTTATTGCCACATCGAGGAGTCTGAAGAAGCAGAAGCAAAGGCTTAAGGCCGCACAAAATATGCTCAACAGCATGTGGAACAAAGTGCTCGACAACGAAGAAAAGTACGGTGGAAGTTACCACACAAAGAGCTATCCAAAGCGCAAGCTATTACCTGAATTCGACGTTGAGGCCTTAGAGCCCACACAGCCGAAGAATACAACGGCCAATCGGCTGGATCAACCACCTTGTGACCGTGATAGAGAGGCTAACAAGGCCACACATAAGTCAACACACGATCTATGTGAGGACTTGCGCCAAAAATCCAGTATGACTAGATCCATCTATGGATCTAGGAAGCGCGCTCCGGCACAAAATCAAATACTACAACCATCCGAACGCCATGATACATCCAAATACAGGGGTGCCACACACCCCCTATGTTTCACTGATGAGGTGCTGGACCACGAATTTCCAGAAGGAATCAAACTAGTGAACATAGAGGCATACGATGGGACCACAGACCCTGGGGTCTGGATTGAGGACTTTATCCTCCATATCCATATGGCTCGCGGAGATGATCTCCACGCCATCAAGTACTTGCCCCACAAGCTTAAAGGACCAGCTCGGCACTGGCTGAAAAGCCTCCCCGAAAACTCAATTGGAAGTTGGGAGGAGCTCGAGGATGCTTTTCGGGCTAATTTTCAAGGGACCTATGTCCGACCCCCGGATGCAGACGATTTAAGTCATATAATTCAGCAGCCCGGAGAGTCAGGCTAAAAGCTTTGGAGCAGGTTTCTCACTAAGAAGAACCAAATCGTCGACTGCCCGAACGCCGAGGCCTTAGCAGCTTTCAAGCACAGCGTCCGAGATGAATGGCTCGCTAGACACCTCAGCCAAGAAAAACCGAGAACAATGGCAGCCCTGACAAGCCTCATGACCCGCTTTTGCGTGGGCGAAGATAGCTGGTTAGCCCGCAGTAGCACCAGCGACCCAAGCACATCCGAAGTCAGGGATGGCAATGGAAAAACCACGACACAGTAAAAACAAGCGTCGAAATAAAGAAGATAGCTTAGATAATACGGTGGTAAATGCCGGATTCAGGGGCTCTCGACCAGGTCAGCGGAACAAGCCTTTCAAAGGCAGCAGAGATGGACCGTCCAGCCTAAAGAAGATTCTAGACAAGCTATGTGAGATTCATGGCACCCCCGATAAACCTGCAAATGACACCCACAGAGAATGTTGGGTCTTCAAGCAGGACGGTAAGCTAAACGCCGAACACAAGGGGAGGGAGACACCAAGCGAGGACGAAGACGAACCTCCCCAGCAAAGCACTGGAGAACAGAAAAAGTTCCCACCAGAGGTTAAAATAGTAAACATGATCCATGTGACAAAGAGGAGAAGAAAACATGCACTCCGAGACATACGCGCCGTAGAGCCCGTCACCCCTAAGCTAAACCCCTGGTTGGCCTGCCCGATCACTTTTGATCACAGGGATCACCCGACAAGCATCCGGCATGAAGGATTGGCTGCCTTGGTATTAGACCCAATAATAAACGGATACTATCTCACACGAGTCCTTATGGACGGCGGAAGTAGTCCAAATCTGATATATCAGGACACAATCCGCAAAATGGGGATAGACCCGACAAAAATAAGCCATAGTAATACTACATTCAAGGGAGTAATACCAGGCCCAGAGGCCCGCTGTACGGGCTCTCTATTACTAGAGGTTGTATTCGGTTCTCCCGACAACTTCCGAAGCGAAAAGTTAACCTTCGACATCGCTCCATTCCAAAGCAGCTATCAAGCACTACTGGGAAGAGCAGCTTTCGCTCATTTTAATGCGGTACCACATTACGCTTCTCTTAAGCTTAAGATGCCGGGTCCACGTGGCACCATCATAGTTAGTGGAAATATTGAGTGTTCTCTACACGCGGAAAAATGTGCGGCAGCTTTAACAGCCGAGCACTAGACGGCCTCACCAACCAGAATAAATGATAGGTCGTCAAGATCGCGGACACGGTTCGACGAGTCCGGCGCAGCACCAGATATACCTGAGATTGGTTTGATGGTTAAACCCTCATAGACAGTACCAGGGGCTTCACGCGTGTAATTAGGACTAGTTCGGCTCAACTTGATTTATCTTGAATTTTAATGGTTTATCTAGAATAACCAATTTTTTTCTTTGGCACGACAACTTTCACCTAAGTTCTTCTCTTTTACAGATGACAATCGTGCTACACCCGTCCAGGACATGGCACAACGGAGATACAGGCGCAGACGTGCAGCAGGGACCCGCTCCAAGGTTTCTTTTCAGATTAAGACCTTGCGTAAACCTTTTTTACTATCTCTTGTTGATCACATCCTCCGGATACTCAATACAACCGAGAAGGATGCTCACATTATTGGAATTTTGCCATGTCAGAATATTGCACGTACCTGGACACGCGGGGTTTATTATTAAGGGCATTGTTCAGCTAGGAATATGTTATAAAGATTGAATACCTTAGGGAGTGTTCGGCGTCGCGAGTTTGGCCTTATATGCATCAGCTCCGAATCATGTCTTTGGTCAAATGTTGGGTTTGCCCGCCTCCCGTGTTTTGATACCTTACGTTCCACTCTATCGGCTAAGGCGGCACCGGGAGAACTACTGCGATTGTGCCCTGGTTCATTCGGATGAGCACCTCAGTAGAGAAAGCCAAAAACTGACTGTCATGATAAAGCGGGAGACTGGTCAACCACTTGATGACTTAGCGTAATCTTCGGGATTCCTCCGCATTAACGAAGGGCCGTTTCCCGGTCATGTACGTACGCGCACCGTATTTGGACGAGCGCGGAGGTACCAGGGGCTATATAGTAGTCCCACCATCAAACTCCTATGGCTAAGTGAAAGTGTTAAAGCAATATAGTCCGATTGCCTCGTTCGCTACGCTACCACCTCCTTAATGGACCAAGACGTTGGATCAAGTGTGAATACGCGTTTTTTGCAAACACCCCCGCATTATATGCATGTGGGTTGAAGCCGACGACTGCAAACTTTCAGGTTATATACATATATGCATAAACGGCCGCACAAGAGGTGTCGTGGAATTGTCACGGCAGATGTCCTTAGTGTCAGGACTTAGTCGCGAGGCCAACGCAGCTATGTGGTAGCTTGAGAGGGGTTGAGCGGGATGAGAGACGCGATGTTTTACCCAGGTTCGGCCCCTCACGGTGGAGGTAAAAGCCTACATCCTGCTTCATCGATATTGATGATGATGATCACGGTTACAAGAGTGCTCTATCTTGAGAGCTATTGTCTAAACCTAACTTGTCCAACTTGTGGAACTTGTGAATCTTGTCCCTTTTGGGGAGCCCTGCCCCTCCTTATATATGTTGGAAGGGGCGGGTTACATGTAGAGTCCTATTAGGATTAGGACTAGTCTATCTCTAATACAAACCGGATACAAGTCCAGGTCTTAGCTCCTTGTAAGATAATGTTCCTCATGCCTTTCATCTTAAACCGGCCCACCGTTAAACGTGAACCGGCCTTCTGGGCTTTGGGCCTTGTCATCCGTCGATCCCGCGCGCCGGATTACCAGTGAGTCATAATGACCAGATGGGTTGCTTGTAAACCGCCAGGTCAGGGCGGGTCGCCAGTAACTCGCCAAGTGTCAGCGGGGTCTTCAGATAAACCGCCTAGTCCGGCCGGGTTAACTTCCGGCCGGTTTACACCGCGGGGTATATCCCCGACATTAGCCCACAAGTTTAGCTTGGATTTATTCATGGTAAACTTATCCTGCAAAATAAACACAAGAACAAATTTGACAGGTTATGCTCCGGGTTAAGAATTTTTGTAAACCGGTTCCTGATCATCCTTAAGTCCTTGTTATTTCCTCCTTATGGGAAATCCGGGTCAACAGACCAGCTTCATAATCAGTTTGCCGACATTGGCTTGTCACCGAGAAATATTGTGAAGAATAACTCCTTTGACTCAGCTCCGCCGGTTTGAGAAATATGGGTCTGAAAATACTTATCTGATATTCAGCCGGTTTGAAGATGTAAAACTTGCCGGTTTAATATTCCCAAAATGGCCGGTTTATAAATATTGATGGCGCCGGGTCATAATTGTTGTCGACACCGGGTCATGTAATTGATCTTCCTGATTTGCTCAAAACTAATAAAATGAAGATGTTCCTCCTTTATATGCATAATACCTGTAGCCCCCCAAGTCTTAAGAGGAGAACATAGTGATAACTTAAGACTTGCTCCAATAAGTGTTTCAACCTTGAAGAAATCCGGTTTGTTCATCTCAATCATATAAACTGAATACTCCATATATATAGCCCCCAAGTGCCGGGTTGTCATGCTTGCAGCAACCTGGGACTTGCAATTGCTTATAAAAACTTCAATCAGTGTAGCCCCCAAGGGCCGGGTCATTATGCAATAATTAGCAGGGACTTTATAAATATAATCATGTAGACTTGAGCAGTGATGTGTATCCCCCAAGGGCCGGCTTAGTAAGATAATACTGAACCGGGACTTGATATATACTTCAATGAAAATAACATCTTATAATGTAGCTTCCATCGTAGGGCTTGAACCCACGTCCACAAGGTTAAGAGCTTTGTGCTTTACCAACTGAGCAATGGATCCTTCAATATTATGGACGAAAACTTGTGTACCTTGAATTGTTGACAGGAGCAATTGGTAGCCCCCAAGGGCCGGCTCATTATAATATGATGAATCGGGTCTTCAATAAGACTAGTAAAAATGACTTTGCATTAGCCCCCAAGTGTCATGATGCATGCTTGCAGCGACATGAGACTTGCATGTAATCTCAATTTGAATAATGTAGCCCCCAAGTGCCGGGTTGTAAGCCTGCAGCGACTCGGGACTATTCCTTCCATTGTAGAATAAATCATATCCTTTGATAAAATAATAGACATTGCGCTATAGCGACTTTGAAAACCTTAATAATAAAAATCCAGCCATGTTGGCTATTCAAGATAATATAATCCGGTATGAAAACCTTATTCATTCAATATCATAATGAAATTTCAGCCAAGTTTGGCTATTTGAATAATATAACCCAATGATTTATAAGCGCATGATTCCAATGGCGCAATCCAAATATATACTGGCGACTTATAGTCCAAAGCCAGGCCGGTTTAATAAACACCGGATCATACTACCGGTTTAATAAACACCGGTGATTTATAATCATGCTTTATTCAACCTGTTTCTGCATACAACAAGTTTAAAGTGTCCTGGCGGTTTACCACCGGACGGGTCATAATGCCCAACATATAACCTGGGTTTATAACCAAGGCTGCATTTAGAATAATCAAATATGAAATATATCATACCTGTGACATTGAATCACATCGTTGGTTTACCAACTTCTTTTTTAGTAAGGGTGATAACCCAAATCTCGAGTACTGATAACTCCTTCCATATTGTGCCGGTTTATGATAAAACTGTGCCGGGTTGTGATAAACACCGTGTTACTCCATAAGAGGATGTTAATAACAAGGATCAAACCGGGCAAATAGTCTCCGGATTGACGTGAACTGTGTTCCGTCAATTGATTGGTTAAAAAACTTTGTCGGTTTAAAAAACGCAATAAAAAGCAAAAAACCCCTTCAAAGAAAAGTGTAAATCAAATGCAATGACAAAACCGTTGCAAAAAAAAGGTTTATTTGAGCTGATCAGATGGTGTTACCATGGCCGAACACGACCAAGCTCTCGTTAGGTGTAACTATGGTTCTAGTCAGCCCGGTCCCCAAATGAAACCGTGGCATTTATGCCGATCAAGTGGCATGGTCATGGTTCGGGTTCGACAAAGCCCACAAGTGATTCTGTGGCCTTAGGCCGATCAAGAGGCATGACTGGTTCAGACGTGACCAAGTCCCCAAGTGATCTGGTGGCTCTCGCCCATCAAGAGGCGTGACCATGGTTCAGACGTGACCACAAGTCCCCAAGTGATGTTGTGGCTTTACGCCTATCAAAAGGTGTTGCTATGGTTCGGATACGACCAAGCCCTCAAGTGATCAATAATATGATAAATCAATAAGGCAGGATACCCATGTTAGAACCGTGCATCATGGCAGCAGGTCCTCTTTGGCACCCTTTAACTTTTTGCAAGAAAAAAAATTCTTCTTGAACCGGGATTTTTTAAACCGGATATTGAGAGCTTCAAAGCTTTGTGGGAGACATCTTCCCCTTGAACCGGATTTTAAACCGGAATCCTTCTTTTTAAGCCGGAAATTTTCCAACGGTCTTTAAATTTGCACCAATATGGTGGTTTAGGGTCCTGCATTAAACAACTTTGCAAACCGGAGTAATTGCTCTTTTAAAGAAGGCAATATAAAATATATTGGATGGGTTTCACCTGATATATCATGCCAGTAATTATCCACTGCGGAGTTGATGATCACCATGGTGAAGTTAAGATCAATCATGTCCGAGTCGGCCGCGGCAGCCGGCAGATGAGTCAGCCGCGACATTATAAGCCGGTGCAGATGAGCGAGGCATCCTCCATGTTGTAAGCTGGCACGGACACATGAACCTGCCGCGTGGGCGGGCGGGCGAGTCGTCCATGGCGTGAAGCCGAACTTGCATCTACGGTACAACACCACCCCTTTTCCCTTTAACAGTCGCCCTGCATAATAATATTTACAGGCCAGAGTAATTGTTCTCTGATGGAAATAATATGTATTGATAAAATAGACTCGGATGGATATCACCTGGCATTTTTTATCGGATGATATTGATGGTGCAAACCAAACTTAGATAACCGGGTCCGCCAGATAACCTGATGTGTCCATGCAAACCGGACTCCCGGGTTAACAATTTAGCGTGTGTCCACCAAGGATCGAGCGCGTTGCGAGTGCTGGTACAACTTCTGCATGCCTGCTTTTCCGCTTTGTCTCTATGATCTTTCTTCAGACGGACTATACCAATTGCTCCGCACACGGTAGGCGGCCACAAGGTTCATCCTCCTGTCAGACCACACTCATCCTGGTCGGGCCCGCTTACCGGCAGTATGTCCTTATCTCCTGCGAAGGCACTGATTTCACCGCTATCTCCATGGCAACCAGCCCGGTGGGTTAGCAGAGGATTTGACGCTGAAGTCGGATAAACCGCCCGGCAGTTTAGGAGACTGGCGGCGGGTTGGAAAGCACCGGTGCAGCGGAGGCTTGGGGCGTTGATGCAGCACCAAAGGTGCACCAAGGCAAGGCCGACGAGGTGTACGGAGGCAGCTCGCAAGTGGCCTCAGGTGTCTCATGATGCGGGATCTTGTGCAAAAGAAGGCTGGTTCACCGGGGCTTGGCGGTTTGAAGAGCCGGTTTACGGCTGTTGACTCTGAGTTGGACTAATGTTCAGTAAACAACTCGAAGCGTAGCCACGGCCATATCCGTTTTTGAGTAGTAGCCGGCTCCCTGATGGTTTGATCAGATAGTTTCCGTTCCTCTCGTTTCCATCAGGTGATGAGTACTAGCAGTAATAACTTACCCAATCTCCGGGTAACTTGCCGCAACACCTGATCATCTTGGAATTTGAACAGACAATTTGCCTTGCCTCTATTCCTAATGACATCTCAACACACATCAACCCGGATTCGACGGATCACCTTGTGTCGGCGGCGCAGAGCAGAGCTCCAAACCCTCGGTGGCAGCTTACTCGCTACGGGCGACTCGGCAACAAAGTAGACTCCTTTGAAAAACTTGTCGTACAGATTACTCCTTCCCAAAAAACAGAGTTTTCCTGTAGACCATATTTAAGTATCCGAATAACAGTAGTAGCAGCAGCAGACTTTAACAGGTCACTTTATGAAAGCGCCTCAGGATTTGGTCCTTGTCTCCTCACGCGCGCGCTGATATGGATTATTCTGACCCGCCGTGCAGCTATAGAAAAATTCCTGTCAGCCTTGACGATACGTAGCAAAAATTGATCTCCAAATCGGATTCGACGGGCCGCGTCGTATCGGCAACGCACAGAACATCAAACTCTAACTTCCTTTTAACTCCTGCCGAACTCGGCGACTTGCAGTAATGCCAAAGCAAAAATTAATCTTCTGTTGGTTTCGACGGATCGCCAAAGACGGGTGCGGCGAACGGGCCGCAAAACCCTAAATTTCTTTCATTTAAAATCTTAGTATATGCTCTTCCGACTGCTCGTTGTTGATGCAAATCCTTTCTTCATCTAAAAAAGTACAAAACTCTTTGATCCCTGGAAAAAATCCCTTCAAGAACTCAACACCACCGTGCGCAAGCCCCACGGTGGGCGCCAACTGTCGTGGAATTGTCACGGCAGATGTCCTTAGTGTCAGGACTTAGTCGCGAGGCCAACGCAGCTATGTGGTAGCTTGAGAGGGGTTGAGCGGGACGAGAGACGTGATGTTTTACCCAGGTTCGGCCCCTCACGGTGGAGGTAAAAGCCTACATCCTGCTTCATTGATATTGATGATGATGATCACGGTTACAAGAGTGCTCTATCTTGAGAGCTATTGTCTAAACCTAACTTGTCCAACTTGTGGAACTTGTGAATCTTGTCCCTTTTGGGGAGCC
The DNA here is from genome assembly GCF_018294505.1 of Triticum aestivum. Taxonomy (NCBI): domain Eukaryota; kingdom Viridiplantae; phylum Streptophyta; class Magnoliopsida; order Poales; family Poaceae; genus Triticum; species Triticum aestivum. The sequence goes on along the minus strand of NC_057812.1, from coordinate 399,846,085 downwards.
CTGCCCCTCCTTATATATGTTGGAAGGGGCGGTTTACATGTAGAGTCCTATTAGGATTAGGACTAGTCTATCTCTAATACAAACCGGATACAAGTCCAGGTCTTAGCTCCTTGTAAGATAATGTTCCTCATGCCTTTCCTCTTAAACCGGCCCACCGTTAAACGTGAACCGGCCTTCTGGGCTTTGGGCCTTGTCATCCGTCGATCCCGCGCGCCGGATTACCAGTGAGTCATAATGACCAGGTGGGTTGCTTGTAAACCACCAGGTCAGGGCGGGTCGCCAGTAACTCGCCAAGTGTCAGCGGGGTCTTCAAATAAACCGCCAAGTCCGGCCGGGTTAACTTCCGGCCGGTTTACACTGCGGGGTATATCCCCGACAAGAGGCATCATAATACTTTCAGGCAAAAATATAAACACAGCCTTTATAAATCAATAAAACATTGTTTTTACAATGGGAATACATGTCACTAGAACATAATATTCTTCGAGCACTGAGCCTCTATTGAACGAGTACCTTCAAGGACTTCTTCAAAGTAGTGCTCGACAGGTACTCAGCCTACTGCCGAACTCGAGGCTGCAATTGCGGTGGCCTCCATATCTGCCCAGTATGTCTTGACACGGGCAAGTGCCATACGCGCACCCTTTATGCACGTCGACCTCTTCATAGCATCGATGTGTGGCACAGCACCACGGAACTGTTGCACTAAACTAAAATAACTATTTGGCCTTGGCCCTTCCGGCCACAGATGACCCACAACAGACCTCTTGGCAAGCCTGGATAATCTATGGAGCTTGGCCCGCTCGGCCATTCGCTCATATAATAGCAACGAACGCACTCGAACATGGAACTATGACCAGAACATCTTTTCCACTTCACAATCTTTCTGATCCTTGAAGTATTCGGTCGCATCAGCGGCACTTGCTACCAAATCCACGTATGCATGTGCCGAACACCATAGTTGATCAAGAGGGGCATATTTTGGATCTCCGAACTTCATCCGCAACAAAAAGGGCTTCCCAGCTGCGATATCTCCGGCTTGACGCAGCTCCTCCTTCGCCGCTCTGATTTTGGAGCGGGTTTCCTTGGCTGCTACCATGGCCTTCTCCAGGTCCGTTGCGTTCGCTCGGCTTTCTTTTTCAAGAAGCTGGTATCGGTCGGTGGCATCTTTCAACTCGACGCCCATCTTGGCTATTTTTTCCTTGCTTTGGCAATGCGCAACCTGTTCGGCCCTCAGCTCTTCGACCGCCTTTAGAGCGGCTGCATCAGTCTTCCTGGCTTGTTCCTTGGCTCGGGCAAGTTCCGCCCGAAGGGTCTCGACGGCGGCAACTCCATCTACAGTCACAACTTATTAAAGATACTGGCATCATGCTCCTCTTACTATGTGTTAATCACCGGAGAAATCACATACCCTGTGCCTCGTCGAGCCGCTTGTTGACAAGCACGATGTCGACATCTGCCGCATCAAATTGCTGCTTCAGCTGGGGCAAACTCATCAGTCCGGCTAGTCACCGGACCTTCAGCCACCTGCACATAAAGGCGGCCTGATTATTACCTGGGACTACGATCCTCTATTTGCGCCCGTTCTCGACGGCAACCAAAGTCTCAGGGGCACACCTAACGTATGCGGTACTGTCAAAAACATACACTACTTCATGTACCTCAAAGCCTTTTAGCAGACTCATAAAAGCTTCATGCAAGCCGCGTTCGGCGAATGAAATCCCCTCAATCACCGTACCCATTAGTGTATGATGCGCTTCTGAGATGGCCGCTTTCTCCAGAAGATCCTTCTGTGCATCCGATCGCACACCGGACGGTTCTGGACTCTTTCTATTGATCTCTTTAGGAGCCGAATACTGAGGACTTCGGGTGGCCAATGGATTACCCTCTGGCCTTGGCGGATCAGCAGAAACCCTCTGCGACGACACTTTAGGGTCGCCCGCCTCATGAGGCGGGGTGGCATGGGGAGGGGTTTCACTCTCCATCATCTCCGGAAGAATATCCCCTGAAGACGAACTCTGTCGAGAAGGCTACTATTCGAACTACAAGATATAAGCTTCGATTATTGTCTTCAGAAGTAAGGTAGGATATTTTCACTATTAAGTACTTTTTGTTTACTTACATCTCAGTCGAAGGCTGATCCCCTTGCGGGCACTGTGCGGCAAGAGTACCCTTTGAGGCAGGACCCTCTCGTGAAGATTTCTTCCCCCGCTTGGAAACCTTTCTTTCTGGGTCTTTAGAGGTGGTCCTCTTCCTTCCTCGGGGAGAGGGAATCTCATATTCCTCTCCTTGGTTATCCTCCTTCGCGGAGGCGCTAATTCCCCTGGTTTGGACGAATAGTGAGTGAGGCCCGCTTTCAGCCTCTTTATTCCCCCCTTTATCATCCTCTGAGGGCGCCTGATAAGGCACCGACTTGGGCATTCTGTCTAGTACTGGATTGGCCAAGCCTTTGGGAAGGGGGGCCGAACACCTAATCATCTTTGCCTTTGTTATCCAGTCCTGGTCAAAGAGCGACTTTCCAGAATGATGTTATGATAAATAAAAAGACAGCGTGTTCGGCCATGGGATTACTTACTTGGGTATCTGGGCGATTACAGCTCAGACCCGCATCCTCGGTGGTGTCTGGACACTTTATTTGGGGTCCTAAGAACAATTTGTACATCTCTTCGAGCGTCATGCGAAGGAAGTGCTGAATAGTTCGCGGTCCTTCCGGGTTGAACTCCCACATATGGAGGGGTCGACGTTTGCAAGGCGGGACTCGACGAACTAGCATGACTTACATTACCGTGACCAGGCCGACATCTCTCTCACGGAGATCTCGGATGTGACTCTGCAATATCGTCACATCATTTACTGGCCCCCAGTTTAGCCCCTTGTTGGTCCATGACGTCAATTGTGGTGGAGGGCCCGAGCGAAAGGCTAGGGGGCTACCCACTTGGTACTCCGGGGAGCTGTGATGTAAAACCACTCCCGTTGCCATAAACTGGATACCTCTGGGAAGGAACCCTCTGGCCATAGAACATCAGCGCTTTTGCTTATTCTGGCACCTCCGCACTCTGCATGACGCCCCTCGATTGTCTTCGGCTTCACATTGAAAGTCTTGATCCACATGCCGAAGTGTGGGGTAATGCGGAGGAAGGCCTCACACACGACGATGAACGATGAGATGTGAAGGAGGGAATCCGGGGCCAGATCATGGAAATCCAGCCCATAATAGAACATGAGCCCCCTAACAAAGGGATCCAAAGCGAGGCCTAGCCCTCGGAGGAAGTGAGAGATGAACACAACACTCTCGGTGGGTTCGGGAGTGGGGATGACCTGCCCTCGGGTAGGCAGCCTGTGCGAGATTTCGGCGGTTAGATACCTGGCCTCTCTTAGCTTCTTGATGTCTTCGTCTGTGACAGAGGAGGGCATCCACCGACCTTGAAGGTTGGATTCGGACATGGTTGAAGGTCCGAAGCGCCTGACCTGAGCCTTGGGTGTTGGAACTCGAGGCAGGGGAAGGATTCGATTGAGCACGAGAGGGAAAAAAGGACAGGCCTTGGCCTCTTTATAAAGAGGATGAATATCAAGCGTCCTCCTCGTGGCCGTTTGGGACTTGCCTAAAATCGAGGAGTCATACCAACGGGCACGATTAGGTTACCCACGTCCGTATTGATGAGAATCCCGTAATAAGGGGGACACGATCTCTGCTTCGACAAGACGTGTCAAGAAAACTGCCTCGCGATATGTGCAGTGCTAGTTGAGAAAAACGGTTCGAATAATGACTGCCATGGCATGATGTTGTGCTATCAAACGTGTCAGCAGATTAGATTTGTGGAAATATTATTCTCTCTATGGTGGTATGTGAAAATCTTCTATGAAGTATTCGGAGGAGGAACCCGCCTTGCAATGCCGAAGACAAAACTGTGCGCTGGGCTCATCGTCATTGAAGCCTAGTTCAGGGGCTACTGAGCGAGTCCGGGATTAGGGGGTCTCCGGACAACCGGACTATATCCTTTGGCCTGGCTGTTGGACTATGAAGATACAAGACTGAAGACTTCGTCCCATGTCTGGATGGGACTCTCCTTGGAGTGGAAGGCAAGCTTGGCAATATGGATATGTAGATCTCCTCCTTTGTAACCGACTTTGTGTAACCCTAGCCCCCTCCGGTGTCTATATAAACTGGAGGGTTTAGTCCGTAGGACAACAGGCAATCATACCATAGGCTAGCTTCTAGGGTTTAGCCTCTATGATCTCATGGTAGATAAACTCTTGTAATACTCAGATCATCAAGATCAATCAAGCAGGACGTAGGGTATTACCTCCATCGAGAGGGCCCGAACCTGGGTAAACATCGTGTCCCCTGCCTCCTGTTACCATCCGCCTTAGACGCACAGTTCGGGATCCCCTACCCGAGATCCGCTGGTTTTGACACTGACAATCTCCTTCTTTTTATCTTCTCCACAACCATTGTCTATTCCACCTATAGTGCTATGTCCATGGCTCACGCTCATGTATTGCGTGAAAGTTGAAAAGGTTTGAGAACATCAAAAGTATGACAATTTCTTGGCTTGTCATCGGGGTTGTGCATGATTTAAATATTTTGTGTGGTGAAGATGGAGCATAGCCAGACTATATGATTTTGTTCCATGCTATTATATTACCTGTTTTTGGCCATGTTATTTTGAGAAGACATAATTGCCTTGTTAGTATGCTTGAAGTGTTATTGTTTTTATGTCAATATTAAACTTTTGTTTTGAATCACACAGATCTAAAAATTCATGCCACAATAAAGAAATTACATGGATAAATATGTTAGGTAGCATTCCACATCAAAAATTCTGTTTTTATCATTTACCTCCTCGAGGACAAGCATGAATTAAGCTTGGGGACGCTTGATACGTCTCCAACGTATCTATAATTTTTTATTGTTCCATGCTATTATATTACCTGTTTTGGATGTTTTATATGCATTAATATGCTATTTTAGTTGATTTTTGTGACTAACCTATTAACCTAGAGCCTAGTGCCAGTTTCTATTTTTTCCTTGTTTTAGAGTTTCGCAGAAAAGGAACACCAAACAGAGTCCAAATGGAATGAAACTTTCGCGATGATTTTTCTTGGACCAGAAGACATCCAGAGGACCTGGAGTGCAAGTCAGGGAAGCCACGAGGAAGCCACAAGGATGGAGGGTGTGCCCAGGGGGGTAGGGCGTGCCCCCACCCTTCTGGGCGCCTCGTGACTCCACTGACCTATTTCTTCCACCTATATATATTCTCAAATATTCCAAAACCTGCGAGGAGAGCCACAAAAACACTTTTCCACTGCCGCAACCTTCTATACCCGTGAGATCCCATCTAGGGGCCTTTTTCAGCGTCCTGTCGGAGGGGGATTCAATCACGGAGGGCTTCTACATCAACACCATTGCCTCTGCGATGAACCATGAGTAGTTTACCTCAGACCTACGGGTCCATAGCTAGTAGCTAGATGACTTCTTCTCTCTCTTTGATTCTCAATACCATGTTCTCCTCGATGTTCATGGAGATCTATCCGATGTAATACTCTTTTGCGGTGTTTTTGTCGAGATCCGATGAATTGTGGATTTATGATCAGCTTATCTATGAATAATATTTGAATCTCCTCTGAATTCTTATATGCATGATTTGATATCTTTGCAAGTCTCTTTGAATAATCGATTTGGTTTGGCCAACTAGATTGGTTTTTCTTGCAATGGGAGAAGTGCTTAGCTTTGGGTTCAATCTTGCAGTGCTCGATCCCAATGACAGAAGGGTACCCGACATGTATAGTATTGTTGCCATCAAGGATAACAAGATGGGGTTTTCATCATATTTCTTGACTTTATCCCGCTACATCATGTCATCTTACTTAATACGTTACTCTATTCTATGAACTTAATACTCTAGATGCAGGCAGGAGTCGGTCTACTTGATACGGGCGTGACGATACGGGCGTGATGCCTATATTCATGATCATTGCCTTAGATATCATCTTAATTATGCACTTTTCTATCAATTGCTTGGTAGTAATTTGTTCACCCACCGTAATATTTTCTATCTTGAGAGAAGCCTCTAGTGAAACCTATGGCCCCCGGGTCTATTTTCCATCATATAAGTTTTCGATCTACAATTTTAGTTTCCTATTTTACTTTCTTTGCAATCTTTTACTTTCCGTTCCATAAAGCAAAAATACCAAAAATATTACTTTACCATTTATCCATCTCTATCATATCTCACTTTTCAAATAACCATGAAGGGATTGTCAACCCCTTATCACGTTGGGTGCAAGTTGGTGTTTCTTTGTGCATGTATTCGGTGACTTGTGTGTTGTCCCCTACTAGATTGATACCTTGGTTCTCAAAACTAAGGGAAATACTTACTCTACTTTGCTGCATCACCCTTTCCACTTCAAGGGAAAAACCAAGGCAATTTGAAGAAGTAGGAGGCGACAACTCTCCTAGTCCGCTCCCGCGGTAGAAGGCGGGCAGGGGCGGCGATGCTCCAGGCCGCTCCCGCGGTAGAAGGCGTGGAGGGGAGGGGCGCCGACGATCTGGTGGGGGATGTGCAAAATAAGCTAGGTGTTATCAGAGTAAGACTATTTAGCGGCGGCGAAGCTATATATATCCGTGATCACCACCCGAAGGGATCATGACCCAATAGTATAGCATAGCACATGGACAAGAATGTAGGGGCCACTGATGGAATAGTAGCATAACTGAAAATGGTTATGTACTCCTGGGAGTATGTACTCCTGCTCCTCATATACCACATAGATGAATATTTTATACCTTTTTATTATTTTTAATATACTTCATTAATAGTTACTAGATATCCCAAAATGAGTTTCATGAAAAAAAATCATGTGTGTCTCATATTTTCAAAGGTTTACATATATTCTGATTTATTTGTACGTGAAAAAGGTATGTTACAAAATTAATTTTCAAATAGTATTTTTCAACAAAACTCATATTGAGGTATCTTAGAATATTTAGTGAAGTATATTGAGACTGATAAAGAGGTATAATCAATGCGTATGCGAGGTATATTGAAGATGAGAGTACATACTCCCAGGAATATAGAAAATAGTGTGTGTGTGTGTGTGTATACAGCCAGTCCATTATGCTAATATTAGCATAATAGTTATTCTGCTAACACTTACAAACTGCATGCTCAACACGAGGGCACTACACTTTCTGTAGCAAAGGTACTGCAATATATAGACTAGTGAACATCATGTCGGAAAAAACTGCATGCGGTCTTTTTTCAGCACCTTTTTCGCTCTAGTTTTTTAACCGTTTATCGGAATGAGGCGTGTAATATACGGTTGGAAAGCTATGGATTAGATGCTACTTCACCATGTTAAACACTTTTCGAGATTCATCATGGATTAAGAGTAGTTTCGATAATGGTGCGACACACGATGAGTGGCAGCGAGTGTTTTTTCGTATTTTTTCTAAAGCGCTCATCGCAATGAAGCAAATGATACGCCACTGGAAACATATCGTCGAGGCGCAACTTTTTCATATGTATTATTTTTTCTAATTCATTACGATTTAAGAGGTGTTTTAAATTTACTAAATCGCAGAATTCCGTTTTTTTATTTTTGCAATTTTTTGAACTGTTTTCGCTCTAGTTTTTGAACTATTTGTCAAAATGAGGCGTGCGATACGCCCTTGGAAAGCTATGGATGAGGCGCAACTTTCTTATGTATAAATGTTTTTGAGATTCTTTACGGTTTTAACTTAATATTGAATATTGTGCAGTGGAAGATGAGTGGCACTAGCCATTTTTTTCGTAAAACCTTTACAAACCATCAGTCGTAATGATTCTAATTATACGCCGTTGGAAAGATATCAACAAGACGTAACTTTTTCATGTAGAACATGTTGGGTTCTACGGTAGGGTGCGTCGACTGCAAATTGAAATTTTCCTATGCGCAGAACAACCAAGAACATACTATGGGGATCACAGTTTGTTACCACTAGACGCGCAGTGCCGTGCAGCGGAAGAAGAGTTGGTGCAGTGCGTCCGCGTGGATTGTCTCCTCCTCGTTCGATCTCCTCGAACAACCGGTTGCCGGATCCCACATACGAGTTCGCCAGAGCAGCGCAGGTGCACCGCCTCTAATGGTATCCATGCGTGCAGGAGGAACGTCGTGCGGCGGACTTCTAGGTCCGATCACACAACCGGCGGCGAGTGGAGGTGTCTATTCGCAACACATGCAAACCCTAGTGACAACGCCGAAGCGATCAGCCACATTAGTGTGCTGCACCCCCACTTTATATAGACGTCCGTCATGGGCTCAACACTTGGGCCTTGCACGGACCCTAAAGCCCATAAGTCTACTCAGCCATAATCCGGACACAGCTCGGATCACATCAGACCAGTGTCCTCGGATCCGACCTTGTAGGTTCCTTCCCTTAAGCGCGCGACCCCTTAGGTTCAAGACGGCTTGGTCACAGTTCGGATCAGCTCCGAACTACACAGGTGGTAGCGGCCCCTAGCAAGGCATGCCAAACACCAAGCAGACTATGAAGCTGGTTAGGCGAACCTGTACATCATACTTCCATTCCTTTTGCCACACGATATATATTTTGTCGGGCTCAAGGCGAGGCTGTCATCCTTGTGTTAGCCCGAACTCTTTCTCGTTCCAGTGATGCCGACCACAAACCAGATTATCTCATAATCCTTGTCGCATGGCCATGCTTATCCTAATCGGATCACACGAGGGGTCCAGAGTATATCTCTCCTGGTCGGAGGGGCAAATCCCATCTTGCTCGACCATGTCTCGCGGCATGGGTCTGGACAGGCCCGAAACCTACCTTTGTAACTACCCAGTCACGGAGTAGCGTTTGGTTTGCCCAAAGCAAGTCTGTCACCATCCCGAGTACATGCGCCAGCTCAGGTCTTAGGACATAGAACGTATGTTGTACTAGAGACTCACAGATGACATATCGCTGTGCCTCATAGTTGGGTCTGTCCAACTCGGACCTTATCTTGAGTCGGATCCGACTACGTCGAATCCAACCAGATCCTTCCAAGTCCATATTATCCGGTTAGCATCCAATGCCCCATGGCTAGTGAGACCAAGCCATCGACCGTGTCATATGCTAGTCTAGTCGGCTACGCGTCGACACAGCCCTTTCGACTAGGGACCTTTTAGGACGTTCATCATACAATGCATAGTCCCACAAACAAGCCGCGTACTTGCTGATACACATCATTGATAATGTCCAAGGACTATCTTTATTCATAAACACATAGGAAATATCATCTTACATGATTGCCTCTAGGGCATATCTCCAACAGTCTCCCACTTGCACTAGAGTCAATCAAATAACATCGAATGCCCATAGCTCTAACATGTCCCTCATACTTGGTTTGTGGAAGCGGCTTAGTCAACGAATCTGCAACATTTGCATCCATGTGAATTTTGCATAACTCAACATCACCATTCTTTACAATCCGTCGTATCAGGTGATATTTCGATCTATGTGTCTGGTCTTGTGGTGATCCCTCAGCTCCTTGGCTTGTGCGATGGCACCAGAATTATCACAATAAAGGTCCAACGGTTTTACAGAGGCTAGCAAAATACCAAGATCATCCAGAAAGTTCCAGATCCAAACACCTTCCTTTGCAGCTTCACAAGCCGCAATGTATTCGGCTTCTGTAGTAGAATCAGCCACTGTATCTTGCTTGGAACTCATCTAGCTCACTGCTCTGCCATTCATGACATGCATGAATCCGGACTGTGATCAACAATCATCTCTGTCGCTTTGGAAACTAGCATCGACGTAACCCCTTACGACGAGCTTTTTCTCACCTCCATAAACTAGGAACATCTCTTTAGTCCTTTTCAGGTACTTCAAAATAGTCTTTACTGCTGCCCAGTGACTCTCACCTGGGATGGCCTGGTATCTACTTGTTAGGCTTATTGCAAAAGCAACATCAAGCCATGTACATATAATGACATACATGATGGATCCAATTGCCGAGGCATACGGAATCCGACTCATCCTGCTTCGCTCATCAGATGTCGAAGGACTCTGAGTCTCGCTTAGCCTTATACCATGTGAGACAGGCAAGAAGCCTTTCTTGGCCTCACTTATGTTGAGCCGCTTCAACACTTTATCTATGTACGTGCTTTGGGTCAAGCCGAACAGCCTCCTCGATCTATCTCTATAGATCTTGATGCCTAAAATGTAAACCGCATCACCAAGGTCCTTCATTGAAAACTTGCCATTCAATGGTTCCTTGACCGATTTTAGCATCGAAACATCATTTCTGATCATTAGTATGTCAACCACATACAAGATCAAAAGCACAATCAAGCTCCCACTTAACTGCTTGTATAAACAAGTGTCCTCATCCCTTTTGATGAAACCGAGACCAGTGACGACCTCATCAAAGGAATGTTCCAACTCCGAGATGCTTGCCTCAACCCATAAATGGATCTCTTGAGCTTGCATACTTCACTAGTGCTAGTAGGATCGACAAAACCCTCGGGTTGTATCATATACACGTCCTCGGTTAAATTTCCATGAACGAAAGCTGTTTTGACATCCATCTGCCATATCTCGTAATCGAAATATGTAGCTATAGCTAGTACGATCCTCACCGACTTCAGCTTCGCTACCAGTGAGTTAGTTTCATCGTAGTCAATTCCTTGAACTTGTCCATAACCTTTAGTGACAAGCCAAGCTTTGTGGATCTGAACATTTCCATCCACATCGGTTTTCTTCTTAAAACCCATTTGCAGCCAATGGCCTTTACGCCAGGTGGCGGATCAACCAAGTCCCAGACTTGATTTTCATCCATGGACTTTAAATCGGATCTCATTGCCTCTAGCCATGCCTCGAAATCCGGGCTCACCATTGCTTCCGCATATGTGGTCGGCTTGTCACTTTCTAGCAACAATACATCACGCACTCTGCGCAGTCTTTCTGACCTCCGTCGTTCCGGTGCCACTTCCTACGGGTTCCCTGACTGACTCCAGTATGATCTCATCACCCGCTGAGCTATCCCTATGTGGTACTCGAATTTCTTCGAGTCGGACCGTCCTCCCACTGTCCTCCCGATTGAGAAACTCTTTCTCAAGGAAAACCCCATTCCGAGCAACAAACACTTTGTTCTCTTCCGGGTTGTAGAAGCTATATCCCAAGGTTTCCCTCGGATATCCCACGAATATGCATTTGTCCGACTTGGGTGTGTGCTTGTCTGACATAAGTCTCTTGACAAATGCTTCACAACCCTAAATCTTTAGAAAAGAGAAACTGAGAGTCTTCCTGGTCCACATCTCATGTGGTGTCTTACCTATGGATTTTGATGGTACCTTGTTAAGTGTGAAAGCTGCAGTTTCTTGAGCGTATCCCCAGAATGACAAGGGTAAATCCGATTTGCTCATCATTGACCGGACCATGTACAACAAGGTCCTATTCCTCCATTCTGACACGCCATTTCTCTGTGGCGTACCCGGAGGTGTGAGCCGAGGTACTATACCTCGGCTTTTCACATGATCATCAAACTCCTTGCTCATGTACTCACCTCCACTATCAGATCATAGAAGTTTTATAGTCTTGCCGAGCTGATTCTCAACCTCGTTTTGAAACTCTTTGAACTTTTCAAAAGTTTCCGACTTGTACCTCATCAAATAGATATATCCATATCTACTCAAGTCGTCTGTAAAAGTCACGAAGTACAGATAGCCACCTCTGGCAGTTGTGCTCATTGGACCACACCCATCACTATGTATAAGTTCCAATAGCTTGGATGCCCTATCGCAACTCTTTGCGAAAGGATACTTAGTCATCTTGCCGAGCAAGCATGATTCACATGTCTCAAATGACTCAAATTCAGACAAAGTTAGGAGCCCATCATCATGGAGCTTCTTCATGCGTTTCAGACTAATGTGTCCCAGCCGGCAATGCCAGAAGTACGTCGGATTTATCCCATTAGGCTTATGCCTCTTGAAATTCACGTTATAGACTGATTCCTGTTCTAGATTCAATATAAATAGCCCATCAACAATGGGTGCATAGCCATGGAACATACCATTCAAATAAATCGAACAATCATTGTACTTTAAATTGAATTCATAACCCTGACTCATCAAGAATGAAGCAGAAATAATGTTTTGACTAAGTGCAGGAATGTAATAACAATTATTCAATTCCAAAATAAATCCAGAAGGAAGCTGGAGCTGCATCGTGTCGACCTCCAACGCAGCAACTCTTGCTTTGTTGTTGACCCTGATGTCAATCTCCCCTTGTGCCACACGCCTAGTTCTTACCAGCCCCTGCATCGAGTTGCAAATATGAACAACCGATCCCGTATCAAATACCCAAGAGCTACTAGGTATGTCAGCAAGGTAAATGTCTATAACATATGCAACAAGTGTACCTTTACCTGAAGCAGCATTCCCGGCCTTCTTGCCATGCTCTGCAAGCCACTTGCTACAGTTCCTCTTCCAGTGACCAGTTTCCTTGCAATTATAGCAAATGGTCTTCGAGTCCGGTCCAGACTTCGGTGCAGCAGCGGAGGTTACCGTCTTCGTGCCCTTTGCCTTAGCCTTTTTCTTGGACCAACTCTTCTTGAACTTAGCCGATTTCTATGCCATCAACACTTGATGTGTGCCTTTCTTAATATCCTGCTCTGCCACTTTGAGCATGCCATGCAATTCAGTGAGCTACTTATCCATGCCATGCATATGATAGTTCGAGATGAACGTCCCATAGCTGGCCGGAAGAGAACCCATAACTGCATCAGTAGCCAGCTCATCCAAGAGCGGGAAGCCCAAACGATCCAAAGCTTGCACATATCCGATCATCTTGATCACATGTGTGCTTAGTGCATCACCTTCCTTTAGCTTGCAATCCACCAAGGATCGCTAGATGTTGAACCGTTCGGTCCTAGCATGTGTCTGAAACATGCTCTTGAGACTTTCGATCATATCGTAAGCCTCAACATTTTCGAAATGCTGTTGCAAATCGGGCTCCATACAAGCCAGCATCAGACAGCTGATCTCCGTTGATTCATCAACGAGTTTCTGGTAGGCATTCTTAGCCGTGGCACTAGCATTATTAGCAGGTTCCTCTGGAAGTGGATCCTCTAGAACTTGTTCCTTTTTATCATGCTTGAGAACAATTCTCAGATTTCTATACCAAGTGGTAAAGTTTGTTCCATTCAGTTTATCCTTTTTCAGAATTGATTTCAATGCAAAGTTGGGCTGAGCAAGTGGTGCCATTGATCTACAGCACAAAATATGCAATCACTAAGCAATGTGTTTATGTAGAGCAATTCAAGCCTTAAATATAAATACTCCCACTGAAGTCGGCATCCCTCTGCAAACTCTCAATGATTCGGGATTCGACTAGCACATGCGACTAGTGAACTTTAGCATCACTGCTAGACAACATGCATATCCGGTAAGCAACTCCTTGCTAATCATATCTCTATACGACTCCTTTCAATCAGGAAGGTATCTCATACCCTGGCCCCCAACCTTTTTTGCCACAAGGCCCAAAACCCTTTTGATTGCCTTGTCAAGTTAACCTGATGTAGTGCATGTCCATGTCCACCACGAACCCTTTAGTTCAAGGACACCTAGCAGCACCCCAATTTAATGAGCCCACTACTAGACGTACTTGACATGCGAAGGTGCAACATCGGGAATGGCAATTCGCTTGATATTAACAAGGGATATTTCTACCATTCTAACATGCATAGAAACAAAGAAGCATAACAATCACAAATAAACACATATTGTGAAATAGTATGACTCCTTCTTGGACGTTCTTCCAGGTCGGCTCTTACTCCGATGACCATCTAGGAACTCCATCTTTGTTTGTCACGCCGGGACGCCAAGCTACCAATCAGATCTCTATAATCCAACTACTACAACTAGTAATGAATTTTACATAGAGTCACAAGTTGACACGCAGGTCGTTATACATTATAATGACAGCACTTTGGCTCCTGCCGCTTGACAAACATGACATGCATGCCATATATAATTTACACACATGCATCACATAAACCTGAGCCATACTATTCACATCAAACCCAGCAAAATAAAGTTATGCATAGAATCGCATTCTACCGGTTTGAGTGATCGTGTACCAAATACACGGTGCTATGCACATGGCAATCATTCATGACCTCGGCGACCCCGATCAATAGAAAACATAGCCAGATCGATCCCCATGTGCAGTTGATCTCATCAACCGTGCACACAGCTGATCTTATCAACAGCGACATATGTCATCTACCGCCTCCACATATCTAATATGCATATGATCTAAATCCAAATCCTATAGCATAGGCTCTGATACAACTGTTGGGTTCTACGGTAGGGTGCGTCGACTGCAAATTAAAAATTTCCTATGCGCAGAACAACCAAGAACATGCTACGGGAGATGGATGACAGTTCATTACCACTAGACGCACAGTGACGTGCAGTGGAAGAAGAGTTGGTGCAGCGCGTCCACGTGGATCGTCTCCTCCTCGTCCGATCTCCCTCGAATAGTCGGTCGCCGGGTCCCACGTACAAGTTCGCCGAAGCGGTGCAGGTGCGCCGCCTCTAATGGTATCCGCGCGTGCAGGATTAACATCGTGCGGCGGACTGCTAGGTCCAATCACACAACCGGCGGCAAGTGGAGGTGTCTATTCGAATCACATGCTAACCCTAGTGACAGCGCTGAAGCGATCAGCCGCATTAGTGTGCCGCACCCCCACTTTATATTGGCGTCCGTCGCGGGCTCAACACTGGGGCCTTGCACGCACCCTAAAGCTCATAAGTCTACTCAGCCAGAACCCGAACACAGCTCGGATCACATCCGACCAATGTCCTCGGATCCGACCTCGTAGGTTCCTTCCCTTAAGCGTGCGACCCCTTAGGTTCAAGCCGGCTTGGTCGCAGTTCGGATCACCTACGAACTGCATGGTTGGTAGTGGCCCCTAGAAAGGCATGCAGAACACCAAGCAGACTATGAAGCTGGTTAGGCGAACCTGTACATCATACTTCCATTCCTTTTGCCACACGATATATTTTGTCGGGCTCAAGCCGAGTCTGTCAAACTTGTGTTAGCCCGACCGCTTTCTCATTCCAATGATGCTGACCACAAACCAGATTATCTCATAATCCTTGTCGCATGGCGATGCTTATCCTGGTCGGATCACACGAGGGGCCCAGAGTATATCTCTCCTGCTCGGAGGGGCAAATCCCATCTATCTTGACCATGTGTCGCAACATGGGTCTGGACAAGCCTGAAACCTACCTTTGTAACTACCCAGTCACGGAGTAGCATTTGGTTGGCCCAAAGCAAGTCTGTCACCATCCCAAGTACATGCGCCAGCTCAGGTCTTAGGACATAGAACGTATGTTGTACTAGAGACTCATAGATGACATATCGCTGCGTCTCATAGTTGGGTCTATCCGACTCGGACCTTATCTCGACTCGGATCAAACTACGTTGAATCCGACCAAATCCTTCCAAGTCCATATTATCCGGTTAGCATCCAATGCCCCATGGCTAGTGAGACCAAGCCATCAACCGTGTCATATGCTAGTCTAGTCAGCTGCGCGTCCACATAGCCCTTTCGACTAGGGACCTTTTAGGACGTTCATCATACAATGCATAGTCGCATAAACAAGTCACGTACTTGCTGATACACATCATTGATAATGTCCAAGGACTATATTTATTCATAAACACATAGGAAATGTCATCATACATGATTGCCTCTAGTGCATATCTCCAACAGAACACTCTTTCCAGTTCCTTACAGTTTAAGAGCAGTTCTGAAATTACAAAAATGTGGACACTATTTTTCGCGACAGCAAAATCGACATGTGTACTGCATCGGACAACAAATCATACTGCTTCAGACTCAAAATTGCACTGCATCAGACATTCAAGTGGACTTCATGCTTTCTTTTGTTGGACATAAATTTTCTCACACGTGTTTTTGTAGTCTTTTTTCAACATTTTTTATGAACAAGAGTGGACCGCAGAGATGGGGGCAAGTGAACTGCATTACTGTTTTATTGTTTTGCTAATTTTACCTGCAATTCCACATGTGCGCAAGTGAACAGCGTCACTCTCAAATTTGAACCACACCGGAGGACCAAACGCATTGCAGGTGTTGATTTTAGTCGAGTGAGTTTTGAAACACACGAAATAAATTGCATTTATACAAAGGGGTATTGAGCTACTACACACAATTTTAGTGAACTACTTTTTTTGTCTTCTTCGAACATTTTTATCAAAGACATTCATACTATAGATGGAACGAAGTGTAATGACAAGTAAATGAAGTTTTGATTGGTTTGTTTTTATCTCTGTTTTACAAAGTGAACCACATCAAAAATTGAATAAGTGAACAAAAATGGGTGCACTGCACGCACATACGCTCTCAAATGCAAGCACATGTCCTCCTCTGCATGCACACACTCTCTCAATTGCAAGCACTCATGAGAGTGGCGTTGACTCTGGCTTTTCTTCTCCTATTTAACCTGTGGAAGAAGAACAACTAGTGCCACACCGCATGGGTGTTCCTTTGACTTTGGCCATCGACACAGTGACGGCGAGGTGGTGCTCGTTGTTTGGTGCTCCATGACCATTGTTGAGCATTGTAGACACACCCACACGCCGCATTGCACACACCCACGCGCCGTACTTCACGCACATGCTGTGAACCACCTGACCCGAGCTGGAAGAACCGCGAACTACTCCCCAGCGAACTGCATTTGATTTAATGATTTGTGGTCTGAAATGGGAAAACGATCAAACACCGGAAGCGCGCTGTAGTGGGCAACCGTACAAGATGAAGTGCACATCCAAAATTCGCAAAAACAAAAAGCAAAAAAGGCCTTTTATGAACTGCACTGGTGGCAACTCATGTTCACAGGATGTCATCGCCGTCCTTGACCTTCTTCATGCACTTCGGGCGGCCATGGCGGATGCAGGTGAGGTGGCACTCCCGCGGCCTCGAACCACGGCTGTTGCAGGCGGCAGCCAACCGTTGGGGCGCGGGGTTGGACGGCAGGAGATGCGCTAAGAGGTGCCAATGCGGGTCAGCCTGCTCGATCCACGTGAACCAAAGGCCGCGAGGCCTGTGGATGAAGGGGTAAACAGTGGCAGATGCTCGATCCCATCTGCTTATGGCGCAGTAGATCCAGCTCCACTCGGATCTGTCGTCGGGGCAAGGTGGTGTGGGGAGGGAAGTGGTTTCTAGGGGGCGGAGAGGGGTTAGGTGGCGAAGTGGGGCACCACGGTGACGCTGGTTGCGACTCGACCTAGGGAGGGAGGGAGGTGGTTAGGGGCAGCTGGGATGGATCCAGTCGGATCAGTCATAGGGGATGCGTGGGGGGCAAGGCGCATCCGTGTGACAAAGGAAGGTCGGAGGAGGCGCACCGTAGTTGGTGGGGGATGGTTGGACGCCACGGGGCTGGGAGGTGGTGGCGCGCTGGAGGGGTGGGGGTGATGGCGCACCGCGGGAGTGGGGAGCGGTGGGGCGCCGGAGGGGTGGGGTTGGTGGGGCGTTGGGGGTGGTCGTGGTGGGGAAGAAGGTGGGCAAGGTTGAGGGGTGGGTTGCTTCGGGTAGAAAGTGGGGTGCGAGGGTTGGCCTAATGCAGTTTTCTCGCATTATTGTGTGGTCCGGGTCAGGTGGATTGAGCAGCACGAAAATGTTAGCAAAATAAGAGATTTGTGTGTAGAATAAGGTGTTAAGGGGTGTTATCATAATATATATATATCTGTGTGTGTGTGTGTGTGTGTGCGTGTGTCATCTCTAGCCTCCAAGCTCCGAGTTTATCACCTCGTGATGACTTGGTGCTTGCTTTTGTAAATATTGCTTCAATTGCTGTAGCTCACAAGTGTCGGGTTGTCTTGCCTACAAAAACCTCGGATTTACTCTTTGTTCTTTAAATTGACACTATAACCCCCGAGCGTTGGGTTTGTTTAGTCATGCAACAACCCGGGGTTCTGTTCTACCACAGAATAAAATATTTTATGTGTTTTTCATAAAGTCGGCTTTCGCGTGGCTTGTTCCGGTGTGATCCTCCGCGATAAATTCAGGGTCAACTATATCCTCAATGGGGGTCAATGTTGATTTATTTATCATGGGCATAGCCGGGTCACATGATTGTGAGCGTCATCCGGCTTGATAGCCCTTTTACCTAAAATAAAAACACGTGCATGCATTACACCATTTTGTGATATATGAAAACAAAATTAAATGATAATTTTGGTGACATTGTCAACTTTTGTTCAAGTTGCTAATTATTTGACTCGACAAAGTCCATGATATCATTTAATTGAACCTGCATGCATCTGACGATCAGACCCAACATGCACATGTTTTAGCACTCGCACTACCACGTCCTCGCCTGGTCCAATAGGTATGCAGCGCTCCAACTGATCGTCAAGAAGATCGTACTTCAGGGCGGCCTGAATAGATAAATCTGGTAGTTTCGCTGGGTAGACAAAGCACTCTGATAATAAGCAATAAAAAACTTAACTTCACGTGATCAGAAGTAGTACTACTTGAGTTGATGCACTTCAGTGGATCAGGTTCGGCCATTGTGCGATGATGTGGAACGCACCATTACCTAATCGATCAGGCGTGTGCACATTTTCATGGACAACGGCTGGCAGACCGATGTGTAGCGCACATACGAGATATTCTCGGGACTTTCCTACTTCTTGAGCTTGCGTTGATTTTTCCCTTGAAGAGGAAAGGGTGATGCAACAAAGTATACATAAGTATTTCCCTCAGTTAAGAACCAATGTATCAATCCAGTAGGAGACACAAGCAAGTCTCCAATTTATGCACCTGCACAAACTAACAAATACTTGCACACAACGCGAATAAGGGGTTGTCAATACCTTCACGGTCACGAACAAGAGTGAGATCTAATAGAGATAGGTATAAAAGATAAATAAAAGAGCAAACTAAAGTAAATATGAATAAATTGCAGCAAGGTGTTTTAGGGTTTTTCGTTTATAGGTATGAAAATATATGATGGAAAACAGACCCGGGGGCCATAAGTTTCACTAGAGGCTTCTCTCTTGAAAGAAAACATAAGGTGGGTAAACAAATTACTGTTGAGCAATTGATAGAAAAGCACAAAGTTATGATGATATCTAAGGCAATGATCATGAATATAGGCATCACGTCCGTGATAAGTAGACCGACTCCTTCCTGCATCTACTACTATTACTGCACACATCGATCGCTATCCAGCATGCATCTAGAGTATTAAGTCCACAAGAACAGAGTAATGCCTTAAGTAAGATAACATGATGTAGAGGGATAAACTCAAGAAATATGATGAAAACCCCATCTCTTTTATCATTGATGGAAACAACAAAATACGTGCCTCACTACCCCTACTATGTCACTTGGTGAGGACACTGCAAGATCCAACCCAAAACTAAGCACCTCTCCCATTACAAGAAAAACCAATCTAGTTGGCGAAACCAAACCGATAGTTCAAAGAGAAATACAAAGATATCTTAATCATGCATAAAAGAGTTCAGAGAAGACTCGAATAATATTCATAGATAATTTGATCATAAATCCACAATTCATCGGATCTCAACAAACGCACCACAAAAGAGTATTACATCAGATAGAACTCCAAGAACATCGAGGAAAACATTGCATTGAAGATCAAAGAGAGACAAGAAGCCATCTAGCTACTATCTATGGACCCGTAGGTCTATGGTAAACTACTCACGCTTCATCGGAAGGGCGGCATGTTTGATGTAGAGGCCCTCTGTGATCGAATCCCCCTCCGGCAGGGTGTCCGAAAAGGCCCCAAGATGGGATCTCACGAGAACAGCAGCTTGCGGCGGCGGAAAAGTATTTTTGTGGACGCTTCTGATGTTTGGGGAATATTTAGGAATTTATAGAAGTGGTTTTAGGGTTGGAGGACTTCCGAGGGGCCCACAAGCCCTCAGGGCGTGCCCCTGAGGTCTGTGCCCTCCTCAGGGATCTTCTAGCCCACTCTCCAAGTTACGTGGTTGTCTTCTGGTCCAAGAAAAATCATCATAATGTTTTATTCCATTTTGACTCCGTTTCATATTCCTTTTCTATAAAAGTAAAAAACAAGGAAAAAAACAGAAACTGACACTGGGCTCTAGGTTAATAGGTTAGTCCCAAAAATAATATAAAATAGCGTATTAATGCATATAAAACATCCAAAACAGATAGTATAACAGCATAGAACAAACAAAAATTGTAGATATGTTGGGGACGTGTCAAGCATCCCCAATCTTAATTCCTGCTCGTCCTTGAGTAGCTAAATGATAAAAACAGATTTTTTTATGTGGAATGCTACCTAACATATTTATCAATGCAATCTTCTTTATTGTGACATGAATGTTCAGATCCATAAGATTCAAAAAAAATTAATATTGACATAAAAACAATAATACTTCAAGCATACTAATAAAGCAATCATGTCTTCTCAAAATAACATGGCAGAAGAAAGATATCCTTACAAAATCATATAGTTTGGCTGTGCTCCATCTTCATCGCACAAAGTATTTCATCATGCACAACCCCAATGACAAGCCAAGTAATTGTTTCATACTTTTGATGTTCTCAAACTTTTTCAACTTTCACGCCATACATGAGCGTGAGCCATGGATATAACACTATAGGTGGAATAGAATATGGCAGTTGTGGAAAAGACAAAAAGAAGTAGAAAGTCTCACATCAACTAGGCAAATTAATGGGCTATGGAGATGCCCATAAATCTATATTGATGCAAGTAAGTAGGGATTGCCATGCAACATATGCACTAGAGCTATAAGAATATGAAAGCTCAAAAACAAACTAAGTCGGTGTGCATCCAACTTGCTTGCTCATCAAGACCTATGGCAATTTGAGGAAGCCCAGCATTGGAATATACAAGCCAAGTTCTATAATGAAAAATTCCCACTAGTACTTGAAAGTGACAAAATTGGAGACTCTCTATCATGAAGAACATGGTGCTATTTCAAAGCACAAGTGTGGAAAAAGGATATAGTAACATTGTCCCTTCTCTCTTTTCTCTCATTTTTTCTTTTCTCTCTTTTTTTGTTTGGGCTCCTTTGGCCTCTCTTTTTTATTTGGGCTTCTTTGACCTCTTTTATTTTTATTAAAGTCCGAAGACTCATCCCAACTTGTGAGGGAACCATAGGTTCCATCATCCTTTCCACACATGGGATAATTCTCTAATAATGATGATCATCACATTTTTAGTTACTTACAACTCGATACTAGAACAAAATAAGACTCTATATGAATGCCTCATGCATATGAGAAAAATATGACAATGATGGTATGTGTCATAATAAAACAAAATGGCGGAAGTTGCATGGAAATATATCTCAGAAATGGCTATGGAAATGCCATAATAGGTAGGTATGGTGGCTATTTTGAGTAAGGTATATGGTGGGTTTAATGCACCGGCGAGAGTTGCGTGGTACTAGCGAGGCTAGCAATGGTGGAAGGGTGAGAGTGCGTATAATCCATCGAATTGACATTAGTCATAAAGAACTCACATACTTATTGCAAAAATTTATTAGCCATTGAAACAAAGTACTACATGCATGCTGCTAGGGGAATAGATTGGTAGGAAAAGACCATCGCTCGTCCCCGACCGCCACTCATAAGGAAGACAATCAAACAATAAATCATGCTCCGACTTCATCACATAATGGTTCACCATACGTGCATGCTATGGGAATCACAAACTTATAAAACAAGTATTTCTACCTATCCACAATTACTCACTAGCATGACTCTAATATCACCATCTTTATATCTCAAAACAATATGCAAGGAATCAAACTTAACACATCATTCAATGCTCTTTATATGGAAGTTTTAATTATATCCCTCTTGGATGCCCATCATATTAGGACTAAATTCATAACCTAAGCAAATAACCATGCTGTTTCAAAGACTCTCAAAATAATATAAGTGAAGCATGAGAGTTCATCAATTTCTATAAAATAAAGCCACCGATGTGCTCTAAAAATAAATAAGTGAAGCACTAGAGCAAACTGCCTAGCTCAAAAGATATAAGTGAAGCACATAGAGTATTCTAATAAATTCACGATTAAAGCATGTCCCTCTCAAAAGGTGTGTACAACAAGGATGATTGTGGCAAACTAAAAAGCAAATAATCATATAATATAAGACGCTCCAAGCAAAACACATGTCATGTGGTGAATAAAAATATAGCCTCAAGTAAATTTACTGATAGATTGAACACGAGAGAGGGGATGCCATCCAGGGCATCCCCAAACTTAGATGCTTGGTTGTCCTTGAATATTACCTTGTGGTGCCTTGGGCATCCCCAATCTTAGGCTCTTGCCACTCCTTATTCCATAGTCCATCAAATCGTTACCCCAAACTTGAAAACTTCACAACACAAAACTCAACAGAAAACTTGTGAGATCCGTTAGTATAATAAAATAATCACCATTTTAGGTACTGTCGTGAACTCATTCTAAATTAATATTGGTGTTATATCTACTGTATTCCAACTTCTCCATGGTTCATACCCCCATACTACCCATAGATTCATCAAAATAAGCAAACAACACATAGAAAACACAATCTGTCAAAAACAGAACAATCCATAGTAATTCCTAAACCTCGTATATTTATGTAAATCCAAAACTTCTGAAAAATTAGGACAACAGAGGAAATTCATATATAAATCTTGTGTAAAAAAATTCAGAATTTTCCACGCTCCAGTGAATTTAAACAATTCTCTTACTGGACGCAGAAGTTTCTGTTTTTCGGCAAAACCAAATAAATTATCCTAGAGGTCTTACTTGGATCAAACACTAAATAAAACACCAAAATACAATTACTACAGAGGTAATAATGTGTATTCTCTTAAAATCAGAAAAGAAAAATATTGGGTTGTCGCCCAACAAGTGATCTTCGTTAAATCCTATTAGCTAGGCGTTGATAATTTTAATGATGCTCACATGAAATATAGCAATTGAAACACGAAGAGAGCATCATGTAGCATGTGAAAACCAAATTTATGTCTAAGATACTTCCTATGCATAGGCATTTTGTAAGAAAACAAATTATCAAGACAAGCAAAAGCTAGCATACGCAAAGGAGAAGAATACAGTATTGACAATTTCAACATAATGAGAGGTAATTTAGTAACATGAAAATTTCTACAACCATATTTTCCTCTCTCATAATAATTACATGTAGGATCATAATCAAATTCAACAATATAGCTATCACATAAATTTTCTCTCCATGGTCCACATGCATGCAAAGTTGACACTCTTCCAAAATAGTGGGATCAACATAAACTAAAGTCATTACTTCTCGAAGCCCACTTTTGTCAAAAATTTAATAAGATTGGTCAATCTCCAAAGTAGTGGGATCATTATTTCCTAACATTGGCACTCCTTGAAACCCACTTTCAATATTATTGAAAAAATTATTTTCAATATCATATTCACCATGAGGCTTAAACAAATTTTCAAGATCATAAGAAGCATTATCACCCCAATCATGATCATTGCAATAAGTTGCGGACATAGCAAAATTAGCATCCCCAAGCTTGGGGTTTTGCATATTATTAGCACAATCGACATTAATAGAATTTATAATAACATCATTGCAATCATGATTTTGATTCAAGGAGCTATCATGAATCACTTTATAAATTTCATCATAGTTTTTAGGTTCACGAATTTCAAGCAAAACTTCATAAAGATAATCTAGTGCACTCAACTCACTAGCGATTGGTTCACCATAATTGGATCTATTAAATAGATTAGTAAGTGGATGAGGATCCATAAACTTTTTTTCTTTCTGATTTGGAATAAATACACAATTATGGCAAACAAACAAACCAAGACATAAAGGAAAACGAAAAGAAGAACGGGAGAATGTGAATAAAAAAGCAAATATTTTTGTGTTCGCTTGAAAACGTGTTAGAAGTGGGGGAGAGGAACATGTCAAATAAAGTAAGTAAAAGAGACGAGAGTTTATGATGGGTACTTGGTAGGCTTCATGTAGAACCTCCCCAGCAACGGCGCCAGAAATTCTTCCTGCTACTTCTTGGGCTTGCATTGATTTTTCCCAGGGGGAAAAGGTGATGTAGCAAAGTAGAGCTAAGTATTTCCCTCAATTAAGAACCAAGGCATCCATGCAGTAGGAGGCACAAGCAAGTCTCCAATATATGCACATGCACAAACTAACAAACAATTGCACACAACGCGAAAAGGGGTTGTCAATCCCTTCACGGTCATGAACAACAGTGAGATCTAATAGAGATAGAGGTACAGAAGATAAATAAAAGAGCAAACTAAAGTAAATATAAATAAATTGCAGTAAGGTATTTTTGGATTTTTTGGTTTATAGATCTAGAAATATATAATGGAAAATAGACTCGGGGGCCATAGGTTTCACTAGAGGCTTCTCTCTTGAAAAAAACATACGGTGGGTAAACAAATTACTGTTGAGCAATTGATACAAAAGCGCAAAGTTATGACGATATCTAAGGCAATGATCATGAATATAGGCATCGCGTCCGTGACAAGTAGACCGACTCCTGCCTGAATCTACTACTATTACTCCACACATCGACCGCTATATCCAACATGCATCTAGAGTATTAAGTTCATAAGAATGGAGTAACGCCTTAAGTAAGATGACATGATGTAGAGGGATAAACTCAAGCAATATGATGAAAACCCCATCTTTTCTCCTTGATGTCAACAACACAATACCTGCCTTGCTACCCGTACTATGTCACTGGGTGAGGACATTGCAAGATTGAACCAAGAACTAAGCACCTCTCCCATTGCCAGAAAAAACCAATCTAGTTGGCCAAACCAAACCGATAGTTTGAAGAGAAATACAAAGATATCTTAATAATGCATAAAAGAGTTCAGAGAAGACTCGAATAATATTCATAGATAATCTAATCATAAATCCACAATTCATCGGATCTCAACAAACGCACCGCAAAAGAGTATTAGATTGGATAGAACTCCAAGAATATCGAGGAGAACATTGTATTGAAGATAAAACAGAGAGAAAAAGCCATCTAGCTACTATCCATGGACTCGTAGGTCTATGGTAAACTACTCACGCTTCATTGGAAGGGCAGCAAGATTGATGTAGAGGCCCTTCGTGATCGAATCCCCTTCCGGCAGGGTGCCAGAAAAGTCCCCAAGATGGGATCTCACGGCAACAAAGGCTTGCAGTGCCGGAAAAGTATTTTGGTGGACACTTCTGATGTTTGGGGAATGTTTGGGAATTTATATAAGTGGTTTTAGGGTTGGAGGACTCCTGGGGCCAACAAGCCCTCAGGACGCCCCCTAGGGCGCGCCCCTGAGGCTTGTGGCCTCATCGGGGATCTTCTGGCCCTCTCTCCAAGTTATGTGGGTGTCTTATGGTCCAAGAAAAATCATCATAAAGTTTTATTCCGTTTGGACTCTTTGTGATATTCCTTTTCTATAAAAACCAAAAACAAGGAAAAACAGAAACTGGCACTGGCTCTAGGTTAATAGGGTAGTCCCAAAAATAATATAAAATAGCATATAAAACATCCAAAACATATAATACAATAGTAGGGAACAATCAAAAAGAATAGATACGTTGGAGACGTATCAAACTTGAAACGCCGGTACAGAGAAAACAACTTCGGCGGCTAATGAGAAAACTAGCGCGTCATCTCGGTAACGTAGTTGATCAAATTCCTGTTGATCTCAATGGATCCCAGGATGACGGGCGGTGGACAAACTATAACCCAAGGTTGTCCCGTGTCGGGTTATCCCACGCGGTTGTCAGTGAAGGAAACAAGCATACAAGTCATCCTGATATTGGCCAAACCAAATGTCAATGAAGATTGGACCCATCAAAATACGAATCCACATGCAGATGGCCCCATGTTGGGCACCAATGTCAATGTTGTTTATCAATGATATCAACCATAGATTACTGTGGGGATTAGTACACATGGAGATTATCAAGGTGGGTTAGCACACGAGGCAAGATTTAGACAGCTTGGGCCCCGGGAAACATCATCTGGTATAGCCCGGCGTGATGTTTCTGGCTAGGACTTATTCCATATGCTCATGAGGGAGCCTTCGTTGTTGAGCCGGCTCTACTCTAGTTGTGTCTAGCCATAGAGATTCTCCAGATTCTTCTGCCCTCTTGGGGTGCCTTGCCCCTCCTTACATAAGTTGAAGGGGCCAGATTACATTTAGATTCCTAGTAGGATACAAACTACTCTCATCTTTTATTATAAGCCGGATACTAGTCTTGGTCTTATTCAGACGGTCCAAAGCCAACCTGCTAGGCCACCCCCATGTTGAGCCACGTTCTACCTCCTTGAGGTCATCCGTGTCCCATATCGATGACAGAATTGAAGTTGACAAAGCCAAAATTGAAGCTATTGAGAGTTGGTCGTGCTACTTCTTGAGCTTGCGTTTGGTTTTTCCCTTGAAGAGTAAAGGGTGATGCAGCAAAGTAGATATAAGTATATCCCTTAGTTGAGAACCAAGGTATCAATCCAATGGTTGCACCTACACAAACAAACAAATACTTGCACCCAACGCGATAAAAGGGGTTTTCAATCCCTTCACCATTAGTTGCAAGGACGATACCTGATGGTGATAGATATAAAAGATAAGTAAATGTGATAAATAAGATAAAAGTAAATAAATTGCAGCAATGTATTTTTGTGTTTTTGATTTTATAGATCTGAAAATAATATGATAAAAGATAGACCCCGGGGGCCATAGTTTTCACTAGAGGCTTCTCTCTTGAAAGAAAGCATACGGTGGGTAAACAAATTACTATTGAGCAATTGATAGGAAAGCACATAGTTATGACCATATCTAAGGAAATGATCATGTATATAGGCATCACGTTCATCACAAGTAGATCGACCCCTGCCTGCATCTACTACTATTACTCCACACTTAGACCGCTATCCAGCATGCATCTAGTGTATTAAGTTAACAAGAATGGAGTAACGCCTTAATATGAACAAACCACATATTTTTATCCTTAATGGCAATAATACAAATATGTTTCATGACCCTTTCTCTCACTGGGAATATGCATGGCAAGATTGAACCCGTTACAAAACAGCTCTCCCATTGCAAGAGAAATCAATCTATTGGCCAAACCAAATCAATAGATCGGAGATAAATACAAAGCTATCTTAATCATGCATAAAAGAGTTCAGAGAAGACTCAAATAATATTCATAGGTAATATGATCATAAACCCACAATTCATCAGATATCAACAAACACATCGCAAAAGAAGATTACATTGAATAGATCTCCAAGAATAATCACGGAGAACACTGTATTGAAGATCAAGAGAGAGAAGTAGCCATCTAGCTACTAGCTATGGACTCGTAGGTCTGTGGTAAACTACTGAAACATCATCGGAAGGTTAGAAAGGTTGATGTAGAAGCCCTCCATGGTCGAATCCCCCTCCAACAGAGTACCGAAAAAGGTCTCGAGATGGGATCTCACGAAGACAGAAACTTGCGACAGCGGAAAAGTATTTTTTGTGTGCCCTCTGGTCTATGGCCTACGGGTAATATTTGGATATTTATAAAATAATAATTAGGGTTAGAGGATCCACAGGGGTCCCACAAGCTTGGGGGCGCCCCCTAGGGCACTGATGGTTCGTGTCCGTATCAGTATTTCCCCGAAGAGGAAGGGATAATGTAGCACAACTATGGTAGGTATTTCCCTCAGTTATGAAACAAAGATTATAGAACCATTAGGAGAACCAAGCAACACTATGTAAACGGTACCTGCACACAAAGAACAAATACTTGCAACCCGACACGTAAGAGGGGTTGTCAATCCCTGTCGGGTAAAAGATAGATTGGTTTCAATGATTTTGGATAAATAAATCTCACGCTAAAACAAAATAAAATAAATTAAGAAAAAGTGTAGCAAGGTATTTTGGGTTTTTTGGAATAATAGATCTGAAAATAAAATAAAATAAAAATAGATCTCAAAGAAAATATGATAAAGAATAGACCCGAGGATGGTAGATTTCATTATTGGCTTCTCTCGAGAAAAATAGCATACGGGGGTAAAAAATTACTGTTGAGCAATTGATAGAACTTCAAATAATTGTGATGATATCCAGACAATGACCAATATATATGCATCATGTCCAAGGTTAGTAGACCGCCTCCTGCCTGCATCTACTACTATTACTCCACACATCGACCGCTATCCAGCATGCATCTAGTGTATTAAGTTCATGGAGAAACGAAGTAATGCAATAAGAACGATGGCATGATGTAGACAAGATCTATTCATGTAGGAATAGACCCCATCTTCTTATCCTCAATGGCAATGATTAATATGTGTCTTAATGCCCCTTCTGTCACTAGGAAAGAACACCGCACGACCAAACCCATCACAAAGCACCTCTTCCCATGGCAAGAAAAATTGATCTAGTTGGCCTAACTAAACCAAAGATTCGAAGAACAAATATGAGGCTATAAATAATCATGGATATAAAAGATCAAAACTCAAATAACTTTCATGGATAAAATAGATCTGATCATAAAATCAAGGTTCGTCGGATCCCAACAAACACATTGCAAAAAGAGTTACATCAAATAGATCTCCAAGAGACCATTGTATTGAGAATAAAAAGAGAGAGAGGAAGCCATCTAGCTACTGCCTACAGACCCGTAGGTATACAATGAACTACTCACGCATCATGGGAGAGGCACCAATGAGGATGATGAACCCCTTTGTGATGGTGTCTAGATTGAATCTGGTGGTTCTGGAACTTGTGGAGACTGGAATTGTGTTTCGTTGACTTCCCTAGGGTTGTTGGATTTTCTGAGTATTTATAGAGCAAAGAGGTGGTGCAGGAGGCGTCCATGGTGGGCACAACCCACTAGGGCGCGCCTGGGCCCCCAGGCATGCCCAGGTGGGTTGTGCTCCCCTCGGAGCCCCCCTCTGGTACTTCTTTGGCCCAACAGGTGTCTTCTGGTCTAGAAAATTTCTCCAAAAAGTTTTGTTCTGTTTGGACTGCATTTGGTACTAATATTCTGTGAAGTAAAAAACAAGCAAAAAAACAGCAACTGGCACTAGGCACTGTGTCAATAGGTTAGTCCCAAAAAATGATATAAAGTTGCTATAAAATGATTGTAAAACATCCAAGAATGATAATATAACAGCATGGAACAACCAAAAATTATAGATACGTTGGAGATGCATTAGCATCCCCAAGCTTAATTCCTACTCATCCTTGAGTAGGTAAATGATAAAAACATAATTTTTGGTGTGGAATGTTGCCTAACATGTTCATCACATATTCTTTTCTTTTGTAGCATGGACATATGGACTTTTATATGATTCAAAGCAATAGTCTAGTTTTGACATGAAGATTTAAATACTCAAGCATATCAATACGCAACCATGTCTTCCAAAATATCAACACTAAAGCAAGTTAGCCCATCATGCTCAATCATTGATCCATTCATGAAACACACTCGCATATTAGCTACATTCAATTCTTAAGTACGATCATAGTTCCCCTTAGTTGGTGCTTTGTAAGAGAATATGGAGACTCAAATAAAAATGCATAAAGTAAATGAAAGGCCCTTCATAGAGGGAAGTAGGGATTTGTAGAGGTGCCAGAGCTCAAAGCAAAAAATAGAGATAAAACATTTTGGGTGGCATGCTTTTCCTGTTAACGTAAATGATCGATTAGTTCCCAATATTTCCCATGCAAGATATATCATATGCGGTTCCCAAACAGAAAATAAAGTTTGTTCCTTTTTCCACCATATTTTCACATTCCACGGCTAGATATATCATAGGCCGTCCATACCAACACTTTCCAAGGAATTTATTATTTTACAACATAAAGTAAATTCATTTTTCATTTTGGTACAGGGCATCCCTAATACCTTTGTTGTACTCTCATGCAATGACAAGTGAATAAACACTCATCTTGAGAATAATACATCTAGCATGGAAAAATATCAGCCACCCCCTACCGTTTTATGAGCGGTATGAGCACACAAAAAGGAAATTATTTTGAAAATTAGAGATGGCACATACAAATTTGCTTAGAATGGCACGAGAATACTGCATATAGGTAGGTATGGTGGACTCATATGGGAAAACTGGGTTTAAGGATTTTGGATGCACAAGTAGTATTCCTACTTAGTACAAGTGAAGGCTAGCAAAAAGATTGAGAAGTATCCAACGAAGAAATGAAAAATCACATAAGAAAGCATTAAGCATAACTAACACCAAATAATGCACCACAAGTAGGATCTAGTTTCATTGCATAATTATTAACTTTCGTGCATGCATAGGAATCACAAACCTTAACACCAACATTCTTACTAAAGCATGCTACTTCTTGAGCTTGCATTGGTTTTTCCCTTGAAGAGGAAAGGGTGATGCAGCAAAGTAGAGTAAGTATTTCCCTTAGTTTTGAGAACCAAGGTATCAATCCAGTAGGAGACAACGAACAAGTCACCGAATAGCTGCACAAACAATCAACAACTTGCACCCAACGCGATAAAGGGGTTGTCAATCCCTTCACGGTTACTTGCAAAATTGAGATTTGATAGAGATAGATAATTGGTAAAGTAAACAATTTTGGTTTATAGATCGGAAAGTAAAAGATTGCAAAGGAAGTAAATTGAAAACTAATATGATGGAAAATAGAAGATTATATGATGGAAAATAGACCCGGGGGCCATATGTTTCACTTGAGGCTTCTCTCCAGATAGAAAATATGATGATGGGTGAACAAATTACTAAGGCAATGATCATGAATAGAGGCAGCATGTCCGTGTCAAGTAGACTGACTCCTATCTGCATCTACTACTATTACTCCACAGATCGACCGACTCCTGCCTGCATATAGAGTATTAAGTTCATGAAGAACAGAGTAACGCATTAAGTAAGATGACATGATGTAGAGGAATAAACTCAAGTAATATGATGTAAACCCAATCATTTTATCCTCGATGGCAACAATACAATACGTGCCTTGTTGCCCCTACTGTCACTGGGAAACGACAACACAAGATTGAACCAAAAGCTAAGAACTTCTCCCATTGCAAGAAAAACCAATCTAGTTGGCCAAACCAGATCGATAGTTCAAAGGGACTTGCAAAGATATCAAATCATGCATATAAGAATTCAGAGGAGATTCAAATAATATTCATAGATAAGATGATCATAAATCCACAATTCATCAGATCTCGGCAAACACACCGCAAAAAAGTATTATATCAAATAGATCTCCAAGAACATCGAGAAGAACATGGTATTGAGAATCAAAGAGAGAGAAGAAGCCATCTAGCTACTAGCTATGGATCCGTAGGTCTGTGGTAAACTACTCACGCTTCATCGAAAGGGCAATGGTTTTTATGTAGAAGCCCTCCGTGATCGAATCCCCCTCTGGCGGGATGTTGGAAAAGGCCCCTAGATGGGATCTCACGGGTATAGAAGGTTGCGCTGGTGGAAAAGTGTTTTCATGGCTCCCATGGTTGTTTCTGGGATATATATGGGAACATATAAGCGGAAGAAATAGGCTGGTCGAATCATGAGGGGCCCACAAGGGCAGGGGTGTGCCCTCCGTCCTTGTGGATTCCTCGAGGCTTCTCTGACTTGCACTCCAAGTCCTCTGGATGTCTTCTCGTCCAAGAAAAATCATCGCAAAAGTTTTTTCCGTTTGTTATTCCTTTTCTGTGAAACTGTAAAACAAGGAAAAAAATAGCAACAGAAACGGGCACTGGGCTCTAGGTTAATAGGTTAGTCCCAAGAATAATATAAAGTAGCATATTAATGCATATAAAACACACAAAACAAATAATATAATAACATGGAACACTAAAAAATTATAGATACGTTGGAGACATATCAAAGCATAATTACTCACCAACATGACTCACATATCACTATCATCATATCTCAAAACTATTACAAAGAATCAAGTTTATTTTGCCTAATGATCTTCATTAATTTTTTTTATTATATCCCTCTTGAATATCTATCACGTTGGGACTCATTTCATATGTTTCTTTTGATAAGCTCAAACAAATCTAAGTGAAGAACATGAGCATAAAAAATTTCATCTCTCAAAACACTATAGGTGAAGCATGGGAGGATTTCTTCAAAATTTCTAACTCTCAAATAAATATTTGTGAAGCATGACAACATTTCTTCAAAAATATTAAAGCACACCATGCTCAAAAAGAAATAAGTGAAGCACTAGAGCAATTCCATAGCTCAAAAAAATTAGTGAAGCATAAAGAGCAATTCTAAAAATCATAGTATAATTTAGGCTCTCTCAAATAGGTGTGTCCAGCAAGGATACTTGTGACAAACTAAAAAGAAAAACAAGCAAAGACTCATATAAGACAGGACGCTCCAAGCAAAACTCATGATATGTGACGAATAAAAATATAGCCCCAAGTAAAATATCAATGGTCATTAAAAGAAAGAGGGGACGCCTTCCGGGGCATCCCCAAGCTTAGTTGCTTGTTTCGCTTTGGATAATAACTTGGGGTGCCATGGGGCATCCACAAGCTTAGGCTCTTGTTACTCCTTATTTCTTCATGATCATGATCTCACCCAAAACTTGAAAACTTCAATCACACAAAACTCAACAAAACCTTCGTGATATCCGTTAGTATAAGAAAACCAATCTTTACTATAAGTACTATTGAAAACCCATTCAAATTTTGTGTTTGCATTATATCTACTATATTCTAACTTTGTGGCTTATACCCCCCGATAAAGTCCATAGATTCACCAAAATAAGCACACAACGCAAAGAAAGTGGAATCTATCAAAAAATAGAACATTCTGTAAAGATGCAAATTGTTCTCATACTTCTATAACTCCAAAAATTCTGAAAAATTAGGACAGTAGAGGAAATTTGTATATCAATCTTGTGTAAAGAATTCAGAATTTTTCAACACTTCTATGAATTTAGGCAATGATTTTACTAGATGCAAAAGTTTCTGTTTTTCAACAGGATCAAATCAACTATCACCAAAGTTATCCCAAAGGATTTACTTGGAACAAATACTAATTAAGACATGAAAAACACAATCATAACAGAGGCATAATTGTGCAAACACTTAAGAACAAAAAGAAAAAGGCAAAAAAATTATTCTTTGGGTTGCCTCCCAACAAGCGTTATTGTTTCACGCCCCTAGCTAGGCATAATGCATAGATCTAAGTATTGTCATATTTCTTCTTATTTTCCTTAGATGTGTTTTTGTCGGGAGGTTTTGAAAAAATAACTTGAAACACATTATCCGTATTAACTTTAGCACTATCAAGTTGCTTATCATCATATCCCCTTTGATTTCTGGCAACAATCCAAGAATAGTGTTGATTAACATCATTTAAAACTTGTTGGATTATATCTAAAACGGGTATCTCCTTTTTAAGATTCTCTTAAATTTTTGATTATTTCCAAGAAAGTGTCTCAACATATAATCACTATTGCCGCCAAGACACCTGCACCTACCGCTGAGGCCCGGGGAGGTAAGAAAACTGGCAAGACCTCTACCTCTTCCGGCAAGGCCCCTTCCGGCAATACTTCCTCCTGCACCTTCTTCGGCAAACGCGCCTCTTCAGAGCACCGTGTTACCGTTGAGGACGTGCCAGATAGCTACGCCAGCGGGAGCAAGAGGTCCAAGGCGGCCCCGCCGGAAACTAAGAAGGTGCCCGTCAAGGAGGATGGCACAGGTGGAGCCTTTACCATAAGCTCCACCCTCGAAAACACATAGGAAAGCACGCTCGTCGCCATCTTGCGGGCGAATGTCGATGTGTTTGCATGGCAAACATCCGACATCCCCAGCGTTCCCAGGGAGGTGATTGAGCACCACCTTGCTGTTTGTCCCCATGCGCGGCCCATCAAGCAGAAAGTCAGAAAGCAAGCTTTGGAGCGACAATAGTTGATCATTGAAGAGATGAGGAAGTTGGAGGCGGAAGGCCTGGTCAGAGGAGTGCTCCACCCCACATGGTTGGCCAATCCAGTGGTAGTGCGTAAGGCAAATGGGATGTTGAGGCTGTGTATTGACTACACAGATATCAATAAGGCATGTCTAAAGGATCCTTTCCTTTTGCCACGCATTGACCAGATAGTGGACTCCACTGCCGGGTGTGACCTTCTGTCATTCCTCGACGCCTACTCAGGATACCACCATATCTTCATGATGAAGGAAGACGAAGAGAAAAAGCATTCAACACCCCACATGGTATGTACTGTTTCGTACGGATGCCTTCCGGGTTGAAGAGCACGGGTTCAATGTTTGCCCGAGCGGTCCAAATTGGTTTTGAGCCCCATTTGCATAGAAACATTCGCCAACCTAAGCAAGATCAACCTCAAGCTCAACCCAGAGAAGTGCGTGTTCGGCATCCCATCTGGCAAACTTCTTGGGTTCTTTGTGTCTCAACATGGAATCGCGGCAAATCCTGACAAGATCAAAGCAATTGAGCAAATTGAGGTGCCAAGACGAGTCAAAGATGTTCGTAGGCTTGCCGGCTGTGTTGCTGCTCTAAGTAGGTTCATCTCCAAATCTGCTGAACGCGCCCTCCCCTTCTTCAAAGTTTTGAAGAAGGCGGGTCCAATGAAATGGAGTCCGGAGGCAGAGGCAGCGCTACAAGATTTGAAGAAGTACATCTCCTCTACGCCAATACTAGTCACACCTAAACCGCAAGAGTCGTTGCTGCTATATCTAGCGGCAATTAATCAAGTGGTTAGTGCTGCGCTAGTGGCACAGAGAGAATTTGAGGAAGAAGAAGGGGAAGCAGCAGAACCTTCGGATGATGAGCCGGAGCTCTCCTCGGCAGGGCCTGATGTCGGCAAGATAGAACCCCCGGCGGAGCCTGGTCCCGGCAAGACGGACTCAACGCAAGAGGGTGAAGTCAAACATAAGAAGAAGGTGGTGCAACACCTGGTTTATTTTCTCAGTTCCCTCTTGCATGGGGCTAGATCAAGATATTCTGGCATAGAGAAGCTACTTTTCGGCCTTCTTATGGCCTCAAGAAAGCTGCATCACTACTTCCAAGCGCATGAGATCACCATCGTCACCCACCTCCCTTTGCCACGAATCTTGCACAATCCAGATGCCACTAGGAGGATTGTGGAGTGGGCGTTGTAACTATCAAGCTTCGTCCTCAAATTTGAAAGCACTTCAACAATCAAGAGCCAAGCCTTGGCAGAGTTCATAGCGGAATGGACCTCAACACCAGATGAAGAAGTTCGAGATACCGCCCTTCCCGGCAAGGAGACGAGTCATGATTGGATCATGTACTTTGACGGAGCTTTCTCGCTCCAAGGTGCTGGTGCCGGCATGCAGCTCATTGCACCCACCGAAGAGCGCCTCAAGTACGTGGTCCAGATGCACTTTCCCCGGGAAAAGTCAACGAACAACATGATGAAGTACGAGGGATTTCTTGCCGGTCTCAGGATCGCGGCAGACCTCAGAATCAGAAAGCTCATCATCAGAGGTGATTCATAGCTCATCGTCAAGCAAGTCAACAAGGATTACCAGAGCCTGCTGATGGAGGCTTATGTGGATGAGGTGAGGAAGTTGGAAGATCATTTTGACGGTCTGCAAGCAGAGCATGTTCCCCGAGCGGAGAACAACATTGTCGATGACTTGTCGAAACGCACTGCCATCAAGTTGCCTATGGAACCAGGTACCTTTGTGCTTCAATTGACCCAGACATTCGTTGAGCCATCAGCAGGACAGAACAAGCGAAGGAAGGCAGGCCCCGGCAAGTACTTTCCCGCTGAGCTCCCAGGAGCTGCTGGCAAAGACATTGCCGGATGCCCTAAGCTTGACATGGAGCAGCAACCTCAGGCGGGGCCCCAAGCACCGACTGTAGAGGCAGCTGCCCCTACGGCCAAAGGCGAGCCTTTTATCCTTGCCATCGAGCCCCAGGCTCCGGCATGGGCGCAGCGCACCGTCTGTTTCTTCCAAACAGGGGAACTCCCTAAGGAACAGGAAGAGGTAGAGAAAGTAGCATGTCGGTCCAACATGTACTAGTTTGTGGATGATGCCCTATACAGAAGGAAACTGAACAGTGTGAAACTGAAGTGCATTCCTCGGGAGGACGGACTGGAGCTATTGGAAGAGATACATGGAGGCATGTGTGGCTCCCACATAGGGTTGAGAGCCCTTGCTCGCAAAGTGTTCTGGCAAGGTTTCTTTTAGCCCACCGCTCTCCAGGATGCAACTGCAGTAGTAACCAAGTGTGAAGCGTGTGAGTTCCATTCAAAGAAGCTTCATCAGCCAGCCCAAGCCCTTCAAACAATCCCTATTTCCTAGACATTTTTGGTCTGGGGCTCGACATACTGGCCCCTTTTCCCGTGTTGTCGGGGGCTTTGAGTACTTGTACGTAGCAATCGACAAGTTCACAAAGTGGCCGGAAGTGGAACCGGTGAGAAAGGTGACAACACAATCAGCCGTCAAGTTCTACAAGGGACTAGTTTGCCATTTTGGTGTGCCAAATAGAGTCATCACTGACAACGGCACGCAGTTCACGAGCCGCACCTTCGTGTAGTACATTTAAGACCTCAGCGGCAAGGTTTGTTTTGCTTCTTTTGCTCATCCCATAAGCAACGGCCAGGCTGAGAGGGCGTATGCGGAAGTGTCGCGGGGCCTCAAAACCAGAACTTTTGACAGGCTACACAAGTGCGGAAGGCGCTGGATTGATGAGTTGCCAACGGTTCTTTGGTCGATCAGAACGACACCAAATCGAGCCACTGGCCAGACACCCTTTGCCCTGGTATACGGGGCAGAAGTAGTTCTCCCCATGGAACTCATATACGGGTCACCTCGAGTGCTCACTAATGATGAGCTTGAGCAAGAGTAGTTGCGCCAAGATGATGCAACGCTCCTTGAGGAAGATCGTCTTCAGGCTGCTCTTCGAGCCACTCGTTACCAGCAAGCCTTGCGCCGCTACATAGCCGCAAG
Source organism: Triticum aestivum (assembly GCF_018294505.1). Lineage (NCBI taxonomy): Eukaryota > Viridiplantae > Streptophyta > Magnoliopsida > Poales > Poaceae > Triticum > Triticum aestivum. Next base: position 399,809,078 of record NC_057812.1, on the reverse strand, counting down.
GTTCACGCCCAAAGCCTTGAGGAAGGCGACCTTGTTCTTCGGCAGATCCAATCCTCCAAGAATTCAAACAAGTTGACGCCAAAGTGGGAGGGCCCTTATCGGGTAATACGAGTCACCAGGCCCGGTGCAGTCCGCCTGGAGACCCAGGATGGCATTCCGGTGAGCAATTCCTGGAGCATCGAACATCTTCGCAAGTTTTACCCCTAAGGCGCGGTTGCCAGTAGCCCCGGCAACCCCCTTTTTATACTAGCCTTGCTAGCAAGGCATGTAACCCTATGTACAAAGCCAGGCGCAGACCCTGCGCGCAGTCAGGGAAAGAAACCCTTAGTATGTACAGTTTCTTGTTGATTTCCATGATTATGTGTATACGTATATGCATGCTTATCCAGGGTATTGTACTACTTTTTGATTCCAACAAATATTAACAGACTGCCAAGGGTCCATGCTCTTGCCCTCTTTTCCTTCCAGCCTCAGCAAGGACGCTCGATCCCGCCAAGGACCCTGCTCCAGCAAGAAGTTGAGAAGACCGCCCGGCACGGCGATCCCCGGCAAACCAAACAGATAAAGTTTACCTCTTGCCATTCATGTTCATAACATGTGACTTGTGCATTAGAAAACCTCGCCACTATTTTTCGAAAGGCTCAGGTACTCCCATTCCCGGCCCAAACGCTGCTTCAGTCGGAGTGGTCATAGTAGCCCTTGCTAAAAGGAGATGGATGGGGGCCGGACCCTTTGTCTGTAACCCGGCAGATCTGATTCTTCGGCAGGTGCTGAGGGCACCAGCAAGACGGCTAGCCAAGAGAACTCGTTTATTGGTGGTAAAGAGGCATTTTGCCTCTGCACCAACATATTCGTGCATTTGGTTCCCAGTAAGGCTAGTCTTTTTCATTAAAATGCTGATACAAATACGGACGTTGCGGCACATAAGCATGGGCTCGAGAGATTACATTACTTAGAAATTAAAATTCGGCAAATGCCTACAAGTCTAGAAAAAAAAGATAAGTGCCTCGTGAACTCCATTCTTGCCCCTTTCCTCCCAGGTGCGGCAGGTGAAGGCAAAGAAGGGGCGACGGGGAACACGCCGATGGAGAGCATGGCGGGGATGGCCCTCGGCAAGGCGCGTGGCCGAGGGAGGAGGGCGATGCAGATGACGACGCTGCCGTCGACGATCATCCGGAGTCAGAATCAGCGTCCTCCCGCCCGGTCCCCTCCTCGTCGCCGTCACTCTAGGAGGAGCTCTCGTCATCGGTCGAGTTCTCCGCGTAGCACCCTAAACTGTATCCCAAGCTCCCGAAGACCTTGACGGAGAGCAAATTGCTCTCCAATAATTTGAAGTGGAGAACGTGCCCCTCCATCAAGAAGTGGGCATGTGCGAAGGTTTTCCAACCCCGATGAAGAAGCATTACATGAGGGACGGGGAACCTTGTGTTTTCCCATATGTCGCCATTGCAATACCCCTTCATGTGAAGCCTCAGCCTTGGTGGCTGGTCGATCTCCAGCACCCTCGTGAACGCCTCGGGGAGACGAAGGCGGCTACATGGCGGCTCGCGCAACAGCAAGATGAACTTTAGCGCCGTGTCCCCGACATGGCCGCTTGACGAAGCAGGAGGAGATGGTGGTGGAGATGGTGGCGGAGATGGTGGCATCGTAGGTGTCCCCCTTCTACACCTGCCTCGCTGACCGCGCCCGCGTCCGGCGCCTCCCCCTTGGGCATCTGGTTCATCCTTAACCGCCATGTCTCTCTAGCAAGAGGAAGATCTAGTCGCCTCCACAGAAGGATGGCCGCAACCGCACCCTCTCAGCATGGTGGTGGATGGAGAATGGAGGTGACACGAGGGGATGCCTCTCCTCCTCCTCTTGAGTTCCCTTTTTATAGCCAAGCAGGGAAGGCCGAAGACTGGCTCTATGCCTCTGAAGAGCCCTTTCAAGTCCGGCTCATTAAGTTGGCGATGAGTGAGGTCGTCGACCGCCCTCCCCGCGCCAATCAAAGGCGCGTGGGTATCAACCATGGTGCACCTTCCCATATCCCGCTTGTCCGTCACCTACCACACGCCATGCATGCGGCGTATGTAGCAAAAAATACGGGCATGGTGGGAAACATGGAACGACGGTTCCAACGTTGAGAGAGGCGAGGAGAGTAAATGAGGAGCAGACCTACAGTTTTCCCTTTTTATGGGGAAGACGAAGGTTGCCTCTTTACTATTCACCATGGGGTGACGCAAGCATGCTGCGGTCATTCCACGCACGACCCCCACGTCACACACTCAATGCATGTCTTGGGGAAGCGCAACTGGTGAAGGAGTTACCGCAGTTAAAACTCTGCCACGTGTTCCCGCGCACTGTTCTGGGCCTGGCCTAACAACGCTCTGCGCTTATGTGTGGCCCAGGCCCAGGGGCTCCTGTCGGTGTACAAAAGTAGGGCGCTTATATACCCCTTTACTTGTGCACGGGCAGTCGTAGCCACACCTGCGGCCAGGCTCGGCAGGGCAGAGTGTCGGGGGCGATGCTGATTCCACCAACACCTATGGGGATAGGGCCCCTTTCGATTCGGTGGGGGGCGGAGAGCGCACAAAGAGCGGATCGAGGCAGTGCACGCGGGCGATTTTACCCAGCTTCAGGCCGCACGGATGCGTAAAACCCTACTGCTGCTTGTTTGTGTATATTGGATTCTTGCTCAGGAGCGATGGACGCTGCCAGACTGAGCGTGAGAGTGTTCCTGGAGTTGAATGAGCCGAACTGGCCGAATCTTCGAACCCTTTCTACGTTGCGCTTGGGCCTCCTTTTATACTCTCAAGGGGTCACCGACAGGGGGCAACGTAGACAAGAAGGGTAAAAATGGAAAAGGATGCGGTAGGTGCAGCTACCGCTACTGTGGATACAGTGCGCCCTACCTAACTCTGACGGCAAGGGACAAGGGCATTAAATGCATGTCTGAGTCTCCTAAACAGTGCAAAAGATGACCGTTAGGAGTGCCACCGTTTGCCACGATGGGCTTCTCTTCATCTCCGCTTGCCACCACGTACCCCTAGCTACACGGCCTCCTGCCACATGTGCTTGGGAGAGTCCCAAAGCGACACGTTAGCAGGTGTGCTGGAGCGCGGGCACAAAGTGGGGGTTTCCCGCGGCAAGCTCCTTGCCGCGGCCGTTGTCTTGTCGCGTCCGGAAGCTTGTCGCTCGCCGGATCTTGCCGGGACGCAGGGCGCGTCGCGGCAAGCTTTCTTGATACGCCTTGAGTGGCCTTCCCAGCAAGCTCCTCTTGCCGGGGTCTTGTCCCTTCTCGGCAAGCTCCTCTTGCCGGGGCCTGTGTTGGCCTTCCTGGCAAGCTCCTCTTGCCGGGGTCTTGTCTCTTCCCGTCAAGCTCCTCTTGTCGGGGCCTGGGTTGGCCCTTCCCGGCGAGCTCCTCTTGCCGGGGCCTTGGTTTGAGTACTTTGTTCTTGAATGGTCTTCAAGGGAACCACGGAGGGTCCTGGCGGTCACCCGGGAAGCCTTGCCGCGGGGCGCTGCAACTGCCCGTGCACGAGTTCGGGGTAATAGGGTACCCCTACTCTAGTACACCGACAGGAGCCCCCGGGCCTGGGCCACACACGGTGCCGAGCGCTGTTGGGCCAGGCCCAAAACAGTGCACGGGCACGCGCGGCCTAGGTCACGCCGAATCTAACTCCGCTCCCACCGCGCACGCCCAGAACGGCACGTGTCAAACGCGGCGTCATGGGAGAGATCGTGGGAGGTTGTTTATTTGGAAGGCCGAAACGTCCGCCCCGTCCCTCTTTATAAGGAGGGGAAACAGGGGCATTTCCTCCATCTTCGTCCTTCGCTGTTGCAATCTCAGAAACCTCCGCCGCCACCACCAGCGTCGTAGATCTCCCCCACCGCCTCTGCCATGCCTCCGAAGCCCGGGAAGGGGAAGGCCACGAAGGCCGCGACCGCGAAAGCTGTGAAGTCGACCGAAGCGTAGCGGCTTGAGGCGCTACGGAAGGAGCGGGCCACTTTTCCCCCCGAGCTCTCCGCGGAGGAGCTGAGGGAGTGGTACTATCTCTTCTGGTCGACGGAGACGCGGGCGCATCCGCGCACAAAGGTACTCTCCGCCGTTGCCTCGCAGGCAGCTCCAGTTGGCGGATATCCTTTCTTTGCCGTGTTGTTCTACTGCGGGCTCTGCCCGCCATTCTCTGATTTCTTCTGTGATATCATGAACACCTACGGGCTCCACCTCCTTGATTTTACCCCCAACGCCGTTCTGACCATGGCAGTTTTCGCCCATTTATGCGAAAACTTTGTCGGAGTCCACCCCAACATAGCTCTCTTCCGCCATTTCTTTATGCCTCGTGTTGAGAGAGGGGAACCTCTTGCCGGCGGGATCGCCTGGATCTCGCGGGCCGGCAAGAAGGAGACCTATCTGGAGGGGGAGCTCCGCAGCAAGTGGGACGAGTGGAGAGCTGATTGGTGCTGGGTTGTAGAAGAGAGCCCGCAGCCGTTCACCGCCCTGCACCAAGCCCCAGCAGTGCGTGGCAATGACTGGAGCGCTCTGTCCGCGGACGACGACAAGCTGACGATCGCCACCACTCGGATCTTGCGTCTCAGGCTTGCCGGGCTGACTGTAGGAGCTGTCGGCGCAGATTTCCTTCGCCGGCGCATCGCCCCTCTACAGGCGAGGGGGAGACCTGCCTGGGAATTTGGAGACCCGGCAGATATAATGAGGTTGCGTCCAGGCCTCAACTTCAATTTCACCGTCCTAGAGTTGGACGGGATGCTTAAGGGGATATTCAAGCATGACCCACATCATCCTGAGTGGTTCAGGTTGTCAGCAGGCGTCGTTCCTCTGTGCAACAACTCCTCGCGCGACCGCATCTGCGCAATGATGCCATTGTGCGACTCGCACGGGATCGCTCCAACTTGGCAAGAGCCCGCCGGCGACGTCGTGCAGCAGTTCTTTGACAGCCTAGTGGAGGTGGCGGTCAATGCTGACGAGAAGAAACTCCTCACCCGCGACACCACTGAGCAAGAGATGGAGCGCATCGCCACCAGGGCAAAAGAGGCGGCGGCAGCCGCGGCCGCGGGTGAATTCGGGTTCACCATGGAGGAAGCGGACGCGGCGTTGGCGATGAGTATTGCCGAACGGGAGCAGCCCGAAGAGGGAGAAGAGCTCGCCGCGCCCGACGCCGAGTCGAGCGAGCCCGCCGAGGGTACGAGTGGCCCGCCACCTCCGGGGAGCTTGCCGGGAGCAGGACCCGGAACACAGCCCCCAGTGCAGCCAAGAAGGCGCCTCAGCAGGATCGGGGATGCAGCAGGGCGGCAAGCTGGTCAACAGCCGCAGCGCCGCACGACGCGCTCCACCGCGGCAAGTACGGTCGCCGCGGGTGCGCCTCCCGCCACAGTGGCAACTGGAGCGGGATCGTCTCGGGCTGGCGCCGCAGTCCCCGCCAAGCGGCCAAGGGATCCCACCCCTCCACCTCGTCGCACCGGAGGTGGGCCGAACTTCGACCTCTCCGCGCTCAGCTCCGACGAGGAAGAGGAAGAAGAGTAAGATTCCCTTGATTGCTCTTGTAGTTCTTCAACTTGCTGATCTTGTCTTGCATCGGATCTGATTCACCCTGGGCTCTCCTTTTCAGGACTCTGGCCCAGAGGGCGACGAAGAGGGCCAAGGCTCAGGTGGTGGTCATCGAGGACGAGCCCACTGCGACGACAGGAGGCGCGCCTGAGACTACCTTGCCGGACCCGGCCATCACTTCACAGAGCAGCCCCAGCGCAGCCCCCAGCGTAAGCATATGGTTTACTTTCTGCTTCTGGGTGCGCGTGGTTTCTCTTTTCCTTTGTTGACATCCGATCTCTGTTTTGTTTGTGCAGGAGCAGAACAACTTCATCAGGAGGGCATGGTGATCTCTTCTGACTCGTCGTCTGCTTCGACTACGCCGCCAAGGGCGGACTCCCCGGCAAGGGAGCGTTCTCCGGCAAGGAAGCGATCTCCGGCAAGGGAGGAGTCTCTGGCAAGGGGGGAGTCTCTGGCAAGGGACAGCGCCAACGATCCCCCGGTGGTGGAGGTCATGACAGCAGATCCCAGCACAGGTAGTCCTTCTTGCCTGAAACTTTCCTTGTGGTCTTCTGCTGATTTTTCTTCTCGGATACTTGTTTGATTTCTCCTTCTTCTCCGGTCGTCAGACCCACCCTCCGCGGATCCGATGGAGACCGAAACGGGCGGCGAGGAGGATGCGCGCGGCAATACTGATGATGCCGCGGCCACCGAGGAAAGGGCCGGCGCTGACGTGCCCGCCGGCGAAGAGGCCGCCAAGGCTGCCACCGAGGAAGCTGGCGGGGGATCTGGCGATCGCACTGACGGCCCCGAGGCCGCAGGAGCGTCAGGCGCTGCACCGACCGCTGATCCCTCCGCCGCTGCTGCAGCGCCAGGCTCCGAGGAGCCCCAGCCCGGCGCCTATCTGAAGGCTGGCGAGGGCATCTTCATCAAGCTCCCCTGGGCGTCGAGCTCCAGGGCGCCGGTGGAAGGAGAAGCTCTGGATGGGCAGGTGCTTGCCTCCACCGGGTTGTCGATCGTCGACGTGCCGGGAAGTAGCAGTGAAGAGCTCGAGGAGGAGCGGCTGCTGCGGAGGCTGCTGGCGCTCTACCGCGCCCGTCAAGTCAAGTTGGAGTCCCGGGAAGCGCTTGCCGCGAGGGCGAGCGTGGACATAGAGAAGCGTGCGGAGGAGCTCCGGGGTCTTCGTCAAGAAACTCTCCGGGCCTTGGCGGAGGAGCGGGAGCAGCTTGCCGAGGAACGGAAGGCCTTCCTCCTCGAGAAGGCCGAAGCTGAAGAGCAGCAGCGGCTCACCGGCGAAAAGCTGTACGCGCGAGAAGGCGAGCTGACTCGGCGGAAAGTGAATCTCGACAGCCACGAAGAGGAGCTTGCCGCGCGCGAACGGGCACTTGGCGGGACGCTCCAAGAGGCGAAGGATACGGCTGCGGCTGCCGAGGCCGCCAAGAAAGAATTGGAGGCAAAGGTGGCGCAGCTAGAAACTGATCTGAAGGTTGGTGGCGAAGAGCTTGCCGCCCTCAAGCTAGAGCGCGAGAAGGACGCCCTTGCCCACGGTGAGCTGCAGGGCTGACTCGCCGAGAGGGGCAAGGAATTGAGCGCCGCCAAGGATTCCAACGCCGATCTGACGCTGAAGCTGGCCACCTTGACGGAGACGTTGGACAGCGCCAGGAAACGGGAGGCAGACTTGAAGAAGGACATCGAGGCCAACGAGGCGCTGCTAGCGAGGGCCGCCGAAACCCAGAATCTTCTCAGAGATACTGTGGAGCTCTGGACGGAGGGCCTCGTGGACATTGCTGCAGTTATCGAAGAGGAGCTGGTGCAATTGGGGGTGGAAGGCTTCGGGTACTCCTTCGACAAGAACCTCCAACCCAGCGCCAAGCTCACTCTGTTCTTCAAAGGCGTGGCGGCGGTGCTCCAGCAACTCCGGGAACGGATCCCGAAGCAGTTGGCCGACGAGTCACGCTCGATTTGTGCCGGAGTTCTGGAGAATGTGCTGGTGAAGGTGGCCTTCCGCAATCCGGGCCTCAACCTCACCAATGTCCTCAGGAAGCTGCCGGCGGACGCTGATCTTGACGCACTTAAGGCCCTCGTCGCACCCATCGTTGACAGGGTGAACGAGGTCAAAAGGGTTGACGGCAGTCGCGTAGATTAGGCCGTCCGTTTTCTTCTTTTCTTGTCGCTGCCAGTCATGTCATGGTAACACTTTATTAGAGGCGCGACAAGTTATTCTTGTAATATAACTCTATCTTAGGTAAAAAAATTGCTATGTTATTTCCTTTACTCGACTCTTGGCTTTGTATGGTCCTGCCCTACGCTCTCTAGGGAAACTTGCCGGTGCAGGCACCCTTGCCGCGAGCGCCGAGTGCGGAACTTCAGCAGCCTGCTGGCGGCGTCGCTACCGACAAGAAACCTTGTCGCAACTAGTTGCAGCTCACTTAAGTTGTTGAGCGGACTCGAAACAAAGTAAGGGCGCTAGCGGCTCACTTAAGTTGCTGAGCGGACTCGAAGCAAAGTAAGGGCGCTAGCAGCTCACTTAGGTTGTTGAGCGGACTCGAAACAAAGTAAGGGCGCAGCTAGCTGTGAATTGGTTCCTCTGCGCATAGGTTTTCCATACAAAGCACGGTCGTTCAAGGAAAATAACTCAAAAACTTAAAAAAACTGATTGCTCAAGCTTTAGCAACTTAGCTTTTCCGTCGTCTATTTCCTGGCAAGGAGAAACTTTTTTTTGAACGGCCTGGTCCACACCATTATCTTCTCCTCCCCCCCGGTAAACCTTGTGGGCGAGGGAACCTTCCTTCTTTTGAGAAAGAGACAGAGAAATAAAGCAATGATATGGAGCCTTGGGCTCGTTATCGCTTACCGCGGTCTGGTGCTGCACAAAGTGTCAGATAATATATGCGAAAAAGGATTATAGCATAAGGAAACTGACAAGATGTGCGGGGCACATGAACTTTACTAGTGCACGGGGTCTGCGCCCGGCTCTGTACAAAGGATTACATGCAACAGCGGCAAGACTTGTACAGAAAGGTGGTTGCCGGACAGGGTCCGACAACCGCGCCTTACGGGTAAAACTTACGAAGATGCTCGATGTTCCAGGAGTTGCTCACTGGAATGCCATCTTCGGTCTCAAGGCGGACAGCGCCGGGCCTAGTGACTCGTTTCACCCGATAAGGGCCTTCCCACTTCGGCGTCAACTTGTTGGAATTCTTGGCCGACTGAACGCGCCGAAGAACAAGGTCGCCTTCCTCGAGACTCCTGGCGTTGACTCTGCGGCTATGGTAGCAGCGCAGAGCTTGCTGGTAGCGAGCGGCTTGCACAGCAGCCTGGAGGCGGTCTTCCTCAAGGAGCAGCGCGTCATCTTGCCGCAACTGCTCTTGCTCGAGCTCATCATAAGCGAGCACTCGAGGTGACCCGTATACGAGTTCCGTGGGGAGAACTGCCTCTGCTCCATAGACTAGAGCGAAGGGTGTCTGGCCAGTGGCTCGATTTGGCGTCGTTCTGATCGACCAAAGAACCACCGACAGCTCCTCGATCCAGTTTCTTCCGCACTTGTGCAGTCTGTCGAAAGTTCTGGTCTTGAGGCCTCGCAGCACATCAGCGTTTGCCCTCTCCGCTTGACCGTTGCTTCTCGGATGAGCAACAAAAGCGAAGCAGACCTTGGCGCCAAGATCTTGGACGTACTGCATGAAGGTGTGGCTCGTAAATTGCGTGCCGTTGTCGGTGATGATCCTGTTCGGGATCCCGAAACGGCAAACAATCGACCTGAAGAACTTGACTGCTGACTGTGCTGTCACCTTCCTCACTGGTTCCACTTCCGGCCACTTTGTGAACTTGTCGATTGCAACGTACAAGAACTCAATGCCCCCGACAGCTCGGGGGAAGGGGCCGAGGATGTCGAGCCCCCAGACCGAAAATGGCCAGGATAAAGGGATCGTTTGGAGAGCTTGAGTTGGCTGGTGTATCTGTTTGGAATGGAACTGGCACGCTTCACACTTGGTTACTTGTGCAGTTGCATCCTGGAGGGCTATCGGCCAGAAGAAGCCTTGTCGGAATGCTTTACCGACAAGTGCTCTTGCGCCAATGTGGTGACCACATATGCCTCCATGTATCTCTGCCAACAGCTATTGTCCATCTTCCCGACGAATGCACTTCAATTTCACACCGTTGAGTCTTATTCTGTATAGTGTGCTGTCGACAAACTTGTACATACTCGACTGCCGGGCTACTTTTTCAGCTTCTTCTTGCTCTTCGGGAAGCTCTCCTGTATGAAGGAAACGGACAATCTGTTGTGCCCATGCTGGAGCTTGCGGCTCGACAACAAGGACTAAAGGCATATCTATTGCTGCGGGAACATCCGCTTCTACGGCAAGAACCTGTGGTTCTGCCGGAGCGTGATATTCCCCGGCAATCTTGCCGGAGCAAAACTTGTCGGGAGCGTTTGCTTCGACGGAACAAACCATAAGGTTTGCCGGAGCAGACTGCCCCTAAGCATCCTTGGTGTTGATCTTGGGGACTTTCTTGGCGGCGGCTTCGGGGAGCTCTGCCGGAAAGTAGTCACCAGAAACCAACTTCCTCTTCTTATTCTGTCCAGTTGATGGTGTCACGGAAGGTTGAGTCAGCTTGAGCACAAAGATCCCTGGTTCCACAGGCAACTTTAGTGCAGCGCATTTTGACAGGCCATCAGCAATGTCATTCTGAACTCTTGGGATATGCTCCATTTGCAGGCCGTCAAAGCACTCTTCTATCTTCCTCACTTCATCAACATATGCTTCCATCAACGGGCTCTGGTAGTTCTTGTTCACTTGGCGGACGACAAGCTGTGAGTCACCCCTGATAATGAGCTTCTTGATCCCAAGGTCGGCTGCGATTCTGAGACCGGCAAGCAATCTTTCATACTGTGCAGTATTGTTGGTTGCTTGCTCTTTGGGAAAGTGCATCTGGACTACGTACTTGAGGTGCTCTCCGGTGGGTGCGATAAGCAACACGCCAGCACCGGCGCCTTGCAACGAGAAGGCACCATCAAAGTACATCAGCCACTCTTTGCTTGTCTCTTTGATGGGGATGCTCGTCTCTGGAATTTCTTCATCTGGAGTTGGTGTCCACTCTGCTATGAACTCTGCGAATGCCCTGCTTTGGATTGTTGCAGTGCTCTCAAACTTGAGGCCAAAGCTTGACAGTTCCAATGCCCACTCGACAATCCTGCCTGTTGCTTCCGGATTCTGCAGTATCCTCTTCTTGTTGTCGTTCATGGAGAACTTGGCGCTGGTCGCGAGGAGCTCGTGGGTCCGATGACGCGGTGGAGCCGCTGTTGGGGTGGACCCGGCGAGTCGGCGATTTTGGCCTTCGTAGTGGAGAGTGCATGGAAGTCGCACCTCCCTCAGTCTTGTTGCCATCGGCTCGCGTCCGGCTGTCCTGCCGCGACAGCGAGGTGCTTGGTCGCCGCGCAGTGTCGCCGTTGGGGAAGCCGATGAGGCTCTGGATAGTGGCCCTCCATTCGTCGGTCTTGTCCGCCGTCGGAGGATAGTCCAGGAGCAGCTGGGCCCGCGCCAAGGCTTCTGCTGGAGTGGTGGGCGGCGGAGGTGAACGATGCGAGGGGAGGGGCGTGCTCGGACTCCTAACCAAGTTAGAAGGAGCAGCATCCCGTCCCGGCGACCGTACCTCGCTGGGGCCAGCATGCTGGTGTGCATGCTGGTCTTGAACGCCACGCGAACCACCAGCTTGATCTTGGGTCAGCGGACGTATGGCGCTGCGAACGCTATGACGCTGCTGGTCCCGCGCCTCTTGAGAGGGATGCGGTGCGTGCATGGACGTCGAGGTCTGTGCCGCCTTGTCCTTGGACTTGGCAGTGCTATGGGCTCCCTCGTCGACGCCCATCCCTCCGCCAGCGTCCACTCCACCACCCGTTTGCTCCGGAGGCGGTGGAAGCGACGCGGACGGAACAGCTGCCTCCGAATCCTTCTTCTTCGGTGGCATGTCGATGAAGACGATGAAGATTTAGCTTGCGTGCACGCCGGATCGGGTTCGCACAATCTCGACGCCCCCTACCTGGTGCGCCAGAGATGTCGGGGGCGATGCTGATTCCACCAACACCTATGGGGACAGGGCCCCTTTCGGTTCAGTGGGGGGCGGAGAGCGCACAAAGAGCGGATCGAGGCAGTGCACGCGGGCGATTTTACCTAGCTTCGGGCCGCACGGATGCGTAAAACCCTACTGCTGCTTGTTTGTGTATATTGGATTCTTGCTCAGGAGCGATGGACGCTGCCAGACTGAGCGTGAGAGTGTTCCTGGAGTTGAATGAGCCGAACTGGCCGAATCTTCGAACCCTTTATACGTTGCGCTTGGGCCTCCTTTTATACTCTCAAGGGGTCACCGACAGGGGGCAACGTAGACAAGAAGGGTAAAAATGGAAAAGGATGCGGTAGGTGCAGCTACCGCTACTATGGATACAGTGCGCCCTACCTAACTCTGACGGCAAGGGACAAGGGCATTAAATGCATGTCTGAGTCTCCTAAACAGTGCAAAAGATGACCGTTAGGAGTGCCACCGTTTGCCACGATGGGCTTCTCTTCATCTCCGCTTGCCACCACGTACCCCTAGCTACACGGCCTCCTGCCACGTGTGCTTGGGAGAGTCCCAAAGCGACACGTTAGCAGGTGTGCTGGAGCGCGGGCACAAAGTGGGGGTTTCCCGCGGCAAGCTCCTTGCCGCGGCCGTTGTCTTGTCGCGTCCGGAACTTGTCGCTCGCCGGATCTTGTCGGGACGCAGGGCGCGTCGCGGCAAGCTTTCTTGATACGCCTTGAGTGGCCTTCTCGGCAAGCTCTTCTTGCCGGGGTCTTGTCCCTTCCCGGCAAGCTCCGCTTGCCGGGGCCTGGGTTGGCCTTCCTGGCAAGCTCCTCTTGCCGGGGTCTTGTCTCTTCCCGTCAAGCTCCTCTTGCCGGGGCCTGGGTTGGCCCTTCCCGGCGAGCTCCTCTTGCCGGGGCCTTGGTTTGAGTACTTTGTTCTTGAATGGTCTTCAAGGGAACCACGGAGGGTCCTGGCGGTCACCCGGCAAGCCTTGCCGCAGGGCGCTGCAACTGCCCGTGCACGAGTTCGGGGTAATAGGGTACCCCTACTCTAGTACACTGACACAGAGGAAGCGAAGATACAAGGCTGCCGAGGTAGCACTCGAGCCAGAAGCATAAAGAGCAGAGGGACAAGATGGGCTTCCCCCGGCAAGAGCCTTTCTAGGACGGCCTGCATGGCCCCAGCAAGAGCCTTGCTGGGGCAACTTGCCCAACGCCAGCAAGACCGCCACCCTTGACCTTGAGAGTTATGACTCCATCGACAACATCAAAGACCAAGGCTCAGGAGCGCCTGCATGGTGGCATGTAGATCTTGGTGAAAACCAAAGGACTGCAAGCCTAGATGAGCACCAGTCGCAAGCCCCTGGCAAGACCCTTGTCGGGGACGCCCACGAGATCCCGAGAAGGGCCTTGCCGGGGGCGTTTGTGGGGCCGAGGCCAGGCCCGCACTTACCAAAGCTTCGCTGCCCCCCCGTTCCGACTTGCCGAGTATGCCCACGAGATCCCGACAAGGGCCTTGCCGGGGGCGTCTACGGGGCCGAGGCCATGCCCGCACTTATCAAAGCTTCGCTGCCCCGCGCCCGTTCCGACGTGGCAACTAGCCTACCAACTAGGCACGCACCTGCGTGGCAGCATGCGGCCTCTAGGCCAACCAGCCAAGCACCTGCGTGGTGGCATGCAAATCTTCGTGAAGACCCTGCCAGCACACCAGCTCAGCAGCCAGCCAGCCAGCATGGTGCTGCATTCCTCGTCACCTTGGACGCGTGTCAAAGCAAGGTGAGGTGGCGATGGATGGGACGAGCTTCTTTACTGTCCCCGATATAGCAAGAGGACACATAGGTGGTGCACTGAATGCATTTGTCCTAGGATGTCAGGAGCTAAACTTGTACACTGTACATACTTTCCACCTCCTGTGTGCCACTGTGGCAACCCCATTGACATATAAAAGGATCCCCGAGGCATACTAAGGAAGGTTTCAGACTTTATGGACTGGGCATGCACCATAGCTAGTTCAAGACCTCAAGAACGCTAGATACACACAAAGCAGGACTAGGGTTTTACGCATCATTTGTGGCCCGAACATGGGTAAAAATCTCACCGAGTTGATCTTCTAGACCCGCTCTTTGCGCAGCCCCATGCCCCGCAACCGTAGAAGGGATTCCATCGAGGGATCCCATAGGTGTCGTTCCAGATCCCCGACACTTCCACAAATGATTTGAGCTAATATGAGTATATCTACTTAATGAAACACAAGTCTAAAACATTTGAAAAGTTCAAAGAAGTTCATAGTGAAGTGTAGAATCATCATAACAACAAAATAAAGTTTCTGCGATCTAATCGCGGAGACGAATATTTGAGTTACGAGTTTGGCATTCATCTAAAACAATGTGGAATTGTTTGACAAGTCACGCCACCTGGAACACCACAGCGTAATGGTGTGTCCGAACATCGTAACCGTACTTTATTAGATATGGTGTGTTCTATGATGTCTCTTACCAATTTACCACTATTGTTTTGGGGTTGTGCATTAGAGATAGCTGCATTCATGTTAAATAGGGCACCGTCTAAATCAGTTAAGACGACACCGTATGAACTGTGGATTGGCAAGAAACCTAAGCTGTCATTTCTTAAAGTTTAGGGATGCGACGCTTATGTCAAAAGGCTTTAGCTTGATAAGCTCGAACCTAAATCGAAGAAGTGTGTGTTCATAGGATACCCTAAGGAAACTATTTCATACAACTTCTACCATAGATCCGAAGGCAAGATCTTTGGTGGTAAGAATGGGTCCTTTCTAGAGAAGGAGTTTCTCTCGAAAGAAGTGAGTGGGAGGAAAGTAGAACTTGATGAGGTAATTGTACCTTCTCTCAATTTGGAAAGTAGCACATCAGAGAAATCCGTTCCCATGATGCCTACACCAACTAGAGAGGAAGCTAATGATGATGATCATGAAACTACAAATCAAGTTACTACTGGACCTCATAGGTCGAACAGAGAATGTTCCGCACCAGAGTGGTACGGTAATCATGTCCTAGAAGTCATGTTACTAGACCATGGCAAACCTACAAACTATGAAGAAGCTATGATGAGCCCAGATTCCGCTAGATGGCTTAAGGCCATGAAATCTGAGATAGGATCCATGTATAAGAACAAAGTATGGACTTTGGTGGACTTGTCCGATGATTAGCAAAGCCATTGAGAATAAATGGATTTTCAAGAAGAAGACTGACGTTGATAGAAAGTCACTATCTACAAAGCTCGACTTGTCGCGAAAGGTTTTTCAAAGAGTTTAAGGAGTTGACTATGATGAGACTTTCTCACCCGTAGTGACGCCTAAGTCTGTCTGAATCATGTTAGCAATTGCCACATTTTATGATTATGAAATTTGGAATGGACGTCAAAACTGAATTCCTTAATGGATATATCTTAAAGAAGAGTTGTATATGATGCAACCAAAAGGTTTTGTCAATCCTAAAAGTGCTAACAAAGTGTATAAGCTCCAGCGATCCATCTATGGACTGGTGCAAGCATCTCAGAGTTGGAATATATGCTTTGATGAGGTGATCAAAGCATATGGTTTTATACAGACTTACGGTGAAGCCTGTATTTACAAGAAAGTGAGTGGGAGCTCTGCAACATTTCTGATATTATATGTGGATGACATATTGCTAATTGGAAATGATACAAAATTCCGGATAGCATAAAAGGAAACTTGAATAAGAATTTTTCAATGAAAGACCTCGGTGAAGCTGCTTACATATTAGGCATCAAGATCTATAGAGATAGGTCAAGACACTTCATAAGATTTTCAATGAGTACATACCTTGATAGGTTTTTGAAGGAGTTCAAAATGGATGAGTCAAAGAAGGAGTTCTAGCCTATACTGTAAGGTGTGAAGTTGATTAAGACTCAAAGCCCTAGCATGGCAGAAGATAGAGAGAGAATGAAGGTCATTCCCTATGCCTCAGCCATAGGTTCTATACGATATGACATGCTGTGTACCACACCTGATGTGTGTCTTGCCACTTATCTGGCAAAGAGGGTACAAGAGTGATCTAGGAGTAGATCACTAGACATTGGTTAAAATTATCCTTAGAGAACTAAGGAAATATTTTCTAGGTTATGGAGGTGATAAAGAGTTCGTCGTAAAGGGTTACGTTGATGCAAGCTTTGACACCGATTCAGATGACTGTGAGTCTCAATTCTGATACATATTGAAAGTGGGAGCAATTAGCTAGAGTAGCTCAATTGACTAAACCTCAATTTGCAAAATACATACGGATCTGAATGTGGCAGGCCCATTGACTAAACCTCTCTCACAAGCAAAACATGATCACACCTTAGTGCTCTTTTGAGTGTTGATCACATGGCGATGTGAACTAGAATGTTGACTCTAGTAAACTCTTCGGGTGTTAGTCACATGGCGATGTGAAGTATGGGTGTTTATCACATGACGATGTGAAATAGATTATTGACTTTAGTGCAAGTGGGAGACTGAAGGAAATATGCCCTAGAGGTAATAATAAAGTTGTTAATTTTTTATTTCCTTATTCATGACAAATTTTATTATTCATGCTAGAATTGTATTGACCGGAAACCTTAATACATGTGTGAATACATAGACAAACACAATGTCCCTAGTGAGCCTCTACTTGACTAGCTCGTCGATCAAAGATGGTTAAGGCTTCCTAACCATGGACATGAGTTTTCATTTGATAATGGGATCACATCGTTAGGAGAATGATGTGATGGAAAATACCCATCCGTTAGCTTAGCATAATGATCGTTTAGTTTTATTGCTATTGCTTTCTTCATGTCAAATACATATTCCTTAGACTATGAGATTATGCAACTCCCGGATGCTAGAGGAATGCCTTGTGTTCTATCAAACGTCACAACGTAAATGGGTGATCATAAAGATGCTCTACAGGTATCTCCGAATGTGTTTGTTGGGTTGGCATAGATAGAGATTAGGACTTGTCACTCCGAGTATCGGAGAGGTATCTTTGGGCCCTCTCGGTAATACACAGCATAAGCTTGCAAGCAAATGACTAAGCAGTTATTCTGGAGGTGATGTCTTACGGAACGAGTAAAGAGACTTGCTGGTAACGAGATTGAGCTAGGTATAGAAATACCGGCGATCGAATCTCGGGCAAGTAACATACCGATGACAAAGGGAATAACGTATGTTGTCATAATGGTTCGACCGATAAAGATCTTCATAGAATATCTAGGAGCCAATATGAGGATCCAGGTTCCGCTATAGGTTATTGAGCAGAGAGGTGTCTCGGTCATGTCTACATAGTTCTCGAACCCGTAGGGTCCGCACGCTTAAAGTTCGATGACGATATTGTATTATATGAGTTATGTGATTTGGTGACCGAATGTTGTTTGGAGTCCCGGATGATATCACGGACATGATGAGGAGTCCCGAAATGGTCTAGAGGTAAAGACTAATATATAGGATGATAGTATTCGGACACCAGAAGTGTTCCGTAATGTATCGGGTATTTATCGGAGTACGAGGGGGTTACCGGAACCCCCGGGGGAATATATGGGCCATCTGGGCCATGATAGGGGAGCACACCATCCCACAAGGGGTGGCACGCCCCCCCTTATGGAAGCTGGACGAATTGGAGAAGGAAAAGGGGGGTTCGCCCCCACCCTTCCTTTCTCTCTTCTCCCTTCCCTTTTCCTCTCCAGTAAAATAAGGAAGAGGGGGTGCCACTTGGGAAACCCCAAGTAGGATTCGGATCCTACTTGGGTCGCCCCATGACTGCCTCTCCTCCCCTCCCACCTATGTATCTGAGGGGAAGGCGGCACCTAGAAGACATAAAAACAATTGTTAGCCGTGTGCGGCGCCCCCTCCACAGTTTACACCTTCGGTCATATTTTGGAGGTGCATAGGAGAAGCCCTATGTGAATCACTTCACCATCACCGTCACCACACCGTCGTGCTAACGGAACCCATCTACTTCCTCGACATCTTGCTGGATCAAGAGGACGAGGGACGTCACTGAGTTGAACGTGTGCAAAACTCGGAGGTGTCATACTTCCGGTGCTTGATCAGTCGGAGCTAGAAGAAGTTTGACTACATCAACCGCATTGTCATACGCTTCCGCTTTCGGTATATGAGGGTACGTAGACACACTCTCCCCCTCGTTGCTATGCATCTCCATGGATAGATCTTTGCGTGAGCGTAGAATTTTTTTTGTTTTCCATGTTACATTTCCCAACATATATATATAACCCCAGAAATAACCCTAGATCAGAAGTTCCATCACCACAGGCCTCTATAGCCACCGAAAACCAATCTAGACCCCGTTGTGGCACCCTTCCGGAGGGGGGAATCATCACCGGTGGCCATCTTCATCATCCCGGCGGCCACAACGATGAGGAGGGAGCAGTCCACCCTCGGGGCTGAGGCTTTGTACCAATAGCTATGTGTTTAATCTCTCTTTCTCTCTCGTGTTCTTGATTTGGTACAATCTTGATGTATCGCGAGCTTTGCTAATATAGTTGGATCATATGGTGTTTTCCCCTCTCTACCTTGTTGTGATGAATTGTGTTTTGCCTTTGAGATTTCGTTATTATCGGATTGAATAATTTTATGGATTTGAGAACACTTGATGCATGTCTTGCTATGAATACCCGTGGTGACAATGGGGTATCATATTGATCCACTTGACATTTTGGCAATCAACTCGCGAATTCCCGAGGTGACATTGGGGTAATCTATGCATAGGGGTTGATGCACGTTTTCGTCCTTGTTTCTCTGGTAGAAATCTTGGGGCACTCTTTGAGGTTCTTTGTGTTGGATTGAGTATTATGAATCTGAAATTGTTTGATGCATATTGTATAATCAAGTTACAGACACTTGTGGTGGCATTGGAGTATCTAGGTGACATTAGAGTTGGTTGATGTGTATCATATGGTGTTATTTTAGTACGAACTCTTGGATAGATCAACCGGAAAGGATAACTTGGTGTTATTTTAGTACGAACTCTTGGATAGATCGATCGAAAAGAATAACTTTGAGGTGGTTTCGTACCCTACAAAAAATTTCTTCTTATGTTCTTCGCTAGATAAGAACGTTGGAGTGATTCTTCATCGCACGTTGAGGGATGGTTATATTGTCCAATTATATTAGCATTGTTGAGAGATTGCACTAGATAAAGTATGGACCCTAGGCCTCAATTAAGGATTGCAATACCGTTTGTGATCCGTTTTTCAATTGCTACCTTGATGCTTTTTACTGTTACTATTACGAAAGTCAATATCTAATCATTGCTACACTTATATCACAATCTCTTCGTCGAACTAGTGCACCTATACAATTTACCATTGTATTTGGTGTGTTAGGGAAACAAAAGACTATTTGTTATTTGGTTGCAGGGTTGTTTGAGAGAGACCATCTTCATCCTACGCCTCCACAGATTGATAAACCTTAGGTCATCCACTTGAGGGAAAATTGTTACTGTCCTACAAAACTCTACACTTTCAGGCCCAACACGAGTCTACAAGAATAAAGTTGCGTAGTAGACATCATCCCATTTTAACATTGTAGATTTGAAGCCTTATGTGGGTGAGGAATATGAACTTCCATCGAGGACAACTTTAATTCAAGAAGGGTAATTATTAGGATATCACTACTACAGTTACACCCACAACCCCTGCTGCTACATATACTAGACCAATTACTAGAGCTCATGCATGCTAACTAAACTACCAGGTGTCAGGGAAAATATACGGGGGTATGCATTTTCCCCTGACTTGTGCACAGACAAGCCGAGGTCGGGCCAGAGATTGAAAAACCAAGAGATTTAAAGAACCAATATATAGTTGAGAGAGTCCAAGATCAAGCCAGAGGGGCAAGATATCGGCAAGAGAAGGGTCTCCCTTGCCGCGCAGGTGAGCCCGTCAAGGGGCAAGGCCACCACCAGAAGCAGGCAGCCCAGGCACTAGGGCAAGGTCTGCCAGGGCTTGCGGGGGCAGAACCACCCCACCAACCACTCAAGCACGACCCACGTTGTCAATCAGTGTGGTGTCAAGCCGCAGGGTGATTAAGTGGCAACCATTCTCGACATGGCAGCCATTTCCTACAGAAGAAACCCACAGATTACACCCATCTTGCAACGTGTCGAGAGAACAGGTGCAGAGCTGGCAAGATAGCCCGGCAAGCCTTGCCGGGCAACCTGTGATGTGACACTAAGCGGTGCATTTAATGCACCCTGTCAGCCCACAGAGTGACATATGATAGCACTATTTGCTATCATATCGGTGGATAATGACTACTTTGACATTGTGGTGTCCCCTTAATCTATAAAAGGAGGCCCATGTGAAAGCACAAGTGCTCCCTGGGTGGTTTTGGTAATTATTGTCAACATATCTCTTGTTGGACTAATGTTTTTATCTAGTATATTTCAGATAAGTTCAACAGATGGAGTTGCATGGACAAGAGGATGTGGAACCCTTTGAAGATGCTAAGGACAAAGGATTGGCTCAAGCTCAAAAGCTCAAGGCTCTACATTTTCAGTTTAGTGATCCAAGATCACATTGAGTCCTTAGGAAAGCCAATACTATTAAAAGGGGATGAGGTGTTGCTTAATGGCTTGCTTGCTCAAAGTGCTTAGTGATATGCTCCAAAGCCCTCAACCACTTCCTAATATCCACATATGTTCTAAACAAAAAGTCAAACTCAGCCCCACTGATTTGATTTATCCAGCGCCACCGAGTCCACTTTACATAGCCACTGCCAGAAACCCTAATCAATTTGGTCTCACCGATGGGATCTCAGTCTCACCGAGATAGTCTTGCATACTCTTGTTGCCTATTCCAATTATTTCGGTCCCACCGAGATAAGCAATCGGTCCCACCGAGTTTGCCTGACCAACTCTCTGTTTTTCTTATTACCAAAATTAGTCTCACCGAGTTTGTGTAATCGGTCAAACGAAGATGCGGTTTTATCCTAACCCTAGCACATCGGTCCTACCGAGTTGATCATATCGGTCCCACCGAAATGCCTAACAACCACATTATGAACTGAATCGGTCTGACCGACTTTTCTGATTTGGTCCCACCGAGTTTGGTGAATTGTGTGTAATGGTTAGATTTTGTGTGGAGGCTATATATACCCCTCCACCCTTCCTTCATTATAGAGAGAGAGAGCCATCAGAACATGCCTACACTTCCATCATTCATTATCTGAGAGAGAACCACCTACTCATGTGTTGAGACCAAGATATTCCATTCCAACCATTTGAATCTTGATCTCTAGCCTTCCCCAAGTTGATTTCCACTCAAATCATCTTTCCACCAAATCCAAATCTGTGAGAGAGAGTGAGTGTTGGGGAGACTATCATTTGAAGCACAAGAGCAAGGAGTTCATCATCAACACACCGTCTATTAGCTTTTGGAGAGTGGTGTCTCCTAGATTGGTTAGGTGTCACTTGGGAGCCTGCGTCAAGATTGTGGAGTTGAACCAAGGAGTTTGTACGGGCAAGGAGATATCCTAGTTCATGAAGATCTACCCTAGAGAGGCAAGTCCTTCGTGGGCGATGGCATGGTGGGATAGACAAGGTTGCTTCTTCATGGACCCTTCATGGGTGGATCCCTTTGTGGACTCGCGCAACCGTTACCCTTCGGTGGTTGAAGTCTCCATCAATGTGGATGTATGATAGCACCACCTATCGGAACCATGGCAAAATCTCTGAGTCTCCAATTGCGCTTGCACTTTCCAATCCCATCCCTTTACTTTCTTGCAAGTTGCATGCTTTACTTTCCGCTGCTCATATACTCTTGCCATGCTTGCTTGAATGTATTGTGAATGGTTAAACTTGTGCTAAAACTCCACCTCAACTTAAAGAAATTAAAACTGCCACTTTTCTTTACTAAGAATCTATTCACCCTCCTCTAGACACCTCTTCTCGATCCTTTCACCATGACACCCATAGGAGGGGTTAGAAGGTTAGAAAGTTGACAAACCCACACGTGTGTAGTCACAACTACCCATAGGCAACCATGTCGGGCAAGTGTACTGCACCTCACCACCTCCATTCCACCATCAATCCACCAAAGCAGGAGTAGGGTTTACGCCTCATGGCAGCTCAAACCTGGGTAAATTGCTTGTGTGCTCTCTGCCGTGCTGCCGTGCACTGGTCTGCTCTTTGTGCAACGTGATGTCCCCCTACCGAACCAGCAAGAGGCCTCCTAGTCCCATAGGCGGTCGTGGATATCCCGCGACATCTTTGGTGCGCCAGGTAGGGGGCTCGCTTGCACAAACCCGAAGGCGTGTTTAGCGCTTCATCTTCATAACCGTCTCCACCTTCATTGGCGCCATCAACTGTGATGCCCGCAGAGACGTAAAAGAAAAACGGGGGGCCTCCCCCACGCCGTCCTATCGCTCTCCAAGCTTCACAGTGGCAACGGTTATGGCCAAGACCACCACTGGCGGCGTTAGATTTATCCCGGCGGCTCATATGGCGTTCATGCCATTCGGGCACCGTCCGGAGGAAGGGGCACAAGATGTGCGGGCGCGAGCTCCCTCCTTCCCGACCCTCCCCCTCGTCAGCAGTCGAGCTGCTTTAGCTTCAGTGTCATCAACATCGACGATTAACACATGATGCTCGGTCCAGTATTTCCGCCGCCATGGGTAATCCTGAGCAAAGCACTGGTATGAGTTCATCGATTTATGCCTTGGCAAGCATGCTTCGGCAAGGCTGCATTCATTGGCATGATCCATGCGATGGCAGCCACTTACTGACTCGAGAGGGAGGGGGAAAAACGGGAAGAGGATCAGAGAAGCCCAGCACCGTGCCCCGATGCCCGCCAGCTGCAAGAAGTGCAATTCAATCCTTGCCGGGAACAAAGAGACCACTTGATTGCCTTCTACTTCCCCAGGTGCCGCGGACGCGTCGAACGCACGCGGCCCGTCAGAAGAAAAACAAGCTTAAAACAAAAGCTAAGTTCACGTTATCACTTCTTGTTGATGCGTTTCAGATTTTTGCAGTTGTTTATCCCTTTGCTCCAGTGAGTGTTTGTATCGATAAATCCCTCATGCAATGGAACCTTGGCTAGTTTCTTTGATCACACCATTGTCCTGTCCAGAGCCACACCCATAGGTTGAGAGGCTACATCAAGAGCTACCTAGGAAAAACCTGCTGACGCATCCACGCCAAGATGACTGTTAAGGGTCGGACCCTTACGACCATTGCGGCAATATGATATCGGCAAGCATCCAGAACATGGATAGGGATTGATCATACAAACACGAGCATATAGAGTTTAAAGGGATAAACACGCATTTAAAGATCTAGCTAGAAGTATCAATCTCACAATAAACACAAGAGATAAAACGACTAAACACAAAATATATGTCATGTTTCATACAGGGCCCCATGGAAACGACTATGGCCCGATACTTGGCCCTGTGGCCAGGTGGAATAGCTTAAACGCGAAGAACCCTGTCGGTGCGGGGAGCGGCCTTCCCCTCAGCGGAGGCGACGTCAGCAGCTGCAGGCGGCTTCTTGAAGCCGTCATCAAGATCGAGCTTTGGGTGGCGACATGCGATGTTGCTCAAGACCATGAAGAGGGCGCCGTGAGCAAGCCTCCATGACTCGGTCGCGAAACTCTCGCCCCACCTCTTCATGCACCTTCAGCATGTCGACCAACTCGTTGAAGAGGAGCCCCAGCTTGACACTCGAGACCTCCTGCTCGCTGGTTGAGTAGATTGGGCCATCCATGCCCATCACCGCAGCCTAGGTGCCAAGGCGGTCTGCGATGTCAACCAGGCTCTTGATCCAGAGGTTGTTCATGTTGACCCGATTCTTCAGCCTTTCCCCTGCATCTTTCCGGAGACGCTTGGCGGTTTCCAAGTCCTTGGACAACAACTAATACCGGGATTCAAGAGATTCTGCTGACTGCTCCAGTGAGCCGATCCTTGCCTTCATGTCAGAGATATTGTCATTAGCGGTCTCAAGGCTTTGTATCTTGGAGGAGAGCTGCGACCGCACGTCAGCCAGGTGAAGCTCTACCTACCGTGCTTGATCTTTGAGTGCCTCCACCTTCTTGGCACCCTCGAAAAGGTCTTCGTTCAGTTTGGCCACCTGTCGATCAAGCTCAGCCTTGGCAGAAGACGCATCATCCAAATCTTCAACAAGCTTCTTCAGCTAGGCAGCATGATCAGTGGCAAGGGTGTCCAGAGCAACCTTATGCTTGTCCTCCAATTCCTTGGTGCGTTGCTGCACCAAGGCCTCCAAATTTTCATCTTTGGCGCGGACGGTAGCTTCAAGGTTCTCCTCCCGAAGGGAGATCTCTCGCTCCCTGGCATCCAGAGATACTTTGTGGTCCGCCAGGCGCCCTTCCCGAGCCATGACATCTTCCCTCATCATCTGAACAGTATCTTGCTGCCTCATGAGTGCCTTGAACTGCTTGTCATGCCATTCACGCAACTCCAGGCACTTGTCCTTCAGCTTCTGATCCACCTTGCCGGCGGATTCGCGTCGTTCCTTGAGCTCCTACCAGTTTTAGCAGTGTCGGGCCTGCATTTCCTTCATGCCTGCTGCCATGGATTCCATGAAGGACAAATCTTTGGTGATGGCAGCTGAGTCGTCGGCCTCCCCACCTCCCAGATGCAGTGGTGCCAGAAGACGCTGAAGCTCTTCGTCGAGATCTGCATCTGTCAGGAACGGGCCGGGGGCTCCGATATCCGGCGGCAATAGCACCATGGCCAACATGTTTAAGGAGGATGGTGGGGCCTCAGCGGCGTACCGGGAAGAGGGGAGTGGACCCATGGTTTGAAGAGGAATCTTCGCCTCGACAACGACTTCCTCTACTGGGGTGCTCTCCAAAGAATGCTCCATCACCGCCAAGGAGCCTTGAACATCCCAAGCGGCAAGACCCTGACCCTCAGCAGCTGAGAACCTTGCGGCTTCATCCGCGGCAGACCTCCCTATGTCAGCCACCACCTCCAGCAAATCTCGTTCTTCAGTTTGGGGGGCTGCACGCGGGAAGGCCAGGAAATAGTGAAGAAACAGAAATCTCAAGCGAATGAAGAAGCCAGTGAAATCTCAAGCGAATGAAGAGCATAAAAGAAAAGAAAGGTTCAGCCAGATACCTCGGGAAGTCTGCCGGGCAGGGGTCTCCGTTTCCCCGACAGCAGTTGTTGCTGGGTCGCGGGCTTCATCCTCTGCCGGCATAGGCTCGGCAGCCTTCTACACAGCATATGTCGTGGAGGGTTCCATCATGATCTCTTCGGTCTGAGCGGAAAAGGAGGCATGCCCCTCAGGGAGTGGCTCATCCTACATCGTCTCGCCACCTCCTCTGTGTCGGGGGCAGAAGGGCTGCCTCCATCATCTCCACCGGGAGGGGCCAAGTCGCTGCTCCCAGGCCGGGGGCTAGGCTGGGGGCTCGGCACAAGGTCTTCTGTGTCCTTCCCTGCCAGAACTGAGCCATCTGCGCCCCCCCCAGTGACCCAAGACGCTGGAGCCTCTTATGAGAATGGTGAATGAGGGTCTCCATGTCCTCCTCCACTTCCCTACCGGCAACGACAAAAACGAGAGGTTAGTCAGCCAAATCTTTTAGTTCTGCATAAGGAGATGCCTGCCACAAAGAAAAACCCTCCTTACTCTTCCGCGATGAGCATGCAGTTCAAGTTGAACTCTGTGGGAGGGGGGAGTCCCGTCCTCTCTTCAGAGGTGGAAGAGTGGAACTCTCCGGCATCTTAGGCGCCTGCCGTGACGCCTGGAGCTCCGAGGAAGACGAGTCCTGTGAAGAGCTCGAGCTGGAGCGGGGGCTGGACTACGCCTCCGCGGCCAACGGCTGTTTGGTGGGAGGGGCCTTGGCCTGAGCAAGGCAAGGGGATTGATGACACACCACCTCATTCTTGGTAGACTTGGTGGAGGTCTTCTCCACCCTCTTGGTGGCTGGCGCTGGGTTGCAAGTCGCCGCTCCTCGGGTCGCGGCGCACCTATGGGTGCGCTGGTCTGGGTCTGGTGCAGGGGCTTGCAGTCCAGCCACAAGCCACTCATCTTCGGGGTCTGCTCCTGCGTCTTCCTCCCTCTCCCCCTCCTCTCCCTCCTGGAGCTCAGTCGCTGCCGTGGCTAGGGCATCCTCCGCGGCTCGCGCTTCGCTACCGCCCTGGGACGAGCTTCCACTCCCAGCTTTCCCTTTGCCCTTTCCGGCCTTCGCGGCCTTCTCCATCTCCGCGAGGCGAGCAGCCTTGTCCTTCTCAACCCTCCTCAGAATATATGCCACCTCCGTAGTAGAGGTGCGCTTGTACATCACACCCTCAGTCTAGGTGGCCCTCTCCACCAGGGCACCCGACTGCTGGAGCTCTTCATCATAACTGGGGAGCTTCCAAAAGCCTGGTACCCCTTCAGCGCTGGAATCCGGCATCCACTTCAGTATGTGGTCTCGGGCAGAGTTGATATTCAGGGGGGCGACGGTCGCCGGAAGCTTGAACAACTCAAATCGGTCAAACAGTTGGTCGCACAACCAGACATGGCCATAAACTGAAAAATTGTTGGCCAGCACAGGCAGCAACCTCATCATGTGTGTCGCGTCTCCATACAGCCATGCAGGTCTGCCCCTTTCCTGCAGCGGTGAGATGTGGCAAAGGAGAAAATCTGCCCCCACATGCTCAATGGTTAACCCAACAGCTGCTAGGCGAGTGATCCTATTAATTGTTGGGTGCAACCTATCCTCGGTAAGGCCCTTGGCGCTCCAATCCATGCCGCGCTCGACGCACTCTTGCTGCGGCATGCCAAACTCGGGGGCGTCTTTGTCCTGGATCCAGCACCAGTCCCCTCTCCATTCGTCCCACCTCCCACGCTAGAACCCATGAAGATAATCCCATGTCTTCCTTAGCGAGTGCGGCATCCAGCTGATGATTCCAGAATGGTTAACCCTACTCTCCACCCGCAGGACAAAGTAATGCCGGAATAGATCCACATTGGACTTCACTCTGACAAAATTTTCACACAAATGCACGAAGATGTCCATGGTCGCCATTGCATTTGGCATGAAATCAAGGAGGTGGAATCCATAGATGTTCATGCTTGCCTCAAAGAACTCAGAAAAGGGAGGGCACAAACCGTAGATGAAGTAAGCAACAAAGAACTGATAAGAATCAGGGGATCCACCTCACTTTCTTCATAAACTACGGTCGCCCCGTGCCCTTTCTCGACAGGCCGTGCCCACAGATACCCGTACTTCACCTGAAGAACGGGGCCGCTCAAGGAGGAAGGGACGAAGACGACGTCCTCGCTCCACTTCTTGTTCAGCTCCGCCGACCTCTTGCTCCCCTTGGCAGTGGCCTCCTTCGTCGTGGCCGATGACTTCTTCTTCTCTGCGGGTTTCTTCCCCATTTTTGCGATGACGCAGAGGGGGAGGGATTCAATGGAGAGGGCGGCAGCGGAAGGAGGAGCGAGAAAAGGAACTGTCGCTTGGCTTGCTGGGGAAGAAGATGGAGCAGCAGGGCGAGCGACAAGTGAATCGTGCCGCTCTGTTTTTCCTACTCTTAAGGGGAGAAAAGCGGGGCAGAGGCGCGACGATTCAGAAGGTTACCGTATTACCATAACTGCAACAGTGCCACGACCCAACGATGCATAGTAATTGCGCAAAGTTGATGTTGGTTTGACTGGTTGCCATGACGGAACGACATGCACAACCCTCTCCTCCCACGTGTACGCGCACTGTTTGGGGCCTAACCCAACATGCCAGGCGACACACATGGCTTAGGCCCGGGGGCTTATGTCGGCGAAAATATACGGGAGTATGCATTTTCCCCTGAGTTGTGCACGGACAAGCCAAGGCCAGGCCAAAGATTGAAAAACCAAGAGATTTGAAGAACCAACATACATCTCAGAGAGTCCAAGATCAAGCCAGAGGGGCAAGATATCGGTAAGAGAAGGGCCTCCCTTGCTGGGCAGGTGAGCCTGGAAGGGGCAAGGCCACCACCAGAAGCAGGCAACCCAGGTGCCCCAGCAAGGTCTACCGGGGCTCGCGGGGGCAGAACCACCCCACCAACCACTCAAGCACGACCCACGTCGTCAATCAGTGCGGTGTCAAGCCGCAGGGTGATTAAGTGGCAGCCATTCGCCACATGGTAGCCATTTCCTAGAGAAGAAACCCACAGATTACACCCGTCCTACGACGTGTCGAGAGAACAGGCGCAGAGCTGGCAAGATAACCCGGTAAGCCTTGCTGGGCAACCAGTGATGTGACACTAAACGGTGCATTTAATGCACCCTATTAGCCCGCAGAGTTAGGTATGATAGCACTATTTGCTATCATATCAGTGGATAATGACTATTTTGCCATTGTGGTGTCCCCTTAATCTATAAAAGGAGGCTCATGGCACCCGTAGGAGGGGTTAGAAGGTTAGAGAGTTGATAAACCCACACATGCATAGTAACAACTACCCATAGGCAACCCCTGCCGGGCGAGTGTACTACGCCTAACCACCTCCATTCCACCATCAATCCACCATAGCAGGAGTAGGGTTTTACGCCTCACGGCGGCCCGGACCTAGGTAAATTTCTCATGTGTTCTCTGTCCTGATGCCGTGCGCTGGTCTGCTCTTTATGCAACGCGACGTCCCCCTGCTGAACCAGCAAGGGGCCTCCTGGTCCCATAGGTGGCCGTGGATATCCCGTGACACCAGGTATGAAATGATTCTAATGTTCATGAGAATATGATGCTGCCTAAATTGGATACTTTTGTTTTCCTTACAAATGAAGGGCCCATCATGGACAAGAAAGATGAACACTAGAGCATGATCAAGCATGGAGATAATGGCCATACAAGGGGAACAAAAATAGAGTTTCTAGTGGTGTTTTCAGCACTTTGGAGCCACCATGATGACATCCAAGGACATGGATGAAATATACAAGATGGCCTTTCATAAATCTCGTCCATAGCATAATATAGGTGCCAGGCCACCTTAATTTTGGGCTAGGACCAGGTTATTTCGAAATACAACTTCTTAGGCTATTTTTAGAGTATGTATTGTAGGAGAAAAGGCTCAAGAGGTGTTTTAGTCCCACCTTGACAAGGGTGGACGAAATCCCCTTTCTTTCCCCCTAAAAATACAGCCCTTAAGGCACCGTTTAGACTAGGGTTTTGTTTAAATTAAAGTTCACCATAGTGCAACGCACGTACTTCGTTTGTGTCCAACAACCAGGACAAGACGTTTCAGAACCCCGCTTTGACCAATAAAGCTTTCCTTTTAATTTCTCAATATCCGGATTACAATCTCGGTTTCTTGCTCGTTCTTCATTTGCTTGCAGGAAATAGACCCTCGTGGTCAGGTTGATTGTGCTCTGGCATGGTCAATAACATCTTGGAGTTGGTATAGTGATTGCTAAGGCACGAAATATTCGCACGTTCGTAGTCGGGTTGTCAAAGTTGACTTCCACCAAAACGATAGCTACCATCTCATCGAAAGATAGGACACCTTTGCATCTATCAGGTACTGTCAAGATAAGATTCATAATTGTTTCTCACATAATGACTATTGTATTCTATCATTTCTAGAATTTATATCACCTAATATAAGCTATGTAAACACTAAAACAAGCAAACTATGAAAAAATAGAACCTGTCAAAAACAGAACAATATATAATGATCTACATAAAATCATACTTTTGTACCTTGAAAAATTCTGAAAACTAGGACAATGTAAAAACTTTGCATAGAAGTACTGCGTAAAAAATTCAGATTTTTTTTAGTGTTCCAGTACAAAATGTAAATTCATGCACTGGACGCTAAACTTTCTGTGTTTGCACAGAACCAAATAAACAAACATCCACATCAATCTAAAGGCTTTACTTGGTACTTTATTGAAAGAAAAGATGCAAAACATAATTAATGTAATATATCAATCATCTTAAATCACAAAAATAGTAGGGCTAAATATTGGGTTTCCTCCCAACAAGAGTTTTATCTTTACAACCTTTTAGCTAGCACTACAAAAAAATACACTTTCGTGATGATACGTGTTTGTCACAGTAGGTCATGTTTCCATGATGATTTTATGATAGAATCAAGATAGTCATACCAGTGTTGTCGTAGAAGTGTTCCATGACATAACCAAATTATCATCGCGGAAGTGTCCACTTTCATGACGATAAATCGCGCATCATAGAAGTGCTTTCGTCAAGGGTGACCGACACATGGCATCCACCGTAACGGGTCGCCAAAGCTATCGGGTTCCAGTTTGGATCCGATAACCCGTTAACAGACCAGACCAATGGGCATTTTCCACGTGCAAAATCATCATTGGCTGGAGGAAACACGTGTCTGCTCCTGGTGGTCCAGATGTCCTCCGTCCATTTGAGGAGACATGCCTATGATACGTCGACACATGGAAGGGCCTAAAAGAGGCCCATATAGGTTAAAAGGCCGGCCCTGTCAAAGGCCCGTAGTACTTACTTAGGTACTAGTGGGCCAGCCCAATAACGACATGTATAAGCATGGCCCACTTACGGCCCGAAGCCAGATCTGGCCCGTTAATTGTTCGCAAAATATTTGGCCACAATTACGGCACAGTGACTTTCAGCCTGTTAGAGGCCCAATGTAGACATGGGCCCATTTCAGCCAGGTGTGTCTTTTGGCCTGGGAATGGCACGTGCTGCCCATGGGCCATATATGGTCCGACACGATATCCGACCCACTAACGGCCCATGATAAAGCAATAGTTCAGCCCAACGTGACTTTGGGCATGTTAAAGGCATGTCGTATAATTCGGCCCATTGAAGCCTGTACTAAGCTTTCGGGCTGTTAAAGGCCCATGATATCAGTGGGCCAACTAAGGCCGGGAGAATATTCAGCCTGTTAATGGCCCAAAGCTACATGGGCCAAACTAAGCGCTGGGTCCACAAAAGGCCCAAGTAAAATTTGGGCCGGATATAGGCCAGAGTAAGTTGTGGGCCTAGCGCAAAGTGTGAAGGCCCCAATGGCCATTCGGGCCCAAGAAAGTTGTAGGCTAGCCCAATTATGGCCCACTAAAAACCAGGACTGTTAGAGGCGAATGTTCCGGCCCGGTCGCCTACATCAATTTTTTTCAGATAGCGAATGATGGCAGTAACTAGTAGGAATTAAGAACAAACCTACTCTATACAATGAAGAAATTACAGCATAGTAACTTAGAATAAACCTACACTATACAATAAAGGATTTATGGTATATTATATCCACTGGGCATCGAAGTTCGCCACCAGTGATCATAAAGCGCAACGAAGAAGCAGATTACAAAAATTGGGCACCATTGCAGTGTAACAAAATAATACTGAATCAAGAGCACTTCCAAGACAGTTCAAGAAAGGTTAGCCTTGCGTGGGAACTGCTGCGCAAGCTGCTGAGCAAGGCTGTAAGACTGCCTAGCATGTCAGTCATAGCTTCCAGGTGTAGCTGTTTAGCAATGAGGTTCTCATTGGTGTTCTCCGCAATCTTTATTAGAGATAGGACTTCAAGTCGAAGTTGAGTTGCAGAATGCCTTTCTGCTAGAACTTGGGACTGAAGAAGTCGAACTGATTCAGACAACGAATTTTGTGAGCTTGTCTGACTGCTAGTCTCAAGTAACTTGAACACTGCATCAAGACAAGACTTTGGGGTTGCCTCGCTATCTTCAAGATGTTTTGCCTTCTTTGCTGCATTATATGTTGGGTTTGTCGCACAGCCTTCAACAGACTTGTGCATGCCATCAGGCATATCACCCTGAAACAAAGCAGAGAGATGACAAGTTTTGCACATGTATAAACAAAGATGATAATTGTGTTGTCAATTCCATCCAATTTCAAATTAGAAAATAAAGAGTAAGTTCAAAATATCAATAGCATAATTTGGCATTGTTCATAATGGGGGAGATTCACCACACTACTGGATTCCCATGTCAACATAACAAGCATAGATGAATGGCAAAGACAATCATTGTATCTATTTTGGTTAATGTGCATGGCACGTTGTTCATATCATCAGCCACATCAGTAAGATAAAATAGGAGATGACAAGGTGCAAACGTGGGCTGCTTCACCACACACTGGATTATAGATCCAAAAAACAAGCATACATATAGGGAGTATTGAGTAATGTGCATGGTATGAATAAGGAATTTGGTTTTACAAGTAAAACTTGGAACTTACGGTTATCGTGAACATGCATTTTGATAGAAACAGCAAACTAAACAGCAGTTAACGATAGAGAGTATGAGAAAATTAAATAGCAGTTGAGGATAAAGGCTTTAGAAGGACTGACTTACATTAGGAGTTAAACCGGCTTTATAATGCCCTTCTCCATGTCAAGGGAAGGATAACTCAAGAATTTTAGCACAAAATCTTCTTCATAATCATTGCATGTACTCTACATTTTGTAGAGAGTAACTATAGATATGATAATACTGGAAGGGAAATAGGATAATGAAGATGAGATGCAGATTGATGCTACATAATCAACTATCAATCCTTGGAAGTACAAGCATTGCAGGACAAAATGTACTGACAAGAGTAATGAGTTACACTTCTGCACTGGCATTGTCTGTGTATTCATCTTTTTGGTAAGATTAAATATAGATATGATATTTGTTAGTAAATGGTGGGCGAGGGAGATAAGATGCAGAATGCTACACAATGAACCAATCCCTCTTCCCATAATACAAGAGTGTTTTGAACACTAGTGTACTATACAAAACGTTCTTATATTATGGGACAGTGGGAGTAGCTGTTAATGCAAGTACAGTGATAGACGACATTCAGTCCTTACAAGAGGACTACAGAGCTAAACCTCTTCAAAAGCATTGGGTTGATTCAAAATTTATGTAAGAGTCCATACGGATCTTATAATGTCCACCAAATGGACGTTAACGAGGCGAACATGTGCAGTGATGCTACATAATCAAATAGCTATGAAAGTAAGTATGGTCATACAGGGCAAGAGGTACCCACAAGAGCAATGCAGTGTGTAGTATAGTTGCAAGATTTTATGGTCCCTTGAGAATAAATGTTCTTCTGCTAATAGTTTTCGTACAAGTGAGACGTTTAAGGCAAATGCAAAAATGTAGTTCAAATTATGATGTGATATCATAGACAGTACCTTACACTGCAGACGAGACCAATGTGTAACAAGATTATTTTAGTCATTATCTGATAAATGTAGCACCGGAGACATTACAGAAATTTCATTTAGAGGCTTGCCATCGAAGTGCGCTTGCCTCAGGTAGGAACGATACTTCATCAATGAGTGATTGAAAAGCGCAACCAACCCTTGGTCGTCTTGAAAATCTAGTTTGGTCCTTGCCTATTTAAAAGAATGAAATCTTGTGTCTTCTGTCAGCAGAAACATATGCAGTAATTACCATGAATAACATTAGTACATTACTTACGCGTAATTTCAGGGGGAAGACTGTAAATTGTTCTATGTCTGCGGTATAATCTTTACATGAAGGAAAGATGCACACAAAGTTCCTGACCACAATATAAGCTTCATCTTCTAAACTGGGAAGAAATGGAACATGGGTCCTATTTGCTACAATTGGGGCTCTCTCTAGTTCGAAAAGGGATTTGGCAACTGGATTTGGTGTACTCTTTGCTGGAATGGGGGTTTTGTGTCGTAGAGCTAGTGCTATGTCAACTGGCATCATCATACTATTTGCTGCAGTTGGGGTCCGCTGAGTTGAGGCATCAAAAATGACCAGTTCAGTAGGGCTAGAGTCTGCTAGAGTTGGGGTTGTGTTTTGTGGTTCAGGTGATATTTCAACTAGACCTAATGGGCTATTTGATTTGTCAGGTGTCACTACCTTTTCCAAATACTTTGCTCGTGCTCCTCCATGCTCAGCAATCACCCTCTTCCTTTTGAACGTATGATACACAAGAACATCATTTGAATGGATAAATATGGTATGATGACAGATGGAATATGTACTGAAAATGGATAGGTAGGGCATATTCACATACATGATGTGTAAACTAAGCTAATGGCAGTGCAACAAATTAGAAGCAATGCAAAGCATCAGTTGCAAGATATGTCCGACCAATATAACCTTGGAAAGTTAGAGCAAGCACCTTGATGGGTGAATAAGATAGGGCATCTGCCTCTGACTCCTCCACTATGGAGCTACATTGACTTAGGTCTCCCTCTAGCTCAGAATCACTTTTCGGATCATATTCTAAGCATGAATCTGTAGGTGGAGAGCGTTTGCATTGCATTGCATCTAGACTTGATTTCAGTCCCTTAATGCCAAGTTTGACAGCCATGGCATTGTTCTGCTTTATTATTTTCATGCGCGCAAGCTCATAATCATTATGATGCTGTTCAGAATCTGAGATTCATGAAAACATAAAAAGTAGTCAGATTATCTATGGAATGCATTGCGGATTCAGCTTGAAGAGTGTCTCCCTATAAACCCCTGCATATGCAAAGTTCACCCCCCAACCGTGCTGACAAGACCACACACACAAATACAAACCTCTTTTGTCTCTATAACAGGCAGACACACATTTCAATACTGAAGTAGGAACATTAGAATCATATCAAATTCGTATTTGAACAAATAAACTAAGGAATTATGAGTGGCATAATGTTTAGCTTCAAGGGTGGAGTGCTGGTAGTGCGACAGAAAGCAAGTAGGCAGATTGTATTCCATGTAAAAGATCATAGTCTATGTAAAAGCTGGAAATGACACTTTCTTTCTATACAATGCAGTGTTTGTTGCCCACACATGATGGAAGAGATCACACGGAGAAATACTGTTCACTCATGTCTGCGGTTCCAGTATTTTGAAATAGGGTGGTCTACCCTAAAAGAATATTGACAACAAATATGACAAGGCAAGCATAGATGTAGTGAATCAATCATTTACTTGTGAGCTTACTAGGACAAGTATGCAGAATTATAACTACAGTAAGAGACCGTCCAAAATCTGAATCAAGAAGTTTGTCTAGCACTTATTGTTTGCAACTAATCGACATGAATAATTGGATATCATATCGAAAGAGTAAGAAAGACAAGTGAAATTCTCAACAAACCTGGCCTGCAGTAGTAACCTGGGTCAATGTCACTACGACCAACAACCCAAAATGACTAGTGTTTGTTCCTAGGGCCGGAATTTTGAAACCCTGTGAACTATATATGTACTAAAGATTACTAAAATACATTTGAACCATTAAGTGTAGGTAGCACTTAGCACACAACAAACCCTAATGACGGTCCTGCCTGATGAGTAATGAATCGATTAGAAAATGCGTGATGAGGAGTGGCTGCTGAGCGTTGAGGACGTATCTCAGGATAAATCGGGTTGGCTTAGTGGGTTCTGCACGCTTGAGCCCTAAACGGACTGGGAAGGTAGGCACGGCGGCGCGCCCGAGCAGAAGTGACGCTGTTGGGCGAGCGGCTCCTGACCTCCTGTTAGTCCGGCGTCTCCTCCTAGAGTCATGCCTCCCGGGGATGGCAAGTCGCCGGCGAGGTAGGCGGCTGGGGCGAGTAGAGATCGGAAGCGCGCAGCAGAACAGAGGGGAATCGGGGCCTGGGCCGACCCAATATCCCATGGTGGGCCGCGACCCAACGTGGGCACCCTGTAGAGATACACACCCGAGCGGTGAACATGCATTTCCGAAACTAAATCAGGAACACTTAGCTAACCAATTAAACGACTCTATTTTAATAATATCAAATTCGTATTTGAACAACTAAGCTTGTTTAGCTTGATGGGTGGAGCAGTGCTATTATGACACGAAGCACGTATGCTTATTGTATAGTGATAATAAAAGGGGGAAACCCTAAGCATTTTTTTAGCAAAAGAGGGTTTCCCCTCCGATTTCTAATAAAGAAACCACCACGAAACCAACATGGTCAATTAAACCCTATTATGACTGTGTCGTGACAGATTTAAAGCTGCAAATCGGAGAAATGCTATTTAGCATCCATTGTTTGCTTTGAACTAAGAACTAAATTCTAAGAGCTAAAAAGAAAGTACGGTAACCAAGTTACGGTCTATTTTCTGGTTGAGATCAAAAAGTTGAGGGGATATGAAGTACCACCTCTCTTGCGGCGCTGTGTAGGCATCGGGGGTGCGATGGCTGTCGATGGCATTGAAGCAGATCTGCGATGGTAGACGGGTGCATCGGGGGATAAGTCCCATTGCGGTGGAAGAGAAGGTCGTGTGAGTGGCCCCGACAAAGAGGACGACGGCACCGACGAAGCGAGAGGACGTGATGCAAGGCTCTTGGTTTGTTGCCGTGGATGAGAAATGTCCATCTCTAGCAGTGGGCGACGCGGTCTTCGTAGGCACTCTAGCATGGTGGAGGACGGTGTCGATGGATGGGGTGGAGGACGACGGTGATGGCTGGGGTGGCGGATGGAGGAGGCGGGTGTGGGGATGGTGTTCTAGCGCGAACGGTGTATGAATGGGAAAATGGAGGGAGAGGTATGGGGAACCATGGTTTTGGGACGCGCCTTTCTGAAATATGGGAAAGTTATGAACTTATCCCCCATTTAAAATTTGGACGTCTCGTCGGTTGGGCATAGGACGGTAATCTCACATCTTGCCAATATTTGCCCAAAGCGATTTCGGGCGAGGAGAGGGTGTTTTGGCGCCCACGGTTGGCTCCCACGGTGTATTAATGGGGCTGACAGGTAGGGCGGTTGTGTCACGTCTGAGAGAAGTTACAAACCTCCCCCTATTGAAAATATTTGCCTACATCGATTTCGACCGAGTCAAGTTTGTTTTGCCGCCAACCGTGTATGAATTGGGAAATGGAGGGAGAGACAAAGGTCTTTCGGACGAGCTTGAATCAAATGTGTTTTGCCGCCCATGTTTGGCGCCCACCGTGTCAGAATGGCTAAGTGGCGGTCGTGTCACGTCTAATTGAAGTTACTAAACTACCCCTATGGAGAGAAATGGAAATCGGGCCGATGGATTGTCCGTGTAAGGGGTAGATAGTAATTTCCATCTCCCAAACACTTGGCTTTGGGCAGCTGATGTGGGAGTGGACATTTTGCCGGATCTTTCGAATTTTGGGACAATAAGCATCAACATTTACCTTGGCAACTAAATTTGAATCCATTTTGTATTCCTATACGAATCTTTATAAATCATTCTATGTGTTTTCATATATCTTCAAAAGCACAACAAAGATGTATTCCACTGTCATATATGAATATGATTTACAAATGCCAATAGTCGAATTCAGAAGCTAGAATGCAGTTTAAGGTGAATTCGAATATTTGAAACCACTTTATGTCCAACTCAAGTGTCACACGCAGCATAATGTGTACTCCCATTTAGATATGTACACAGGCGATTTATCAAGATTCAAATACCGAGTCAATCAACCAATAATGTACAAAACTAACTATAGCGACCAGACCTCAAACGGTCCAATCTCTGTGCTCAGGTGTCATCCCTGGATCAGTAATGCTGACACCACACAGTACTTGAAGGGTTTATAACAGAGTAGCAATCACACACTTATTACATCGACTGTCTCAAAAGAGAACTTATTACAATAAATATGGCTTAAGGCCATCTAATAACGATAACATCGGAAGGCTTGGAAGATAAGCGTGTCCATCAACTCCAACGGCATCACTGAGTATATAACCACGACCTAAAAGGCATCTTACTCGTCGTCTGAAAAGTTTGCAACATGAACGTTGCAGCCCGAAACGGGTCAGCACATGGAATATGCTTGCAATTTAACACATAGAGAATGATGGAAGAATAAAACTATACTACATGCATATTTTGCTGGTGGAGAGCTCTATGGTTATAGTTTTGCGTAAAGCCAATTTTTCCCTAC
This sequence comes from Triticum aestivum, assembly GCF_018294505.1. Classification (NCBI taxonomy): domain Eukaryota; kingdom Viridiplantae; phylum Streptophyta; class Magnoliopsida; order Poales; family Poaceae; genus Triticum; species Triticum aestivum. Next base: position 399,771,710 of record NC_057812.1, on the reverse strand, counting down.
TGAAAAGGAATAAATTTTATTTAACTATCATGGTAGTTATTAAACATTGAGAATGGTTGACAGCATTCTCAATCCCAATTAAGCATCATCATTAAAAACCCAACAAAATTAATTAGAGTAACATGATGAGATTCACATGATAATCCAAGTACTAGATACTCAAGATGTCCATAACCGGGGACACGGCTAACCACGATTAGTTTATACACTCTATAGAGGATTGTGCACTTTTCCCCACAAGACTCGATCTCCTCCATTGGGATTCTCGCACTACATGGTGTTTGAGAAACGGATGACCGAGACATAGTCTTTCAGAAGCGCTAGCACCTTATGATGGGTAGACCGTACCACCTACATTCCCTACATCTGCTACTGTACCACTATAAGAGTTTGCACGACTTAATCAACTATGCTAGAGCCCATAGTAGCTTGTGGCTGCACACGGAAGTTTCTAGCATGAATAATCTCATGATCTTGGGTGGTGGTCCAAAGAAAAACAGGCAATCGCTGGAATACCCAGGTGCCATAATCCACCCATATGTGTATTTTAGTTGCCACCTTAGATAAACCATTCATTTAACATTCTCACATCTGTCATGGATTTCACTCACCCAATCCACGTCTACTAGCATAGCATGGCATAAGAAGCAAACATAGAAGTAACTCCCAAAGGTTTGATAATAAACAGGTAATAGGTTCTACCTCATCTACTTCCCAGACCCACAATTTAATTAGATCCTAATCATGCAATGGTGTGAGGATTGATCTAATGTAATAAAAACTGGGTAGTAGGATGGTATGATCAAAGTTTTACTTGCCTTGTTGATGATCTGCAAAACCTAGCGATTCGAAGTAGCAAGCGGCGCACTCCGGGTACTCTATCGCATACAAACAAGCATACAATAAGTACTCAACTAATGCACAGGTAAAACTCGAATAAAAGATCTAACCAGATAGTTCAACTTAAGAACACCGGTTGGCAAAAAGAACCAAATCGAACGAAGCAACGAAAGACAAACGACAAAAGAAAAAAGGCTTCGTTTACTATTCTGGATCTAGGGCAATTTTTACAGAGGCAAAAACTTGTTTAAGTTGGTTAAACGGAAGAGGGTTTTGAGACGAAACTCCAGGCGCTTGAATCGCCTGATTCCGACAAACGAGCGAAAAGTTAAACTAAAACGAACATCGGATCAGAAATCGCGATCAGAAAAATCACGGATTTAATCCGAGAAAAAGAAAAACGACGAACGGGTTAACGAACGAACGTTCGTTAACTGGAACTAAATGATGAACGCGTTTGTTAAAACGAACGGACGAGCGAACGCTCGCTAAATAAATAAACCGGAGAAACCTGATCTATTAAAAAAATGAAAACTAGGGTTTTCTAAAAAAACGAAACGACTTTTCTCAGAAAACCGAGGCACAACTCATGTTAGGCAATTTACTTGAGTCCCTTTCGGCACATGTCGGGATACTTACTTGATCCTTCTCCCTTCTGGGGTGGTAAGAAAAATTGACTTACTGGCACATTCAATGTTCCCTTCATACTTCTATAACCAATCCATGCCTAATATCACATCCAATCCTTGGGATTCCAATACTATTAGGTCCGAGGGAAATACATAGTTACCAATCCTTAATGGTAACCGATCATAGCATAGACTAGCCATATACTCTGCTCCAGGCGAGGTTACTAACATGGGTGACCTAAGGGCTTGGGTTGGCAGTTTATACTTATCCACAAATCACCTTGATATGTATGAATGCGATGCACCAGTATCAAAAAGAACGAGTGCAGTAAATGACTTAACCAAAAACTTACCTATTATTGCATCGGGCTGGGCTTCAACCTCCTCCACATTTACGTGGTTCACCTGTCCCATGTTGAAAGGGTTTGGCTTCTTCCCAGAGCTTCCATTGCCATTTCCATTCTGGGCTTCAGGACATTCATTAGCGTAATGTCCGGTCTTCTGGCACTTAAAGCAAGTGACCTGGCTCAGGTCTCTCTTGGCTGGGGTTGATGGGTTGGTGCGGTTCTGGCCGTTGCTTCCTCCATTCCCATTACCATTCTTGGGGCCATTATGATTGTGCGAGATACCTCCTCCATGGGTATGCTAAAAATGCCCTCCCGGTCTAGGGGTAAAACGTGGCTTCTGCTGAGCTCCTGAATTGTACTTCCCTTGTCCATACTTTCGCTCACGGTTTTCAATTTGCTGCTGCTTCCCTTCAATCATGAGAGCACGATCTACCAACTCCTGGTAGTTGTTGAAGGTTGCTACCATCAACTGCATGCTCAACTCATCATTCAGTCCTTCCAGAAACTTCTCCTGCTTAGCTGCATCCGTAGCAACGTCATCTGGGGCATAACGTGCTAGCTTACTAAAGTCCTCCACATACTGGCCAGCTGTCCTTCCTCCTTGGCGCAAGTTGCGAAACTCTCGCTTCTTCATGGCCATAGCTCCTGCTGAAACATGGGCAGTATGGAAAGCCTGCTGGAACTGGTCCCATGTGATAGTGTCGACAGGGAAGGTGGCTGTGAAATTCTCCCACCATGATGCTGCGGGTCCTTCAAGCTGATGTGCGACAAACTTCACCTTTTCTGCATATGTGCATCCTACCGTGGTCAACTCCCTTGCTGTCTTGCGGAGCCAATCATATGCTACTATCGGCTCGGTGCTACAGGAAAACACCGGCGGATTCAACCTAAGAAAACGGGCTAAGTGATCAACAAGTGGTGGTGGTGGTGGGTAGTTGTTGTTGTTCCCCTGATTCTAATTCTGGACTAGCAACTGCATCAATGTGTTCTGCTGCTGGATCAACTGAGTGAGCTCCGATGGGAAAGTAAATTCTGGGTCACATCTCGGAGGCATCTGAGGGTTTAGAAAGGATGAGATTTAAGAATAGAGAGAGGTCTAGAGAGAAAACACTACCCATATGCACATGAGGAAAAAGCAAACAATTCATTTCATTCAATCAAACAAGGGCATACAATCGTTCTAACTATCGCAAAAGTGCTCGGGCTACTATATTTACATGGTGGACTACTACTAATGTTGGGGTGGTCTACTAGAAATATTCTTCGCTTGCAGACTCCATGATATCTGCTCCAGCTTCATCAACATAGTCATCATCGCTATCATCTGGATCCAAGTCGGTGTCGTCGATGATGATGTAGTCTTCTGGGCGAATCTCCTTGGGTTCTTCGTCTTCCTCTACTGGTGTAGGGTCTCCCATAAATATTCCAATCTTCTTGATCAGACTGTCATTCTTCTCCACTAATACTTCGATTTCCTCTTCATAATCTTCACGTGTAGCCTTGAGTTCTTCCTCCAGTTCCTTGATTCTTGTCTTCGCCTTCTTCAGTTCTATCATTTCGGTGCACATCTGGTTCTCCTGACGTCGAATGTGCTGGTTTAACTCCTGGATAAAAGCTGCAATTGATCTATCCTTCCTGGTGCTGATCATCTCCCAGTGCTCATCTCGGCGCCCACAAATCTGGTAGATAGTATCCTTGAGATCATTGCGGTAAACTTCTCCAATGCGTCCCATGGCGATGTGAGCTGCCACGCTCTTTCCTAGACTCCATGTTGGTGCATCAAAAGAAAACTCTATGGGTTCAGTGACTGGCATCAACGTCCTTCCTGGAACTTGAACTTGAATCATCCAGCGCTCTTCTTCCGGTAATGTGGCGTTGTAGGTTCCGGTGAAGCTTGGTACTCCTATGTTCAAGTATCTAGTGACTTCCTTCAAGTGACGTCCAAAGGGTGTATCTTCATCTGGTTGCGTGAACTTGTTCCTTACATCCGCCATCCTAAAAGAGTAGAAAAGATGAGAGGTCAAAATGAGAAGAGTGAGTAGTGATATAGGTCTTTAGCTTAGTGGTCGTGTCCTACAATCAGCATGTGCTCTGATACCATCTTGTAGCGACCAGACCTCAAACGGTCCAATCTCTGTGCTCAGGTGTCATCCCTGGATCAGTAACGCTGACACCACATAGTACTTGAAGGATTTATAACAGAGTAGCAATCACACACTTATTACATCGAGTGTCTCAAAAGAGAACTTATTACAATAAATATGGCTTAAGGCCATCTAATAACGATAACAACAGAAGGCTTGGAAGACAAGCGAGTCCATCAACTCCAACGGCATCATTGAGTATAGAACCACGACCTAGAAGGCATCTTACTCGTCGTTTGAAAAGTCTACAACATGAACGTTGCAGCCCGAAACAGGTCAGCACATGGAATATGTTGGCAATGTAACACATAGAGAATGATGGAAGAATAAAACTATACTACATGCATATTTGGCTGGTGGAGAGCTCTATGGTTACTGTCGGGGATATACCTCGCGGCGTAAACCGGCCGGAAGTACAACCCGGCCGGACTTGTCGTTTCATTGGAAACCGCCCAGAGGATTGGCGACTTACATGTCTAGCGGTTCACTGGTATGACGACTTATGAACCTGGCGACTCACGGATAGCCTTAACGGCGGGTTAGATAGAAGACTAGTCTCAAGGCCCAGAAGGCCGGCTCACATTTATGATGGGCCGGTTTAAGAGGAAATGTATAAGGAATATTCTCCTACAAAGGAAGCAAGACTAGGAATCTACTTGTAATAGGTTAATCCTAATCCTACTAGGACTAGTCATGTAACCCGCCCCTTCAACATATATAAGGAGGGGCAGGGCTCCCCAAGGAGGGACAAGCAAGAAGAAACAATCTGTAGGGCTAGACACAAAGAGCCGGTTTACCGGCGACTCCCGCATGATCATAATAAGACCTAGGCACAAACAGCATGTAGGGCTATTACCGGATGATGTTTCCCGAGGCCCGAAGCTGTCTAAATCCTTGTCTTGCGTTGTGTCTCTCGATCCCGCTCAACCCCTCTCAAGCTACCACATAGATGCGTTGGCCTCATGACTAAGGCCTCACACTAGGACATCTGCCGTAACAATTCCAGGAGAGCTGGTGCCCATCGTGGACAAGAACTGATTAGGTTCGGAAATGGTAGTACGAGGTTTGAGTTGATGAGATTAGGGCGACGTCGCGTGCAGTCGCCACCCTAAAAATCAGTAAAGACAGAAGGGAGCAAGATCCGTCTAAACCGTCAGGTCGCAAGTTTCGTCGAGATAAAAACAAGATTTTTCAGGTATCGCTAAGCAAAAGCAGTAACACCGAGCTGTATTGGAGTTGGTTTTGGTCCCACGCCCATATTGAGTATTCAAGCTGGACGATACATGCCGGATTGATAAAAAAAGAGGGGCGGGCGCTTTGTCGCGAGAGGTCGGTCTAAACTGATTGATTTGACAGCGGTCAGGAGGCTTCGATCTGGATAATACTAGCAATTATATCAGCGATGACCAAGTGGCTGCGTGTGGACAGCGACAGCAGAAGGTAATGAGTGGAGGCTGCGAATCTGCTATTATTGCTGCAGCAGACGCCCACGGCACCCCGAGAAAAAACGTGTTCGAGGCATGTGCCCGCTAGCTCCTAGCCCCGTTTGATGGTGCACGTACATACATGGGCAATCTGCAGAAGTCAAAGGCCGAAAGGAAAGGAGAATAAGGAAAGTACTACTAGTACTAGTGCTAATACATCTCACGTAAGATCTAGTACTAGTACTATTCTTCAAATGAATTAGCACAGGTCCCAATGTCTCACAAGGATGTGATGCCAAAGGATCATCAGTTACATACCTCCAAATAAATATCAGAACATATGAGGACAGGCGCCAGCCTTCGCGAGCACAAAATAGTAAAAAAAGGGGAGAGACTGGACTACACCAGATCAACACATACATTTGTCGTCAGAACAAATCAGGTGATATCCATCCAATTTACTTTTTATCAGTGCTTGTTAATTTTTTTGTGAAAACAACCACTCTACCCTATAGTGTTGTTATACGTAGGCAAATTATTCATTACAAAAGTGTTGATATACCGCGGATATGGAGCATGCACCAGCGTCATTTATTGGCGTTTGTCTGTGTCGCGCAATACAACGCCACAGATGACTTTCCCCTCCACCCTTGCGGCCGGCTCACACGTCTGCGCCAGCTTACAATGTGACAGACAACTTGCCCATTCGCCCCCGCGGCTGACTCTCCCGTCCACGCGGCTTACCGAGCCTGCGATTGATTCGCCCAACTGCACCGGCTTACAACGCCGCGGCCGGTTTATTCATCTGCTCCCATGGCCGACTCGCCCGTGGTGATCATCAACTCTGCGGTGGATAATTTCTGGCCTAACATATCAAGGTGAAATCTGTCCAATCATTTTTTATTGATACATTTTTATTCTTTAAAAGAACAAATTACCCCGGCTTGCGATATTATTTATGCAGGAGCAATTATTCATCGCAAAAGCTATGGTAGTGTCATGGATGTATAGCTCGCACCACCATTATAATGCGCTAGCATCTAACCATACCATTAAGCTCGATGAATATATCTGCAAGCCGCCATTCTGTAGACCAATTTACATCAACATGATGTGGTTAACTCGCCCGTCCGCACCGGCTTACAATGCTGCGGCCGACTTATCTGTCTGAGCCGCCTCTGATGCTGCTGTCATCTTTGATGTCTGTCTCTCGCGGCCTGGTCTACATCAACACACCAGGCCGCACCTGTCTGCATGAGCTATTTATTGAGTATGAGCAAGTCACTATTTGGGTAGCCCGGTTTTCTTCCAACAAATTGGAGGCAAATTATCATTCAACCGCCATCTGCACTGGATGGCTCAATGGACATGCACACAAATCGCTGCCACTACAGTTTGGTTAACTTCAAACAACTAGTTGGAAGGAACCATTGGCTGAGTTGCTGACACGGCTCGTAAGGGATCATTTATAAACCGCCGCAGTTACCTCAACCTTCTGTGGATTCATATCATGCTATCAACACCAATGATATACAACTTATGCCAGTTTATATCATGGTAAAATATGGAGAATCTCAAGCCAGCTCCTCGAGTCACCTTGAGACTCGGGGGCTACGATGACATGACTCAGCAAATCTTGCCACTTTCAGCAAATTTAAAAACCCCAGTACGATGGAGGGAAAGATAACCCGGTTCCGGAGGCTACTGTTATATTGATGAAAATTTAAAGGCCGTCAGAAAGTTTCCGGCTTAGAAAGTATATGATAGTTACGACATCCCAGATCAATGAAGAAATTCCAGGTCATCAGGAAGAATTGTGGTTTACAATCCGGTTCAAGGGAGATATGTGTCCCAGAAAGCTCTGACGCTATCAATATCTGGTTCAAAATCCCGGTTCAAGAAGAATTTATCTCTTGCAAAAAGTTAAAGGTTGCCGAAGAGGACCTGTTGCCATGACGTGCGGTTCAAACATGGGTTATCCTGCCTTATTGGCTTATCATATTATTGATCACATGGGGCTTCTGTTTATAAAGCGGAGTTCTGATTACATATTGATCCGGCTATCAAGCCAATATTATCATAAGAGCATAGCTCTGGTTACTTCGGTAATCCGGCTATCAAGCCAATATTATCATAAGGGGCCAAAGAGAGTCTATTGCACAGCACAGCTCAAACATGGGTATCCCTTGAGCATAACTCATAATATCACTTGGGGGCTATGTTCGAACCATAGTCACACCTCTTGATCGGCGTAAGGCCACCAGGGAAATCAATTGGGGGCTTGGTCGTATTCGAACCATAGCTACACCTCTTGATCGACGTAAGGCCACCAGGGAAGTTACTTGGGGGCTCTTTGCTTCGCAACGAACTAAGAGTCTGCACCCTTGTAATAGGCTATCAAGCCAGGCTTGGAAGCCAGGTGTACGCACCTAAAACCCCGGATTAACCTGCCTTCTTTAAGTAAGTCACTCCACCCAGGTAAACCTGGTACGACCCGCGAACGTTTGACAGACAATCTCATATACCCTGAACTTGTCAAAGTTAAAACGTGATTGGATAAAGATTGAGGTCCATCTTAAGAGGCTTTGTGAAATGGTTAATTAAGTGGCCTAGCAGCCCATGAAAAGCCTCGATTTGGAGCCTGGCAGCTCGTAAAAAGCCTCGCATGTTCTTTTTTGAGTTCTATTTGCCAAGTTTTTTCGCCTTTGTTGAGGTTCATAATATCTTCTGATAAACTAGCGTCCTTGACCCGGCTTGGCTTTCAACTACAAGTTGTCAGTACATGATCAGTTATAATCCGGTGTTCATTAACCCGGTCTGGTTTTGACTAACAAGTCGCCAGTGTTATAAGGAAAATCCTGTGTTTATTATATCCCGGTGCGGCTTATTATCATAATTCGCCAAATTAAGGAAGGAGTTCTCAAATACTCAAGATTGGGGTTACCACCCTCACTACAAGAATTGGTCAAACCAACAAGGTGATTCAATGTCACAGGTATCATCTATGTCATATTTGATTATCTTCAATTACAGCTTTGGTTATAAACCCTGGCTATTTATATGGGCATTATGACCCGCCCTGCGGTAAACCGCCAAGGATTCTTGTGATCTAATTGTGTGTAAGATAAAAATGCATTCGGGTGTCTACCCACCCTGGCTTTCGATGTTAAGTCGCCAGAGCATATGTTATTTACACTTTGTGCAGGATTTGCAGAGTTATGACATATAAATCAAGCTCATCATCCAAATTGATGCTTCAAAAGGGTTAATCATTTTGGATTTTCTCAAAAGCTATCAGCCGCCGGGTTATAAAAATTCCAGCTTACAATGAATGCGCATTAAGTCGCCATCGGCCTAGAGCCGCCGAGCATTTAAGCTCCGAATTTACTTATCAACTGGTAAGATATTCATATCTTTCATAGCCAAAATTGGCTGGATTTTCATGATGATATTGAATGATTCAGGTTTTTAAACCGGATTATATTATTCAAATCTTCAAATAGCCAAACATGGATGGATTTTTTATGGTTGTCAATAACCAGTATTATGATTGAGGTTTTCAAAGTCGCTTTAAGCGCAATGACTATTATCTTATAAATAGATATAATTTATTCTACAATTGAAGGAATAGTCCCAAGTCGCTGCAGGCTTACGACCCGGCACTTGGGGGCTACATTATTCAAGTTGAGATTACATTAAATATACAAGTCTCATGTCGCTGCAAGCATGCACCATGACACTTGGGGGCTAATGTAAAGTCATTATTTGCTCACCTTATTGAAGACCCGACTCATCACATTGTAATGAGCCGGCCCTTGGGGGCTACCAATTGCTCCTATCAATGATTCAAGGTACACAAGTCTTAATCTATTATATTCAAGGGTCCACTCTAAGTTGGTAAAACACAAAGATCTTAACCTTGTAAAGTGGGTTCAAGACCCATGGTGGAGTTACATCATAAGATGTTATTTTCAATGTAGCATGACTATATTTATAAAGTCCCTGCTCATTATTGCATAATGACCCGGCCCTTGGGGGCTACACTGGTTGAAGTTTTGTGAGCATCAGGCAATTATAGGTCCCAGGTTGCTGCAAGCATGACAACCCGGCACTTGGGGGCTACATAATACGGAGTATTCAGTTTTTACTAAGTGACTGGGATGAACAACATGGATTTCTTCTTAAGTGGCAGTATTTATATTGAAGCAAGTCTTAAGCCATCACTTTGTTCTGCTCAAGACTTGGGGGCTATAGGTAATATGGATATAAGGGAGAAAAATCTTCAAATTCTCAGTTTTGAATAAACCAGATTGACCCGGTGTCTGCAACAATCATAATCCGGTGTCATCAATAATCATGAACCGGAGTTGGAAACAATCATGAACAGGCGTTGGCAACAATCATAACCCAGAATTATCAGTTTTTATAACCCGCCGATTTGGGAAATTATAGCTTGGCAAGTGCTACATTTTCAAGCCGGGTGAATATCAGTTGAATATTTGAAGACCAATATTTTTGTCAAGTCAGAGCATTGAAGGCCAAATCAAATTGATTCTTTATTTACAAAATTTATTTTACAAGCAAATTGATTATGAGGCTGGTCTATTGACTTAGATTTTCTAGAAGGAGGAAATGACAAGGACTTAAGGATGATCAGGTGCCGGTTTACAAGAATTCTTAACCCGGAGCACAACCTGTCAAATTTATTCTTGTATTTATTTTGCAGCATAAGTTTACCATGGATAAAACTTGGGGGCTAATGTCGAGGATATACCTCGCGGCGTAAACCGGCCGGAAGTACAACCCGGCTGGACTTGGCGTTTCATTGGTAACCCGCCAGAGGATTGGCGACTTACGTGTCTGGCGGTTCACTGATATGACGACTCATGAACCTGGCGACTCACGGATAGCCTTAACGGCGGGTCAGATAGAAGACTAGTCCCAAGGCCCAGAAGGCCGTCTCACATTTATGATGGGCCGGTTTAAGAGGAAATGTATAAGGAATATTCTCCTACAAAGGAAGCAAGACTAGGACTCTACTTGTAATAGGTTAATCCTAATCCTACTAGGACTAGTCATGTAACCCGCCCCTTCAACATATATAAGGAGGGGCAGGGCTCCCCAAGGAGGGACAAGCAAGAAGAAACAATCTCTAGGGCTAGACACAAAGAGTCGGTTTACCGGTGACTCCCTCATGATCATAATAAGACCTAGCCACAAACAGCATGTAGGGATATTACCGGATGATGTTTCCCGGGGCCCGAAGCTGTCTAAATCCTTGTCTTGCATTGCGTCTCTCGATCCCGCTCAACCCCTCTCAAGCTACCACATAGATGTGTTGGCCTCACGACTAAGTCCTCACACTAGGACATCTGCCGTAGCAATTCCATGACAGTTATAGTTTTGTGTAAAGCCAATTTTTCCCTAATGCAAAGGAATAAATTTTATTTAACTATCATGGTAGTTATTAAACATTGAGAATGGTTGACAGCATTCTCAATCCCAATTAAGCATCATCATTAAAAACCCAACAAAATTAATTAGAGTAACATGATGAGATTCACATGATAATCCAACTACTAGATACTCAAGATGTCCATAACCAGGGACACGGCTAACCATGATTAGTTTATACACTCTGCAGAGGTTTGTGCACTTTTCCCCAGAAGACTCGGTCTCCTCTGTTGGGATTCTCGCACTACATGGTGTTTGAGAAACGAATGAACGAGACATAGTCTTTCAGAAGCGCTAGCACCTTACGATGGGTAGACTGTACCACCTACATCCCCTACATCTACTAGTCTACCACTGTAAGAGTTTGCACGACTTAATCAACTATTCTAGAGCCCATAGTAGCTTGTGGCCGCACACGCAAGTTTATAGCATGAATAATCTCATGATCCCTTTGATCCTGGGTGGCGGTCCAAAGAAAAATAGACAATCGCTGGAATACCCAGGTGCCTCAATCCACCCAGATGTGTATTTAAGTTGCCATCTTAGATAAACCATTAATTTAACATTCTCACATCTGTCATGGATTTCACTCACCCAATCCACGTCTACTAGCATAGCATGGCATAAGAAGCAAACATAGAAGTAACTCCCAAAGGTTTGATAATAAACAGGTAATAGGTACTACCTCATCTACTTCCCAAACACACAATTTAATTAGATCCTAATATGGCAATGGTGTGAGGATTGATCTAATGCAATAAAAACTGGGTAGTAGGATGGTATGATCAAAGTTTTACTTGCCTTGTTGATGATCCGCAAAACCTAGCGATTCGAAGTAGCAACCGGCGCACTCCGGGTACTCTATCGCAAACAAACAAGCATACAATAAGTACTCAACTAATGTACAGGTAAAACTCGAATAAAAGATCTAACCAGATAGTTCAACTTAAGAACTCCGGTTGGCAAAAAGAACCAAATCGAACAAAGCAACGAAAGACAAATGACAAAAGAAAAAAGGCTTCATTTACTATTCTGGATCTAGGGCAATTTTTACAGAGGCAAAAACTTGTTTGAGTTGGTTAAACGGAAAGAGGGGTTCGAGATGAAACTCCAGGCGCTTGAGTCGCGTGATTCCGACAAACGAGCAAAAACTTAAACTAAAATGAACATCAGATTAGAAATCGCGATCAGAAAAATTGCGGATTAAATCCGAGAAAAAGAAAAATGACGAACGGGTTAACGAACAAACGTTCATTAACTGGAACTAAACGATGAACGCGTTTGTTAAAACAAACGGATGAGCGAATGCTTGCTAAATAAATAAACCGGAGAAAACTGATCTATTAAAAAAACAAAAACTAGGGTTTTCTAAAAAAATCGAAACGACTTTTCTCAGAAAACCGGGGCGGCGGCTACCTCGGCTCGGGGCTCCAGCGAGGCTACGGCGGGTGGTGCGGGGCGACGGGGCGGCGGCTGCGGTGCGGCGGTAGGGGCGGCGGCTGCGGCTGCAGCGACAGGCGGCGCTGGCGGCGTTGGGAGGCGGCGGCGGGTGTGGGGCTGCAGGGGGGTCCGGCGGGGTTATAAATGTGGGGAGAGGCGGCGACTTGGGGAAGGGGGCGGCCTCGGGAGGTGGGTCCTCCCCGGACTCGGTGGCGGCGCCGGTCGGGACTCCTGTCCCGACCCGGGCGGGAGGCGGTGGTGGCTGGCTGGGCCGGCCTGCTCGGCTGGGCCCTTGGCCCAGTCGGGCGCAGGGTCTCCTTTAAAAAAAACAATAACGCTGCAACTAAAAAAAGTTTTAGAAAAAATAATAAAATTCTAAAAATGCCAAAACAAATTTTCACTGTCTAAATAAAATATTTAGAACAGGATGAACATTTTCTTGGCCCTAAATGCAATTTTTGAAAACGTGCAATTTTTCCTAAATTCAAATAAAATAGCAAATAAAACCAAAATAAAATCTTATTTGATTTTTTTATTAAATCCCCAATATTTCTTTATTTTTGGAAAGTCATTTTCTTCCCTCTCTCATAATTTTTATAATAGAAATAATTGAAGATAAAATAAATAAAATCAAATGATCCTATTTTCAAAATTTGAGAGAACTCAAATATGAAAATAACGAAATCCCCAACTCTCTCCGAGGGTCCTTGAGTTGCGTGAAATTTATAGGATCAACAAAAATGCAATAAATATGATATGCAATGATGATCTATTGTATAACATTCCAAATTGAAAATTTGGGATGTTACACTAACAGACATATAAACACTTATAGAGTATATGGATCACTAATATCAACTAACATACATAAGCTAGGCCGCTGTAATTTTTTTTTGCTAGAAGAGCATCCTTTTTTTTAGCGAAGCTAGTACAACATCTTGGCCCTTTTCGATGCGTGCCACTTAAGGTCCATCTATACTACTATTATTGTTGAATGCACATTCAGCCCGATTGGCATATTTGTAGGTTTGGCACAGCAATCAAAATGAAATGTCTTCGAGTCTTATCAATTAATATAGACTTGTGCTCAAAAAAATTACAAACCAAAAAACAAAAAACAATTATTACATGATCTCTAAAACAAATGGTTTGATCGATTACATGAACAAACAACACAAAGGTTATTCAACGATGGAAAGAACATTTCACCTATGATTTACAAAGTGGGAATTTAATTTGCTTTTTTCCTTCAGGACCTTAACAATGTGGTTAGTCTCAGCTTGCTTCGTTTTGAAATCCACCAAATATTTAATGGTTATGTTGAGTACTGCTTGTGATTGTGTTGTTTGCTTCCTCAACAAGTCAACTTCATCTCTAAGTGCAGAAGCAAAATCTCTTTCTACCAATAGTTTAGCCTGTAGAGCATCAGCAGTTGGCTATTCATGATGCACGATTGGGCCGGTGCCACTCCTGTGGGATGATACAACGTCCATGGGGACCTCGCTCTTTGATCTTGGGCTAACCTATTTTGCCATTAAAGTTCCAATTGGATTCCGAAAAGTTGAAGTTAGCAAAACATCTCAACTGGGAGTTATAGAAGCAAACCAGTTAAACAAACCAGGAATTAAAGAATTTCAACTGGATGCTGAAAAGTAGTTATTAACATCATTGTAACCGGTTGTTGCAGCAGCAAAGCAGTTAAAAACAAGTTTTGCAAAAGGCAACTATTGTGGCATTGGAGTTTCTCTTGGATCCTAAAAAGTTGAGTAGCCAGTAATGTGATTAGAGCAACCGGTTGCAGCAGCAAAGCAGTTAAACAAACAAGTTTTGCAAAAGGAACCTGTTGTGGCATTGGAGTTTCTCTTGGATCCTGAAAAGTTGAGTAGTCAGTAACTTGATTAGAGCAACAAGCCACAACAGCAAACCTGTTACACAAATATATTTTTGAAGTGTACCTGTTGTGCAATTGGACATCCAGTTGGATCCTGAAAACTTGAAGTTGGTAAGATGATTACAGAGACAGGTTACATCAGCAAACCGGGTAAACAAGGAAGTTTCTGAAAAAATACATGTTGTGCCAACAGAGTTTCAATCGGATCCTACAAACTTGAATGTTAGCAATCATAAATAAAGTGTTGCAAGAGCCATAAGAAACTAACATCAAACTAGTAAAACTAACCTGTTTTGAAAATGTATTTAATTACACATGAACTAGAAAAACTAACAAGTTCTTGGCAACATATTAAAGTAATAAGTCAGTACCGTTTACCAGCAACACATACATCTGTAAATTTCTTTGATGTAAGCAAAATGATTCCAACACATATATAAGCTAATAAGACGGTGTCCCTCATATAAACCTGACAGTTGTCTATCTGTGAACATGCAAACATTATTAGTGCTACAAGTGATAACAGCAAACCATTTAAACAAACAGGGTATCAGAATGTAAATTACACATGAAATCTACTGCACCCTAGAAGTACATATGACCAGCTATCTACGTGCTTAAGTAGCTATTTATGTTCAGGAAAACAGGTAATTCTTAACAGTAAGTATCAAACACATAGATACGCACAGTCCATAATAGGATTAACAGGCTATGGCATTATGTAATCAGTACCAAACTAAATTAAGCCAAGCAACATAATTGAACAATTTTGGAATAAGTGACCAACTAAAATTCCAAGAAGCAGGTAACTGAACTTACGCTAGCTCTTTGTAAAGGCACACTACAACTTCTTTTAAACTTACAAGGTTCTAGGAAGGAGTCCATGGCATCAAATGCTTGGATACGCAGTGCCAATACTTCTTTCTTCCCACATTGCATTGGTAAGTCGAATGGTTAATCTGGTAATATGGTGCGTCCTTGATATGTTATATGAGGACGGGTAGTCAGACTAGTTGTAGCCACACACATCACACTGGCTTTTACTATATTTTCATGTGATTACATTTGGCATATCGAGATCTAAGCAATCTACAATATGATGAAAAGGCTGGCATCCTTCACATTATTGGCGAACTCAGTTCATAGAAACAAGCAATTGAACCATTTTATGGGTAAATCAAAAGTGCCAATGGAACATTTTTCACTACCCCAATCATACACGCAAAAAGGGGTGACACCATCGTAGGCGCTGGTATGGGCGGCCGCCTTTGTTGGCTAGAAAGTGTACACCTAGTTTGAGTCGTCCAGGTTGGCCCAAGCTAGTTTTGTTCGTCCCGACGCATGAGCAGGCAATGTAAAAAATGAAGAAAATGTTTCAATTTGGATGGGCCAATAACGTAAGTGCAAGCGGGCCCTATAGCAGGCTCGCGGCCCAAACGAGCGCCTCCCATATCGATCGATAGCAGGAAAAATCCCAATTCATTCGCCATAGCCTCAAGTCTGGTTCTCTCCTAACCTAGACGCCGCTGGACAGACCAACACATCACTTCCTCGCGCCCTCATTAGAGGGCAGTCGCCGGGCTTCAAGCGAATGAAAGTTTCTAGACATAGTACTTCCTCCCACAATTAATACCGAACTGACTAAATCTGATGTATCTAATCAAGTTTCTAGTGCAAACATACAAGCTCATGTTGTTCTTGAGCCTGAACTGTTTAATGAACATACTGCTAATGAAGGATTTGATGCAAACATTTTACATGCTCCTGGTGATGAACATATAGTGTCTAATGAGGGATCTAATGCAAGCATTTTGCAAGCTCCAATTAAAGGATTTAGTGTCTAATGATGATCTACCATGTTGAGAGAGACATAGAGATTTGTAGGCATTGATGACAAGAAAATTATAGTACATTTTCATGGCTTGAGGAAACATCAAGGCCATCAACCAGAAAGTCCCCGTATCATGACAACGTAGCATAAATACTTTTCTATTCTGTTGTTTGAAACTATTGGCATACTTGTGCAGGATAGATATATTGATATGCAGTTTGCGCACTAGTTATAGGTGCAATTACACTTCTATATTTTCAGCCAGAGAACGAATAATTCAAGAAGGTACAGACCATGTTAGTTGTCCTTGTACATCATGTTGCATTTTGTAATTTTTGGTGCTTACATCATTTAGTGTTTTATAATCTGAACTACTTTGGATCATTAGCTGGCTTTCAAAGTGCATGTAGCTTCACATTTCTAAGTTATGTTGATTTCCAGAGTGCAAGTGCCTTCGTATTTTTTAAGTTAAATGTTCGCCCCTGGTAACTTGAATTCATGGATCCGCCACTTCACACAAATCATACACGCAGGCCAGTACGAATTAAATGAAATGCGGGGACTTACGCTAGCTCATTGTACAGGCTCACTACAGCTCTGCTTGCGCTTGGGATGTTCCATGTACATGTGCATGTTACCACTTGCTTGGATGTGCATGACTTGTGCTCCTTGCATCCCCCTCTGCATTTTTGACATGGCGAATGGTTGATCAAATAAGAGGAATCGACCTTGCTGTTGTACCGGAGGACAGATACTTACAAGGTTATACGGGTGTGCGGGATGTGTACCAGATTTCATAGCTCCGTCATGCTTCACTAAAAAATGGTTTTGCTTGTTTCAGATGATATCTCCATAAGAAATAAGAGTTAAAGTCAGAGTTGCGTAGGCGTGTAAGCTAAGAGAGTAGTGAAAGGATATCCAAACATCATCGGAACAGTGAACAAGGGAGTGATGTGTGGAAACCTAGTTCTGGCCGGCGTTTGGGCATGCTTGCCTAGCTAGAGTGCAGGTTACTTCAGAGCCATTGAGGGTGATGCGCTGGCGTTGGCTGGCCGAGCACGAATGCAGATCTTGAGTGGTAGTGGAGCGCTACGATGCGGTGGACGAGACCGTTGGTGAAGCCCCGACAGCCTCGGGGGGCGGAGGTGCGACGATGTTCTCGGTCAAGTAGCCCTGGTGAGGTGGGAGACGGCGTCGGTGAAGCGCACCTAATGCGATGGAAGTCGGTGTCTGCGAGGCACGTCAGTTGCGGCGGCCGACGTTGTCAGTGGACCACCTAGTGCGGTGGATGAAGACGTATATGAGGTAGCTCCGGTGCGGTGGTGAAGCACGACCATCGTCTTCGTCGTCATCTGGCACAGAGGTGGTGAAAGAGACTAGACGAGGGTGATTCGAACTTTGCTTGGGTTGGCAGCGAATTAGGGATTTGAGCAATCTGGGTGCGGAACGGGAAGGTGGAGAAGGGAGATTTTGCAGGGCTGGAATTGGGGCCGCCAAATATTTCAATCCGAAATGTGGAAGCGCGAACTTATTTTGTCGTCGTTCCTTTTTGGGGGGCGGAGGGGAGGGACGGGGTGGGTGGCTGGTTGCTAAGCGTCTGTACGACACATGCGGCCACCACGACACGACCCTAGTCTGCCTGGTGCGCCTACATTTGAGAATGCAAACGAATCTTCTTTCATTTGCAAACGAATATGTATGTATTTATAATGCCCGTGTTTTCCTTGCAAATAATTAGTCATTCGAAACGAAATACTATAAATTAATTAATGAGGAGTTATTTGAAAAAAAATCTAAACGGTATCCACGCTAACATGGATTAGAGTGTGTGTCACATAATCAGTTATTTGAATTAGAGTGTGTGTCACATAGCGATCTCCAATTCTAACGTGGATTTCACATTTCATGGTATCCACGCTACTTTTTTAATACAAATTCATATTTATATGATGAACACCATGGTAGTGAGAAAACTTTGGATGGATTCAAACATATGACCTACAAAATAGCACAACAATCGAGTCAATGTCAACTTTTCCGAACCTAGTATGGCACGAATTCGAAATAATTACCCATATGCATGGTCCTCAGTTCAATTCTTAGAATGTACACCGAATTGAAACATCGATATTAAGTCTCATACTATCTACATTCAAATGTTGTTTTTAGCCCCACCCACCCCCTCGGCACACATGCTACATACTTCATGTATCACTCCATCTTCCTCTCCTAACCACCTTAGGAAGCTATCGGTTTCCTATACACGTTCATTCTTTCTCTCCATGTTTCGATCTCTAACTCTCTCAACTACACAACCCCCTTTTTCCATTCTTTTACCAAATGTATTTACCTCACACACCCGCCATTGCACCCCATGCCGAGCTCTCTCTCGCCCTCCCACCATCTCTCGCTAGATACATGCATTGCCTATCTAGCCCCCCAACCTCTCGTGCGCATGCACGCACATTGTCTATCTAGGTCACTCCCTGAGACTTTCTAAATCTTTCTTCCGCACGGCGGGCCACACTCGCTCAATCTCGCTTTCTTTATCTGAGTCTTGATTAACCTCGTTTTCTTTCACACACAAATGATATATCTCCTTGTCCGGGCCTCGATCGACACACTCTATACTCTCTCGCACAAATTCTCTATCTAGGCTAGTCCATCCAAGCCGCCCCCACTCTTTCGACCTCATGGCAGGCCACGCGCGCTCAATCTCTCTCTCCCTCTCTCTCTCGCTCCCTCTCTCTCCCTCTCTCTCGCTCTCTCTCTCTCTCTCTCTCTCTCTCTCTCTTTGTATGTCTTGATTGACCTTGCTCTTTCTCGGACACAAACGATATATCTCCATGTTTGAGCCCAATTTGACATATTCATATTGTATATTCTGTCACGCACATTGTCTATCTAGGTCACTCTCTCCAACCCATCTCACTATTTCAATCACATGACGACCCACACTCGCTCAATCTCTCTCCCTTTATATATGTAATTGATTGACCTTGCTTCCTCCCACGCACAAAATATATCTACATGTATGTGACTGGATCATCTCTCAAGCTCTATCCTACAGCCCTCACCCTTCCCAAAAGCTCAGTCGGACAATATCTCTCCATAGCATATATATCTTTTCAATGAATGTCGGACCACACTCACTTTGTCTCTCTATCTATATGTGTCTCGATTGACCTCGCTTTCTCACGCCGTATCTTCCACACATTGAAGCTACCTCTCCATCCCTCGTAAAGCCAGAGCTATTTACATTGCGAGAGGGACTCCAACCTTGGATTAATTTGTGTAGGCATTTATTCCGGTGGGTTTAGATTATATTTTCGTAGCATTTGGCCCACAACTACTCCAAACACCGTTGCAACCCCCGCACCTCCCCCAACTGATTTCCCTCTGGCTCGGTCATTGCTCTCTCGCACGTCCTTTCTCGCCTTCAACATCGAACCATGGTATAATTGCAAAAAACTCTGTTGTTCTCTTTAATTATTACAAATAAGCTACAAAAACTACACACTGATAGTCCACCTGTAATGGAACAAATTTCGACCCACAAATTAAAGTGCTACAAACTAGACACCGAGGGGCCCACCTGTCATGAAACAAATTTGGATCCATATATAAATTAAAAATTTAAAAGGACGAGGATCGAACATGCGACCAGGGCCTTCAAGCCGCACGTCAATAGGAAACATACGTAGAACAACAATGTTTGTTGTACCCCCCTTTGTTCATATAATGTTTTTATATTACCACAACCTATTTAATGGATAACATATAATATTATGTTTAGTACATTACTGGGACCGGCTCGTTAGCGCGTACTATTCTGCTTCACTTACTGGTGGGTTCCATGTGTGCTCTCTCTCTCTCTCTCCTCCCCTTCTACGTTTAGGCGCACAGGCAAACACAAAGAACTCGTGGGCGATGTGGCCGTTGACCATATTTGGACGCGTTCACAACTTACGGCACCAGTTTCACGTCCTAGTAGTACTAGTCAATGTGTACATGCAATGCACGTTAATTTGGAAGTATATTAAGTGCATGTGAATATTAAGTAGGATATTATTTGCGTGTTATTACGTGATTAGCACTATTTTTGGCATGACATTAACTACACGCTAAACATGTTGAGCGCTCACATTGAAGAAGTCTAGGTCGTTGGATGAGAAGGAATACATGTGGCTTGATGACATTTTATATTTAATTTGATACGGCTCCAGTTTTATATTTAATTTGATACGGCTCTATCAGAACATTCAATCGATCAAACCATAGATTTTATTCAGTCTGACTCTAACTTTACATTCATACGATGATCGATATAAAATAAACGGAAATGATAAACGTTTGGATTTTAAGCATGGCAATCCGAATGTTTTTATGGCAAATTTAGATTATGCGGCGGCGGGGGTGCCTTGTGGTGGGAAGTGGCTCCTCTGTCGTGCTCTGTGTGTCGTCGGGCCACTGACCGATGGGGACGGTGACGACTACGGTGGCGTCTTGCGCCATTGTTGGCGTACTCCTGGACGTTGGCCCTAGCATCAAGGAAAGCCACAATGTTCTGGACTTCAGTCTCCAGGAGCGTTGGTGCAAGGAAGCGGTCGACGACGGCCATACATGCCGTCGAGGGGGGCACTCGCACCCGGCGGGGACAGGCGCTGGTGATGACCCACAAGTATAGCGGATATATCATAGTCCTTTCGATAAGTAAGAGTGTCGAACCCAACGAGGAGAAAAAGGAAATGACAAGCGGTTTTCAGTAAGGTATTCTCTGCAAGCACTGAAATTATCGGTAACAGATAGTTTTGTGATAAGGTAATTCATAACGGGTAACAAGTAATAAAAGTAAACAACATGCTGCAAGGTGGCTCAATCCTTTTTGTAGCAAAGGATACGCCTGGACAAACTCTTATATAAAGGAAAGCGCTCCCGAGGACATATGGGAATTATCGTCAAGCTAGTTTTCATCGTGCTCATATGATTCGCGTTCGTTACTTTGATAATTTGATATGTGGGTGGACCGATGCTTGGGTACTACCCTTCCTTAGACAAGCATCCCACTTATGATTAACCCCGTTCGCAAGCATCCGCAACTACGAAATAAGAATTAAGGTAAACCTAACCATAGCATGGAACATATGGATCCAAATCAGCCCCTTACGAAGCAACGGATAAACTAGGGTTTAAGCTTCTGTCACTCTAGCAACCCATCATCTACTTATTACTTCCCAATGCCTTCCTATAGGGCCAAACGGTGGTGAAGTGTCATGTAGTCGACGTTCACATATCACCACTGGAGGAAAGACATCATACATCTCATCAAAATATCGGACGAATGCCAAATTCACATGACTACTTATAGCAAGACTTCTCCCATGTTCTCAGGAACAAACGTAACTACTCGCAAATCATATTCATGTTCATAATCAGAGGGGTATTAATATGCATAAAGGATCTGAACATATAATCTTCCACCGAATAAACCAACTAGCATCAACTACAAGGATTAATCAACACTACTAGTAACCCACATATACCAATCTGAGGTTTTGAGACAAAGATCGGATACAAGAGATGAACTAGGGTTTGGGTGGAGATGGTGCTGGTGAAGATGTTGATGGAGATTGAACCTCTCCCGATGAGAGGATCGATGGTGAAGATGATGGTGACGATTTGCCCCTCCCGGAGGGATGTTTCCCCAGCAGAACAGCTCCACCGGAGCCCTAGATTGGTTCTGCCAAGGTTCCGCCTTGAGACGGAGGCGATTCGTCCCGAAAGCTTCTTTCTCATTTTTTTCAGGGTGAAAGATTCCTTACACCAGAAGATGGGCATCGGGGGCCTGCCAGGTGGCCCACGAGGCAGGGGGCGCGCCCTCCACCCTCGTGGACGTGGCTGGCTCCCGTCTGGTGCTTTCTTCGTCCAATATTTTTAATATATTCCAAAACGGACTTTCGTGGAGTTTCACGACTTTTGGAGTTGTGTAGAATAGGTCTCTAATATTTTCTTCTTCTCCAGCCAAGAATTCCAGCTGCGGGCATTCTCCCTCTTCGTGTAACCCTTGTAAAATAAGAGAGAAAAGGCATAAGTATTGGGACATAATGTGTAATAACAGCCCATAATGCAATAAATATTGATAACCCACAAGTATAGGGGATCACAACAGTTTTCGAGGCTAAAGTATTCAACCCAAATTTATTGATTCGACACAAGGGGAGCCAAAGAATACTGTCAAGTATTAGCAGCTGAGTTGTCAATTCAACCACACCTGGAAACTTAGTATCTGCAGCAAAGTATTTAGTAGCCAAGTAATATGATAGTAGTGGTAATGGTAGCAAAAGGTAACAGTAGTAAAAGTAATGTTTTTGGTATTTTGTAGTGATGATAGCAATAGCAACGGGAAAGTAAATAAGCGAAGAACAATATATGGAAAGCTCGTAGGCAATGGATCGGTGATAGAGAATTATGCCGGATGCGGTTCATCATGTAACAGTCATAACCTAGGGTGACACAGAACTAGCTCCAGTTCATTGATATAATGTAGGCATGTATTCCGAATATAGTCATATGTGCTTATGGAAAAGAACTTGCATGACATCTTTTGTCCTACCCTCCCGTGGCAGCGGGGTCCTTATGGAAACTAAGGGATATTAAGGCCTGCTTTTAATATAGTACCGGAACAAAGCATTAACACTTAGTGAATACATGAACTCCTCAAACTACGGTCATCACCGGTAAGTATCCCGATTATTGTCACTTCGGGGTTAACGGATCATAACACATAATAGGTGACTATAGAGTTGCAAGATAGGATCAAGAACACTCATATATTGATGAAAACATAATAGGTTCAGATCTGAAATCATGGCACCCGGGCCATAGTGACAAGCATTAAGCATGGCAAAGTCATAGCAACATCAATCTCAGAACATAATGGATACTAGGGATCAAACCCTAACAAAACTAACTTGATTACGTGATAGATCCCATCCAACCCATCACCGTCCAGCAAGCCTACGATGGAATTACTCACGCACGGCGGTGAGCATCATGAAATTGGTGATGAAGGATGGTTGATGACGACGATGGTGACGGATTCCCCTCTCCGGAGCCCCGAACGGACTCCAGATCAACCCTCCCGAGAGGTTTTAGGGCTTGGCGGTGGCTCCGTATCATAAAACGCGATGAATTCTTCTCTGCTTTTTTCTCCCCGAAACACAATATATAGAGTTGGAGTTGGAGTCGGAGAGGCACCAAGGGGCCCACGAGGCAGGGGGCGCGCCCCCCACCCTCGTGGACAGGTGGTGGGCCCCCAGGCCTTCATCCTTTGCAGGTATTTTTTATATTTTCCAAAAAGTTGCTCTCTGAAGTTTCAGGTCATTCCGAGAACTTTTGTTTCTGCACATAAATAACACCATGGTAATTCTGCTGAAAACAACGTCAGTCCGGGTTAGTTCCATTCAAATCATGTAAGTTAGAGTCCAAAACAAGGGCAAAAGTCTTTGGAAAAGCAGATACGACGGAGATGTATCAAATATCAATATAAAAGCATGATGCAAAATAGACGTATCAACTCCCCCAAGCTTAGACCTCGCTTGTCCTCAAGCGGAAGCCGATGTCGAAAAATATGTCCACATGTTTAGAGATAGAGGTGTCGATAAAATAAAATATGGACATGAGGGCATCATGATCATTCTTAGAACAACAACATATATATATATATATATAGTCATTTGGTTTATTATGCTAAAGTAACAATCTATTCACAATGTAAAGTATGAATCAGAAACTTCATTGAAAACTAGCAAACTATAATCTCAATCATTGAAGCAATTGCAATTTATCATAACATCAGAAAGAGTCAATATAAGATCTTTTTATCAAGTCCGCATACTCAACTATCATTTAGTCTTTCAAAATTGCTAACACTCACGCAATACTTATGGGTATGAAGTTTTAATCGGACACAAAGAAAGAAAGGGGCTTATAGTTTTGCCTCCCAACCTTTTACCTCAAGGGTAATGTCAACAATAATGCTTTATGAAAACCCACATCCAATTAGCTATATATATCATGATCTTTCCAACACATAGCGCTTGCCAAAGGATAAAATGTAAAAAGGAAAGGTGAAGATCACCATGACTCTTGTATAATGTATAAGACAAAAATAAAAGATAGGCCCTTCGTAGAGGGAAGCAGAGGTTCTCATGTGCTTTTATAGTTGGATGCACAAAATCTTAATGCAAAGGAACGTCACTTTATATTGCCACTTGTGATAGGGACCTTCATTATGCAGTCGGTCACTTTTATTTCTTCCATATCACAAGTTCGTATAAAGCCTATTTTCTCCACACTAATAGATCATACATATTTAGAGAGCAATTTTTATTGCTTGCAACAATGACAACTTACTTGAACGATGTTATTCAATCCATAGGTAGATATGGTGGACTCTCATGGCAAAACTGAGTTTAAGGATATTTGGAAGCACAAGTAGTATCTCTACTTGGTGCAAAGGATTTGTCTAGCATAAGGGGGAAAGGCAAGCTCAACATGTTGGATGATCCATGATAATATAATTTATTTCGGATATAAGAAAACTTAACCCATTACGTTGTCTTCCTTGTCCAACATCAACTTTTTAGCATGTCATATTTTAATGAGTGCTCATAATCATAAAGGACGTCCAAGATAGTATATTTGTATGTGAAAATCTCTCTTTCTTTATTACTTCCTATTAATTGCAACGATGACTAAAACTATGTTTGTCAGCTCTCAACAACTTTTATTTATCATACTCTTTATATGTGAAGTCATTACTCTCCATAAGATCAATATGATCTCTTTATTTCTTTTTATTCTTTCATTTCTTGTATTCCCTCAAGATCATAGCAAGATAATCAAGCCCTCGACTCAAGACTAATCTTTATTATATATAGCTCACGGACTCAATTAAATAGATAAGGATCAACAGAAAACTCAAAGATAGATCATACTAAACTTTATTCTACTTGATCAAGATATAACCAAAAGGATATGTAACATCCCAAATTTTTAATTTGGAATGTTATACATAGGTCATCATATGCATATCATATTTTATCTGCAATTTGGGTTTTGATCCTAGAAATTCTAAGCAACTCAAACACCCACTGATAGAGTTCGGGATTTCGTTTATTTTGATATTTGAGTTTTCTCAAATATTGAAAAGAGGATCATTTTGGTTTTAATTATTTTTCTCTCCAAAATATTTCCAATATTAAAAATAAAATAAAGGAGATAAAATGACTTCTCCAAAATAAAGGAAATATTGGAGGAAAAATGTTAAAATCAAATAAATATTTTATTTTATTTTATTGGTTATTTTATTTGAATTAGAAAAATATGCATTTTTCAAAATAGCAATTTTAGGGCTAGAAAATGTTCACTTTGTTCTAAATATTTGATTTAGACGGCAAAAATTGTTTTTGGCATTTTTAGAGTTTTTTATATTTATTTAGGATATTTTTTCCTTCGGCGGAATTTATAAAAAAAATCCCGGACCGAACTAGGCCAAAGGCCCAACCGGCCCAGCGCGCCATCACCTCACACATCCCGCACCCGAGCTGGAGTCTGGCCGCAGCCGCCGGGTCTGAGCAAGACACCGCCCGCCGTCGCCCCCTCTCCCAAGCCAGCAGCCCCCCGTCCCCTTTAAATACCCGTCGCCTCGCCACCTCCTCGCCTCGTCCCGCACCATCACCACCACCGCCGCCAGCGCCGCCCGCCGCCGCCCCGCGCTGCTGCCATCGTCGGCCCGCGCACTGCTGCTGCCGCCACCCACGCCAACGCCGCCGCCTCGCCGAGCCGTTCGCCGCCGGAACCGCCGTCGCCGTTGACCCACCGCCGGTTTTTGTTCCGGTTCGTTTCGGTTTTATTTAAACCCTAGACCCGTTTCATTTTTTATTAAGATCTGTTTTTCTCGGTTTAGTCTATTCTGCGAACGTTCGTTCGTTAGTTCGGTTGAACGAACGAATTCGTTCGTTTGCCTCTGTTAGCGGACGCTCGCGCCATAGTCTTTTTCTTTTTATTTTATTTTCCACTAGGGACCTATCCGCGATTATTTTATCGTAGATTAGCCCCTGATATTCAAACCCTCGCAACTTTTAAACCGTTCGTCCCAATCTAGTGAGACCACCGGCAAAATCTTCGTCTCGAAGCCCTCTTTCCAGTTAATCAACTTGAACACGGTTTTGACAATTTAAAATTTGGTTTCAAGCAGATTTGTATTCGAAGTTCTTTTGATCGTAGTTTCAGTACCGTAGCTCCGATTCGATCAATTCTTTTTGCAAATCGAAGCTCTTTAGTTGAACTTTGAGTTTGGATCTTCTTATTTGAGTTTTACCTTTGTATCCATGCTTGAGTGCTTATGTATGCTATTGTTTGATTGCGATAGAGTACCTGGAGTGCGAAGCGTGCTACTACGAGTCTCTAGGGTTTGCAGATCGTCAGCAAGGCAAGTAACACTTTGATCATACCCCTTTATTACCCAGTTTTTATGCATTAGTTACAAACCTCAAACACTGCATGATTAGGCTGTGATTAACATGTGGGTTTGGGAAGTAGATGATGAGGTAGAACCTATTTCCTTTTACTATCAAATCTTGGGAGTTACTTCTACGATTATGCTTATACTTCTATGCTATGCTCGTAGACGTGGTTTGGTTTGAGTGATCCATGACAGATGTGAGATTGTTAATTAAATGGTTAACTTAAGCTGGCTACTTAAATACACATTTGGGTGGATTGGTTACAGGCACCTGGGGATATACCAGTGTTGTCTTTTGGTTCGCCACCCAGGCTCAAAGGGATCGTAAGATTATTCATGCTAGAAACTTCCATGTGCAGCCACAAGCTATTGTGGGCTCTAGCATAGTTGAGTATGTTGCATGAGCTCTTTCAGTGGTAGACTAGCAGATGTAGGGGATGTAGGTTGGTACTGTCTACCCAGAGTAAAGAGTTAATGTTTCTGAAAGACTGTGTCTCGGTCATCCGTTTATCAAACACCTTGTAGTGCGAGAAATCCAATGGAGGAGATCGAGTCTTGTGGGGAAAAGTACGCAAACCTCTGCAGAGTGTACAAACTAATCATGGTTAGCCATGTCCCTGGTTATGGACATCTTGAGTATCTGGTTCTTGGGTTATCATGTTGATCTCATCACACTAAATTAACTTGTTGGGTTATTAATTATTATTGTTTTAATTGGGATTGAGATGGGGGTACCATTCTCAATGTTTATCAACTATCATGGTAGTTAAATAAAATATATTCCTTTGGTGTAGGAAAAAATTGGCTTTTTGCAAAAACATTATAACCATAGAGCCTCCACCAGCCATATATGCATGTAGTGATAGCATTTACTTGTTCATTGCTCTATTATGATATATTGCCAGCATATTCCATGTGTTGACCCATTTTCAGGCTGCAACATATCATGTTGCAGACTTTTCAGACGAAGAGTAAGGTGCGCTAGGTCATTGTCATGCACTCAGCTATTTCGTTGGAGTTGATGGACTCACTTTATCTTCCAAGCCTTCCGCTATTATCTTAATTAGAAGGCCTTAGGCCATATTATTGTATTAAGTTCTCTCTTGAGACTATCGATGTAATAAGTGTATGATTGCTACTCTGTTATAAATCCTTCGAAGTATTGTGTGTGTCAGCATTACCGGTCCAGGGATGACACTTATGCACAGAGATTTGACTGTTTGAGGTCAGATCGCTACAAGATGGTATCAGAGCACACGCTGATTGTAGGACACGACCACTAAGATAAGCCATAGGTCACTCTTCTCTGCTCATTTCTGACTCCTCTCCATTTTCCACACTATAGGATGGCGGACTCAAGGAACAAGTTTGCACAATTGGATCAAGACATACCTTTTGGGAGACACTTGAAGGAAGTCACTAGGTACCTGAACATCGGAATACCAAGCTTCACCAGGACTTACACCGCCACCTTACCAGAAGAGGAGCGTTTGATGATTCGAGTTCAAGTTCCAGGAAGGACATTCACGCTAGTTACTGAGCCCATAGAGTTGTCCTTTCATGCACCAACCTGGAGTCTAGGAAAGAGCATGGCAGCCCACATCGCCATGGGACGCATCGGCAAAGTTTATCAAAGGGATCTTAAGGACACCATCTATCAGATATGTGGGCGCCGAGATGAGTAATGGGAGATGATAAGCACCAAGAGGGACAGGTCCATTGCAGGTTTCATCCAGGAGTTAAACCAGCATATTCGTCGCCAGGAAAACCAGATGTGCGCAAGCATGATAGATCTAAAGAAGTTGATGACTAGGAACATGGAGCTTGAAGAGGAAGTCAAGTCTACACGCGACAGATATGAGGAAGAAATTGCAATATTAGTGGAGAAGAATGTCGACCTGACGAGGAAGCTAGGAGTATTCATGGGAGACCCCACGCCAGGAGGAGATGATGATCATCCTAAAGACTACAACATCATCAATTACACCGACTCCGACCCCGATAGTAGTGATGATGATTATGAAGACGAAGCTGGAGCGGATATCATGGAGTCCTCCACCGATCAAAACTTGTAGTAGACCACCATATTATCAGTAGTATTTCCCCCATGTATATAGTAATAGTCCGAGCACTGTAATGATAGTTAGATCGATTGTATGCCTTGTTTGAATTGATTGGTGTGATATGAATGTGATTGTCTCATATGCATATGGGTAGTGCTTTCTCACTAGACCTCATTCTATTCTAAGCTCTCCCCTCTAAACCCATCAGATGCCTCCGAGACGTGACGCCGTATTTGCCTTCCCACCGGAGCTCACACAGTTGATACAATAGCAGAATGCCTTGATGCAACTACTGGTCCAGAACCAAGGCAACAACAACAACAACAACAACAACAACAACAATCCACCCCCACCACCTCCAGTTGACAACTTAGCCCGTTTTCTGAGGTTGTAGTCGCCGGTGTTTTCCTGTAGCACCGAGCCGATAGTTGCTGATGACTGGCTATGCAGGATTGGAAGGGAGTTGACCACAACAGGTTGCACAGATGCTGACAAGGTGCGTTTTTCCGCACATCAATTGGATGGACCCGCAGCCTCATGGTGGGAGAATTACACAACCACTTTCCCTATAGCCAAAGTCACTTGGGATCAGTTTCAGCAAGCATTGCGTACTACTCATGTCTCATCTGGAGCTATGAGCATGAAGAAGCGTGAGTTTCACAACTTACGCCAGGGAAACCGTACTATGGGGCAGTATGTGGATGAGTTTAGTAAGTTAGCCCGTTATGTCCCAGATGATGTGGCCACAGATGTCGCGAAGCAGGAGAAGTTTATGGAAGGACTGAATGATGAGATGAGTATGTAGTTAATGGTGGCAACATTTAACAACTACCAGGAGTTGGTAGACAAGGCTCTTATGATTGAAGGGAAGCAGGAACAGATTGAGAGCCGCAAAAGGAAGTATGGACAAGGGAAGTACAATTCAGGAGCTCAGCAGAAGCCTCGTTTTACCCAAAACTCGGGATGATATACCCATAACCATGGAGGCCACACGCACAATGTAGGAAGTTCGCATAACCATAGTGGCCCCAAGAATGGAAATGGGAATGGAGCAGGTAGCAATCAGAACCGCTCTAACCCGGCCACACCCGCCAAGAAGGACCAAAGTCACATTACTTGTTTCAAGTGCGGGAAGACTAGACACTATGTCAATGAGTGCCCTAAAGCAAAGAATGGTAATGGCAATGGAAGCTCTGGGAAGAAGCCCAACCCTTTCAATGGGGGACAAGTGAACCGCATTAACATGATGGAGGTTGAAGAGCAGCCAGACAAAGTTATTGGTGAGTTTTTGGTTAAGTCATCTACCACTCTCGTTCTTTTTTATACTTGTGCATCGCATTCATACATATCAAGGGGATTTGTGGACAAGTTTAAGCTACCCACCTTAGCCCTTAGGACACCCATGTTAGTAAGCTCACCAGGTGCAGAGTATATGGCTAGCTGATGGTGCGATCGGTTACCCTTGACCATTGGTAGCCATGTTTTCCCCTCGGGCCTAATAATTCTGGAGTCACAAGGATTGGATATAATACTAGGCATGGATTGGCTATTGAAGTATGGAGGAAACATTGACTGTGCTAGTAGGTCAATTCTGCTCACCAACCCGGAGGGAAAAGGAATAAGTATGTATCCAGGCATGCGCCAAAGAGAACCCAAGTAAATTCCCTCTCCGGAGTTGTTCAGGAGGAAATGCCTGTAGTGAAGGATTACCCGGATGTATTTCCAGAGGAAATAACAGGCATGCCGCCAGACCGAGACATTGAGTTTTTGATAGAGCTATTGCCAGGCACTGGACCGATATCGAATAGGCCATACCGGATGCCCGCAAATGATCTGGAGGAGATAAAGAAGCAGATGAAGGAGTTATTGGAGAAAGGTGACATTCGATGAAGTTCATCACCGTGGGGAGCACAAGTGCTTTTGGTTGAGAAGAAGGATGGATCTTTGAGAATGGTTGTTGATTATCATGCAATGAATGAAGTGACGATCAAGAACAAGTACCCACTGCCGATGATCAATGATTTGTTTGACCAGTTGCAAGGAGCTAAAGTATTCTCCAAGATCGATCTATGATCAGGATACCACCAGTTGAAGATCCAAGAACAGGATTTACCCAAGACATCATTCACCACAAGGTACGGGCTATACGAGTACACGGTTATGTCATTTGGATTGACTAATGCCCCTGCCTATTTCATGAGTATGATGAATAAGGTGTTCATGGAGTTCCTGGATAAGTTTGTCGTGGTGTTCATTGATGATATCTTGGTGTACTCAAAGAATGAAGAGAAGCACAAGGAGCATTTGTGTTTAGTTCTTGAGAAGCTCAGGGAACATCAGTTGTATGCCAAGTTCAGCAAGTGTGAGTTTTGGTTAAAGGAAGTTGGATTTCTTGGCCATATTATATCAGGAGAAGGTATAGCAGTGGATCCTACCAAGGTTCAGTCTGTCACTGAGTGGTTGGCACCCACCTCAGTTGGAGAGATCAGTAGTTTTCTTGGACTCGCGGGATATTATCGGAGATTCATTGAGAATTTTTCTAAGATTGCGAAGCCCATGACAGAGTTGCTGAAGAAAGACACTAAATTTAAGTGGACAGATGAATGTGAGGCAAGTTTTCAGGAGCTGAAGAAACGTTTGGTTACATCCCCGGTGTTGATTCTTCCGGATATACACAAGGATTTGCATGTGTATGGCGACGCGTCTTGCTTAGGACTTGGAGATGTACTTATGCAAGACGGAAGAGTGGTTTCATATGCCTCACGTCAACTTTGACCGCATGAGTTGAATTATGCCACGCATGATTTGGAGTTAGCAGCTGTAGTGCATGCACTCAAGACCCGGAGACATTTTCTTATTGGAAACCGTTGTGATGTGTACACAGATCACAAGAGTTTGAAGTACATTTTCACCTAGAAGGAGTTGAATCTCAGGCAAAGGAGATGGTTGGAGCTTATAAAAGATTATGATATGAAGTTGCATTATCATCCAGGTAAGGCCAATATCGTAGTAGACGCTTTGAGCCGGCAGAGTTATGCCAATACTCTCGTAAGTGGAGGATTACCAAAGGAATTAGCCGATGATCTCAGGGAGCTTCGTTTGGAGATAGTCCCTAGAGGTTTTCTTGCAGCGATGGAGGTTCAGTCAACATTATTGGGAAAGATTCGAGAAGCTTAGAAGGATGATAAGGAAATTGCTGAGATAAAGGACAAGATGAGCAAAGGAAAGGCCAAAGGTTTTCGTGAGGATAAGCACGACACCTTGTGGTTTGAGGACCATGTATACGTACCCAATAATGCCGAGATCGGGAAGTTAATACTTGAGGAAGCTCATGACTCGCCATACTCGATACACCCCAGAAACACCAAGATGTATTTGGATTTGAAGGAGCGTTTCTGGTGGACTGCAATGAAGAAGGATATTGCCAAGTATGTAGCCGTATGTGATGTATGTCAGAGAATGAAGGCAGAACATCAGAAGCCAGCAGAATTACTACAACCTATGCCAATACCCGAATGGAAGTGGGATAAGCTTGGCATGGATTTCATCACCGGATTACCCAGGACCCGATCAGGATATGATTCTATCTGGGTAGTAGTGGATCGTTTGACCAAAGTAGCTCACTTTATCCCAGTGAAAACCACTTATACGCGTGCGAAGTTGGACAAGATATACATGAACAGGATCGCTTGTTTGCATGGAGTTTCGAGGACCATCGTATCAGATAGAGGGACCCAGTTTACTTCGAAATTTTGGAATCAGCTGCACCAGACCTTGGGTACTAGGCTAGAGTTCAGTACAACCTTTCATCCGTAGACAGATGGACAGACCGAGAGAGTCAATCAAATTCTGGAGGACATGTTGAGATCTTGCGCACTGGATTATGGATCTAGTTGGGATGATAATTTGCCCTACACGGAGTTCTCATACAACAACAACTACCAGGCCAGTTTGAAGATGGCACCTTTCGAAGCTATTTATGGAAGGAGGTGCAGGACACCGTTAATGTGGGATGAAGTTGGAGACCGTCAGTTGTTTGGACCAGATTTGATTAGAGTCCGAAGAGAAGGTTAAGTTGATTCGAGATAGACTGAAGGTAGCTCAGTCTAGACAGAAGAGTTATGCAGACTCAAAACGCAAGGAGGTAGTCTATGAAATGGGAGGCAGAGCATATCTTCGTGTGTCACCTCTGCAAGGAGTTAAACGCTTTGGAGTTATGGGACAGTTAGCCCCGAGATTTGTAGGACCATACCGAGTTTTAGAACATATGTGAGAAGTGGCCTACAAGTTGGAGTTACCCGAAGGACTGTTAGGAGTTCATGATGTGTTTCACGTTTCTTAGTTGAAGAAGCGTCATGCTGAGATGTCCAATATCCCTCTGAGAGATACGGTGCCCCTGGAAGCAATTCAGTTGGATAGTGATTTGACCTATGAGGAGAAACCTGTCAAGATTCTCGAGTTTGCTAGCCGAGTCACATGTAGTAAGGTTATCAAGTTTTGCAAAGTTCAATGGAGCCACCATACCGAGGAGGAAGCCACCTGGGAGCAAGAGGAAGACCTACGGAAAGACCACCCACACCTATTTTCTGGCCAACCCGAATCTCGAGGGCGAGATTCATCTTAAGGGGGGTAGGTTTCTAACATCCCAAATTTTCAATTTGGAATGTTATACATAGGTCATCATATGCATATCATATTTTATCTGCAATTTGGGTTTTGATCCTAGAAATTCTAAGAAACTCAAGGACCCACGGAGAGAGTTGGGGATTTTGTTTATTTTCATATTTGAGTTTTCTCAAATATTGAAACGAGGATCATTTTGGTTTTAATTATTTTTCTCTCCAAAATATTTCTAATATTAAAAATAGAAGAGAGGAGATAAAATGACTTCTCCAAAATAAAGGAAATATTGGAGCAAAAGTGTTAAAATCAAATAAATATTTTAGTTGGATTTTATTGCTTATTTTATTTGAATTAGAAAAATATGCATTTTTCAAAATTGCATTTCTAGGCCAAGAAAATGTTCCCTATGTTCTAAATATTTTAGTTTGATGGTGAAAATTGTTTTGGCATTTTTAGAAAAAAAATTATATTTATTTAGGATTTTTTTCCTTCGGCGGAATTTATAAAAAAATTGCTCGACCGAACTAGGCCAAAGGCCCAGCCTGCCCAGCGCGCCACTGCCTCGCCCGTCCCACACTCGAGCCGGAGTCCGACTGCCGCCGCCGCGTACGAGCAGGACACCGCCCACCGTCGCCCCCTCCCCCAAGCCAGCAGCCCACCGGCCCCTTTAAATACTGCTGCCCCGCCACCTCCTCCCCTCGTCCCGCACCATCACCACCACAGCCGCCCGCGCCGCCCTTCGCCGCTCCGCGTGCTACTACTGCCACCGCCCGCGCAAACGACGCTACCTCGCCAAGCCATTCACCGTCGAAGCCGCCGTCGCTGTTGACCCGTCACCGGTTTTGTTCCGGTTCGTTTCATTTTTTAAAACCCTAGATCTGTTTCGTTTTTATTAAGATCGGTTTTTCTCAGTTTAGTCTATTCTATGAACGTCCGTTCGTTAGTTCGGTTCAACGAACGAATTCGTTCGTTTGCCTTGGTTAGCAGACACTCGCGCTGTAGTCTTTTTCTTTTTATTTTATTTTCCACCAGGGACCTATCCACGATTATTTGATCGCAGATTAGCCCCTGATCTTTAAACCCTCGCAACTTTTCAACCGTTCGTCGAAATCCAATGAGACCACCGCCAAAATCTTCGTCTCGAAGCCCTCTTTCCAGTTAATCAACTTGAACATGGTTTTGATAATTTAAAATTTGGTTTCAAGCAGATTTGTATTCGAAGTTCTTTTGATCGTAGTTTCAGTACCGTAGCTCTGATTTGATTGATTCTTTTTGCAAATCGAAACTCTTCAGTTGAACTTTTAGTTTGGATATTCTTATTTGAGTTTTTCCCTTGCATCCATGCTTAACTGCTTATGTATGCTATTGTTTGATTGCGATTGAGTACCCAGAGTGCGAAGCGTGCTACTACAAGTCTATAGGGTTTGCAGATCGTCAGCAAGGCAAGTAACGCTTTGATCATACCCCCTTATTTCCCAGTTTTTATGCATTAGATACAATCCTCAAAAACTGCATGATTAGGATGTGATTAACACGTGGGTTTGGGAAGTAGATGATGAGGTAGAACCTATTGCCTTTTACTATCAAACCTTGGGAGTTACTTCTACGATTATGCCTATACTTCTATGCTATGCTCGTAGACATGGTTTGGTTTGAGTTATCCATGATAGATGTGAGATTGTTAATTAAATGGTTAACTTAAGTTGGCTACTTAAATACACATTTGGGTGGATTGCTTGCAGGCACCTGGGGATATACCTGTGTTGTCTTTTGGTTCGCCACCCAGGCTCAAAGGGATCATAAGATTATTCATGCTAGAAACTTCCGTGTGCAGCCACAAGCTATTATGGGCTCTAGCATAGTTGAGTATGTTGCATGACCTCTTTCAGTGGTAGACTAGCAGATGTAGGGGATGTAGGTTGGTACTGTCTACCCAGAGTAAAGAGTTAATGTTTCTGAAAGACTGTGTCTCGGTCATCCATTTCTCAAACACCTTGTAGTGCGAGAAATCCAAGGGAGGAGATCGAGTCTTGTGTGGAAAAGTGTGCAAACCTCTACAAAGTGTACAAACTAGTCATGGTTAGTTGTGTCCCCGGTTATGGATATCTTGAGTATCTGGTTCTTGGATTATCATGTTGATCTCATCACTCAAAATTAATTTGTTGGGTTATTAATTATTATTATTTTAATTCGATTGAGATGGGGGTACCATTCTCAATGTTTATCAACTACCATGATAGTTAAATAAAATATATTCATTTGTTATAGGAAAAAATTGGCTTTTCGCAAAAACATTATAACCATAGAGCCTCCACCAGCCATATATGCATGTAGTGATAGCATTTACTTGTTCATTGCTCTATTATGTTATCTTGCCAGCATATTCCGTGTGCAGACCCGTTTTCGGGCTGCAACATATCATGTTGCAGACTTTTTAAACGAAGAGTAAGGTGCGCTAGGTCGTTGTTGTGCACTCAGCTATGTCGTTGGAGTTGATGGACTCACTTTATCTTCCAAGACTTCAGGTGTTATCTTAATTAGAAGGCCTTAAGCCATATTATTGTATTAAGTTCTCTCTTGAGACTATCGATGTAATAAGTGTGTGATTGCTACTCTGTTATAAATCCTTCGAAGTATTGTGTGTGCCAGCATTACAGATCCAGGGATGACACTTATGCACAGATATTTGACTGTTTGAGGTCAAATCGCTATAGGATTGAACTAAAAAAACGGTAAAGATAGAAGTGTGATGGTGATACGATGTCGGGGCACTCTCCCAAGCTTGGCAGTTTCCAAGGGGAGTGCCCATACCCATGTTTTTATGTCTCTTTCTTTGGAGGTGGTGATGTGATATTCTTGGCGATGATGGCCCTTAGGATATGATTATCTTCCTCGAGCTTATTGACTTGCTGCTTGAGATCCATTATTTCCCTACGGAGCTTACCCGTGACGGCTAAAGCTCCTTGCACCCATGGATGTTGCATAGCTGTGGGAGAACAAGCAACACTCTTTTTCATATTTTCATAAGAAAGAAATCTAACATCGGGAGGGATGACCAAGTTTGGATATTGCTGAGCTCTGAAGTTCCTCCATCGTGAATTTGGCTTGGAGACGAGAGGTAACTTCTCGATCCTCCTCCATGGCATCTATCCTTTTCAAGGCGGCCTCCATATCTTCCTCCATTGATGGCCCAAAGTGGTGAAGATCATTGGTTGCTCCTGGCCCCGGTGTCGGATGAGACACCCGACTCTCCCTGACTGACTCTTGAAAAGACACTCGCTCTAAATCTGCAGCAAAGATAGCTCGAAACAAAAACAGGAGATATTTGTGTGGTACGGTGGTCAAAACCTTCAGGAGATTATATAATGAATTTTTACCGACCAAAAGAAGTATCATGCAAGAAATCAGAGTCCGGAGGGCACACGAGGTGCCCACGAGGCAGGGGGGCGCACCCTCCACCCTCGTGGATGCCTCATGTCCTTCGTGGACTACTTCTTATTTTCCTATTTTCTTAAATATTCCAAAACAGAGAAAAATTACAGTTGGAACTGTTTTGGAGTCACTTTACTTACCGTACCACATACCTATTCCTTTTCGTAGTCTGAAACATTCTGGAAAGTGTCCCTTATGTACTCCTCTGGGGTTACGGTGTCAATAACATTGGTTTCAACATTTATGGGATTACCTGTGATATAATGTTTGATTCTTTGACCGTTCACCACCCTTGGATTTGTGCCTTCGAAATTGTTGACTTTTATGGCACCTGAACGATAGACATCCTCGATAACGTAAGGACCTTACCATTTAGAGAGGAGTTTTCCTGCAAAAAATCTTAAATGAGAGTTGTATAGCAGAACATGGTCACCTATATTGAACTCACGCTTTTGTATCCTTTTGTCATGCCATCTTTTAACCTTTTCTTTAAACAGTTTGGCATTCACATAGGCCTAGGTTCTCCACTCCTCAAGTGAGCTAATGTCAAATAGTCTCTTCTCACTGGCAAGCTTGAAATCGTAATTGAGCTCTTTAATGGCCCAATATGCCTTATGTTCTAGTTCGAGAGGTAAGTGACATGCTTTTCCATAAACCATTTTATACGGAGACATACCCATGGGGTTTTTATATGCAGTTCTATAGGCCCATACTACATCATCAAGTTTCTTGGACCAATTCTTTCTAGATCTATTAACAGTCTTTTGCAAAATTAATTTAAGCTCTCTATTACTCAGTTCTACTTGACCACTAGACCATGGGTGGTATGGGGATGCAATTATATGATTAACATCATACTTAGCAAGAATTTTACAAAAACACCATGAATAAAATGTGAACCACCATCAGTCATTAAGTATTTAGGGACTCCAAACCTCGGAAAAATAACTTCTTTAAGCATCTTAATAGAGGTGTTATGATCAGCACTACTAGATGGAATAGTTTCTACCCACTTAGTAACGTAATCAACAACAACTAAAATATGTGTATACCCATTAGAGGAAGGAAACGGTCCCATATAATCAAAGCCCCAAACATCAAACGGTTCAGTGCTAAGTGAATAGTTCATAGGCATTTATTGGCGTCTACTAATATTACCAATTCTTTGACATTCATCACAAGACAAGACAAACTTATAGGCATCTTTGAAAAGAGTAGGACAATAAAAACTGGATTGCAATACCTTATGTGCAGTTCTATCTCCAGTGTGGTGTCCTCCATAAGCCTCGGAGTGACACTTGCGTAGGATATGTTCCTGTTCATGCTCAGGTACACAACATCTAATAACACCATCTACTCCTTCTTTATAAAGGTGTGGGTCATCCCAAAAGTAATGTCTTAAATCATAGAAAAACTTTTTCTTCTGCTGGTACGTGAAACTAGGTGGTATAAATTTAGCAACAATGTAATTAGCATAATGAGCATACCACGGACCAGTACAAGAAGCATTTATGACAGCTAATTGTTCATCAGTAAAGCTATCATCTATAGGTAGTGGGTCATCAAGAACATTCTCTAACCTAGACAAGTTGTCTGCAACGGGGTTCTCAGCTCCGTTTCTATCAATAATATGCAAATCAAATTCTTGTAGCAAGATAAACCATCTAATAAGTCTAGGTTTCGCATCTTTCTTTTCCATAAGGTATTTAATAGCAGCCTGATCAGTGTGAACAGTAACTTTAGAATCAACAATATAAGGTCTGAACTTATCACAAGCAAATACAACTGCTAAAAATTCCTTTTCAGTTGTAGCATAATTTCTTTGGGCACTGTCTAGAGTTTTACTAGCATATTGGATAACATTTAATTTCTTATCAACTATTTGTCCTAGAACAGCACCTACAACATAATCACTAGCATCACACATAATTTCAAAGGGTAAA
Source organism: Triticum aestivum (assembly GCF_018294505.1). NCBI lineage: Eukaryota > Viridiplantae > Streptophyta > Magnoliopsida > Poales > Poaceae > Triticum > Triticum aestivum. The sequence goes on along the minus strand of NC_057812.1, from coordinate 399,733,121 downwards.
TTCCAATCAGGTGGTTGAACAATAGGTGCAGAAATCAAGGCTTTCTTAAGTGTTTCAAATGCTTCTACACAATCATCATCAAAGACAAAAGGGACATCTTTTTGTAAGAGATTAGTCAGACGCCTAGAAAATTTTGAGAAGTCCTTAATGAACCTCCTATAAAAACCGGCATGACCAAGGAAACTTCTTATAACTTTAATGTCCTTAGGACACGACATCTTTTCAGTAGCATCAACTTAGCTTTATCAACTTCAATACCTCTTTCAGAAACTTTATGCCCTAGGACAATACATTCATTAACCATAAAGTGGCACTTCTCCCAATTCAAGACAATCTTAGTTTCTACACATGTCTGCAAAACTCACTCAAGGTTGCTTAAGCAATCATCAAAAGAAGTTCCATAAACAGAGAAATCATCCATGAAAACCTCAACAATCTTTTCACAAAAGTCAGAGAATATAGCAGTAATACATCTTTGAAAGGTGGCAGGTGCATTACATAAACCAAAAGGCATACGTCTATAAGCAAAGGTACCGAAAGGGAAAGTAAAAGTGGTCTTTTCCTTATCCTCTTTCGACATAGGTATTTGAGAGAAACCATAATAATCTTCTAGAAAGCAAAAATGTGTATGTTTGGGTAATCTTTCTAGCATTTGATCAATAAAAGGTGAAGGGTAATGATCCTTTCTAGTGGCTTTATTTAATTTGCGGAAATCAATTACCATTCTATAACCTGTAACAATTCTTTGTGGGATCAATTCATCTTTATCATTAGGAACAATAGTAATACTTCCCTTCTTAGGGACACAATGGACAGGACTTACCCACTGACTATCAGCAAATAGGATAAATTATACCTGCCTCCAAAAGCTTTAGTATTTCATTTCTTACCACTTCTGTCATCTTAGGATTTAACCGTCATTCGTGATCAACAACCGGTTTAGCGTCTTTCTCCAATTTTATTTTGTGCTGGCATAGAGTGGGACTAATGCCCTTAAGATCATCAAGAGTATATCCAATAGCAGCACAGTGCTTCTTCAGAGTTTTCAATAATCTCTCTTCTTCCTGCTCTGAAAGGTTAGCACTAATAATAATAGTATATATCTTCTTTTCATCAAGATAAGCATATTTAAGAGTATCAGGTAACGGTTTAAGCTCAAACACGAGCTCGCCCTTGGGTGGGGGAGGATCCCCGTGAATTTTAAAGGGCAAATTATGCTTCAAAATAGATCCCTGTTTAAAGAATAATTCATCTATTTCCTTCTTTCATTCATAAACATATAATTTTCATGGTCTAGCAAATATTGTTCTAAAGGATCATTAGGAGGCACGGCAATAGAAGCAAGACCAACAATTTCATCTTTACTAGGCAATTTTTTTATCATGGGGTTGTCTACGAAATTTAGCAAAATTAAAATCATGAGACATATCCCTAAACCAACAGAAACAATATCCTTTTTGCAGTCTATCTTAGCATTAACAGTATTCAAGAAGGGTCTACCAAATATAATGGGACAAAAGTCATCTTGTGGGGAACCAAGAATAAGAAAATCAGTAGCATATTTAACTTTCCCACACAAGACTTCAACATCTCTAACAATCCCAACTGGTGAAATAGTACCTCTGTTGGCAAGCTTAATTGTAACATCAATACCTTCTATCTCAGCAGGTGCAATATCATGCATAATCTCTTCGTATAAGGAATGAGTTATTGCACTCGCACTAGCACCCATGTCACATAAGCCATGATAGCAATGATCTCCTATTTTAACTTCAAAACAGGCATGCCTACAACAGGTCTATGTTTATCTTTAGTATCGCGTCTAGCAATTCTAGCAGCTTCATCATAGAAGTAAATAACATGCCCATCAATATTATCGACGAAGAGATCTTTAACCATAGCAACACTAGGTTCAACTTTAATTTGCTAAAGGGGTGTGGGTGTTCTAGCATTACACTTACGAACCACAGTTGAAGCTTTATCATGATCCTTTATTCTAACAGGCAAAGGTGGTTTCTCAATATAAGCGGTAGGAAAAATAGGATCAACAATATAAGTGATAGTCTTTTCTTCAACTTTAATAGGTTCAACTACTTTTACTTCAATGGGAGGATGATATTTAAACCACTTGTCCTTAGGGAGATCAACATGAGTAGAAAATGATTCACATAAAGAAGATACTATCTCAGAGTCAAGTCCATATTTAGTGCTAAATTCACGAAAAGCATCGGTATCCATAAAAGATTTAACACAATCAAACTCAGGTGTTATACCTGACTCCCTACCATCGTCGAGTTCCCAATCTTCAGAGTTACATTTAATTATTTCCAATAAATCCCATTTGAATTCAATAGTCTTCATCATAAAAGAACCAGTACAAGAAGTATCGAGCAAGGAGCGATTATTGAGAGAAAGCCGAGCATAATTTTTTTGAATAATAACTTCTCTTGAGAGGTCATGATTGGGGCATGAATATAACATTGACTTAAGCCTCCACCAATATTGAGCGATACTTTATCCTTCGCAAGGCCAAAAATTATGTACATAATTACGATCACGATGAACCAGATGCATAGGATAAAACTTCTGATGAAATTCCAATTTCAATCGGTTGTAGTCCCATGATCCAATATCATCACATAGCCTAAACCATGTCAATGCCTTTCCCTTCAAAGATAAAGGGAATACCTTATTCTTGATAACATCCTCAGGCATACCTGCAAGCTTAAATAACCCACAAACTTCATCCACATAGATTAGGTGCATATCGGGATGTAATGCTCCATCTCCTGTAAAAGGATTAGCTAGCAGTTTATCTATCATACCCGAAGGAATTTCAATGTAAACATTTTCAGTAGGTTCAGTAGGTTGAGCAACAACTCTTTGCTCTACTGGTTGGGGTGAAGATACCCCGAACAAGCCCCCCAAAGGATTATTTTCCATAGTAACAAGTGACAGTCAATTTCAGCACACTATATAAATTTTTTCTTACCAAAGGCGCTTCACTCCCCGGCAACGAAGACAGAAAAGAGTCTTGATGACCCACAAGTATAGGGGATCTATCATAGTTCTTTCAATAAGTAAGAGTGTCGAACCCAACGAGGAGTAGAAGGAAATGACAAGCGGTTTTCAGTAAGGTATTCTCTGCAAGCACTTAAATTATCGGTAGCAGGTAGTTTTGTGACAAGGTAATTCTTAACAGGTAACAAGTAATAAAAGTAAACAAGGTGCAGCAAGGTGGCCCAATATTTTTTGTAGCAAAGGACAAGCCTAGACAAACTCTTATATAAAGGAAAGCGCTCCCGAGGACATATGGGAATTATCTTCAAGCTAGTTTTCGTCATGCTCCTATGATTCGCGTTCGTTACTTTGATAATTTCATATGTGAGTGGACTGGTGCGTGGGTACTACCCTTCCTTAGACAAGAATCCCACTTATGATTAACCCCCTTCGCAAGCATCCGCAACTACGAAAGAAGAATTAAGGTAAACCTAACCATAGCATGAAACATATGGATCCAAATCAGCCCCTTACGAAGCAACGCATAAAGTAGGGTTTAAGCTTCTGTCACTCTAGCAACCGATCATCTACTTATTACTTTGCAATGCCTTCCTCTAGGCCCAAACAATGGTTAAGTGTCATGTAATCGATGTTCACATAACACCACTAGAGGAAAGACAACATACATCTCATCAAAATATCGAACGAATACCAAATTCACATGACTACTTATAGCAAGACTTCTCGCATGTCCTCAAGAACAAACATAACTACTCACAAATCATATTCATGTTCATAATCGGAGGGGTATTAATATGCATAAAGGATCTGAACATATAATCTTCCACCAAATAAACCAACTAGCATCAACTACAAGGAGTAATCAACACTACTAGCAACCCACAGGTACCAATCTGAGGTTTTGAGACAAACATCGGATACAAGAGATGAAGTAGGGTTTGAGAGGAGATGGTGCTGGTGAAGATGTTGATGGAGATTGACCCCACCCCCCTGATGAGAGGATCGATGGTGATGACGATGGTGATGATTTCCCTTCCCAGAGAGATGTTTCCCCGCAGAACAGCTCTGCCGCAGCCCTAGATTGGTCCCGCCAAGGTTCCACCTCGAGACAGCGGCACTTTGTCCCGGAAGCTTCTTTCTCAATTTTTTCAGGCTGAAAGACACCTTACACCAGAAGATGGGCATCGGGGGCCTGCCAGGTGACCCAGGAGGCAGGGGGCGCGCCCAGGGGGGTAGGGCGCACCCCCACCCTCGTGGACGGTGGCTGGCTCCCCTCTGGTGCTTTCTTCGCCCAATATTTTTAATATATTCCAAAATGGACTTTCATGGAGTTTCAAGACTTATGGAGTTGTGCGGAATAGGTCTCTAATATTTACTTCTTTTCCAGCCTAGAATTCCAGTTGTCGGCATTCTCCCTCTTCGTGTAAACCTTGTAAAATAAGAGAGAAAAGGCATAAGTATTGTGACATAATGTGTAATAACAGCCCATAATGCAATGAATATCAATATAAAAGCATGATGCAAAATGGACGTATCGGCTGGCAACGGCGCGGCGGAGACATTTGTGTGCACGGGCACTGGCACGGGCATGCATGTCAGTGCAGGTGCAGGCGCATGCACTGACAGGTGCACGGGCACCGGCACGGGCGCGCGCGTCAGTGCACGTGCAGGCGCATGCGCTGGTAGATGCACGTGCGCGTGAAAGTCGGCAGGGACCTCATGGAACCCCATGGCATCAATCTCGGCGACAATGTGCGGCTCCCAGCCCATCAATTCCACGGGGATGGGTGCTGACGCAGTCAGGGCGACGGGAGCCGGAACGGGAGCGGGACAGGCGCGACGTCTTCCCGCAAGGCTAGTTCAAGCTCGTCCCAAAGCGCCATATGTTCTTGAGACTCCGGCTGGGTGTCTTCCTCAGGAAACCAGAAGACTAAGGGCTGACCATCGTGATGCGACATGGCGTACAGTTAGCTTAGGCTGGTTGGAGGTAGACAACAGGAGAATCGGAGAGGAAGAGAGAAGATTGGACTGATACCGGGTAGTGTGGGGTTGATTTTAAACTGCGCCGCCGGCAACATTAAAAGTGGGAGCAGTTGGGACGAAGGTGGACGGCGGAGCCTGGTCAAAGGGCTCGTCTCCCGGTGAGCCTATGTAGCGATCTGCTCACACACCTCCCGGTCAGCCGGCGCAGTGGTCTGCTCACATGCCTCCCGGCCAGCCGGCGCAGTGGTCTACTCGCACGCCTCCCGTCGACTCACACGCTTGCTTGGACGGCACCTGCCGATGAGAAGCGGGACTCATGGAGGCATGTAAACACTCATGGTTTCAATAGGAAAGTGTTCGCCTTAACATGATAGGTCACTACAAAAAAAGACACATCTGTGACATTTTGGGTCGAACGGAAAAAAATTCTATCATACTTATGACACTTTTATGATGATAATTGTGACAAAACCCGGTATCATCACATATGTGGTTGGGTCCTACTTCTATGACAAAAAATATGACAGAAAATGGGCTTTTCGTCCTGGGCGGGCTGGAGACGCAGTTGCATGACATTCTTTGGGCCATCCATGACGGAAAAAACCGTGGTAGGAGCGAGGGCGAGGAAAATATCGGGGAGTTTCCGGTTACGGTGGGTGGTCGTGGGCCGAGCGATGCGTGTTTCTCTCGTATGTACGTGCTTGTGTGTGAGGCGTTGGGCTCTAACTGAACCTGAGCGAGGTGTTGTGATGTAACTGAACCCGAGCGATTGCACTGCAGGCTACGCGTTACTGAACCAGAGCAATCGATCGATCCCTTGCTGTTAACTGAACCCGAGTGATTCCTTCGCTGCTACTGCTAACTGAAGCTGATCGATGCTGCCTATGGATGAACAGTGAGCGTTGTTGGGGGGTTTGGACGAATAGTTCCTGGTGGGGGGTTGGATGAACAGGACCCCGTGGTAGTAGAGGCCGTTGCCGCTGGATGAACAGGACCCCGATTGATCGAGCCGGTGGATGAACAGGACCCCGTGGAGGGCTGGTTGAACAGGACCCCGTGGACGGCTGGTTGAACAGTAGCCGGTGGAGGGATGGTTGAACAGTAGCCGGTGGAGGGCTGGATGAACAGTAGCCCATGGAGGGGTGGTCGAACAGGACCCCGTGGAGAGGGCTGGTTGAACTGTTGCCGGTGGAGGAGTGCAGGGTGGAGGCTGGATGAACAGGAGCCCGTGCATGAACAGTCGCAGGTGGAGGCTGGAGGAGGTCGGCGGTGGATGAACAGGAGCCCATGGAGGCTAGAGGAGGTCGACAGTCGAGATGAATAGTATCTCATGGAGTCCCGTTTTGCGGTACGCCACACCCCTCCCGATGATCAGGATCCCCGTTTTGACCGTAGCGCTCCAACACAAGTCTGTTTCCTCTGTTTTGCGGTACGCCACACCCCTCCTGATCAACAGGACCTCATTTCCACCATAGGAGGTCCGTTTCCTCTGTTTTCGGTACGCCAGACCCCTCCCGATGAACAGGATCCCGTTTCCACCGTGGCCGGTCGAACACAAGGCCATTTCCTCCGTTCTGAGGTACGCCAGGCCTCGTTTCCATCGGCTGTTCCGTCCAAGCCGGTTGTCTCCCGATGAACAGCATGCATTTCGTTGCTTGTCGATGAACACGACGCATTCTGTTGCCTCCCCATGAACACGACGACGACATAGTTTCTCTGTTCCGACCCATCCACAACCATGTACACGAGCCCTGGCCGTACGTATGCGCGAGTAGGCATTCGAGACCCCGCCTGTATGTACGTACGTGGCCGTATTTACTTTCTTGCACCCGAGCCGATGTACGTATGTGTACATGCTATGTGCACGCCTCTACTACGACACGTACGTGCCTCTACTACCACACGTGCGGACCTCTACATCGACCAGTATGTACATACACGTTTGCGACCAGAATGACAACGCTACGTACGCTTCGACTGGGTGGGTCCCGATTGTTAGGAACTTCCTTGCGTGCGAAGATGTAGTTGGTGGGTCCCAGTAGTCAAGGGGGAAACGTTTTTTTGTGAAATAGGGTGTCCCGTCCGGTGGGTCCTGTTGGTGGGAAACGACACCTATGGGGTCACTGGGATCCCTTCTACGGTTGGCGGGCGCGGGGTTGTGCAAAGAGCAGGTTTGGCGGTTAGCACACAAATCGTTTACCCAGGTTCGGGCCACGGATATGCGTAAAACCCTAGTCCTGCTTTGATGTATATTTAGGTGTTCTTGAACTAGCTGCGGTGACTCTCTAGTCCAAAAGATCTGAATCCCCCTCCAGTACGCCTCGGGCCTCCTTTTATAGACAAAAGGGGTCCCCACAGTGGCACACAGGAGGTGGAAAGGTGTACAGGGGCTGAGTCTATCCCCGGTATCGTCGGAGAAACACATTTAATGCGCTACCGACGTGCCCCTCTTGCTTTATTGGGGACAGCAAAGAAGCTTGTCCCAGCTGTCGTCGCCTCGCCTGGCTCCGACGCGCGTCCAAGCTGATGAGGCGTTGTAGCGCCACGTTGGCTGGCTGCTGGGCTCGCGCGATGGTGGAGCCTTCACAAAGATCTGCATGCCGCCACGCAGGTGCTTGCTGAGCTGGTGTAGAGGCCACGCGCTACCACGCAGATGCCTGCCCAGCTGCTCGAGATAGCAGCTGCATGGGAGCGGTGGTGGAGTCTTGGCAGACGCAGGCCTAGCTGTGGCCCCGCAGGCGTCCTCGGCAAGGGTCTTGCCGAGGGCCCGGCAAGGGTCTCGCTGCGGCACCGCGGTCGTCACCGGCAAGGATCTTGCCGGGGGTCTCGTGGATCTCCTTGGCGAGGATCTCGCCAAGGATCATCGTCTTCTGGTTCTCATATGATCTTGTGTATCTATGATCTCTAAAAAGATCTGTATGCCACCACGGAGGTGCCTCCCAAGCCTTGGTTCCAGTATGGTGTTTGAATCCCTTGGGGTCAAGGGTGGCGCGCTCTGCTGGCATCAGGCAAGTTGCCCCGGCAAGGATATTGCCGAGGCTACAGAATCCACCCCAGCAAGGGTCTTGTCGGGGGAGTCCACCTCTCCCTCTCGCTCTCTTTGCGCCTCCGGTCATGGCGTTGCTTTGGTCGTCTTGTGCTCCGGCTTCCCTCCTCTGCCCTGCTTAGTGTGGCCATGGGCGTGGCTCTGACTGCCCGTGCACAAGTTAAGGGGTGTAAAAGGAGAGCCCCTACTTTTGTACACAAACAGGAGCCCCCGGGCCTCGGCCACACATAAGCGTGATGCATTGTTGGGCTAGGTGTAACGCCCTCGATGCGGCTATATCTCCCACGTGTCGAAGCACGACTTAGAGGCATAACCACATTGAAAGCAATGTCGCAAGTGAGGTAATCTTCACAACAACCCATGTAATACAATAAGGGAAAAGGTACATAGTTGGCTTACACTCGCCACGTCACACAAATAGCATAAATAAGTCATTACATTCATCAAAATACACTCAAGGTCCGACTACGGAACCAAAATGAAGATAAACCCCAAATGCAACATAGTCTCCGATCGCCCCAACTGGGAACCACTACTGATCATCTGGGAAAGACATGTAGTATCGTCCTGAGTCCTCATCGAACTCCCACTTGAGCTCAGTTGAATCACCTGGAGCGGTATCATCGGTCCCAGGTTTTGGAAGTAATTCGTGAGTCACGGGGACTCAGCAATCTCACACCCTCGCGATCAAGACTATTTAAGCTTATAGGAAGGGTAAAAGTATGAGGTGGAGCTGCAGCAAGCGACTAGCATATTTGGTGGCTAACATACGCAAATGAGAGCGAGAAGAGAAGGCGAAGGCACGGTCGAGAATCTATGATCAAGAAGTGATCCTAGAACAACCTACGTCAACCATAACTCCAACACTATGTTCACTTCCCGGACTCCGCCGAGAAGAGACCATCATGGCTACACACGCGGTTGATGCATTTTAATTGAGTTAACTTTCAGGTTATCTACAACCGTACATTAACAAATTCCCATCTACCCATAACCGTGGGCACGGCTTTCGAAAGATCAAATCCCTACAGGGGAGTCCTAACTTAGCCCATCACAAGATGTCACGGTCAACGAAGGATATTCCTTCTCCCAACTTAGCCCGATTACAAGACGTCTCGACAATGGTAAAACTAAACTAGAAAAGCCACCCGAATGTGCCGACAAATCCCGATAGGAGCTGCACATACTCGTTCTCAGGGCACACCGGATTGTCCAAACTTCCGGTAGGCCAGCCCAGAGTTGCCCCTGGTGGCCACCGGCGGCTGACAGGTTGGACCAACACTCAGAGGAGCATTGGCCCGGGGGTTTAAATAAAGATGACCCTTGAGTCCGCGGAACCCAAGGGAAAAAGAGTCTAGGTGGAAAATGGTAAAACCAATGTTGGGCATTGCTGGAGGAGTTTTATTCAAGGCGAACTGTCAACGGGTTCCCATTATAACCCAACCGTGTAAGGAACGCAAAATCAAGGAACATAACACCCGTATGACGAAAACTAGGGCGGCAAGAGTGGAACAAAACACCAGGCATAAGGCCGAGCCTTCCACACTTTACCAAGTATATAGGTGCATTAAGATAAACAAGATAATATGATAAACACGTTCCAACAAGGAACAAACTCCAATCTTCACCTGCAACTAGCAACGCTATAAGAGGGGCTGAGCAAAGCGGTAACATAGCCAAACAACGGTTTGCTAGGACAAGGTGGGTTAGAGGTTTTACATGGCAATATGGGAGGCATGATAAGCAAGTGGTAGGTATCGTATCATAGCCATAGCAAAAGAGCGAGCATCTAGCAAACAAAGATAGAAGTGATTTCGAGGGTATGGTCATCTTGCCTGCAAAGTTCTCCAAGTTGACTTGATCCTCGTAAGCGTACTCAACGGGCTCCTCAATCACGTACTTGTCTCCCGGCTCTACCCAAAGCAAGAACACAAACAAAGGGAGACACAATCAACCACGTGCAATGCACAAACAACATGATGCAAGACATGGTATGATATGCGTGATGCGAGATGCGATGCATATGCATGATTCAGAAAGGAATGATTGACCCTAGCCTCAACTTGGAAAACCAAGAGTGCCACTGAAAAGGTGAGTTGATTTTGGTTGAAATCGATATAAAGATCACCGGAATCGGATGTACGGTTTGGAAATGACAAGCAAAACAAAATATGGCACCGGTCTGCGATTAACAGCACGAGACCATCTAAATGCATCAAGAACAACATGCTACAGCACTCTAACATAGCAAAAAAATACATGGCAGGGATCCAATCATGATGCATGACAAAAGATGAACACTGAGCTACAGCTAATTCACTCAATAGCAGGTTCAAACAAGCATGTCAAAAGTGCAAAAGATATCAGGTTTCAGACTTTGTGAAATTAACAGCATGTCAGGAATTTAACATCAGGAAGCAATGTTCAGAGCACGAAAACAACATGCTACAGGAACATATCATGGCAAAGCAGGGCATGGTATGAAGCTACTCAAAGCATACAACAAAAGTCCCTTACTGACCATAAGCCAAAAGGGATCAGAAAATACAATGGCATCCATGTGAACATTGCAATTATCGTTAACAAATTCAGACTTAGTGAAAAACTGGAACATGGCAAAACAGATATCAAGTAGGCATGTTTACGAGCTCGATGCACTCACCACAAGGCATTGCATGACAAACTAAGCATACACCCTGAAAGTAGACATGGCAAGAAAAACATCATAGCATGCATGGATCAACTACAAAAAGCTCGACAAAATTGCTAAACATGTTAACAATCTACCAGGAACATTTTATAGCAAAAGTAGGGCTCGATTGACTCAAGCTAGGGTGCTCCATAAATGCAAACAAAGACATGGATGGATAGAGGACCACAATATCTACAAAACATCCTTACTGATCATGCTCAAAAGAGGCACGGATCACTTCGTAGCAACATGAACACATGGCATAAAAATTACAGCAGGAAAAGGACTTAGTGAAATTCTATGTCCCTGAAATCAGCAACATTAAGTGAGCTACTTTGCATGCTTGTGCTAGTAACCACAGAGATCACAAAGATACATGGCATACACCCCTGTAAAGATGGCATGGCATACTTCAAAACACATGTAGAGCTCAAGTTCATAGGAGGCACACATCAATCATGGCAAAAATGAGAAAAGTGCATTTGCTGATAATAATCTGAAACTAACATCACATAGCCCTCTTCCAACAGAATTTAGAGCATCAAGATGAGCTCAAATTAACATGATGCAATGAGATGAAATGAAGTACTCGTCGAGGCGAACATTTCGATATGCTACACACACGAATCAGAGCAATGGTTGAAGAGTTATGACATGTCAAAGTATGCAAAAATTATCAGGAGGAGAGGGAAAAGTCAACCCCCGGCTAGGGTTTACTGTAGCGGCGGTCTCAGATCCGGTGATGGGCACTGTAGCGACAATGAAACTCGAGGTCTCCGGCGAGGCAGTGAGCTCGATCCGGCGAGGGGAGGACGAGGGGCGCCGGAGAGGGCTGGATCCCGCCGGATCCGGAGCGCGCCGGCGACGAGGAAGCTCCGGGCGGCAGCGGAGGTCTTGGCGGCGAAGTCCGGCGATGGTCGGCGCGGTGGCCCGCGGCGGCGCTGACCGGTGCTAACCGAAGCAAAGAAGGGAGTGGGCGGCGGGGTGCTGCGGCCAGACGCGAGGAGGGCGGCACGCGGGCGATGGGCTCGAGGGCCCGAAGCGGGCTTCCCGGGCCGCGGCGGCGGCGGACGCCGGATGGGCCACGTGGCGCTTGCCTATTGGTCCAGGGCGGCGGCGGCAGGGCATCCAGCCGGAACGGACATGTCCGGCGCGGCAGAAGGAGGAGGAGCTAGGTCTAGGGGTGTAGGGATCCGGAAATTTTAGTGGAGGGACCTATATATAGAGGTAGAGGGAGCTAGGAGGCTCCAAATGAGGTGCGGTTTGCGGCCACGCGATCGTGATCGAATGGCCTAGGTGATGGAGGAGGTTTAGGTGGGTTTTGGGCCACTTTGGAGGGGTGTTGGGCTGTAACACACACGAGGTCTTTTCGGTCCCTCGGTTAACAGTTGGAGTATCAAACGAAGTCCAAATGACACGAAACTTGACAGGAGGTCTACCGGTAGTAAACCAAGGCTGCATGACAAGTCTCGGTCCAATCTGAAAACGTTTAATACCCGCACACAAAAAGAGGTAGAAAGGGACACCGGAGGACATAGGAGCGCCGGAATGCAAAACGGACAACGGGGAAAATGCTCGGATGGATGAGACGAACACGTATGCAAATGCAATGCACATGATGACATGATATGAGATGCATGACAAAGACACAAACACACGGAGACAAAACCCAACAACAAGGAAATAAAATAACTTAGTGCCGGAAATGGCAAGAGTTGGAATACAAATATGGCAGGTTACATACGGGGTGTTACACTAGGCACAGAACGGTGCGCGGGCAGGTGGGGCGGATTTTTACCGCAGTAACTCTCCGTCCGCTGCGCTTCCCCACGACCCGCGTTGAACGCACGATGTGGGGGTTGTGCATGACGTGGGGGTCATGCGTGGGGCGGTTTCCGCACGCATGCGTCACGTCATGGTAAAGAGGCGGCTCGCGCCTTCCCCATAAAAGGAGGAAAGCGCAGAGGCACGGCTCATTTACTAAATGGGCTCGGGTCATGGTCTTCAAGGCGCCCGCAACCCATGACCACGGGGTGGAGAACGGCCGTCTCATCCATCCCCTCGATTTCTGCTCGCCCACCACGTGTCCCCCGTGCTCTCAAGATGGTAGGCGGTGGGGTGCGGGCCTTGAATGGCGAGGCGGGGAAACAGGCCGCTGCTGATTGGGGCAGCGGGTCGGCCTCGATTCTCTGCGCCCCTGATGGTCGGATTGGCCGAGTGGGGCGGCCAAGTCCCGACCCCGCCCCTTTATAAGAAGGGGGAGGGGGATGGCACCCCACAACCTTTCATCATGCCTGTCCTTCCACCTCGGCTCCGCTTTTTCATCTACCATGGCGAGAGGGGGCGCCGGTCCTTCGACGGTGGCGGCGAGGGTTTTTGCTCAACAACGCATCCCTCCTTCCGAAGATCCCGCAGCGGCGGAGCCAACCACGAGAGGAAGGCGAGGGGCGAGGCCGAGGCCGGCGTGGTACTCGGGGAAGAGGAGGACGGGGCGGCACACCAGCCTTGCTTCTGCGAGCGATGCCTCCCCAATGGAGGGCCACGTCGGGGACCACCCTCGTGAGTTCTTCATTAGGCTACCTCATCCACCACATCGTCGCCTTCGTCTTCCTACGCCATCCGCTCGAGAGATGGAGCTCGATCCACCCCAGACCCTGAGGTTGCATATGAGGGGCTGCGGGAACGGTGGCACATGGGTCGACGTTGACTTCCACGCCCCTCAGGTCATGTATCTTCGACGCAGATGGAAGACCTTTGCTCGCATCCATAGCCTGACACCAGGCTCGTTCTCTATTTCAAATTAATGGAGAACGGCTTGCTCTCTGTCAAGGTCTTTGGAGACTCTGGAACTCGCCTGAAGTGCTGCGTGGAGAGCTCCTTCAACGATGAAGACTCCTCTTCAAGCGGGAGTGATGAGGAGGATAGCAACAACGACGACGAGAGCATTGAGCGAGGGCACGTGACCTCATCTCCGACTGACCGCATCACCTCTCCCTCCGCCATGTGCTCTGCCGAGGGCCTTCCTTGTTAAGCTCTCCATCAGCGCGTTCCCCGTCTCCTCCTTTTTGCCTTCACCTGCCGCACTAGGAGGAAAGGGGTAAGAACGGGGATCACGGGGCACTTATCTTTTCTAGTTTGTAAGCCTGCGGGCACTCATTAGATTTCAGAATTTGTAATCCCCTTGCTCGTGTACCCATTCCGTATGAATTGTACTTGTTTGCAACATATGAATGAAAGGAAGGGTGTTTACCGGGCTTCGTTTGTGCATGGGCGAGGGCCACACCGAGGAATGGGTACTTGTTATCTTAAGATAAACATGGTATCCCGGCAACAGGCCTTGCCGTCCTCCTGCTCTATGGCCCGACTATGCTCACGCTCTTGGCGGAGGTAGGGGCCGAGTAGGATTATGCCTTTCGCTCGCCCTCTTCCCATCGCACTACAACCAAGTTCCGGTCCAAAGTAGAGTTTTCGGACACGGGACGGAGGGGGCAAGATGGTACGAGAGTGAGGGAAGCCTTATACATTCAAGGTTCATACGGGCACACGGAGTGGGGGAGAAAAACTTATCTGACGTTGCAGCCCCCGGCAACCTTGGCTTGCCGCGGTTAGATCCTTGTGTCTGCACCCCCCGGCAACCTTTCTTTGCCGGGGCCGGAGCGCCGGCTCGTTCCTTTTCTTCCCAATAGCTCAGCAGAAATGTCCATGTACCCTGCGAACCAATGAAGACGGAAAAGAACAGAGTGACGCACACTCTACCTCTATGCTAGGGGTTAGCCGCCGCTAAGCACTATCAACCCTAACCGAGGGAGAGACTTAACCTAGCATGCATGCTAAACTTAGGGCGCCAACACTTCATTTATTTATGTTCAGGGTCTGCGCCTGGCTTTGTACAAAGGATTACATGCCTTGCCGACAAGGCTTGTAAAAAAGGTGTATTGTCGGGAGGCCCGACAACCACGCCTTATGGGTAGAACTTGCGAAGATGTTCGATGTTCCAGGAGTTGCTCACTGGAACGCCATCTTCGGTCTCCAGGCAGACTGCGCCAGGCCTGGTGACTCGTATTACCCAATAAGGGCCTTCCCACTTCGTCATCAACTTGTTGGAATTCTTGGCCGACTGAACGTGCCGAAGAACAAGGTCGCCTTCCTCAAAGCTTTGGGCATGAACCTTGCGGCTATGGTAGCGGTGCAAGGCTTGCTGGTAGCACGCTGCTCGTACAGCCACCAGAAGACGATCTTCCTCAATGAGCGTTGCGTCATCTTGCCGCCACTGCTCTTGCTCAAGCTCATCATAAGCGAGCACTCGAGGTGCCCCGTAAATGAGGGAGAAGGGTGTCCGACCGGTGGCTCGATTTGGCGTCGTTCTGATTGACCAAAGAACCACCGGCAATTAATCAATCCAGCATCGTTCGCACCTGCGTAGCCTGTCAAAAGTCCTTGCCCGGAGGCCTCGCAACACTTCAGCATTTGCCCTCTCAGCCTGGCTGTAGCTCTATGGATGTGCAACAGAAGCAAAACCGACCTTGCTGCCGAGGTCCTAGATGTACTGCATGAAGGCGTGGCTCGTGAACTGTGTGTCGTTGTCGGTGATGATTCTGTTTGGCACACCAAAACGACATACTAGCCCCTTGAAGAATTTGATGGTTGATTGTGTTGTCACCTTTCTCACCGTCTCCACCTCCGGCCACTTTGTGAACTTGTCGATTGCAACGTACAAGTACTCAAAGCCTCCGACAGCACGGGGAAAGGGGCCTAGTATGTCAAGCCCCTAGATCGAGAATGGCTAGGAGAGATGGATTGTTTAGAGCGCTTGAGCTGGTTGATGAAGCTTCTTCGAATGGAACTGACATGCTTCACACTTGGTTACTAGTGCCGTTGCATCCTGGAGGGCAGTGGGCCAAAAGAAACCTTGCCGGAATGCCTTGTCGGAAAGGGCCCTTTACCCTATGTAGGAGCCACATATGCCTCCATGTATCTCTGCTAACAACTCCAGTCCTTCCTCCCGGGGAATGCACTTAAATTTCACACCGTTTGTTCTTTTTCTGTACAGGACATCGTCGACGAACTGATACATGGCAGATCGACGGGCTACGTTCTCCGCTTCTTCCTGCTCCTCAGGGAGTTCTCCTATATGGAGGAATTGGACGGTATGTTGTGCCCATGCCGGAGCCTGAGGCTCTACAACAAGGACTAAAGGCACTTCCTCTGCCATGGGAACAGTTGTCTCTATAGCTAGGACTTGACGCCCCGCCGGAGTTGGTTGCCCCATAGCTGGCTCAGTGTCCACGACAACATCCTTGCCGGTGGATCCTTGGAGCTCGGCGGGAAAGTACTTGTCGGGGCCTGATTTCCTTCACTTGTTCTGCTCTGTTGATGGTTCAACGGATGGTTGAGTCAGCCGAAGCACAAAACTACCTGGTTCCACAGGTAGTTTGAAAGCGGCGTGCTTCGACGACGTGCTTCGACAGGTAGTCGGCGATGTCGTTCTCCACTCGGGGAACATGCTCCGCATGTATACCGTCAAAGCACTCTTCCAGCTTCCTCACCTCATCTACGTAGGCCTCCATCAACAGGCTTTGTTAATCTTTGTTCACTTGCGAAAAAACAAGCAGTGAATCACCCCTGACAATGAGATTCTTGATCCTGAGGTCTGCCGCGATCCTGAGACCGGCAAGCAACCCCTCGTATTCAGCAGTGTTGTTTGTGGACATCTCCCTGGGAAAGTGCATCTGGATTACATACTTGAGGTGCTCTCCGGTGGGTGCGACGAGCAGCACACCAGCACCGGCGCCTTGTAGCGAGAAAGCCCCGTCAAAGTACATAATCCAGTTGCAACTTGCCTCCTTGCTAGGGAGGGTGGTCTCCTGGATCTCTTCATCCGGCGTTGAGGTCCACTCGGCAGTGAACTCTGCCAAGACACTACTCCGGATTGTCGATGTACTTTCAAACTTCAAACCAAAGCTCGACAGCTCCATGACCTACTCGACAATCCTCCCGGTTGTGTCTGGGTTATGCAATATCCGTTGCAACGGGAGGCGGGTGATGACGGTGATCTCGTGTGCTTGGAAGTAATGATCTAGCTTCCTCGAGGCCATAATGAGTCCGAAGAGCAATTTCTGCACATCGGAGTACCTTGACCTAGCCCCCTGCAAGAGGGAGCTGACAAAGTAAACCGGGTGCGGCATCATTTTCTTCTTCTACAGCACTTCGTCTGGTTGCGCAAGCCCTGCCCCGCTAGCGTCAGACCCTGCTAGGGGCCTTGCCTCTTCCTCGACCTCCCTCTGCGCCACTAGTGCGGCACTGACCACTTGGTTCATTGCCTCCAGTTATAGCAGCAACGGTTCTTGTGGTTTGGGTGCAACCAGTATCGGTGTAGAGGAGAGGTATTTCTTCAAATCCCGCAGCACTGCTTCGGCCTCTGGGGTCCATTCCATTGGTCCCGCCTTTTTCAAGATTTTGAAAAAGGGAAGGGCACGCTCAGCAGACCTAGATATGAATCTGCTCATGGCGGCAACGTAACCAGTAAGCCGACGCACGTCCTTGATCCGCTTGGGTGCCCTAATCTGCTCAATAGCCTTGATCTTTTCTGGATTTGCCCTCGATCCCATGCTGTGACACAAAGAACCCGAGAAGTTTGCCGGACGGAACACCGAAGACACACTTGTCAGGGTTCAACATGAGGTTGATCTTGCATAGATTCGTAAACATCTCTTCCAAATCTTGTACAAGTGTCGCCCCGTCTTTGGTTTTGACCACTATGTCATCCATATAAGCTTCCATATTTCTATGTAGCTAGGGCTCAAAACCAATCTGGACTGCCCTTGCAAACATCGAGCCAGCACTCTTCAACCCGAAAGGCATCCGTAAAAAGCAATAAGTGCCACATGGGGTGATGAACACTATCTTCTCTTCATCTTCTCTCGCCATGAAGATTTGGTGCTACCCTGAGTAGGCGTCAAGGAATGATAACAGATCACACCCGACCGTGGAGTCAACAATCTGGTCCATGCGCGGCAATGGGAAAGGGTCCTTGGGACAAGCCTTATTGATATCTGTGCAGTCATACATAGCCTCCACTTCCCATTTGCCTTGCGCACCACCACCAGATTGGCCAACCACGTCGGATGGAGTACTCCTTTCACCAAGCCTGTCGCTTCCAACTTCCTGATCTCCTCCATAATGAACTCATGCCGTTCCAAAGCTTGCTTCCCGACCTTCTGCTTGATGGGTCGCACATGAGGACAGACAGCAAGATGGTGCTCAATCACCTCCTTGGGAACGCCGGGGATGTCGGATGCTTGCCATGCAAACACGTCGACATTCGCCCGTAGGAAGGTGACGAGAGCACTTTCCTATTTGCTGTCCAGGGTGGAGCTTATGGTGAAAGCTCCTCCCGTGCCATCCTCCTCGACGGACACCCTCCTGGTTTCTGGTGGTGCCGCTCTAGATTTCTTGCTCTTGCTGGTGGAGCTCTCTAGCACGTCCTTGACGGGAGCACAACACTCCAAAGAGGTGCGCTTGTCAGAGTGGGTGCGAGAGGTCTTGCCGGTCTTCTTCCCTGCCGGGGCTCCAGCAGCAGGAGTGAGTGCCTTGGCAGCAGTCGCTGCAACAGCTTCCCGCTAGCGTTGGTCGGTGCAGATCAGTGCATCCTTCTTGTTGGAGGGGACGGTGATGATGGTCATCGTCCCCGGCATCTTCAGCGTTTTGTAGGCGTAATGCGACGCCGCCATGAACTTGGCTAGTGGCGGGTGATACGTCCATTTTGCATCATGCTTTTATATCGATATTTATTGCATTATGGGCTGTTATGACACATTATGTCACAATACTTATGCCTATTCTCTATTATTTTACAAGGTTTACATGAAGAGGGGGAATGCCGGCAGCTGGAATTCAAGGCTGGAAAAGGAGCAAATATTAGAGACCTATTCTACACATCTCCAAAAGTCCTAAAACTCCACGGGAATTATTTTCAGAATATATAAAAAATATTGGGCGAAGAAAGTACCAGAGGGAGCCACCTACCGTCCACGAGGGTGGGGGGCACACCCCCTACCTCGTGGGCCCCCTGGTGGCCATCTGATGCCCATCTTTGGCTATATGGAGTCTTTTGTCGAGGAAAAAAATCGTAAGCAAGCTCACGGGAAGGAAACTCTGCCGCCACGAGGTGGAACCTTGGCAGAACCAATCTAGGGCTCTGGCGGGCCTGTTCTGTAGGGGAAACTTCCCTTCGGGAGGGGGAAATAATCACCATCGTCATCACCAATGATCCTCTCATCGGGAGGGGGTCAATCTCCATCAACATCTTCACTAGCACCATCTCATCTCAAACCCTAGTTCATATCTTGTATCCAATCTCTGTATCCAAACCTCAGATTGGTACCTCTGGGTTGCTAGTAGTGTTGATAACTCCTTGTGGTTGATGCTAGTTGGTTTACTTGGTGGAAGATCATATGTTCAGATCCATTATGCATATTAATACCCATCTGATTATGAACATGAATATGCTTTGTGAGTAGTTATGTTTGTTCCTGAGGACATGGGAGAAGTCTTGCTATAAGTAGTCATGTAAATTTGGTATTCGTTCGATATTTTGCTGAGATGTATGTTGTCATCCCTCTAGTGGTGTCATGTGAACGTCGACTACATAACACTTCACCATTGTTTGGGCCTAGAGGGAGGCATTCGAAAGTAATAAGTAGATGATGGGTTGCTAGAGTGACAGAAGCTTAAACCCTAGTTTATGCGTTGCTTCATAAGGGGCTGATTTGGATCCATATGTTTCATGCTATGGTTAGGTTTACCTTAATACTTCTGTTGTAGTTGCGGATGCATGCAATAGGGGTTAATCATAAGTGGGACACTTGTCCAAGTAAAGAAAGTACCCAAGCGCCGGTCCACCCACATATCAAATTATCAAAGTACCGAACGTGAATCATATGAACGTGATGAAAACTAGCTTGACGATAATTCCCATGTTTCCTCGGGAGCTTTTTCCTTTATGTAAGAGTTTGTCCAGGCTTGTCCTTTGCTACAAAAAGGATTGGTCCATATTGCTGCACCTTATTCACTTTTACTACTTGTTACTCATTACAAATTACCTTATCACAAAACTATCTGGTACAGATAATTTCAGTGATTGCAGACAATACCTTACTGAAAACTGCTTATCATTTCCTTCTGCTCCTCGTTGGGTTTAACACCCTTACTTATCGAAAAGGCTGCGATAGATCACCTACACTTGTGTGTCATCAAGACTCTTTTCTGGCACCGTTGCCGGGGAGTGAAGTGCCTTTGGTAGGTGGAATTTGGTAAGGAAAAATTTATATAGTGTGCTGAAATTTACTCTCACTTGTTACTATGGAACATAATCCTTTGAGGGGCTTGTTCGGGGTATCTTCACCCCGACCAGTAGAGCAAAGAGTTGCTCCTCAACCTACTGAACCTACTGAAAATGTTTACTTTGAAATTCCTTCGGGTATGATAGAGAAACTGCTGGCTAATCCTTTCACAGGTGATGGAACATTACATCCCGATTTGCACCTAATCTATGTGGATGAAGTTTGTGGATTATTTAAGCTTGTAGGTATGCCTGAGGAAGTTATCAAGAAGAATGTCTTCCCTTTATCTTTGAGGGGAGATGCATTGACATGGCTTAGGCTATGTGATGATATTGGATCATGGAACTACCAACGATTGAAATTGGAATTTCATCAGAAGTTTTATCCTATGCATCTACACTACAAGAAACCTGTTAATCCATGACAGATCTGTGATGATGTTCTGAGAATCCGTCACAGTATGTGAAGGTTTTCTCTCATCCGTCACGGAAACCGTCATCGACCAGCAAGATGTGAATGTGCCTAGAAACCCAATGAAGCCCATATGTTCTTTGTTTTTTCCCAGAGACCATCGATTTTAATTTAAAAAATGCAATGAAGACTTGATCCCAAGACCACTTGGGTTTAGAGACTAGCGTGTGACAACATTGCTACCAGCATTACTAAAGGAGCATTCGGTCATTTCCCTTCTGATAATGCACCTACGGTAAAAGTTTTAGTAAAAAAAGTGTGACATGGATCAAACCGTGCACCTCTCACCTTGAATAGTCTGTACCTGTTTGTCAAGAAATCGTGGTGTGACATATTGCAGACGTAAAACTTTGCACTCGTACACAACAACTATATATATATATATATATTTAATATGCAACTTCAAAATTTAATTCATGTTTACTTAACTGGTTGGACAGATTGCAGACATAAATTCGCAAAAATAATAATATAGCAGACATAAAGTTTTGGACTCATACACAACATCTCTCTCTATATATAATATGTGACTCCAAATATAAATTCATGTTAACTTAAAAATGTATAAATATAGTTTTTGAATTTCATCTATATGAGAATCAACATAGTCTAATTTATTCTTTAAAACCATCATGGCTGGCAACAAGAAACTCATAGAAGGACTAGTAGGGATTTTTAATGTTGTCCAAGCCGTGACAGACTGCTGCTCCTTTTTCATATACGAGGAAACGGAGTGCCCCTGCCCCTGCCGATGTGGCGATCCGGTGTGAGAGAAAACTCACGCTGTGATTGGTTGACCAAACCCTCCCACGGATCACATATCTAAACCGTCTGCTCATGCGAGATCCGATGGCTAGCAAACCTTCCCCTCTTTCTCGAGTGTTCTTCACCCCACCCACGCGTTATCTCCGCCCGTGACTAGCGCCCCCACGCCGCCCGAACTCGAACAGCAGCAGCCGCACCCACACACCTTCTTCCTCTCATGCCGCTAGCCCGCCGTACTCCCCTCCTCCCCTCATGGCTCCTCCCCATCGTGCACACACCCTCCCATTCCGAGGCCTCCCCCCCCATGCCCAGCTGCCCCTCAACCGGCCGCGCCGCCTGCACTCCCACTGCACCGCTGTAGTATCCTCTCCTCTGGCCAGATCCCGTTGAGATCCGCAAGTCCACGACAACCCTGGAAGAATCACGGCGCGGCCACAGGCGTCCTCCCCTACCACATCCCCTTCCCTCACCTCTAGCCTCCACTGCCCGATCCAGTCCCTGAAGCTTGATCTAGTCCACAACTCGGAGTTGGTATCGTCGGTGCAGGTCGCGGCCATTTCGCTGCAAGGAGCGACCGATCCCATCGTGGGCGTCCTGAACTGCGGGGATGCACAGAGCCGCCACCGGGCCCAGCAGCCAGGGATGCGCCGTGCTGGGAGGCTGCCATCCTTCGTCGCCACTATCCCGCATCCGTCGCCCCACCAGGTCCCCCTATGTCTATACTTGGAATTTTCCTTTTTGATGCTGTCTTAAGGTTTGTCCACGCGCAGGCAATGTCGACCATGGGTTGAAGCCTGATATTGGCGGGCAAGGTTCTCTCTCCGATGACGTCGGCGGGACAGCCGGATCTCCGTAGAGCAATCCACTGAATGCCCGCACCCTTGCACAAAATTAGAATTGGGTGTTTGTATTTTTAGTTTCTTGTGTTCTGCTGGTCCATGCAGATGCATTGTATGGAAATACCCATAGTTTAAAACTTGTGTAATTTTTTCTGCTGTGTGTATGTATTTGTTTTTTGAGGACCATATGTATTTTTTTCTTTTATTTAATGACATGACCGTATATCTTCTATCAAATTTATACTGGCTCAGAATTTGCATGGACCAAGAGAAATGAGATGGGCTAATTGTTGAGAATGAAACCAGTGGGCCTTGGGCATACCTAAAATTTAACGGGCCAAAGTTCCAACTGGGCCGATTACTACATGGATGTTTGTCTTAGAAGGAGCCAAAATTCTTATTGGGCCAATTACTTTATGGGCTGCCACGTCAGATCCATGTCAGATTCTGATGTGGCACACAAGTTAACACTGTTATGAGCATGCTAACACCGTTATGAGCATGTTAGTTAAGTGTCGTCCATGACGGTCAAGAATTGTCACAGACCATGACGGTTTTGGATGATCCGTCATGCAGTGTGCGGTGGTCAAATTATGACGCGATATACATGACGGATTTTAAATCCGTCATCGATTCCCTTCCGTGATGGTTTTGCGCAGGTCTGTGACGAACACAGACTGTCATGTATTAACGGAATTCTTGTAGTGCTAGTTCATCGTGATCGTAATTATATATATATATATATATATATACATACATATACATATATATATATATAATTTTTGGCCTCGCGAAGGAGAAAACATCTCTCAAGCTTGGTGGAGGCTTAATTCAATGTTATATTCATGCCCCAATCATGAGCTCTCAAAAGAAATGATTATTCAAAAAATTTATGCTCGGCTTTCTCTCAGTAATCGCTCCATGCTCGATATTTCTTGTACTGGATCTTTTATGATGAATACTATTGAATTCAAATGGGATTTATTGGAAAGAATTAAACGCAACTCTAAAGATTGGGACCTCGACGAAGGTAAGGAGTCAGGTATAACACATAAGTTTGATTGTGTTTAATCTTTTATGGATACCAATGCTTTCCAAGAATTTAGCACTAAATATGGACTTGACTCTGAGATAGTAGCTTCTTTCTGTGAATCCTTTGCTACTCATGTTGATATTCCTAAGGAGAAGTTGTTTAAATATAATCCTCCCATTGAATTAAAGTAGTTGTACCTATTAAATTTGAAGAAAAGTCTATCACTTATAATGATCCTGTTGTTTGTACTGCTTATATCGAGAAACCACCTTTCCCTGTTAGAATAAAGGATCATGCTAAAGCTTCAACTGTGATTAACAAAAGTAATATTAAGACACCTAAACCCCCTGAGCAAATTCAAGTTGAACCTAGTGTTGCTATCGTTAAAGATCTCTTGGCCGATAATATTGATGGGCATGTTATTTACTTCTATAATGAATCTGCCAGAATTGCTAGACCTGATATTAAAAATAAACATAGACCTGTTGTTGAGATGCCTGTTATTTCTGTTAAAATAGGAGATCATTGCTATCATGGCTTATGTGATATGGGTTCTAGTGCAAGTGCAATACCTCATTCCTTATACAAAGAAATTGTGCATGATATTGCACCTGCTGAGATAGAAGAGATTGATGTTACTATTAAGCTTGCCAATAGAGATACTATTTCACCAGTTGGGATTGTTAGAGATGTTGAAGTCTTGTGTGGGAAAGTTAAATACCGTACTGATTTTCTTGTTCTTGGTTCCCCACAAGATGACTTTCGTCCCATTATATTTGGTAGACCCTTCTTGAATACTGTTAATGCTAAGATAGACTGCAATAAGGATATTGTTTCTGTTAGTTTAGGGGATATGTCTCATGGGTTTAATTTTGCTAAATTTCATAGACAACCCCATGATAAAGAATTGCCTAGTAAAGATGAAATTATTGGTCTTGCTTCTATTGTTGTGCCTCCTACTGATCCTTTAGAACAATATTTGCTAGACCATGAAAATGATATGTTTCTGAAAGAAAGAAGGGAAATAGATGAAGTATTCTTTAAACAGGGATCTATTTTGAAACACAACTTGCCTGTTGAAATTCTAGAGGATCCTCCTCCACCGAAGGGTGATCCTATGTTTGAGCTTAAACCTTTACCTGATACTCTTAAATATGCTTATCTTGATGAGAAAGAGATATATCCTGTTATTATTAGTGCTAACCTTTCAGAGCATGAAGAAAAGAAATTATTGAAAACTATGAAGAAGCACCATGATGCTATTGGATATACTCTTGATGATCTTAAGGGCATTAGTCCCACTCTATGCCAGCACAAAATAAAGATGGAGAAAGACGCTAAACCGGTTGTTGATCATCAACGACGGTTAAATCCTAAGATGAAAGAAGTGGTAAGAAAAGAAATACTAAAGCTTATGGAGGCAGGTATAATTTATCCTGTTGTTGATAGTCAGTGGGTAAGTCCTGTCCACTGTGTCCCTAAGAAGGGAGGTATTACTGTTGTTCCTAATGATAAAGATGAATTGATCCCACAAAGAATTGTTATAGGTTATAGAATGGTAATTGATTTCCACAAAATAAATAAAGCTACTAAAAAGGATCATTACCCTTTACCTTTTATTGATCAAATGCTAGAAAGATTATCCAAACATACACATTTTTGCTTCCTAGATGGTTATTCTGGTTTCTCTCAAATACATGTGTCAAAAGAGGATCAAGAAAAGACAACTTTCACTTGCCCTTTCGGTACCTTTGCTTATAGATGTATGCCTTTCGGTTTATGCAATGCACCTGCTACTTTTCAAAGATGTATGACTGTTATATTCTCTGACTTTTGTGAAAAGATTGTTGAGGTATTCATGGATTACATCTCTGTTTATGGGACTTCTTTTGATGATTGCTTAAGCAACCTTGATCGAGTTTTGCCGAGATGTGAAGAAATTAATCTTGTATTGAATTGGGAGAAGTGCCACTTTATGGTTAATGAAGGTATTGTCTTGGGGCATAAAATTTCTGAAAGAGGTATTGAAGTTGATAAAGCTAAGGTTGATGGTATTGAAAAGATGTCGTGTCCCAAGGACATTTAAGGTATAAGAAGTTTCCTTGGTCATGCTGGATTTTATAGGAGGTTCATTAAGGACTTTTCTAAAATTTCTCGGCCTCTGACTAATCTTTTACAAAAAGATGTCCCTTTTGTCTTTGTGGATGATTGTGTAGTAGAATTTGAAATACTTAAGAAAGCTCTGGTTTCTGCACCTATTGTTCAACTTCCTAATTGGAATTTACCATTTGAAATTATGTGTGAAGCTAGTGATTATGCTGTAGGGGATGTTCTAGGACAAAGAGTTGATAAGAAATTAAATGTTATCCAATATGCTAGTAAAACTCTAGATAGTGCTCAAAGAAATTATGCTACTACTGAAAAAGAATTTTTAGCAGTTGTATTTGCTTGTGATAAGTTCAGACCTTACATTGTTGATTCTAAAGTAACTGTTCACACTGATCATGCTGCTATTAAATATCTTATGGAAAAGAAAGATGCTAAACCTAGACTTATTAGATGGGTTCTCTTGCTACAAGAATTTGATTTGCATATTATTGATAGAAAAGGAGTTGATAACCACGTTGCAGACAACTTGTCTAGGTTAGAAAATGTTCTTATTGACCCACTACCTATTGATGATAGCTTTCCTGATGAACAATTAGCTGTCATAAATGCTTCTCGTACTGCTCCATGGTATGCTAATTATGCTAATTACATTGTTGCTAAGTTTATAACACCTAGTTTCACATATCGGCAAAAGAAAAAGTTCTTCTATGATTTAAGACATTACTTCTGGGATGACCCACATCTTTATAAAGAAGGAGTAGATGGTGTTATTAGATGTTGTGTACCTAAGCATGAACAGGAACAGATCCTATGCAAGTGCCACTACAAGGCTTATGGAGGACACCATGCTAGAGACAGAACTGCACATAAGGTATTGCTAACCTATTTTTATTGGCCTACTCTCTTCAAGGATGCCCGTAAGTTTGTCGTGTCTTGTGATGAATGTCAAAGAATTGGTAATATTAGTAGACGTCAAGAAATACCTATGAATTATTCACTTGTTATTGAACCATTTGATGTTTGGGGCTTTGATTATATGGGACCTTTTCCTTCTCCTAATGGGTACACACATATTTTAGTTGCTGTTGATTACGTTACTAAGTGGGTAGAGGCTATTCCAACTAGTAGTGCTGATCACAACACCTCTATTAAGATGCTTAAAGAAGTTATTTTTCTGAGGTTTGGAGTCCCTAGATACTTAATGACTGATGGTGGTTGACATTTTATTCATGGTGCCTTTCGTAAAATACTTGATAAGTATGATATTAATCATACAATTGCATCTCCATATCATCCACAGTCTAGTGGTCAAGTAGAACTGAGTAATTGAGAGCTTAAATTAATTTTGCAAAAGACTGTTAATAGATCTAGAAAGAATTGGTCCAAGAAACTTGATGATGCATTATGGGCTTATAGAACTGCATATAAAAATCCTATGGGTATGCCTCCGTATAAAATGGTTTATGGTAAAGCATGTCACTTACCTCTTGAACTAGAACATAAGGCATATTGGGCCATTAAAGAGCTCAACTATGACTTCAAACTTGCCGGTGAGAAGAGGCTTTTTGACATCAGCTCACTTGACGAATGGAGAACCCAGGCTTATGAGAATGCCAAACTATTTAAAGAAGAAGTTAAAAGATGGCATGATAAGAGGATACAAAAGCGTGAGTTCAATGTACGTGATTATGTATTGCTATACAACTCTCGTTTAAGATTTTTTGCAGGCAAACTCCTCTATAAATGGGAAGGTCCTTACGTCATCGAGGAGGTCTACCGTTCCGGTGCAATAAAAATCAACAACTTCGAAGGCACAAATCCGAGGGTGGTGAACGGTCAAAGAATCAAACATTATATCTCAGGTAATCCTATAAATGTTGAAACTAATGTTATTGAAACTGTAACCCTTGAGGAATACATAGGGGACACTTTCCAGAACGTTTCAGACTCCGAAAAGGAATAGGTACGTGGTACTATAAGTAAACCGACTCCAAAACAGTTCTAATGGCAATTTTCTTCGTTTTGGAATGTTTAAGAAAATAGGAAAATAAGAAGCAGTCCGGGAAGGACATGGGGCTTCCACGAGGGTGGAGGGCGTGCCCTAGCCCCTAGGCGTGCCCCCTGCGTTGTGGGCAACTCGTGTGCTCTCCAGACCCTGTTTTCTCGCACGATACTTCTTTTGGTCGGTAAAAATACACTATATAATATCCCGAAGGTTTTGACCACCGTATCACACAAATATCCTCTATTTTTGTTTCGAGTTGTTTCTGCTGCAGATTAGAGCATTATGTCATCCCAAGATTCAGAGGGATAAAGCTATGTGGCAGATTAGTGCAGATCATAAGGTCTATGGGGACTTGGAGCATTGTGGTTGGACCACAGAGGAAGAAGAAGACTATGAGCCCAAGGGAACGGAGGAGACGAGCTCAGATGAAGATGAAGTCCCATTACCTCAACCTGGGGACATGCATGTGGAGTTCAAAAAGTCAAGCCTCTCCAATATAGCAAAGAAACCTAAGATCGAGTTTATCCATTTTCGTCTCTTATAGGAGAACAAACAAGAACTATGCAAAAAGGTATTAAGCCTTGAGTGGGAGATCGAGGACCTAAGGGAGCAAAATTCTATGCTCAAGCGCAAATTAAGGAAGAACCACACATCATCAACAACTCCATCATCACCATCTCTGAGGAAGGAAACATAAACACATGGGTATGGGCACTCCCCTTGGCAACTGGCAAGCTTGGGGGAGTGCCCCGGTATCGTATCACCATCACTTTTATCTTTACCGTTTTTCTTAGTTCGATCCTTTTGGTAATATCTTGATCTAGTAGAATAAAGTTTTAGTATGACCTAGTTGTGAGTTTTGCTTTATCATCCTTATTGTAACCGAGTCCGTGAGCTATATATAATAAAGATTAGTGTTGAGTCAAGGGCTTGATTATTTTGCTATGATCTTGAGGGAATAAAATAAAAGAGAAAGAATAAATAGAAATAAAGAGATCATATGGATCTTATGGAGAGTAATGACTTCACATATAAAGAGTATGATGAATAAAAGTTGTTGAGAATTGACAAACATAGTGTTGGTCATCGTTGCAATTAAATGGAAGTAACAAAGAAAGAGAGGTTTTCACATATAAATATACTATCTTGGACGTCTTTTATGATTGTGGGCACTCATTAAAGTTTGATATGCTAAAGAGTTGACGTTGGCCAAGGATGACAATGTAATGGGTTATGTTTTATTGCATCTACGATAAATTATATTGTCATGGATCGTCCAACATGTTGAGCTTGCCTTTCCCTCTCATGCTAGCCAAATTCTTTGCACCAAGTAGAGATACTACTTGTGCTTCCAAATATCCTTAAACCCAGTTTTGCCATGAGAGTCCACCATATCTACCTATCAATTGAATACGATCCTTCAAGTAAGTTGTCATCGTTGCAAGCAATAAAAATTGCTCTCTAAATATGTATGATTTATTAGTGCAGAGAAAATAAACTTTATACGATCTTGTGATGTGGAAGAAATAAAAGCGACGGACTGCATAATAATGGTCCATATCACAAGTGGCAATATAAAGTGACGTTCTTTTGCATTAAGATTTTGTGCATCCAACATAAAAGCACATGACAATCTCTGCTTCCCTCTGCGAAGGGCCTATCTTTTATGCTTGTCTTATACTTCATGCAATAGTCACGGTGGTCTTCACCTTTCCTTTTTACATTTTATCCTTTGGCAAGCACAATGTGTTGGAAAGATCATGATATATATAGCTAATTGGATGTAAGTTTTCATGAACCATTATTATTGACATTACCATTGAGGTAAAAGGTTGGGAGGCAAAACTATAAGCCCCTATCTTCTCTGTGTCCGATTGAAACTTCGTACCCATAAATATTGCGTGAGTGTTAGCAATTGTGAAAGATTAAATGATAGTTGAGTATGTGGACTTGCTGAAAACCTCTTATATTGACTCTTCCTGATGTTATACTAAATTGCAATTGCCTCAATGACTGAGATTATAGTTTGTTGGTTCTCAATGAAGTTTCTAATTCATACTTGAAATTGTGACTGAATTATTACTTTAGCATATGAGATCATATGACAATATTTATATATGTTGTTGTTATAAGAATGATCATGATGCCCTCATGTCTATATTTTACTTTATCGACAGTTCTATCTCTAAACATGTGGACATATTTTTCGATTTCGGCTTTTGCTTGAGGACAAGCGAGGTCTAAGCTTGGGGGAGTTGATACGTCCATTTTGCATCACGCTTTTATATCGATATTTATTGCATTATGGGATGTTATTACACATTATGTCACAATACTTATGCCCATTCTCTCTTATTTTACAAGGTTTACATGAAGAGGGGGAATGCCGACAGCTGGAATTCTGGGCTAGAAAAGGAGCAAATATTAGAGACCTATTTTGCACATCTCCAAAAGTCCTGAAACTCCATGGGAATTATTTTCAGAATATATAAAAAATATTGGGCGAAGAAAGTACCAGAGGGGGGCCACCCACCGTCCACGAGGGTGGGGGCGCGTCCTACCCCCCTGGGCGTGCCCCATGCCTCGTGGGCCCCCTGGTGGCCCTCTGATGTCCATCATTGTGTATATGGAGTATTTTGTCGAGGAAAAATCATAAGCAAGCTCACGGGACGAAACTCCGCTGCCATGAGGCGGAACCTTGGCAGAACCAATCTAGGTCTCCGGCGGAGCTGTTCTGACAGGGAAACTTCCCTCCGGGAGGGGGAAATCATCACCATCGTCATCACCAGCGATCCTCTCATCGGGAGGGGGTTAATCTCCATCAACATCTTCACCAACACCATCTCATCTCAAACCCTAGTTCATCTCTTGTATCGAATCTCTGTATCCAAACCTCAGATTGGTACCTGTGGGTTGCTAGTAGTGTTGATTACTCCTTGTAGTTGATGCTAGTTCGTTTACTTGGTGGAAGATCATATGTTCAGATCCATTATGCATATTAATACCCCTCTGATTATGAACATGAATATGCTTTGTGAGTAGTTACGTTTGTTCCTGAGGACATGGGAGAAGTCTTGCTATAAGTAGTCATGTGAATCTGGTATTTGTTCGATATTTTGATGAGATGTATGTTGTCATCCCTCTAGTGGTGTCATGTGAACGTCGACTACATGACACTTCACCATTGTTTGGGCCTAGAGGGAGGCATTGGGAAGTAATAAGTAGATGATGGGTTGCTAGACTGACAGAAGCTTAAACCCTAGTTTATGTGTTGCTTCGTAAGGGGTTGAGTTGGATCCATATGTTTCATGCTATGGTTAAGTTTACCCTTAATACTTCTGTTGTAGTTGTGGATGCTTGCAATAGGGGTTAAACATAAGTGGGATGCTTGTCCAAGTAAGTACAGTACCCAAGCGCCGGTCCACCCACATATCAAATTATCAAAGTACCGAACGCGAATCATATGAACGTGATGAAAACTAGCTTGACAATAATTCCCATGTGTCCTCAGGAGCGACTTCCTTTATATAAGAGTTTGTCCAGGCTTGTCCTTTGCTACAAAAAGGATTGGGCCATATTGCTGCACCTTATTTACTTTTACTACTTGTTACTCGTTACAAATTACCTTATCACAGAACTATCTGTTACCGATAATTTCAGTGCTTGCAGAGAATACCTTACTGAAAACTGCTTATCATTTCCTTCTGCTCCTCATTGGGTTCGACACACTTACTTATCGAAAAGGCTACGATAGATCCCCTACAATTGTGGGTCATCACCGGGCGGCCGAGAATCCCGTTGTAGGGCAAGGGGATCTCGCATACATCGAAAACAATCCTCTCCGTCATGTAGTTTAACTCGCCCCCAAATGTCACGGGTAGCGTGACCTTACCCTTCGGCTGACTCCTCCCCGGGTTGACCCCTTGAAACGTGCCCGTCTCTTCAAGGTCTCCATCAGGAATCTGCAGCCTTTTGATCACAACGGGCGATATCAAGTTCAGACTGGCCCCACCATCAACTAGCATCTTTGTCACCTTGTGTTTGTGTATTGTTGGGGAGACCAACAACGGCAAACACCCGACCACAATTGTGCGATCAGGGTGGTCCTCAGCGTCGAAAATGATAGGCGTGCTGGACCATTTCAGTGGCCTCTGGGCATCGAGTGATGGTTCCGTTGCTGTGATCTCACACGCCCACCGCTTGAGCTGGCGGTGAGAAGTGTGCAGCAAGGCGCCACCGTTGATGCATATGGCCTTCGTAGCCTTCCGGAACTCGGGCTCGCCGAACTCATCATCTTTGTCATGATCATCATCTCCTTGCTTCTTGTCGCGGCACCGAGCGGGCCTCTCTTGCTGATTATCCTTTCCGCGGCGACCTCCTTGGCCGACACGCTTCTTGCCAGACCCCTCGGCACCGTCCTGGCCCTTCTCCTCGTCCCACCTCTCATACTCAACTTTTTGCTTCTCAACAAGCAGCTCGACTTGTCGGCAGTTCTGGAGGTCGTGGCCCTTGGTGCGGTGGATCTTGCAATATTGCTTGTCGGAGCATCCTGGCTTGTCGGCAGCCGCCAAGGCCTGGCAAGCGGCGCACCCGGCAATGTCTTTGCCGGGATCGTCTGCCTTGGCCTTCTTGGCAGTGCCGGTGTCCTCAGATCCCTCAACGGCAAGCACGGTCTTGCTCTTGCGCTTCCTGTTGCAACGTCGGCCCTTCTTCATCTAGGTGGTTGTGTCTTTGTCAGTGGAGTCGGTTTCCGCGCCGGGGTACTTCCTCGCCTCTTTAGCCCGAATGCACCTATTGGCCAGAACATGAAGTTCGGCCACATCTTTGACCTTGTTCATCGTCAGCTCTTCACACATCTTGTGGTTGTGCACAGTCTGATTGAATGCACTGATTACGGTGGCGGGATGACCATCTGGGATGTTGTATTGCACCTTGCTGAACCTCTTTAGCACTTGCGCAGGGTTTCACATTCCTTCTGGGGGATGATATGCAAATCGCTCGCCTGTCCATGAGCTTGGTGGCCCCCGGTAAAGGCGCCAACGAACTCATGGCACAAGTCCGACCAAGAAGAAATGGAATCCGCCGGCAAGTGCATCAGCCATGACATGACATTGGGTTTGAGTGCCAGCGGGAAGTAATTGGCAAGCACCTTGTCGTCACGGGCTCCAACAGCTTGCATCGCCATGGTGTAGATGTTGAGGAACTCTGATGGGTGGGTCTTGTCGTTGTACTTCTCGCCAATGTTTGTCTTGAACGTGCGGTGGGAGGGCCACTGGAACTGCCTTAGCTCGCAGGTAAAGGTCAGGCAACCCACCTCGTAGGGTAGGTCGCCAGAGCCCCCCGGTGCTCGGTGGTCCATAGTGGGCTCCACCCACCTATCTGAATGGTGGCGTGCATCGCGCGAGCGCTCGATGGTGGTTCGAGCGTCTTCATGGGCTCGCTCCCGAAGAACTTGGCGCTGATTGCGGTGGGTCCGTGGGTTCGACAATGCTATGGAAATGTTATCACAAGCATCGTCATGATGGATCGACACCTGGGGTGGGTGGCGTGGAGGAGGAGAGTGCACCGTGGCCGCAGCGCCCCCGATCCTTCCACCACTGGCATGCGGCGGCTCGACGGAGCACCGGCCAGAGGGCCCCGCCGATCGTGGCTCATCTTTGTTGGCAACGCCGACGAGGCTTCGGATCGTGGCTCTCCACTCATCGAGTTTTTCCGCAAAAGGAGGAAAGTCGAGGAGCAACTGCACGCGTGCCAAGGCTTCTGCTGGCGTGAGTGGTGGCGAAAGCTACGTGGACCGTGATGCGCTCCGACTTCTAACCATGTTAGAAGGAGCCCTATCACGGCCTGGCGGTTGCACACCATTTTCGCCAGTGCCTCGGTGCACATGCTGGCCTTCTACGTCCCGTGAATGATGCACGGGACTCGTCCCACAACGGCGCCCAGGGTCACCAGCATGGCGACGTTGGTCGTCGCGCACAACCTGGGAAGAGCGCATCGGGGGCGCCGGCGTAAGCATCTCGGAAGTCGCCTCGCCGCCCGTGGGTGGCACCACGCCTCCCCTGGAGCGACCCACGCCGCCTGCGGGGGGCCTGGCTCCGTCTTTGGACTTGGTGGTGTGTGGCCCGTCATTTCGCGCACGAACGACACCGCTCGCCAGGCTTTGGCTGCCAGAGCGATGCGGGTGTTCGCGAGCCAAGGCTCACCTTTTGTCCGCAACCGCCCCACCACTCGCCCGTACTGGCATGGGTCGTTTGGCCCCCGACGAACCGATCGCTGTGGTCGTCTTCTTCTTGGGAGCCATGGCGATGAAGAACTGCTAAACTAACTGCTAGACCAGATTCTCACAACTCCGCACCCCCTACCTGGCGCGCCAGAGATGTCGATGGGGAACGAAACCTATGGGGTCACTGGGATCCCTTCTGTGGTTGGTCGGCGCGGGGTTGTGCAAAGAGCGGGTCTGGCGGTCAGCACACAAATCGTTTACCCAGGTTCGGGCTGCGGAGACGCGTAAAACCCTAGTCCTGCTTTGATGTATATTTACGTGTTCTTGTGTTCTTTAACTAGCTGCGGTGGCTCTCTAGTCTAAAAGATCCGAATCCCCCTCCAGTACACCTCGGGCCTCCTTTTATAGACAAAAATGGGTCGCCATAGTGGCACACATGAGGTGGAAAGGTGTACAGGGGCTGAGTCTATCCCCTGGCATCATCGGACAAATGCATTTAATGCGCTGTCGACGTGCCCCTGCTGCCTTATTGGGGACGGTAAAGAAGCTCATCCCAGCTGTCGTCGCCTCACCTGGCTCTGACGCGCGTCCAGGCTGATGAGGCATTGTAGCGCCACATTGGCTGGTTGCTGGGCTGGCGCGGTGGTGGAGCCTTCATGAAGATCTGCATGCCACCATGCAGGTGCTTGCTGAGTTGGTGTACAGGCTGCGCGCTGCCACGCAGATGCCTACCCAGCTGGTCGATCTTGCAGCTGCATGGGAGCGGCGGTGGAGTCTTGGCAGATGTGGGCCTGGCTGCGGCCTCGCAGGCGTCCTCAGCAAGGGTCTTGCCAAGGGCCTGACAAGGGTCTCGCTGCGGCACCGCGGTCATCCCCGGCAAGGATCTTGCCGGAGGTCTCGTGGATCTCCTTGGCGAGGATCTCGCCAAGGATCGCCGTCTTCTGGTTCTCATCTGATCTTGTGTATCTATGATCTCTACAAAGATCTGCATGCCACCATGGAGGTGCCTCCCGAGCCTTGGTTCCAATATGGTGTTGGAACCCCTTGGGCTCAAGGGTGGCGCGCTCTGCTGGCATCAGGCAAGTTGCCCCGGCAAGGATCTTGCCGAGGCTGCGGAAGCCACCCCGGCAAGGGTCTTGCCTGGGGAGTCCACCTCGCCCTCTCACTCTCTTTGCGCCTCTGGTCTTGGCGTTGCTTTGGTCATCTTGTGCTCCGGCTTCCCTCCTTTGCCCTCCTTGGTGTGGCCGTGGGCGGGGCTCTGACTGCCCGTGCACAAGTTAAGGGGTGTAAAAGGAGAGCCCCTACTTTTGTACACCGATAGGTCCCTCCTGTTAGGTGGAGGAATCATTATTTTCCGCGTAATAAGGAGGCACTTCCTTGCTATGGACATGGACCTAGCTGTCAGCCTCTCCACGTATAGTACTCTTCCGATGGAAGTCGTTCCTTGACCACAATGACCACGCTGCACCGAGAGCACCAAGGCGGTGGACGACGGCGAGGCCTAGGAAGGGGACGACACGGAGCCGGGGAAGACACGGCAGTGAATGCCCACACGGAGAGGAGTACGAGGGTTCATTGGTTCGACTTCGGTGTGAGGCTGTCATCGCCGGTGAATAACAGGGGGTGTGGCTCAGTTGAGGGATGGCCTGGCCAGCGGTGCGAGTAGTAGGGGTGGTGAGGCCTCCGCGGTAGCACAGCCGGCCACGACAGGCAGGAGCAGGCAGCACGACCGGCGCTGCTTTGGGCGGCTGGAGCGAGAAGACCATAGGTTGAAGAAGCACTATGGCCGTTGGATGGACATCGTACAGTCACTGGAGCTAGAATCGTTCATATTGACTAAGTTGACAAAGCCCTCCATCCCCCTCAACTTAGTAGGCCCAAGTCAGCCTCCCACTATGCTAGCTCCCAGCTAGCAGGGGGAGTATTCATTTTTTTGTGCGCAATAAGGAGACACTTCCTTGCGTGCGAAGATATAGCTGGTGGCTCCGACCTGTCAGCGGGGGAACATTTTTTTCACGAAATACAGAGGCCCATCCGGTGGGTCCCAGATGTCAGGTGGAGGAATCATTATTTTGCATGTGATAAGGAGGCATTTCCTTATGTGCGGCCGTGGACCCAGCTGTTAGCCTCTCCACGTACAGTACAGTCCACGTCCGATGGATGTCATTCGTTGACCACGTTGACCACGCCATGCTGAGAGCACCAGGGCGGTGGACGACAGCGAGGCCTAGGAAGGGAATGACACGGAGCCGGGGAGGACTCGGCAGTGGTTGCCCAAGCGGTGGGGGGTACGAGGGTTTACTGGTCCGACTGTCGTCGCCGGAAAATAACAGAAGGTGTGGGTGAGTACAGGAATGGCCTGGCCAGCAATGGAGTAGGGTGGGGCGGTGCGGCCTGTGCAGCAGCACAGCCGACCATGGGAGGCGGGAGCAGGCAGTCCCACCGGCGCTGGTTTGGGCGGCTGGAGCAAGAAGATAAGATATTGAAGAAGCAGCACGGCCGTTGTATTAACATCCAACGGTCATTGCTGCTAGAATCATTTGTGGACTAACTTGACAAAGCCTTTCGTACACGTCAACCTAGTAGACACACAAGCCAGTCTCCAAATCTGTCCCAAACAGCATACAGCCTGAAATTTCTAGCCAGATTCAAATTAATTTAAAAACTAAACATACCTTCATTTAAATCCAATGAAATTTTAACCGTATAAAAACAATGAAATTTAAAATATCAAAATCCGAAAGAAAAAAGTATTTTGGAACTAATTGCCTGTTTGCTGTATTTTTTCATTTTTACAGCCCATTTATTATTACTTATAGCCCATTTCTTATTACTTACAGCCCATTTTCTGGGCAAAATGCATCCCTCCTCGTCTTGAAAGATTTCCGGCCCAACATGGCGTAGGAAAGCAAGTAGGCCTACGTTGGTTATTCTCAAAAAAACAAAATAGTTGGGCTAGCCATTTTCAGAAAGGAAAAAAAACAAATGGGGCTGGTCATGTGCTAAACATATGAAACAAAAGCCTGGGCTAGACGGTCCACAGCTCCCGCACAACCCAGTTGATACCCTTCCCCATCCCAAAAAAAATTACTGCGCGCGCTGCTGGGTTCCTACTGTCATCCTCACCATGAACATTCATCTTCTTATTCCTCTTGGTTGTTGACCATGTTGACAGCACTGAAGGGCGGCGCCGCGGCAAGCGAACCAATGCATAGGACGATGGTGAGGCCTCGGACGGGAACAAATAGGATCCGGGGAAGATGCGCAGAGTTTTAGGGTGCAATGTGGCCATGATGCGTGCGCGGAAGCACCGCCAGCCATGGGAGGCGGGAGCAGGCGCCCCGCCGGCGCTGGTTTGGCTTTGGCGGCTGGAGGAAGAAGAGACTGAAAAAACACGACAGACGTTGAATGTCAATCCAACGGTCAAGGTTGGCACAAACGTTTGTTGACTAAGCTGACAACAAGTAGCATACTTTTTTATATATAGGAAGAAAAGAAAAACTGGGCTCGTTCGCTTGGTAACATTCCCGAAACTGTGACTATTCGATCTTGCGTCGTGACTAAAACTGCGAGGAAAATGCGTTCGTCTGCCATCCTCCTCCCAAGGAACGTTCACTACATAAGTGACTAGTACCCTTGGTATTCAACCGAGAGGCCTTGGGTTCGAGTCCCAGGAACTCTCAATTTTGTCCTCCTTCCTTCCTCGCAAAAAAAGAAAGAAAATCAAAGACTTGAGAAGGCATACAAACAAGCTAGTGTACCAGTAAAGAGACGTTGCTGAGTTTTAGAAAAAAGAGAGATGTGCTCCTGTAGCTAGTTTGAATCCAAACCTAGACTATGACTATATATGGTGCTATGCTACTCTGCAAGTAATGAAACTGACATATCCAACATTCGCTTCTCCTCTTCTCTACTTCCTCTGCCTAGCATCAAAAGCTCTAGCCTCAGCAACCATGTCTGCTGGCTGCTCGTCCACCTGCTCTTCAGTAGGCAACAACCACATATGCGCCAAGTCGCCACCCGTACCATCGCCTGTGGGTCTCATCACACCCCCGCCGGGACACGCACCATAGCCGGTTGCTCATCGCAACCCGCTGCCATTGGTGTAGTGCCACTGCTGCAAATCACACAGAGTCATCCGGCGCGTCTCAACCACAATCCTCAACCCTGGCTGAGTCTTCTACAAATGCCCGAATCATGGGGTAATAATATCTTTAAGTGTTGTTCTGTTGCTTTGAGTTGCTGATTTTTTTAATAGTTTGGTTGATGATCTTCAAATTTGATTCATGCAGAAAAGGGAAGATTCATGCGATTTGTATTTTTGGGAAGTTGCTGATGTGGGGGAATGCAACTACGTTGATTATTTGGTTAGCTGAGGAATCCCAATACCACCATGTTGGGGTGTTGGACAAGTAACTGAAGGAACATCAGAAGAGGAAGATGCAGAGCAGAAGGTTAAAGTTGCAATTCCTCTGATCATGGCCAAGCAACAGCTGCTGAACGACCTTGACGACAATGAGGAGATGAAAGAGCTTGTGAAGATGATGGGCAAAATTGATGTGCTCTGTAGGATGATTGTCTCTTTATTTGTAGTGTATGTAGCACTCGTGATGTATTCAATGGCTATGACATGAGCACTTTGCTGAAACTAGTAATGAATGAAACCTGTCTAGCAGGCTGGGCGTAGTTTTGTGAACATCTAATGATTTCTATTAACGAAAATCGGGGGGTATCCCATTTTTCTCATAAATAAATAAATAGCAGAGGCCCTTTTGGTAATAAATAAATAAATTAGTAGAGGCCCTGTCGGGTCAGCTTTGTTCCCATTTGAAGACGTCGAGCAAATTGCAGTCCAACAACAAACTATGTCATCAAATTCAAGTTTCACAGCCAAATATGAGTACCACTAAACAACAATGTCATCATGTTTTACTCACCATACAATCACCAAACACAAATCAACATACATAACAAGTGATGTTCTCATAGCAAAATACTAAACAACACGTTCATCAGGTTTCAATTGTGATAGCAAACACAATTTCACATAGGAGATAAAAAAACGTCTTCTGACATGCAAATATGAAATAAGCAATCTAATCATCATCCACAGCAGCAGGGTCAACATCTTCGCCATGTGTATCAATCTGAATCGTAATTCCCCACAGTGCCATCTTCTTCTTCATCCTCAATGTCCTCGAACGTTGGCTTCTTCTTGATCAACTCTTGTATGTCCACAGCACAACAGACAATCTTTTCACCAGCGTCATTGACGTGATGGTTCTCAAAGATATTAGGAAAATCTGTGGAATCTTGTACATCAAGAGCGGTGTAAGCATCATCTTGTTGTGCAACTTCATTAAATGAATTCCTCTGCTCAAACCTTTGCAGTACTCTCCAGTCATCGCTACATTCAAATGTGTCTTCCAAGAAAAATATATGTGTTGCTTTATTTGCCAAAATCAAAGGCTTGTTGGTCTGGTATGCCGCCTTGACATTGATGGATTTGAAGTAATCATCAGCTCTGGGTTTTGCGATCCTGGAAAACAGGTTATACCAACGACGACACAACAGAACCACACACCTATGATCCTCGAAACTGGAGATATACTGCAACTGAACAATGTCTATTACATTAGCATACATTTCAGTTGTCACTCTGCTGTACGTATCCGTGCTCATGATGGCACTGTTTTGTGTCTTCCTTCCTTCGTCGCGTGCAAGGGTTTCGTAGCGCACATCTCCAACAACGCAAGATTCATAATATCTTACCCGAGTATCAGGATCCATTGCTAGTGCGTAAAGGGCATCATCAACTGCCTGCCCATCCTCCCGCATCTCATTAACTATGTTTAGAAAATAGACAAGCTGATCATCTTATGTACTCAATATATTAAAAAAACTGACAGTGCAATTCAAAAGCTTACATGGCTCTTGAACCATTTCGCAAATCCTGCCATAACCAGTTTGTTAATGTTTCTTGGATTTTGCGGCAATAACTCATTTTTGTAGATGCTGCACAACATAGTGATCGCGTCAAACATCTATATATAAGAATGTGCTGCAAGTTTAGTAGATTACGATGTATAAGATGTAGTACTTAGCACTTACTTGATATAAGGTAGTATCTCAGGACAGTTATTAAACACATACCACCATTTTGTCCAAATCTTTAGGTTTGTCCTCTTGTCGACTCTTCCCTATAACTCGAACAGAATAATTGAAAACATTGAGCCTGGGATTGTCTTCACCCACCTCTTTGCTAAGCTGATCAGCCATTTCAATGTATTTTGAGCAGAATGTCAACGCTTCTGTAGCAATGCAGGCCTCCGCAATGGAACCCTCAGGTCTAGCTCTGTTCCTGACATAGCCCTTGAAAGTGCCTAGCCGCCTTTCAATAGGGTACATCCAGCCATACTGTACTAGACCCCTAAGTAGTGCCTCATCAGGTAGATTAAGAGCCAAATGCACCATCACATCAAAGAAGGCTGGAGGATATATCTTCTCAAGGTCCCATAGGATAGTTGGTATCTTGTCTCTAAGATGCTCCAAAGAATCTATCCTGATATATCTACTGCAGAGTTCCCTGAAGAATTGTCCCAACTCTGCAACTGCTCTATATAAGTCAGGGCGGCCCAATCCTCTAAGGATAATAGGTAAAACCCTTTGAAGTAGGACGTGGCAGACATGAGTTTTCAACCCTTGTACCTTGTTTCCATCTGCACTAACTCTCCTTCAAGGGTTGGAAGCAAATCCATGTGGGAATCTCACACGTGGCAGGTGCCATATCCCGTGGTTTACCTTCATCTTGCACCTGCAAATCCTTTC
The DNA here is from genome assembly GCF_018294505.1 of Triticum aestivum. Classification (NCBI taxonomy): domain Eukaryota; kingdom Viridiplantae; phylum Streptophyta; class Magnoliopsida; order Poales; family Poaceae; genus Triticum; species Triticum aestivum. The sequence goes on along the minus strand of NC_057812.1, from coordinate 399,692,765 downwards.
TGATACCCAGATGTGTCAAATCAATCCTAGATTTTAAGGTATCTTTCGTCTTGTCTTCCATATTAAGAAGTGTGCCAATAATGCTATCACATATATTTCTCTTGATGTGCATCAAATCAAGATTATGCCGTAGATCCAAATCTTTCCAATACTCCAAATCCCACAAAGTGGACCTGCGGGTAAACAATAATCTCTCTTCTACCCTGCCATGCTTCCTTTTCCTGCTACCATTACCAGGATGGTTTCCTGGTGTAATATGTCTGGCCTTCTCTAATTCCACTTGCAACTCATCGGCGGTGAGCCTTCACGGTTTTCATTCTTTGCATTGAACACATGTCTTTGGTATTTTGTAGGACGCGGCTTGTCCTTGGTAAGGAAACATCGGTGTCCAATGTAACAGATCTTGCTAAGTATTGCGTATGACAGCGGATTCCTGTCACAGTGAACACATGCATTGTAACCATGTGTCGTTCGCCCTGGCATAGTGCCCAAAGCCGGATAATCATGGATGCACCAAATTATAATAGCACGCAGAAAGAAATCAGCTGGTGGGCTGCTATATAGGTCTCGAGTGAGAACACCCTTCCATAGTTGTTGAAGTTCCTCCATAAGAGGCTCCATGAATAAATCAAAATCCTTTCTAGGACTTTTTGGACCTGGGATGAGCAAGGCCATCATGTAGTTTGATTCTTTGGTGCAGACATTTGGAGGCATGTTGTAAGGGATAACAAGCACTGACCACATGCTATATGTGGCGCTTTGGTGGCCAAATGGGTTAAATCCATCTGAAGCTTAACCAAGTCTAATGTTTCTCGGGTCAGCAGCAAACTTTTTTTTGTTTCTGATTGAAGCTTTGCCACTCACTACCATGAGATGGATGGCTCATTACATTCTGATCTCTGTACTCTTGGTCCCTAGAATGCCACAGTACATCCTCTCTTGTTTCAGCATCATGCAACAACCTCTGCAATCTTGGTGTAATTGGAAAATGTCTCAGAACATTATGAGGAATCCTCTTCACAGCATCGCCATCATTCCGTCTTGATGATTTGCATTTCGGGCATTCACTTAAGTTGGCATAATCCTTCCGGAACAGAACACAATTATTCTTACAAACATGGATCATATCATATCCAATTCCAACTGCACGAAGGAAATTATTCATTTTACTGTAGGTGTGTGGCAGCTCAGACGCATCTGGGAAAGATTTGCGGAAAGCAGCCAACATCACATCGAGTGATTTGTTGATCATCTGCTCAGATGTCTTCACCTGAAGAAAGGTGACCATAGCTGAGAATACTGACAGCTTATTTCTTGGGGTGACAGCTACGTTGCATTGTTCCAACATGCGGGCCCACCGTTTTTCTTCTACAGGTGAAAGTTCATGAAATGCACGAGCATTTCGTAGCATTGTTTCGATGTTGGTTAAACTCACTGGCTCTGCCACCACCACCTCCTCCTCCTCTTCCACCTGAGCATCAGGCATATGAAGATGGTGATTTGCTGCTTCCACGTAGTCAATAACATTGACGTTCATAGCTTCACCATGATGAACCCACCTAGTATATGTGACCGACATCCCATACAAGTGTAGATGATTTTGCACAGTTGACTGGGGTCTTATAACTGAATTCATACAACTGCTACACGGGAAGAGCACATCCGATTTTGGACCACCGTACTCAGCTCTGAAAAAATTCATGAAGTTTTCAACCCCCTCGACATATGCAGCAAAGAATCTTCGAGTAGAAGTTATCAATTCATGTCCATCTGTTAGACTTACAAATTAGTTCTTCTACTAGATATTACAGGAAACACATATATGCTTTTTTATAAAGTCCGAATAAATACCTAGGTCGATGTCTAATGCTATGGCAAGATATTTGGACGAGCAGATCTAAGTAACGAGATATATGTAAAGCTAATTAAGCAAACAGATTTGAGTGCTAAATTATGGCAGGCTGTTTCAACATTCAATGAGGCCGAGCACACAACCATCGAACTATCAAAGGCCATCGCAGCAACAAAGATCGAGTATAAAACGGTGTACAACTATTTCATCTAACAGATTGGCTACTAGACCATGGCAATCTACGTCACAATAAATATATGGCAGGATATTTTAGCAACTAATCGGGCTTGGCATGCCATCTTAGCTAAGCAGATTGAGCATAGAAAAGGGCAAGGAAGCTTCTTAAGGACAATATATTGACTGCAAACTACTTCGGCAAATAGTGAGATTAACAGCGTCTATCAGCTAACATTCAGCGCTACAATGACATGCACGGGGCCTCAGTCTAGAATGCACGTACCGTGGGAGAAGCTAACCGTCCTGCGTCTCCACACGAACGTCGCCAGTGGTGGCGGCGATGATCGTTGTGCGCCTCCACAAGAACGTCGCCACCGGTGGCGGCGCGGCTAGAGGACGGCAGTCTACGAGAGCGTACTGGGGAGCAAGAGGATCATCGTGCGTCCCCTCGACGAACCGCGGCGCCAACGTATCAGCACGGCAGGGAGGGCGGCTTTGGCGGAGCGAATGGAGTGGAGGGGGACGGGGGGAGGGGGGTTTGGGGAATATTATTGGCTAGTTGGCCGAAGGGCGGTTGAATTTGGGATTTGGGGGAATTTTTTTTGGGGGGGGGGGGGGTCGCGCGGTGGGCAGGGGGAGTTTGGCGCGTGGTCGGTTTCTCCAAGTGCGGCCCCACGTATCAGCGAATAGGCAAGCCAAAGCGCGTTCCATTTGCATGAGCCGTGTGCAGGACCGAACATGTGTGGGGTGCAATGTGACCGCGACAGGGGTGCTGTGAGTGTATCGCCTTTTTTCCTTTTAAACTAGGTGCTTCGCCCCCTAAAGAAAAAAACTTGGTGCTTCACGCGATCCATCAATACTACTACTAGTAATCCGGTAATCCTGACTAAAACGGCGTGGCCGGGTCTTTTCCTGCACGATATGCTGGGAGGTTGGCTTAGTTGGGTTTTTTAGGACGAGTAATGCTACACCTACGTAATCCCAGTTACGTCATTAACCTAATGTGAAACGTGTGAGCTATTGATTATAGATTGGGGGGAGGGAGGGGGCCACCACCATGAAAATCAAGGAGGAGAGAGAGAGGCAATTTAAGTTAACCCTTTTGTAGGTTCCCGTAGATGTAGAAAGATATGAAATGCGTGAATGTGTAGTGGACGTACTATTGGAGTGCTTAAGATAAATTATGTATGTAGACTATGTGTTTATTTTACTTCGCATGTTAGCTTTGTCTTGGTTCAATAAAAAGCAGAGTTGGTGATGATGGTGTGCCAGCCATCCTGCAACATAGGCCATCCGATCTATATCTAACGAATAGGAAGGAAATAATTACAATTTACCCGCACTCCTCAACACATTTGCAGATAAGGCCTTCCCTCGTTCATCCTTTTTCCCACAAGATCTTGATGTTCCGTGCAACGCACGGGCAACTTGCTAGTACTCCTACAATATACTATATTATTGTGAAATTTCATATACACCGGCCGATATTAATGCAAACACGGCAGATTTTCATTACATTTCGAACTTTTATAAGACAGAAAAAAAGAAACTCGACCCTAAACCTATTCTACGATGGCGACTGACGTCCTCCATCTGCGATCTCCATGTACGGGGGCGGGGTTCAAGACCCATGAAGTGAAGGTGCGGTCTCCGGCGAGGAAGAGTAGAACATGGGAGACGGACCGTCCAGTTGGCACACCATGCCCTGCCACATCCCATGCCATACTCATCGCTGGAGGAGTCCCCGACCTAGGCGGTGCCGGATGTTGGACGGCAACAAGTAGGACGCATGGCTGACGGTGCTCCCGTCGTCGGCCGCCAGCGTGGCCACCGCTTGTGCAGTCGCGCCGGCTTCCGGCTACGCCGCTATTGCGTCGTGAGCGACGACTTGAGCGAGGGCGGCGACCTCGAGCTTCATCCCCGAAGACAAGGTCTCCTGCAGAGCCTTCGCGCTCGCGGTCATGGCGGATGTGCTGCCAGGTAGCAGGACGTTGTGCTATGGTGTGGAGGTTAGCTGGGTGTTGCCACTTTAAGTAGCACATTCCTGTGAGGCCAAGCGCCCGGGTGCGTCATTAAGTCACCGGAGTTGGTTCCTCGGGCACCGAGCCTCTTAACGACGGCATACGGACGGATGCCATGAATGCGGGCAACTGGCGCCGGCTGGGAATGCACCACGTGACGGCGCGAGGGACAAGGGTTTTTGGTGTGCCAGGGTAGTCATCTGCGGTCGTGGCAATGTTGGAGATGCCCTTTGCTCACATGTGACCCCACATGTCATTGAAAGAGCAAGACGACCCGGCATGGTCTCAGGTCCTGGGGATGCAATTGGCCGCGCTACACCACTCCGCGGATGCATCCACTACAAAAAAATACACTTCCATGATGATACGTGTTTGTCACAGTAGGTACATGTATGTACATCCATTTTTTGTCATGCATGTACATCCATGAAAAATTTATGACAGAATCAAGATAGTCATACCTGTGCTGTCGTAGAAGTTTTCCATGACATTACCAAAATTATCATCACGGAAGTGTCCACTTCCATGACGATAAATCGGGCGTCACAGAAGTGCTTTCGTCAAGGGTGACCGACACGTGGCATCCACCGTAACGGAACGCCGTTAAGCTATCGGGTCGGGTTTTGGATCCGATAACCCATTAACAGCCCCGACCAATGGGGATTTTCCACATTTAAAATCATCATTGGCTAGAGGAAACACGTGTCGGCTCATCGTTGGGACAGATGTCATCTACTCACTGGATAGAATGCGCCTATGATATGTCAACACATGGCACGGCCCAACAAGTTAAATGGGCTGGCCCACCTAAATGCCCACAAGATTTTGCGGACCATAATGGGCCGGCCCAGCTAAAGGCCCACGAGATTTGCGGACCATAATGGGCTGGCCCAGCTAAAGGCCCACAAGATTTCACGGGCCATAATGGGCCGGCCCAGGTAAAGGCCCACAAGATTTTTGTGTGCCATAATAGGCCGGCCCAGGTAAAGGCACACAAAATTCTTGCGGATCATAATGGGCTGGCGCAGCTAAAGGCCCACGAGATTTCACCAACATTAATGGGCCGTCCCAGCTGTAGGCCCACAAGATTTTGTGGACCCTAGTAGGCCAGCCCGTTAACTGGCTGCCATGTTTTGGGCCAAATGCCGGCCCATATTTGATCCGGTCTATTAATGGCCTGCCACGCTCCAGGCCTAATAGTGGCCCATATGAGATCCGGCCCGTTAAAAGCCTACCACGCTCTGGGCCAAATTATGGCCCAGATCAGGTCTGGCCCTTTAAGAGGTTTTGGGCCTAATTATGGCCCATATCGGATTCAGCCCGTCAACTAGACACTATGCTTTTGGGCCCACTTGCTAAAGGCCCACTTAGTAATTCGGCCTGATATTAGTTTTGGCCTGTTAAGGGCCCATTTAACATTTCGGCCCTATATTAATTTCAGCCTGTTAAAAACCCGTCATATAGTTGGGCCTGACTATGGCTCGGTTTGCATCCGGCCTGCTCGCAGCCGATATCTGATTGGGCCAAACAAGGACCGAGACAAATTTTCGGCCTCTTAAAAGCCCGTGATTTGATTCGCACAATCATGGGCCGAGGTTCATTTCGGGCTGCTGTCGGCCCGTGAGCTGATCGACACGTTTCATGCCCAACCTACATCGTGATTGCATGACGGCCCGATTATGTACCGTAATTTTACGGTTTGGCCGGTTTACTGCGAAGACAGGATATATATATATAGTAAAATAACTGCAGCATCGTGAATAAGAAAAAACCTATACTATACAATAAAGAAATTATGGCATATTACATCCACTAGGCATCAAAGTTCGCCACTATGATAATAAAGCACAAGCAGACAGTAGATTACATACACTGGGCATCAAATATCGCCACCAGTGCAAATAAACACGCCGACAAAATAATATACAAAACCGGCAGCACTTCGATAGAGTTCAAGAAAGGTTAGCCCTGCTGGGGAGCTGCAGCGCAATCAGCTGAGCAAGATGATGAGACTACGGTTGTTCAACACTTACATCTTCCTCTCTCTGAAAGATAAACAAGCAGACAGATGACATGTTTTGCACATAAAAGTATCAGTGCTGACAATTCATCACATTTCTTACTGACGAATAAAGTGACACAGTTTAAATTTGCATTAACACAATATGGTATTGTTCAGGTCAAGACATGGCAGGAAATGACATTGTGAAGGAGTTGGCAGCTTCACGACACCACTGGATTACAGATCAAGAACTCATAAGTATCAATGGTTAGTGTGCTGTCAATTTATACCATTTCAGATTGGCAAATAAAGAGAAGGTTTAAATAATAGTAGAATGATATGACATTGTTCATAGTTAAGACATTGCGGAATATGACATTGTGCTGTGGTGGGTAGGTTCACCACACCACTGGATTACGAATGAGGAACAGAAGCATACATGCAGTGCAAAAGAAGATCACTTGCTCTGTATAGTTTAATTTACATGGAATGAAGAAGGAAGTTGGTTGTACAGCTGAAAACTTAAATTGAGAAAGGACAAACTTTTGTTTATGAACTACATAATAAACTTTAAACAAGCAATTTGATGCAAACACCAAAAATAAACAGCTATTGCAGTCATGCCTAACCAAATATATACAACAAAGTTTGAAGGCTTGAGATGGACAAACTTACATTATTGGTGAAGACAGGGTCTATAAAGGCCTTGTCCATGCTGATGGGGGGGGGGCAATTCAAGAAGTTTACCACACAATCTTCTTCAAAAGCATTGCCTTTATTCTACATTTTGTTAAGAGTAAATATAGATGTGATAATATACGAAAAAATGGAGAATATTTAAGATAAGATGAAGAGTGATGCTACACAACCAAGTAGCTATAAATGTAAGTGCAGCGATACAGGCAAAAGGTACAGCCAAGAGCAATGCATAGCTAAACTTATTCAGTAGCAACCTTATGGTAAGAGTAATTATAGATCTGATGTGTAGAAAATGGAGGGCAAAGGAAAATAAGCTACAGAGTGATGGTACATGAAAAACTACCTATCATTATAAGTACACTGATAAAGGATAGCATGTACTTACAAGAACAATGCAGAGCTAAAAAAACATTGGCATTGGATATATTCTACACTAATGTAACCATTCATACAGATCAAATAATTTGGAGCGAACAATTGATAAGCAAGATATCATGCATACTGCTGTCACATAATGAACCAGGTATGTATGCAAGTACAGTGATACAGGACAACAGGTACTAACAAGAGCAAAGCAGTGGGCAGCATATTTGCAATATCCTGTCGTTCTTGTCAAACCGGAATTCTTCTTTGAGCAGATTTCCTACAAAAAAGATCCGTAAGGCACATGCAGAAAAGTAGAAGTTCAAATTGTCATGTGATTTCATATACAGTACCTCATCATGGGAACGAGACCAGTGCATAAAAAGGTTTTTCCATTCAATGTCTTCTAAATTTAGCACAGGAGACTTCACCGGAATTCGTTTATAGACTTGCCATCAAAGTGTGATTTCCTCAGGTAACACCGATACTGCTGCAATGCTTCCTTGAAAAGCACAAGCAAGCTTTGCTCGTCATGACTATCTAGATTGACCCTCGCCTAGTTACAACAATGTAATGTAAATCATTCATGTGTTCAATCAGCAGAAAACAGGAAAATAATACCCATGAATAATAGCACTTACACGTAAGTTGGACAATAAGATGTGAAAACGGTGTTTGTCTTCACAATAATCTTCCCATGATGGGAATATATGCACGTAGTCCCTAACAACATTGAAAGCATTGTCTTTTAAACTGGGAATAAATGGAATGGAGTTCCAATCTGCAGGAATTGGTCGTCTCTGCAGTTGGGATAGGTCTTTGGCCAGTGGACTTGCTGTACTTTTTGCTGGAGTGGGATTTTTCTATGGTACCACTAGTGCTATGGCAAATGAAATCGGTATACCTTTTGCTAGAATGCAGGTCCTGTGTGGTGGGGCTAGTGGTGTGGCCAGTGAAGTATGGGTACAATCTGCTGGAGTCGGTCCTACATTTTGTGTCACTGGTTGTACAACCAATATAAGTTTGGTGCTGTCTGATTTCTCCGGCACCACCACATTTTTCAAGGACTTTGCTGGTGCTCCTTCAGGTTCGGCAATCACCCTCTTCCTTTTTGATGTCTGATGCACAAGAACATCATTTTAGTGGAAAAACATGGTATGATGACAGATGGAATATGTATTGATACTAGATGGGCATGGTATCTCGACATATATGATGAGTAAACTAAGCAGATGGCGGTGCAACAAAGTAGAAGAAATGCAAGACAACATATGCAAGATACCCGCAATCAATAAAACATTGCCAAATTAGAACAGGCACCTTGATGGGTGAATAGGACAGGCCATCTGCCTTTGACTCCTCGAGGTTAGAATAGTCATTAGGATGATATTCTGAACAAGAATCAACAGGTGGGGAGCGTATGAGTTTCATTGCATCCAGAATGGCACTCAATGCCTTGGTGCCAATTTTGTAAGTCATTGTAGTGTTTAGCTTCAAGAGTGGACTGCTGCTAGTGCGACACGAAGCAGCTACACAGATCATAGTGTAGATATAATGGGAAAACCTTAAGCATTAGTGTAAAATCAGCAAAGTGGAACTTGCTGGAATATATGTGCTAGTATTGCCGGTACGACTAGAAAGGCTTCGAATACCAGCTCTCTTCAAGTGAAGGTGCGGTACTGTTAATATCAATGTAACTCTCAAAGGCGACATAGCTCCCCGCATTTCCTTGCTATTCTTATAGGATTCGAGTGGGTAGGCCAGTACAAATCCTATTCCTATGTTTACAAGATCCTATGAATCAAAGAGGCTCAAAGTATCCATCACAACCGACCGTATAGACCTCTACACTGCAAATGTCCCTGCTCATCTTCAGTACAAGGAACATACTGTACTACTATCATACTCCCTCCGTTCCAAAATATAAGTCTTGGTAGAGATTTCCACTATGGATCACATACAGATGTATCCAGGTACATTTAGAGTGTAGATTCACTCATTTTGCTCCATATGTAGTCCATGGTGGAATCTATACAAAGACTTGTATTTAGGAACGGAGAGAGTACATATTAAAGAAGAACGGAAGAGGAACATGGTAAAGAAGAGCAAGCAGATTTTGGATAATAAAATGTTGGTTGCGCAGTGCCCACACATGATGAACCAGAGCGCATTAAGAATGCAACTCCTAGCTGTCTCTCGACCATTTCAGGCGGTTGGATGAAGATCCTACGTCTCCTAACCCTTCTTCTTCCTCGTCTCTGATTCTTCCCATACAGAACACCGCACGGGCCGCCGGCCGGACCACCGGCCCCCACCGCCTGTGTTCCTCCGCCACCCCCACCCCCACCCCAACCCCCACCCGCGTCGAGTTTTCTTCGTTCGGCGAGGCCCCACAACCACCCGAGCCCCTTCGATCGCACCGGCGAACTCCGGCGAGCTCTGAAAAATCGACTGACCCAATTTTGAAATTTAGTCTACTGTGATTTAACTAGTGTGGAATATAAAAGGGGAAAACCATAAGCATTGCGAGTATGGTGTTGAGCGTGCCATGGCGGATCTGAAGGTGCAAACCGGACAAAGGCAACTTCGCAACCAAGACAAGAAATCAGAGTAAAGCAGTGGCGATCTATTTTCTTGCTGCGATAAATAAGTTGAGCAGATACGAAAGAGTACCGCCTCTGGTGCGGCGCCGTGTAGGCATCTGCTGAGAATTTGACGGTGCTGCGGTAGCGATGGCTGTCGGCGGCGTGGAAGCAGATCTAGGAGGGTAGACGGTGGCGGTGGGGCGCGGTGGACGAGACGGTCGTAGGAGCGGCGCCGGCAAGGTGGACGACGGCGGGGATGAAGCGAGAGGACGGGATGCAAGGATCCCGGTCCGAAGCCGTGGATGAGAGAGGTCGATCTCTTGTAATGGACGGCGGCGTCGGGGTATCAGCTCCGGCATGGTGGATGAGGACGATGGTGGATGGGGTGGCGGACGGTGGGGACGGAGGAGGGTGGGGTGGAGAGGGTGTTTTAGCGCCCACTTAGTACGAATGGGGAAAAGGGAGGTAGAGAGGAAGGGGGAACCATGTATTCAGGGCGCGCTTGTCTCAAATGCGAGGAAATTTACAAACTTAGCCCCCGTTTCAAATTTCTACTACATCACAGCAACACTAGTCGGTCGGGGATAGGACGGTAATCTCGCATACACCGAATATTTGCCGACGAGAGTTTGTTTTTGGCGCCCACCGTGTATGAATATGAATCGGGGAGGGAGTCGATTTCGGCCGAGGACACACTGTGTTTTGGCGCCCACCGTGTATGAATCCGGGTGAGAGGCGGTTACGTCACGTTTGGGTGAAATTACAAACCTACCCCTATCGAAACCTATAGAAATCCAGCATATAGGCTTTGCGTGGCAGGGATAGGCAGCAGTGATTTCCATCTCGCAGATTTTGGTTCCGGGCGGTTACTGCGACTTTCCCCGCTTCGTTCAAATTTTGCAGAGTGCACGTTTACCGTGCCAACTCAATTCGAATCCCGTTTGTATTCTATTTTTTTCGGGCGGGATCCATTTTCAATTGGAATTACATTCTATATACATCATTTTTTATATATACTTTCAAAAGCACAACACCATTTATACATAAATATGGTTTACAAATGGCATGATCTCAGATTCATAAGGTTGTATCCATCAATTTGGATTTTCAAATATTTGAAACCACTTTATGTTGAAATCCAATGTATGCATTCCTCGCTAACTGTCTCCAATTAATGTGTGTTTCATGCGGGTTTTTTTACTTCTCAAACATGTATAATGTGTTTCACACACGCAACATATAGTGTAATCCCGTTTAGACATTAATTGCATATAAACCATGCATTGTTTGTAATTGAAGAATCTATGGATCACCAATATTGATAAACTATATAACATTACACGTGTGCCCAAATTCAAATGAATATGCATGTTTGATACACCAATTTGCGTTATGATATTATCGATGTCGTGATCTCCAGTTTAAATATTTGAATCCCCTTTAATCCAGATATTCGTCTCATATAGCTATCACTCATGCTTATATAGGACTATCTCTCTGGACCTATACGCGTTCATCGTCTCTCAGGTATCTCTCGTGCTACCTGTATGTCGACAATGATCTTTTATCTTCGTAACACACTGACGGTACTCTCTCCCTCGACCTTCATCACTCTATCTCTCTCTAAGTATATCTCGCTCCCTGCTATGTGTCTCTAACTATGATTCTCCATGTGGAATCTCTTTCTCTCACACAAACACAAAACTTTGTCTCCCGGGGTCTCATTTCTCTCTACTATTCCCATGTGTGCCACTCGCACACCCCTCATACAGAGATGTCTTTCGCTCCTTAGATATGAGAACCTACGACTCTTCCTCATCAATATCTCTTTCTCACACACAAACACAAACTCTGTCTCCCAGGGTCTCATATTTCTCCATTGTTCTCTTGTATGTCGCTCACACACACCCTCTCTCCCTAGAGATATCTTGCGTTCCCTCGTATGTCTCTCTAGCTATCACTCTCGTTGTGAAATATCTTTCTCTCTCGCAGACACAAAACTCCGTCTCTCTGGATCTCATTTCTCTCTGATATCTGTTTGTATGTGACTCACACGCACCCTCTCTCTATCTCTCTCACACCCACACACATAACCCAGCCTTCTGATCCACTCGACTCCTATCTCTAACGCACACTAGCTAGCATCTTTATCTTTCTATTTATCTGTTTCTCCATCAACCTTCTTTCTCGCCCTCACTCTTGATTCCTATCACGCACACTACATATGTTTCTCTCTACATGCAGTCAAGTGCCCTCTCACACACATATATAACTTCACCCTTTGAACCACCCGACGGTCATCTCCAACACCCAAACTAGCGGATGTCCCTCTAGCTAGCATCTCCATCTCTGTATCTATCTGTAGTTTCTCCGTCAACATTTCTTTCTCGCACGGAGTCTTGCTTCCTATCACCCACACTATATATGTCTCTCCATACATATGCATTTATAGGTTGGTCTCTTTTGCACAATCGTTGCGCCTCACTCCCTCTGCTCGCCATAGATGCATGCTCCAGCCCACGCCACTATCTCTTAAAGACAAGAACACATGCTCAATTGTCGGGACTTCTTCCATGCATTCTCACATGCATGCATATTGTCATACCGATCCGTCTCTCCCATGTCGTTGATCTTATGACTTATGTCTTCTTTCTTTTATCTCGATCATGCGCGTGCGCACACACACACATCCCACGTATACATGTATACCTCTCACACATGCACGTTCAAGGTCTCTATGTCTCCATACGTAGTTAATTACCCTCAATCCTAACGCCACATCGAATCGTTCTCCTCTTTTGTGCACATAACTTCCGCCTAGATGGGTAAAACACACACTCACACTTAACAATCTCCTTCTAGCTACCCCCCCCCCCGCCTCTCACTCTTCCCCTATATCCCCGAAACCAATAAGACCATCCCTTAGTTTAATTCCCGCCTACATGCACCATCGATATATAGTAGTCTTCCTCGGTGTCTCTCGAACAAACACGTTCTCTCGAAGTCGACTCCTCTCATGCATATAGGTCCTAATGCGTTTTTCGAGGCTAACTTTGACCAAACGTTAGAGCAATAATATATGACATGCAACTTACACAAAGCATACCTTCAATTTTGTATGTCAAAGGAGCTTCCAATAATATAATTTGCATAGTATACATCTCATGTGCTATTAATCTTGTCAATAGTCAAAGGCTGTCTTGAAAAACACATTAGGCCCTATATAGATGGAAGGAGGGAGTAGGTCCCATGCAAAAAATGAGAATAAAATTCAAACATCTGGGCATCGTGGCTCGGTCGATAACATTGAGAAACTTGGTTTTAAAATCATGAAACTTGGCATGGTGTCATGTCATGGTAGTACCATGCCGTGGTAAAAAAATTGGCCGAATAGGAACAAATTTTGGTATAAGCTTCTTGCAAATCGGAGCTTCTCTCAAGAAGGCTCGTGGTTCTGGGAGGGAACGTGTCACCTTTGTGTGCATAATTCAAATTTGAAATACAAGCACATGTTCCAGTGCACCAAAGTTGGTTGAAAAATCACATGTGTGTCCTCGGGTAAATTTCTAGGTTCCATGCAAGAAATGGGAATGAAATTCAAAATTCTGGGCGTCGTGGCTGGGTTGGAAACATTGAGAAACTTAGTTTTTTAATTCCTGTAAATCCAAAACACGCATGAAAATAATGAAACTTGGCTTGGTGCCATGACATGGCACCAACATGCTGTGGTAAATTTGCAGTCCGATTTGCGAAGGCGCACACATTAACAATCAACAAAGTCATTTTGGAAGAAGTGCTGTCACGTTACAATCGGAAACACAAGTATTATTGAAACCGTGGGCGTTCTACTTACTAGTACCATTTACGTGCCGCCACGCGTCCCCTTTTTTATTAGCTAGGAGGCGACGTGCAGGGTAGCTATTTGAGTACGAGAGGCGTGCGATCAGACCCCTGCGCGTGCTTATCGGGAGGAGAGCCCTTTGACCTCCATCTGCCGTCCACCTCTCTCCCAAGGTCTCCATTAATGGCGCCCGAGCCTCTGTTTAATGGCGTGGCTATGTCTCACTCGACTGAGATTTAAGAGAGAAAAAAGAAAATCTGAAAGCACGGATCTTGATGTAAGATCCGACGGACCTATATAGCATCTACTGCGACTTATAGCAAGACTGATGAATATATAAGGACGATTAAATTTTTTTGATCAAAGAAGGGCTTGCCCCTTCCGATTTTCATTACTGAAAACCACCACAATTCACAAGAAGTTCAGCACAACTCCAGCCTAACACGAAGGACTAAAAGCTACCAGATTGAAATCGCAACATCCCAAGAGGCCAACAAAGGCCAAACATCCGCGCTAGAACCCAACATTTCACAACCGACGACACAATCCACATCCTAAACCGATTATTACATCAAAAGAAACCAGGAAACTAGTCTCCGCGGCGAGCGGCAATGAGCTCTTTCGTGTCCTCAAGACGCTGCTTGAGAACATCCACGGATTCCTCCACCAGCCTTTGGCGCTCGTTGAGGAGTATGTCATTCTCGTCCATAAGTTTCTTCAACAAGGCACTAGTCTCCTCCTGCAGGTCTGCACTTCGGACGATCTTCTCCCTCAGCAGGTCGCGCTCGGCCCGGAGCCTCTCATTGCCCTCCCTTAGTTGCCGGATGACGCCGGTAGCCTGTTCAAACGAGGCTATCATGTCGTCCTGCAACCTCGCCGAGCGGGAGATCTGATCCATCTGGCTATGGACGATCGCATGCATGCGCCTGTAACAGTCGTCGCGTGCCCGCGAGAAATTTTCCCAGGCCGCCGCGGCGCGGCGGGACATCTCTACTGCATTCGTGGCGCGGCGGGACATCTCTGCTGCTTCCGCGGCGTGGCCGGACCAGTCTGCTGCATCGACGGCGCGGCGGGACCTCCGTGCTGCTTCAACGGCATGGTGGGACCTCTGTGCTGCTACTTCCGCGCGGCGGGACATGTCGGCTGCTCTCGCAGCGAGGCGGGACATCTCTCGTGCTTCCGCTTCCATGCTCGCCTCTCCCTGGTGGCAATCTCTCGACCCAGAACTCACGCTGGCCATGGCAGACGCAAGGGAAGGATGCTGAATGACTTGTTTGTTTTTGTGGATGAGGAGTTGAGGAGGAATGTGCAGTCATCTTGGCATACTAGTATTTATAACTGAGTACTAATACGCTCCTAAGTGGGAAACCGTTTAGGTTGTGATCGGTGTGAACAGGTTTGCAATTCAATATAGCGTGGAGTAATTTGGAATGTGACGAGACGCAAGCTCAAAATTTATTGACGGTTCTAGTTTCGAAGTGCGGCACTATTCCCGGATGGAGTACTTCTTTTTCTACTCCCTCCTTTCCGGTTTTATAGGGCTTATCTCAAAATTTTAGTTTTTCCATTTTATAAGGCTCAATTTGGTTGTCCCCAACACATGTTCAGATTCCAAGGTGCATTAAATCATTGCATGCAAGTATTAAGAGAAAATTGACCAATGCATGTACTTTATGCATGCATGCATTGCAATTAATGCATTAAACCTATCTCTCGGGACTTCTCGCACGCACCATCGTGCCACCCACAAAAACTTGTACTCTGAGTTTAGTAGTACGTTATACAGGAAGAGAAGAGGTGCACGCACGCACTCGTCCTCTCACACACGCGTCTATTTTTTCTCGAAAAGGAGGATGATGACCCCCGGCCTCTGCATCTGGGAGTCACACACGCAAATTATTGAAATATATCGAGTGCAGTGCTTTGATGTGTCGCGTCAACTCGTACATCAACGAGAAGTTTGATTATCCTCTCCCTCGCGGACTTAACTGCACATGCCTTTGGCTGTATGACAGGTTGGCCACACACCTGTAGGGCCCACCTGTCATACACGCAAAGGCAGGAGCGTCCCTCCCTCGCCCATGAGCGTGGTGGCTGGCAAGACTAGGAGAAGCTTTCGCTACACGCTCTCCCTCCCGCACGCGGTGGACATGCAGCAGTTCAATCGGTGTCAGATGGCCAGAAGCGTACTGTAGTACTCCTCCAGTGCAGTAGTATTCCATCATTGTTCGACTTCCCGAAGAGGCGAAGAGCCAAGCGCAGCCCGGACGCTCGTGTGGCAGTTTCATGTGTATAGTAGTCTAGGATAGCGTGTACCGTGCCTGTAAGCTTAAAATCGTTGGGGTCGGCTCCATGCTATGTGGCCGTCTCGAAGTTTTAAAAAATAAAATAGTCTTCTGGCCCTACCCGAAAACTGCCGCGCGTACTGCCCGGGAAAAGCCCCGCCCTCAACTTTTAACTACGCGAAAACAGTTCGAGCTTGTTCGTTCTATATAAATACAGTACTTACTGTATGTTTATTCACCCGTGGGGTTGTTCAATGAATGGAGGGGCGGGGAGCACAAGTGAACAATACTGTAGTACTACTAGTAGTAAGTAGGAGTCGTACAGTAGTCACCTTAAATAGAGAGTTTCTTTTCTTTAATGCCACGTACACAAATTGAAACGCTTGTTGTGGAGAGAAAAAAGATAATCACTCCACTATATATGGACGCAGGGGCCTGAGCGCTTGCTTTACTAGGGTTGCTCTCTTCATTCTCTCATCCTCTCCAGATATAAACAAGACAGCGGTAGCGACATTTTCTCTCTGCTCACCGCTGGTCACAGATCCGGTCGGATCCCTTCGGCCGGTGTGTGTAGAGGACTAAAAGGTGCATCGTTCACGCGGTCATCGCCGCCGAGGGAGGAAACCCACAGCTGCCGGAGGGGCCCGATCCTCTGCCCGTGCCGTTCTCTCCGACACATGGCCGGCTCGGGAGGTCCTCCGACCCTTCTTCCTCCCTGCCGTATTGTCCGCAGATCCGACCTGCCGCCGCCGACATCCCGGCGACCCTCAGGTATAAGTTCTTCGAAAGCGGCCTTGCTCTACTGCCCCAGCTCCCCACGTGTCTGCATGTGCATCTTTTTCTACTCCCATCAGCTCTTCCAAAGCCACCTAAATTTTTAGTATTATTAGAGGTAAAGCTACTTCATGCATTCGAATCTAGGGCTTTGTTCAAACAACGAAGAAAGGGGGAAAGTTGTAGCATGAATCTAGGACTTGATTCAAAGAGGAAATAATATGGTGAAAGTAGTAGAGACCGGATACCCAACCGGTCTCTTGGTTGAAAAGGGAAATAATGGGAAAACGCAGTACAAACTGGATAAGGAACAGATCTATTATTGGTTGAAAAAAGGATAGAAAGTGGCGGCTGGTGGACAAGTCAACAGAGTATGTCCAGGATTAGATTTGCTGCCATCACATAGTAAAAGGTCTCCAGGATTAGATTTGCTGCCCTCACATAGTAAAAGGTCTCAGGATTAGATTTGCTGCCCTCACATAGTAAAAGGTCTCCAGGATTAGATTTGCTGCCCTCACATAGTAAAAGGTCTCCAGGATTAGATTTGCTGCCCTCACATAGTACAATGGCACTCCTGCTGTTTTCCCCAGTATGATAAGTAAGTTGCTCCTTTACGCTGCTGAGTGTCCTGGTGTCCCCACGGTCCCATGCCCTTAAACCAACTCTTTAGCTGCTGTTGATTTACTGTGTCTGGTAAACAAGCAATGCCACCATTAAAGTAATCCCATATTTGAGGAATCTCATTGTTGATCGTAATGCTTCTGGTAACATGAAGCATCGCTGACGTTTTAAAATTTCTATTGTCCTTGCGTGATTGCCATGAACATAATTAAGATGCTTCTTTTCATTTTGTATATGTTTCGTATATTCTTATTGACCAGCAACTGTTTACTTTCTATCTTTTTGTGCAGATAGGGATATCCATTTCACCTTGTTGCTATTGTGACCTTTTGGTGAACTGCAGAAAACACTTTTTTTGGAATGAGTGTCTTGTGCAGTTCAACTAAAATGTCACGTGGGCAACATCTCTCAATTTTGGTGGAACTGCACAAAATGGTGATTGGAGTTTCCAAAATCTCCGTCAAGTTCTGCTGGTAATCTCGTGCAACATTTTATTAGCCTTTGCAAGATGGAGCCGTCACTGTCACCACAATGGCACTTTATTTTAGTGGAACTGCACAAAAGGATAAGAAAATTATAGTTGCACCTTACATGAGCCGGACAGCCAACCTTAATGTTCCTCAATTTTAGTGCAACTACTAAAGAAGAACCTGCCAGCTCACAAGAGCAAGTACTTCTTGCTAGCTGAATGATGCAATCTTTGCTTCATTTCAGGTGAACTGCAGAAAAAGGCGCATGAATTGAATCATGGAACTCCAGGCAGACCTCATCCAAGTAGAGCTGGAGGTTGAGTTCAAGGAGGCCGCTATTAAAGCGAAATCATGCTCTCCTGTCTCCTTGTTTGTGTGTGCAAACATGCTGTGCAAACAGGAATACTCAACTACAGATGTTGTGACGGTCAAGAGCATTCGCCAAGTTCTTCGATTGTATGACATGGCTAGCCAAGATGGATTTAATCCCGATATTCACTTTATCAAAAGGCTCTAATGGGTTGGTTCTGAATCTTGCAAGCTGGGAATCAGTGAGATGTGTAGGCATCTTTGTTGTACTTATTATTTGGATCTTATTTGTTGGTTCTGAATCTTGCAAGCTGGGAATCAATGAGATGTGTAGGCATCTTTGTTGTACTTATTATTTGGATCTTATTTGTTGGTTCTGAATCTTGCAAGCTGGGAAACACGGCATGATGATGCAGAGGACAACAACCATAACAAACAGTTCAAACTCGGTAGTATTATCTTTTGTGAAAGTGCGACAAATGTGATGATCGTGTGCGTCCTGAGAATAATAATTCTAATTGTTGTGCATGTTGATCCTGTGGCACTGATAGAACGAGCGAATGCATTGCTTGTTTTAAGTACAAATTTCTATTAAAGCTAATTAAATTTAAGTAAAGTGACCACTAACTCCTGTTATTACAGTACCAATACAGACCCGCTCGTGAACCGACGTGTGGCCGAGGGTGCATCTTCTGCCGGGCGTGCAGCGGACGAGGGAGGGGTAGTAACTGTTGTCGCCTGTACACACTCAGCTTACTGTTGAATCCAGTTCCCCAAGAGCTGAAAAACGAACTGCTGCCGCCGCCTACACACTCGTTCACTCGAAGAGACTCCAATGGCGATCCGAGGGGTGAGCCTGCTGGATATGGACTTCAGCAAGGAGTTCCCCTTTGAGTTCGCCGTTCAGTCCTATGGCTGCACCAAGTTGAATGTGATGTACACCAACGATACGGACTCGGTGAAGCTCTGCCTCGCCTCAGTCCTATGGCTGCACCAGGTTCTGGAGCATTCGCCCGTTTCATCGGCAGCGCCGACTGCACCTTCGCTACGGTGGAGAGAAGGAAGAACGCGACGATTCGGCCATCTGGTGCAACAAGCTTGTCGACATCCAGAAGCAATACAAGATCATCAGCAACGGGCAGGAGAAGGACTCCGTGGTTGACCTCGCTGAGACCATCATCGACCCCTGATACGCCAACATGAAAGAAGACGACCTGAACACGTGGGAGGTACCTCTGAATCTAGCCTACATAACCTACGCGGCCAAGGGCGCATACGCATGCTACGACATGTACATGCAGATCTTGGACATGAGGGCGTGTCTGCTTCCCGTAACCGACGAGTACACGGACAGCCGCAGCGTCATGATCAAGCGTGCCAGGAAGGTCTAGATGTTGTACTTTATCTGTTTATAAGCACCTTTATCATGTGAGTGTTTCATGCATTAGCCTATGTGTCGTAATTATCTGTTTTGTCCGAAATATTTCTTTTAAGAACCCATTAACCTGATTGCTTTTTTAGTGGCAATTTGCTTATGTATGTAAACTAGTTCACTTGTCCGTAAAAAAACTAGTTCACTCGGCTGCCGTGCTTTGAATCTCCTTCCTCCCAACATATTCCCCTCCTCAGGTGGACCCAGCAGGTCTCTGAATTTTCTCCCACTTTCTTTTTCGATGTAAACTGAGTTTTCTCCCAGTACTTTCCCCTAGAACCAACTCAACTGTCCCACGTCTAGCCTAAAAAATAATAATACCCCACGTACTATTAACTCATCAAATTAAAATGATATTTTATTTCGTAAGTTGAAAGTTCTTACAAAATAATAATAATAATTGTTTATATATAACTTGGCAAGTTAACTCCTAGTGATTGCGTACATAAGCTTGCAAAGATTTTACTGACGTGCAATCATGTGTTTATGTTTTTATAACATTTCTCCGTCTAGCCCAACATGATATTTTCACCCAGCCCAGCAAGTCCGCGGCTTTCGAGAAAAATGCAAATGGGATTTAAATGGGCTGCATAGATGCTACATCATTGTTTCACCCAGCCCACCAAATGGACTAAAAAACAAATGGACTGACAGCTGGGTCCACGGCCACAGCCCAGTTTTTTTGTGATTTGCCAAGTAAGTCGCTTTGTCAGGCCTGTTGGGCTGCAAATCTTTCAAGACGAGGAGAGCTTTCATTCGGCTGGCCGAGAAAATGGCCCATCAGTAAGGAGAAATGGGTTGTACATTTTTAAAACACATCAAACCGGCAATTAGTTTCAAATATCTTTTTTTCATTTCGAGATTTTAAATTACATTAATTTTTATGCGTGGAGAATTTGTTGGATTTTATATTGATATACATTTATTTTTAAAATCAGTTTGAATGTGAGTCGAAATTTCGGGATTAAAAACAGTTCGGACCGCACCGAAATATGCAAAATTTCGTATAATTTTTTAACCGTGGCCACAATATGGGCTGTAATGCTAACAAAAAGAATATGGGCTCCAAAAAAACCTTAAGAATTAGCAAATGGGTTGTATGCTGTTTTCCACAGATTTGAGGCTTTCCTAAAAAAAGGTTGACGCACAAGCAGTGACTGTTGGATGGCCATCCAACGGCCGTCGTGCTTCTTCAATCTCTGCTCTTCCTGCTCCAGCCGCTCAAACAGGCGCCGGCGGGACTGCCTGCTCCCTCCTCCCCGCGGCCGGCTCTGCTGCCGCGCAGGCCTCACCGCCCCACCGTACTCCCATCGCTGGCCTAGCCATCCCTCTACTCACCCACACCTGCTGTTATTCTCCGGCGACGGCAGACGAACCAGTAAACCCTCGTACAGTCGTACTCCCCTCCGCGTGGGAAACAACTGTCGAGTCTTCCCTGCCTCCGTGTCGTTCCCTTCCTAGGCCTCGCCATCATCCACCGCCCCTGGTGCTCTCGGCACGGCCTGGTCAACGTGGTCAACGACCGACATGCATCTGAAGTGGACTTTACGTGGAGAGGCCGACAGCTGGGTCCATGGCCGCACGCAAGGAAATGCCTCCTTATTACGCGCAAAATAATGATTCCTCCACCTGACATCAGGGACCCACCGAAAGGGCCTCTGTATTTCGCGAAAAAAATGTTACCGCCGCTGACAGCTCAGACCCACCAGCTATATCTTTGCACGCAAGGAAGTGCCTCCTTATTTCGCACAAAAAATGAATACTCCCCCTGTTAGCTGGGACCCAGTAGAGTGGCAGGCTGACTTATGGGCCTACTAAGTTGACGGGGACGGAGGGCTTTGTTAACTTAGTCAATATGCACGATTCTAGCTCCAGTGACTATACGATGCCATCCAACGGTCGTAGTGCTTCTTCAACCTCTGGTCTTCTTGCTCCAGCCGCCCAAACCAGCACCGGTCATGCCTCGCGCTCCTGCCTCTCGTGGCCGGCTGCGATGCGGCGAAGGCCTCACCGCCCCCTACTACTCCCACCGCTGGCCAGGCCATCCCTCTACTCACCCACACCCCTTGTTATTCTGTGGCGACGGCAGCCTCACACCGCAGCGAACCAGTGAACCCTCGTACTCCTCTACGCGTGGGCATCCACTGTCGCGTCTTCCCCGGCTCCGTGTCGTGCCCTTCCTAGGCCTCGCCGTCATCCACCGCCCTGGTGCTCTCGGTGCGGCATGGTCAACGTGGTCAAGGAGCGGCTTCCATCGGACGTGGACTGTACGTGGAGAGGCTGACAGCTGGGTCCACGGTCGCAGCAAGGAAGTGCCTCCTTATTACGTGCAAAATAATTATTCCTCCACCTGACAGCGGGACCCACAGGACGGGCCACCATATTTCGCGAAAAAAATGATTCCCCTGACTGCTGGGACCCACCAGCTACATCTTCGCATGCAAGGAAGTGCATTCGGGCAAAAAAACACAAAATGATTCGCCCCCTGACTGCTGGGACCGACCAGCTACATCTTCGCAGGCAAGGAAGTGCCTAACAGTCGGGACCCACCTGGTCGAAGCGTACATAGCGTTGTCATTCTGGTCGCGAACATGTACGTACATACTATTCGATGTAGACGCGCGCAACTGTCATAGTAGAGGCGCGCACGTGTCGTAGTAGAGGCGCGCACGTAGCATTTACACGTACGTACAGCGGCCAGGGTGCAAGAAAGAAAATACGACCACTTATGTGTACATATGGGCGGGGTCTCGAACGCCTACTCGCTCATACGTACGGCGACGGCTCATGTACATGGCTGGGTCGGAACGGAGAAACAGCGTCGTCATCGTGTTCATGGGAGGCAACGGAATGCGTCATGTTCATGGGGAGGCAACGGAATGTGTCGTGTTCATCGGGAGGGCTTGGACGGAACAGGCGATGGAAACGAGGCCTGGCATACTGCAGAACGGACGAAACGGCCTTGTGTTCGACCGGCCACGTTCGAAACGGGATCCTGTTCATCGGGAGGGATCTGCCATACTGCAAAACGGAGGAAACAAACCTCCTATGGTCGAAACGGGGGTCCTGTTGATCGGGAGGGGGTGGCGTACCGCACAACGGACGAAACAGACTTGTGTTGGAGCGCTACGGTCGAAACAGGGGTCTTGTTCATCGGGAGGGGTGTGGCGTACCGCAAAACGGGACTCCACGGGATACTATTCATCTCCACCGTCGACCTCCTCCAGCCTCCACGGGCTCCTGTTCATCCAGCCTCCACGGGCTCCTGTTCATCCAGCCTCCACCGTGCGCTACTCCACCGGCAACTGTTCAACCACCCCTCCATCGTCTACTATTCATCCAGCCCTCCACACCACGGAGTCCTGTTCAACCACCCCTCCACGGGCACCCCTCCACCGTCTACTAGTCATCAAGCCCTCCACACCACGGGGTCCTGTTCAACCACCCCTCCACCGTCTACTGTTCATCCAGCTCTCCACACCACGGGGTCCTGTTCATCCACCCCTCCACGGGCACCCCTCCACCGTCTACTATTCATCCAGCCCTCCACCACACCATGGGGTCCTGTTCATCCAGAGGCAATGCCACTGCTCACTGTTCATCCAACCCCCCCCCCCCCCCCCCCGCAACACTCACTATTCATCCCATCGATCGGCTTTAGTTAGCAGCAGTAGCGAAGGAATCGCTCGATCGGGTTCAGTTAACAGCCATCGATGGACCGCTCGGGTTCAGTAACGCGTAGCCTGTAGTGCAATCGCTCGGGTTCAGTTAGAGCCCAACGCCTCGCTCGGGTTCACTTAGAGCCAATGCCTCGCACACACGCGCGTACGTGTACGAGAGAAACGCGCATCGCTCGGCCCCCGACATCCCACCGTAACCGGGAACTCCCCGAAATTTTCCTCCCCCTCGCTTCTACCACGGTTTTTTCCGTCATGGACGGCCCAAAGAATGTCATGCGGCTGCGTCTCCGGCCCGCCTAGGACGAAAAGCCCATTTTCTGTCATGATTTTTTGTCATAGAAGTAGGAGCCCACCACATCTATGATGATACCGGGTTTTGTCACAATTATCGTCATAGAAGTGTCATATGTATGACAGAAAAAAATTTCGTTCGGCCCAAAATGTCATGGATGTGTCTTTTTTTGCAGTGATCGCGGCGCACCCGCACTTCGGTGCCCCATGCATCCTCGAGGAGACGGGTGTTGATATGCTGGTCATGCCACAGCGCTAACGCCGCCCTCGGCACACTGAAACCGACCGTGTAAAGCAACGATGAGCGTGTCGCTCCCGCATGCCTCATTTGAAGATTCCGCCGAGTATCATTCGTATGTGGGCCTAGACCATGCTTGTATTTCCAATGTTGTAATTTGTCCCACATGCATACAAACAAATGGTTCATTTAAAGTTTCACTTTTCCTTCACTACGTGTCGCTTCCCATCTTAGTTTTGACATCCCATTTGGTTCATGCCCCGACACATCTTGACGAGATCGATTGTTGTTGAGAGATCAATTGCGTGTCATGCAAGGAGATAAAGGTTTGGTCTGTTTCTATGATAGAAATGACCGGCGGGGGGGGGGGGGGGTCTTTGGGGATCAAAGGGAGTATATTGTACATTCATAAGAGAAACGAACGTATTGTACCCACCCTAGTCCTCTTTCAATCGATCTCCGGACCCCGAGATGAAATCGAGAGAGAACGAGTGGGTGCATGTGTGATACCTAAGGCAGATTCAAAATTTTGAACCGGTGATCATATCATCCACAAATCATATATAAAGGGTATTCAATGTTCGTTTCGATCTTGAACGTACAATATACTCCCTCTGATCCTTTCTAGTAGTTTACATATAAGTTTTATGTGTAGTCAAAGTATCTCTACTTTGATCAAACTTACAGAAAAAAGTATCAACATTCAACAGCGCCCAATCAATATTGTTAGATTCATATGTACTCCTAGATCTGTATTCAAATAGACATGATTTCCAATTTGTTTTCAACCACATGAATTTGCTTGTTCTCGCGCATGCTCTTCCTACTACGATTTCGCCACATATAGCCAGTCCAATAGTAACTTTTTTTAAGCTTCCTGTCTAATAGTACTAGTGGAGTACTGACAACATCTGTAGTAGAGTATGCAGTGCTCATAGTACTCCCTCCTTCCATTTATATAGGGCCTATGTGGAGGAGAGAGATGTGAAAAAGTAAAGGGAGTGAGCTCTCATGCAAGAGCCTAGCTATATATGCATTCATAGTTAAATACAATAAATATGAAGAAAGAGATAGAGAGGAGATAGAAAAAAGTACTAATACAATAGCCAACCTTATATAGTTTTTTGCGGGCTACTGCATTACTGCATATAGATGATGGCTATAGATGACATGTCAATTCCTTATAGCCATCGGCTGGCTATATTATTAACCATGCTCTAATGCGTTTTTCAAAACCGCCTTTGACTATTGACAACATTAATAGTACATGAGATGTATAATGTGAAAATTATATCATTGGAAGCTCCTTTCACGTATGAATTTCACCATATGCTTTGTGTAAGTTGCATGTCAGATATTATTACTCTAACATTTCGTCAAAGTTAGCCTCGAAAAATGCATTAGGCCCTGTAGATGGAAGGAGGGAGTAGTAGTGGAAGTGGATCTTCTGACGTAGGTATCCCTGCCTTACCTTCCCTTTCGTTCACTTACTGGCGGACCCCATGCTTGCTAGGCCCCGCATGTCAGTAACTCAATGGGTTCGTCCATGTCATGGGATCCTCATCCGTAGTATACTCCCACTGTTTTTATTCACTCCATATAAAATGGAGGGAGTGGTAGTATAAATGACGCGAGCGGGGGAGGGGGAGGGACGTAGGTTTGCTCATAACTATGGTCCCACAAGTGAGCGAAAATGCAATACGAAGCGCGTTCCATTCGGTGAGAGACGTGGAGGGTCCAGCGTGCCGAGGTGCAACGCGAATGCAACAAGAGCGATGTATAGTCAAAACCGATTGACCGGTCGTCATCTGAACAACTATTCACACCAGAACCTTCGCTGCTCGGCCTACGCCATCCACTGCCCCAAAACCACACCTCCTCTCCAACCCATCCCCTACCTTTTGATCCCCTAGCCTGCATCAAGCGTTCCCTAGCTCGCCGGAAAGCCATGGTGTGCCACAAGATCACGTACTACAAGATGCTGACGCCGGAGCGCCGCGTAGAAATTGCGGCTGCGGTCGGCGCCACAGACCTCTGTTCCCAAGCTCGCTTTGTGACGGGCCAATCCCCAAGTTCTATAGAGCCAAGCTATGAGGAGGAGGAAGCCGATCCAATGTTCATGGCGGAGGTCGCGGCGCAGAAGGCCCCCGATGGGTATGAGACGATGGACGTCGACTTCGTGCCGGTGTCCGGGTCCCCCATGGTGCAGGCGGACCAACGGTTCAACCTGGCGATACTAAAGGAGGACCAGGAGGCAGAGGCTCAACTCGAAGTGGAGCACGTGCATGCCTCTACCATCGAGGCTCTCCTGTAGGCGGAACCGGATGTCGTGGATGTGAACTCGACGGTGGAGGCTCAACTTGAGACGGAGCGCGCGGATGCCGCTGCCATCGAGGCCCTCCTGCAGGCGGAACCGGATGTCCTTGACTTGAACCGTGCGGCGGAGGCTCAACTCGACGCGGAGCGCGCGGATGCCACTGCCATTCAGGCCCTCCTGCAGGCGAAACCGAACGTCCTCGACTTGAACCGGGCGGCGGAGGCTCAACTCGACGCGGAGCGCGCGGATGCCGCTGCCATCGAGGCCCTCCTGCAGGTGGAACCAGACATCCTCGACTTGAACCGGGCGGTGCTCTCGTCCGTGCAGAGCGCCCACACGCTCCGCGTGAATGAGTAGCTGGAGGCCGAGGACAACCACGGTGCGGAGACACACGTCGGCAACTACGACTGGTTTGCGCCGGCAGCCAATGATGACGAGGCTGTCTCGTTATGCGAGCAGTGATAGTTTTTCTTTATGTTGTTGTTTTTAGGGATCTTCTGTTGTGTAAAAACATATATTGTTATGCAAGTCGCCTGACTTTCATCATTTGGGTCAGTCTACCATTTTAGGCTGTTGGATGAATATCCTACATCTCCTAACCCTTCTTTCTCACCTCTTCTTCTTCCCCAACAAACCACCGCATGGGCCGTACGGATCCTCCACAACATGTGGTTGGATAAACATATTGTATGAATGAAAATTGTGTGTCAGCGGTAGGATGGCTGAGTTTGGTTTGTTCACATGCGGTAGCACGTGTCAGTGAGGGTGTGTTCCCTTGGTTGGGTTTGGGACATGCAGGAGCGATCAATCGATACAAATCCTCATTTGACGTGTCAATTAATGCGTATTTTTTCTCCAAAGCCCAAAGAGCTAACCATCTCACTCCTCATCGCTTGATTAATGCAGTGCCATGCAAACCAACCTTCTCACTTCCGCATGCATGCAAGGGTATATTAATGTTCTTGGTTGCTAGTACGAGGCAAACCCCATCAATTTTGCCTCGATTAGTGTTAGTGGCCTTTTGCAAATTGTAATTTTGATATACTGGCCTTGTGTACAAAAAATGGAGGTAGTAACTATTTGACTTCCTTCCCCATTGTGGTGACGTTGGCGATATCTCGAACATTGTGGTTTGGCAAAGTGCATTCGACGGAGAACACCGTTGAGGGAGACCACCGGACGCAAGTGCCGCCTGCAAGCCGAGACAACCGCCTTATTTGCATACAAGAAGTCCGTTGAACCAAAGGACGCGTAAATAATGTACTAATACTACTAGTACACAATAGCGTCTTCCGTCCATCTTAGTGCGGTGAGGTGGTTTCTCGAAGAAGACGATGGAGAAGCGAAGTCAACGAAGAATGAAATGATGGTTGCTTCATCCGTGCTTTGTGATTTGATGCCTCAATGCTTTGTGATTTGTGATAGAAGGTATAGGGGAGTAGATTCTGTGCTCTATACTGTACATGCATCCAAGAACAGGAGCAAGAGGGGAGACGTTGCATTTTTCTATTCCTTCAATCAATCAATCAGGGAGCTTCGGTTCCATCTTTTTGGCTTTAGCAGCACCGTCCATAATGGTTCCCATCGATGCCAAAAGCTATTTTCACATTTGGCTACACATTGTGGATGCCCTTAATCGTACCACTTGGTTTTGCTCCTGTGTGCTATCTATACAAATCTCAATTATATTGATCTAAAAAATTATAGAATCAAGATTAGTAAAAAGGAGGTGATTTTGCCGCGCGGATGGTGGGGGAGGTTTCTTAATTTTAGAGGATATTGGCCTAGCAGTTTGCTAACATGCGATCCCACGTGTTAGTGCTTTACCAAGCCGATCCGCATCCTGCATGAGGTAGAACAACGGCAGAAGCAACACGTGGTTAACTTGAAGAAGATCTTATCAAAAAACTTGAAGAAGATGAGGGAGAAGCGGATTCAGCAATGAGTGAAATGATGGTTGCTTCGTCCCTCCAACTTCTTTTTTAGCATTATTACTTCATCCCTCCAACTTAACTACGGGAAAGGTGCAACTTTGTGATTTGACCCATCATTGCTCATTACTACGCCGGTGCCATGACTGGGGTGCTTCACCCCTGCTGCTCAGCACTATATTTCGGTATGGCACGTGGACCCGGTAGCATGATGTCCCACATGTTGGCGAACGGGACTAGAACATTTATGAAAGCGAGCGCTCTTATGACGGAGGAGTACATGACACGGCGGCCCCGTGAACTATCACTTGTACTATATAGTACTATAGTTTTGCTGTTTCGCACGATCCATCGATACAAACCGGATTAAACAGGAAAGGGTGGGATTGTTCCCGCGTGGTAGATGATACTGGCCATACATTTCAAAGGCAATTTTAATGTATGCAAACTGAATAATTAAGTAACAATATGATATCTAGTAAAACTAAAAACACATATGATTTATTGTGTTAGAGTGTAGTAGTAGTGCTGTATTGCATAGTTGTTAGATGTAACATGCGAGAACGTATAGAGATGTAGTTTTGGAGGGCCTACGGAGCGAAAAGCATAATACAGTCACCAAACTTCAGAATACGCTCATTACAGTCACTATATATGTTTTGTGGTGATTATACGGTCACTTGCTCACCGTTCAGCATCGGATTGCACTCTATTGACCGGCCAAATAGACTGTGTGGCACCATGTTGACTAGTTAAATTGACCAAGTTCCTTGTGGGTCCCACATGATAGTTCACATAGGAAAAAGGTCAGATAAACACAAATTTACCCAGGCAAGACAAGACTCCAACCCGTGCGCGGGAATCACATGTTTCTGTACGTGTCTTGTCACAGCCCTAGAATTTGCTTGTCATTAGTTGCATTAAAGCATCCATGCATCATGTTAGTTTTCAATTAAAGTTGAAATGGGGACGATAAAACCCTAGCACCAGAAGAACTCAAATAGGTTCAACCAAAATATTTTCAATGACCTCAAAATATCCTTTTAAAATGTTCATGATTTATGGAAAAAGGTGAAAGCCTCTACCAGAGATGATGCATATTTTTCCAAGACATTTTGGTCATTGAATCAAATCATTATGGTATTTGAGTTGGAGTTTAAAAGGTACCATTCAATATTGATTGCTCCAAATATTCTGAAATTTATTGTGTGGTTTGAAAATAATTCAAATATTCCTCACAAAAATTTGCAGAATTAACCAAAGTGTTTTGGTTGGTATTTTATTTGCAAACATAAAGCAGAAAAATAGAAAACAGAATAAATTAGAAAACAGAGAAAGAAGAGACCCGTACCTGGGCCACTTACTTGTAGCTGGCCCAGCTGCACTAGTCCAGCCACCCGTGGTAGAGCGGCTGTCTTCAACCTCTGCCAGTAGGCAGAGGCAAAGTAGCACGTGCGCACGTAGAGGCCTCCACCTCCTGCTTCGCGGTGGCAGCCTCCCCAACATCCTCATGACGCTACGGAGACGCCCCGAGACCCCTCTCTCCTCTCCCTCACTCGCTGCTCTCTCTCCCCTCCAATGTTTTGCCCTCTTCCCCACCATCGAGCGTGCCCGTCACCGCTGCTCGCTGCCCGTGCGCCCACCACCGTCGTCTTGCCTCTCCGCCATGTCCAGTCGCTTTGCGACGTTCTTCATGCCTGCACATGCAAGATTTGAAGCCCAGGAGCACCATAATGTCGCCATCGATCGTTCTTCTCCGAGCACGGCCGCGGAACTCCATCGACAGATTCGTCGCCGTCACGACACCCCCGAGCTCGCTGACGCCTCCAAACGACGCGGGGTGAGCCCCTCTTCGTTTCGCCCCTAATCCCGTCACCCCGCGTGTCCTCTAGCGCTAGCGCCATCGTGCCCGAAGCATGTCGCCGCACAGCCTTGTCGCCACCGCAACCACACCTACGGGAACCCGCAACCGAGCACTCCAACATGCACAGCACGCCGTCGGAAGTCTAGAGCACTCACCCATTGCTCCCACCGTGCGCTGCAACGTCGTTTTCGCTGAGGTCCGAACTCCGGCCACCGCGGTTGTCATCGTCGCCGTCGTTCCCGGCCTCCCCACACCCAACCGCCTGCACCACTGGATGCGGCGCACTTCCAGCTCGCCATAGAACCCAACCGTTCCCTAATCGGTGCCCTGTAGCATGAACCCGACGCGTCTCCACTGCGGTTTGTGTCACCGGCGGCTAAACGCCGGCGGGCTGACGTGGCTATGTCGTTAGCTGCTAATGACGCCTCTAATTTAACACCCTGACCCACTTACAAGTGGGTCCTGTGACCTAAATTAACCACAATTTATTTACAGTTTAGTTTAGCTAATCATAGTGGCCCCACGCGTCAGTGTTGACTTTGCTGACGTAGCCTTTGACTGGCCCCACCTGTTAGTGACCTAACCAGCATCGTGAAACTGACCAGTGGGACCCACTGGTCAGGTTTGACATGGACCATGTCCATTGACTTGCTGAGGTCAGCATGACGCCATACTGACGCAGTAATCACTTTTCTGGATTTTAAATAAATCTAAACGATTTATTTATTTTTCAAAAAATGTCCTAAACTTCTAAAAATCATAGAAATTCAACTGTAACTCCAAATGAAATAATTTATATATGAAAAATTATCAGAAAAATGCAATGTATCCATCTGTATCATTTTCATGCATGTTTGAGAATGTTAACCTCACTATTTAGGATGGAACATGATTAGGACAAATTTCATAATAGATTTGGAGTTGGAATTTGATCTAGCTTTGAATTCCACTTCAATCAAAATGACTTTATGTTGCATTAGCTCAAATCATAGCATATTGACATGTCATGATCATGCATCATATTGTTGCATTGCATTGATTGTGTTCTTTCTCTGTTTGCCGGTATTTGTCCCCTCTTAATGGACGTAGTTCCGACGATGAGTTTGATGACACCGATGAAGAGCTATACTACCTTCGGAAATGCCAGGCAAGCGAAACCCCCTTGTTCATTCTGATACAACCCCAATCTCTCGCTCCTGCTCTCTTTTACTGCATTAGGACAACAATGATTCAACTGTTACATGCTACGGTAGTTGAACCCCTTTTCCTCTGCATGACCTGTCATTGCCACAGTAAATAGATGAAACCCACTAGCATGAGTAGGAGTTGTTTGAGCCCTGATGTGCCTACTCATTCATGCTTGTTGTCATGCCTACTGCTGCTTAGAGTTGAGTCAGGTCTGATTCATCGGGGATGAATTGGAAGGGTGATGAACATGTCCTACTGGGTGTGAGCTAAGTGTGTGAACATGATTTGGTAAAGGTAGCGGTGAGAGGCCATGTAGGAGTACATGGTGTGTTGTCTCATTAAAACCATCCTCAGGAACTGAGTTCTATGTTTGTGATCCATGAACAGTTACTACCACAAATTGGGTTCCGGTAACTCGACCCCTCTCGGCTTATTAATCACCTCGATCTCTGTCCAGGAGTTGCAACTAGTTTCTTGTCTTTGTAGGATATGTGTTGGGGGTCGTGCGTAGAGCTGACCCTAGGGGTGGGCTATGTTGCGGTAGAGACATGAGGCATGGTGTACTGAGACGCCCGTTTGGTGCCTCGGGAACGCTGCTCTCATCGTTTGGGGCCGTGAGCGAACCCCGGCCGGATCTCCTTGCGGATGGAACCCGAATAGGCGATAAACCTGGACTAGAGACTTGTGTGGTTAGTCAGGTCATGGCCGACTCCCTCACTAGGCTTCCGCTTGAAGGTTGCCGAGATACACGACGTGTACATGGTGGTAAGTTGCAGGAGCGTGTGTGAAGAAGTACACCCCTGCAGGGTTAACATCATCTATTCGAATAGTCGTGTCTGCGGTAAAGGACTTCTTGGTTGCCTGTACAGTTCATAGACAAGTGAAAGTGGATACTCTAAAATGCACAATATAAGCATGAGTGCTATGGATGGCGTTCTCGTAGGGAGACGAGAGCGGATCCATAGTGGTGTATTAATATGCTGAATATGTGGACTCGTGTGCGCCACCTCAAAAGAGTTACCAGCAGTGGTAGTTTAGGATAGCCACCGAGTCAACGCTGGATTGCTGAAGTTAAACTCCACCACCCCCTTTTGTTGATACTGATGCTGTCGGATCACGGGTTCCAGCAAAACCCTCGAGGTTCGAACACCGGGATGCGCGTGAAGGTTTTCTCCCTATCGATCCACACCCTAGCTCGCTAAGATCTCGCGGATGAACTGGATGAACTTACAAGACAAAGACATAAGATTTATACTGGTTCGGGCCACCGTTGTGGTGTAATACCCTACTCCAGTGTCGTGGTGGTGGATTGCCTCTTGGGCTGATGATGAACAATACAAGGGGAAGAACAGCCTCCTGAGGTTGAGGTGTTCTTGTGCTTGGCGAACTTGTGTCGGTGAGATGCCTCCGAATGAGTTCTCTCTTTTCTCCCCCCGAATCAGTCCTCCCTACTGTGGTGGCTAGTTCTACTTATATAGGCCATGGTGCTCTACCCAAATATTGAGCGGGAAGGGAGCCAACAACGGCCAATTTGAAAGGTGACAGCTAGTACAACTTATCCTGACAAAAGTAGTCTTCGCCTGCAAAAGGCTCTGGTGGTGACGCTGTCTTGGGCTCCACAGTGACCTTCATCTTGCCATCTTGCTGGTCTTGGTCTCGTTGCACCGATATGGAAACCTTTGCTTGATGCCTCGGTACTCCGCGCCTGCGCTTGCCCCCTTGGCACCAAAGAGGAAGCAAGGACACGATGCATGCTGGCGCCGGCCTGGTGCCCGCCTGGTCTCGATCGTCATGGCTCATGTCATGAGGACCTCGCGAGGTTTGCCTTGCCTTGATCTCTCCGCCCCTCGTGAGCCTGCCTGGCGAGGTCGATCCTGAGGAGGTCTTGTGTCGTCCGCCTCGCGAGGCTTGGCCCCTCGTGAGGGTCTTGAATACCTCGTCGATGAAGATGGGTCGTACACACCTACTACCTCAGCCACGCCTTGGGCCGCAGGCAGGCAAGTCTAGGGACCCCTGTTCCCAGAACGCCGACAGTAGCCCCCGGGCCCAAGGTTCGCTCGGGCTTGGATTCGAGGCGAAGCCAAAGGTCAAGCGCGGAGCGCCATGGGCCCCAAAATCCTGCGGCCTCGGTTGACACATGGTGGTTGATTGCACGTGGGCGTCTCCGCTTCCCCATGCTGCCTCGGCAACTGCCCGACTTGACAAGTCCCTGCGACATGGAAGGAAAACCATCATTACCTGTGATCGTGGGGGCGCTGGTTGGCCTTTTCCTGCTATAAATGAGGAAGGGGGCGAAGCCCTCGTCCCCCACTTCTTCCCATTCCGCCCGCTTCTTCCTCCTCTGCTCCACCATCGACTCCAATGGCGCCGTTGAAGAGGTTCTCCGCCGCGGATAAAGGAAAGGCCCCTCGCGAGGGGCCCGGCTCCACGGCGCCAGAAAGTCATTGTTGTTGGTATTGGCAAAGTCACACAATTTAGTATTGTCTTGAGCCATCGTGACAACCAAGCAATCCAACACACGAGCAAACAAGAAACAAGCGAAAAAGAGGCGAACGGACAAAGAGAGGGCGAATAAAATGGCAAGGGTGAAGTGGGGGAGAGGAAAACGAGAGGCAAATGGCAAATAATATAATGCAAGGGATAAGAGTTTGTGATGGGTACTTGGTATGTCTTGACTTGTGCGTAGAATCCCCGGCAACGGCGCCAGAAATGGCTCATTGTCGGGAGTCAAATCTTGACTTGACTTGGTGCGAATCTCCCTGGCAACGGCGCCAGAAATCCTTCTTGCTACCTCTCGAGCACTGCGTTGGTTTTCCCATGAAGAGGAAAGGGTGATGCAGTAAAGTAGAGTAAGTATTTCCCTTAGTTTTTAAGAACCAAGGTATCAATCCAGTAGGAGATCACGCTCGAGTCTCACGCACCTACACAAACAAATAAGAACATCGCAACCAACACGATAAAGGGGTTGTCAATCCCTTCACGGTCACTTACGAGAGTGAGATCTGATAGATATGATAAGATAATATTTTTGGTATTTTTATGATAAAGAGAAATAAAGATGCAAAGTAAAATAAATGGCAATAGAAATAGCTAAGTTTTGGAAGATTAATATGATGGAAGATAGACCTGGGGGCCATAGGTTTCACTAGTGGCTTCTCTCAAGAGCATAAGTATTACGGTGGGTAAACGAATTACTGTCGAGCAATTGATAGAATTGAGCATAGTTATGAGAATATCTAGGTATGATCATGTATATAGGCATCAGGTCCGTGACAAGTAGACTGAAACGATTCTGCATCTACTACTATTACTCCACACATCGACCGCTATCCAGCATGCATCTAGAGTATTAAGTTCATAAGAACAGAGCAATGCTTTAAGTAAGATGACATGATGTAGAGGGATAAACTCATGCAATATGATATAAAACCCATCTTTTTATCCTTGATGGCAATAATACAATACGTGCCTTGCTGCCCTTGCTGTCACTGGGAAATGACACCGCAAGATTGAACCCAAAGCTAAGCACTTCTACCATTGCAAGAAAGATCAATCTAGTAGGCCAAACCAAACTGATAATTCGAAGAGACTTGGAAAGATAAACCAATCGTACATAAAAGAATTCATAGAAGAATCAAATATTGTTCATAGATAAACTTGATCATAAACCCACAATTCATCGGATCTCGACAAACACACCGCAAAAGAAGATTACATCGAATAGATCGCCAATAAGGTCGAGGAGAACTTCGTATTGAGATCCAAAGAGAGAGAAGAAGACATCTAGCTAATAACTATGGACCCGAAGGTCTGAAGGAAACTACTCACACATTACTGGAGAGGCAAAGGAGTTGATGTAGAGGCCCTCTGTGATCAATGCCCCCTCCGGCGGAGCTCCGGAAAAGGCCCCAAGATGGGATCTCTCGGGTACAGAAGGTTGCGGTGGTGGAATTAGGTTTTTGTGGTGCTCCTGGATGTTTGGGGGTACATGGATATATATAGGAGGAAGAAGTAGGTTAGTGAAGCAACGAGGGGCCCACGAGGGTGGAGGGCGTGCCCAGGGGGGTAGGCGCGCCCCCTGCCTCGTGGCCTCCTCGATTGTTTCTTGACGCCCACTCCAAGTCTCCTGGATCACGTTTGTTGAGAAAATCACGTTCCCGAAGGTTTCATTCTGTTTGGACTCCGTTTGATATTCCTTTTCCGCGAAACACTGAAATAGGCAAAAAAACAGTAATTTGGGCTGGGCCTCCGGTTAATAGGTTAGTCCCAAAAATGATATAGAAGTGTAAAATAAAGCCCATTAACATCCAAAATAGATAATATAATAGCATGGACCAATCAAAAATTATAGATACGTTGGAGTCGTATCAAGCATCCCCAAGCTTAATTCCTGCTCGTCCTCGAGTAGGTAAATGATAAAAGAAGAATTTTTGATGTGGAATGCTTTCTAACATATTTCTCAATATATTTTTTCTTTATTGTGGCATGAATGTTTAGATCTGAAAGATTCAAGATAAAAGTTTAATATTGACATAGAAATAATAATACTTCAAGCATACTAACTAAGAAATCATGTATTCTCAAAATAACATGACCAAAGAAAGTTATCCCTACAAAAGCATATAGTCTAGCTATGTTCTATCTTCA
This sequence comes from Triticum aestivum, assembly GCF_018294505.1. Taxonomy (NCBI): domain Eukaryota; kingdom Viridiplantae; phylum Streptophyta; class Magnoliopsida; order Poales; family Poaceae; genus Triticum; species Triticum aestivum. The sequence continues at coordinate 399,657,178 of NC_057812.1, read as the reverse complement.
CCACACAAAATATTTAAATCATGCACAACCCCGATGACAAGCCAAGAAATTGTTTAATACTTTTGATGTTCTCAAGCTTTTTCAATCTTCACGCAATATATGAGCGTGAGCCATGGATATAGCACTATATGTGGAATAGAATGGTGGTTGTGGAGAAGACAAAAAAGGAGAAGATAGCCTCACATCAACTAGGCGTATCAACGGGCTACGGAGATTCCCATCAATAGATATCAATGTGAGTGAGTAGGGATTGCCATGAAATGGATGCACTAGAGCTATAAGTATATGAAAGCTCAACAAAAGAAACTAAGTGGGCGTGCATCCAACTCGCTTGCTCATGAAGACCTAGGGCATTTTGAGGAAGCCCATCATTGGAATATACAAGCCAAGTTCTATAATGAAAAAATCCCACTAGTATATGAAAGTGGTATCATAGGAGACTCTCTATCAGGAAGATCATGGTGCTACCTTGAAGCACAAGTGTGGAAAAGGATAGTAGCATTGTCCCTTCTCTCTTTTTCTCTTATTTTTTTATTTGGGACTTCTTTTTTTTGGCCACTTTTCTTTTTTTCGTCCGGAGTCTCATCCCGAATTGTGGGGGAATCATAGTCTCCATCATCCTTTCCTCACTTGGGAGAATGCTCTAATAATGATGATCATCACACTTTATTTACTTACAACTCAAGAATTACAAATCAATACTTAGAACAAAATATGACTCTATGTGAATGCTCCGACTTCATCAATAAAAAACAGCTCCGACTTCATCACATAACGGTTCACCATACGTGCATGCTACGGGAATCACAAACTTCAGCACATGTATTTCTCAAATTCCCAACTACCCAACTAGCATGACTCTAATATCACCATCTCCATATCTCAAAACAATTATCAAGTATCAAACTTCTCATAGTATTCAATGCACTTCTATGGAAGTTTTTATATTATTCATAAAAGCAAATTTCCATGTTGTTCTAAAGGACTCTCAAAATAATATAAGTGAAGAATAAGATATCAATTGTTTCTATAAAATAAAACCACCTCCGTGCTCTAAAAGATATAAGTGAAGCACTAGAGCAAAAATTATATAGCTCAAAAGATATAAGTGAAGCACATCGAGTATTCTAATAAATTTCAAATCATGTGAATCTCTCTCAAAAGGTGTGTACAACAAGTATGATTGTGGTAAACTAAAAAGCAAAGACTCAAATCATACAAGACGCTGCAAGCAAAACACATATCATGTGGTGAATAAAAATATAGCTCCAAGTAAAGTTACCGATGGACGAAGACGAAAGAGGGGATGCCTTCCGGGGCATCCCCAAGCTTAGGATTTTTGGTGTCCTTGAATTTTACCTTGTGGTGCCATGGGCATCCCCAAGATTAGGCTCTTGCCACTCCTTGTTCCTTAACCCATCAAATCTTTACCCAAAACTTGAAAACTTCACAACACAAAACTCAAAATAGAAAATCTCGTGAGCTCCATTAGCGAAAGAAAACAAAACACCACCTCAAGGTACTGTAATGAACTCATTATTTATTTATATTGGTGTTAAACCTACTGTATTCCAACTTCTCTATGGTTTATAAACTCTTTTACAAGCCATAGATTCATCAAAATAAGAAAACAACACACGAAAAAACAGAATCTGTCAAAAACAGAACAGTCTGTAGTAATCTGTAGGTTTCGACCATTTCTGGAACCCCAACAATTCTAAAATAAATTGCTGGACGTGCGGAATTTATCTATTAATCATCTTAAAAAATATTTAACTAAATAGCACTTTCCAAATAAAAATGGCAGCAATTCTCGTGAGCGCTAAAGTTTCTGTTTTTTACAGCAAGATCAACAAGACTTTCCCCAAGTCTTCCCAACGGTTGTACTTGGCACAAACACTAATTAAACACAAAAAACACAACCAAAACAGAGGATAGATAAATTATTTACTACTAAACAGGAGGAAAAAGCAAGGAATAAAAATAAAATTGGGCTGCCTTCCAACAAGCGCTATCGTTTAACGCCCCTAGCTAGGCATAAAAGCGAAGATAGATCTAGGTATTGCCATCTTTGGTATGAAATCCATAAGTGGCTCTCATAATAGATTCATATGGTAATTTAATTTTCTTTCTAGGGAAGTGTTCCATGCCTTTCCTTAATGGAAATTGGAATTTAATATTCCCTTCCTTCATATCAATAATTGCACCAATCATTCTAAGGAAAGGTCTATCAAGAATAATTGGACATGAAGGATTGCAATCTATATCAAGAACAATGAAATCTATGGGCACATAGTTCCTATTTGCAACAATAAGAACATCATTAATTCTTCCCATAGGTTTCTTAATAGTGTAATCCGCAAGGTAAAAGTTTAAATAACAATCATCAAAATCAGGAAAACCTAGCAAATCACACAAAGTTTTTGGAATCGTGGAAACACTAGCACCCAAATCACACAAAGCATAGCACTCATGATCTTTTATTTTATTTTTTATTATAGGTTCCCACACATCATAAAGTTTTCTAGGGATAGAAACTTCCAACTCAAGTTTTTCTTCATAAGATTGCATTAAAGCATCAACGAAATGTTTAGTAAAAGCTTTATTTTGACTATAAGCATGAGGAGAATTTAGCACAAATTGCAACAAGGAAATACAATCTATCAAAGAGCAATTATCATAATTAAATTCCATGAAATACAAAATAGTTGGTTCATTGATATCTAAAGTTTTGACCTCTTCAATCCCACTTTTACCAATTTTTCCATCAAGATCTAAAAACTCCGAATTTTTGGAATGCCTTCTAGGTAAAGGTGGCTCATCTTCAGTCCCATCATTATCAAGATTCAAATTGCAAAACAAAGATTTAATAGGAGACACATCAATCACTTTTACATCTTCATCCTTATTATCATGAAAACTAGAAGATCACGCTTTCACAAAGCAATCTTTCTTAGCACGCATCCTAGTGGTTCTTTCTTTGCACTCATCAATGGAAATTCTCATAGCTTTGAGAGACTCATTGATATCATGCTTAGGTGGAATAGATCTAAGTTTCAAAGAATCAACATCAAGAGAAATTCTATCAACGTTCCTAGCCAATTCATCAACCTTAAGAAATTTTTCTTCAAGCAAAGCATTGAAATTCCTTTGTGAATTCATAAACTCCTTAACACTAGTCTCAAATTCAGAGGGTATCTTATTAAAATTTCCATAATAATTGTTGTAGGAATTACCATAATTATTAGAGGAATTACTAGGAAACGGCCTAGAATTAAAATTACCTCTATACGCATTATTACCAAAATTGTTCCTACCAACAAAATTCACATCCATAGATTCATTATTATTCTCAATCAAGGTAGACAAAGGCACATCATTAGGATCAGAGGAAACACTCTTATTAGCAAACAATTTCATAAGTTCATCCATGTTTCTAGTCAAAACATTAATTTCTTCTATCGCATGCACTTTTTTACTAGTAGATCTTTCGGTGTGCCATTGAGAATAATTAACCATAATATTGTCTAGGAGTTTAGTAGATTCTCCTAAAGTGATTTCCATAAAAGTGCCTCCCACGGCCGAATCTAAAAGATTTCTAGAAGAAAAAATCAATCTGACATAAATTTTTTGTATAATCATCCAAAGATTCAAACCATGTGTAGGGCAATTACGTATCATTAATTTCATCATGTCCCAAGCTTGTGCAACATGTTCATGATCAAGTTGCTTAAAATTCATAATATCGTTTCTAAGAGAGATGATTTTAGCGGAGGAAAATACTTAGAGATAAAAGCATCTTTGCACTTATTCCATGAATCAATACTATTTTTAGGCAAAGACGAAAGCCAATCTTTAGCACGATCTCTAAGGGAAAAAGGAAATAGCTTCAATTTAACAATATCATTGTCCACATCTTTCTTATTTTGCATATCACACAAATCAACAAAGCTATTTAGATGGGTAGCAGCATCTTCACTAGGAAGGCCGGCGACTTGATCTTTCATGACAAGATTCAACAAAGTAGCATTAATTTCACAAGATTCAGCATCGGTAAGAGGAGAAATCGGAGTGCTAAGAAAGTCATTGTTGTTGGTATTGGCAAAGTCACACAATTTAGTATTGTCTTGAGCCATCGTGACAACCAAGCAATCCAACACACGAGCAAACAAGAAACAAGCGAAAAAGAGGCGAACGGACAAAGAGAGGGCGAATAAAATGGCAAGGGTGAAGTGGGGGAGAGGAAAACGAGAGGCAAATGGCAAATAATATAATGCAAGGGATAAGAGTTTGTGATGGGTACTTGGTATGTCTTGACTTGTGCGTAGAATCCCCGGCAACGGCGCCAGAAATGGCTCATTGTCGGGAGTCAAATCTTGACTTGACTTGGTGCGAATCTCCCTGGCAACGGCGCCAGAAATCCTTCTTGCTACCTCTTGAGCACTGCGTTGGTTTTCCCTTGAAGAGGAAAGGGTGATGCAGTAAAGTAGCGTAAGTATTTCTCTCAGTTTTTGAGAACCAAGGTATCAATTCAGTAGTAGATCATGCTCGAGTGCCACGCACCTACACAAACAAATAAGAACCTCGCAACCAACGCGATAAAAGGGTTGTCAATCCCTTCACGGACACTTATGAGAGTGAGATCTGATATATATGATAAGATAATATATTTGGTATTTTTATGATAAAGAGAAATAAAGATGCAAAGTAAGATAAACGACAATAGAAATAGCTAAGTGTTGGAAGATTAATATGATGGAAGATAGACCCGGGGGCCATAGGTTTCACTAGTGGCTTCTCTCAAGAGCATAAGTATTACGGTGGGTAAATGAATTACTGTCGAGCAATTGATAGAATTGAGCATAGTTATGAGAATATCTAGGTATGATCATGTATATAGGCATCACGTCCGTGACAAGTAGACCGAAACGATTCTGCATTTACTACTATTACTCCACACATCAACCGCTATCCAGCATGCATCTAGAGTATTATGTTCATAAGAACAGAGTAATGATTTAAGTAAGATGACATGATGTAGAGGGATAAACTCATGCAATATGATATAAACCCCATCTTTTTATCCTCGATGGCAATAATAAAATGCGTGCCTTGCTGCTCTACTGTCACTGGGAAAGGACACCGCAAGATTGAACACAAAGCTAAGCACTTCTCCCATTGCAAGAAAGATCAATCTAGTAGGCCAAACCAAACTGATAATTCGAAGAGTCTTGCAAAGATAAACCAATCATACATAAAAGAATTCAGAGAAGAATCAAATATTGTTCATAGATAAACTTGATCATAAACCCACAATTCATCGGATCTCGACAAACACACCGTAAAAGAAGATTACATCGAATAGATCTCCAAGAAGATCAAGGAGAACTTTGTATTGAGATCCAAAGAGAGAGAAGAATCCATCTAGCTAATAACTATGGACCCGAAGGTCTGAAGTAAACTACTCACACATCATCGGAGAGGCCATGTAGTTGATGTAGAGGCCCTCAACGATCAGTGCCCTCTCTGACGGAGCTCTGGAAAAGGCCCCAAGATGGGATCTCTCGGGTACAGAAGGTTGCGATGGTGGAATTAGGTTTTCATGTTGCTCCTAGATGTTTGGGGGGTACGTGGATATATATAGGAGGGAGAATTAGGTCGGTGGAGCAACGAGGGACCCACGAGGGTGGAGGGAGCGCCCAAGGGGTAGGCACGCCCCCTGCCTCATGGCCTCATCAATTGTTTCTTGACGCCCACTCCAAGTCTCCTTGATCACGTTTGTTCAGAAAATCATGTTCCCAGAGGTTTCATTCCGTTTGGACTCCGTTTGATATTCCTTTTCTGCGAAACACTGAAATAGGCAAAAAAAACAGCAATTTGGGCTGGGCCTCCAGTTAATAGGTTAGTCCCAAAAATGATGTTAAAGTGTTAAATAAAGCCCATTAACATCCAAAATAGATAATATAATAGCATGGAGCAATCAAAAATTATAGATACGTTGGAGACGTATCAGCGCGCGGCCTGGGCAGGCGGTGCACCCTCCATTTCAAGTATGACGGTGATGCGACCCTCTACGTGAGGGTGTTTGGGGAAGATGGTTGCCGCGTTGGGTGCTGCCCTAAGACGATTGACAGCGAGGAGGTGCTCGGTCTCGGCGATGGCCGCGACTAGGGCGAGCCCGCCGGCCGCGCCTCTTCCAGCTACGGTGGCTCTTCTCTTGGCGAAAGCTCCTGCAGCGGCTGCTACGACCAGCCGCCACGCCTTCACGCTCGTTGCAAAGGTGGTAGCGGGTCGTCTCGTCGCCGCGCCTCCGTGAAGCGCGAGGAGGGATCCGGCTAAGCTCGGGACGTCGCTGGAGGCCTGCCCCCGTGGTTCGCTGCAATGCCGCTTTTGTTTTGTTCCTCTTTTCTTTCCTGCATCAAAATGAAACCGTATGGGCCTGGAGGGGCATGTATCGAGCTATGATTCGTCAGTCATTATGCTATGCTTGTTATTTCTGTGTTGTGTCATTATTTTGTGCGGAGATAAGTTAGCCTGACGCGTTCGGGGCAACCTCTTCTTCACGAGGCACTTGTTTCCTCGTGCCCGTCTTGGCTTAGTGGTTGCTCAGGAACTGCAAAAAATTCATTATGAAGCTTGCTAGGGGACTTATCGTTCACCGGAGCCTTGACCCAGTGCTTCATATCGCGGTACCCAAGGGGCACGGATTAGGAGAGATGTGCCGGCTTGTGCGCTCGAACGAGGGTGCCTCGCGAGAAAGCAGACCAAAGGCAGAGAGAAGGACCAACACAGAAGGAAGAAACCCTCGTGAAGGCGCCTGCCTAGCCCCCTCGCGAGGTATGCAAGAGAGAGAACATAAGCGAACTGGAACCAGATCAGCAAAAGGCGGCAAAAGGTGACGGAACCAAATCGGCAAGGAACATCAAAGGCAAACTTCAATTAAGAGAAGGCGAGCCAACTACGGAAAGCAAATGAAAAGCCGCGTCCGGCACCTAGTCTAGTCTTCAACTCTTCTCACCAGCGCGGAGCTAAATGCTGCCACTAGGAGTGGGAGGGAGCCCCCGAGGCCCGAGGGCAGCACTCCTGAGACTCCGGCGCATGTACAGCCCCACTCATTGTTACGTGAGAGTGTCACGAGCAGCGATTCTTCATAGGCACCGGGCCTTCTTCACAGGCACTGGGCCTTTCTTCAAAAGCACTGGGCCTTGCTTCATGGGTAGAACTTCCACGCGTTCTGGATGGGCACCCCGTCCTGTGTCTCCAGGCGCGCGGCGCCAGGCCTGGAGATTTGGACGACCCTGAATGGGCCCTCACACATGGGTGAGATCTTGTGCAACCCTTCCTTGGAGAGGACCCGCCTCAGGATGAGGTCGCCTGCCTCGAGCGTCCTAGAGCGGATGTTGCGACAGTGGTATCACCATAGTACCTGCTGGTACCTTGCCGCCTTCAATGGACCTTCGCAGTGATGTTCCTCCCCCATTATGAGGTCCATCCCCCGTGTGGCATCCTGCTGCGTTTCAACAAACGCTAGGACCCGTGCGGAGCGATGCTTGACCTCATGAGGGAGGACCGCTTCGGCTCCATAGACAAGGAAGAACGGGGTCTCGCCCGTCGGCTTGGTGGCAGTGGTGCGGATGGACCACAACACGGATTGGAGCTCGTCGTGCCAGCTCCTGCCGCAGCCCTCGAGCTTCTTCTTGAAGGTCCTGGTCTTGAGGCCTCTCAGGACCTCCACGTTGGCCCATTCAGCCTAGCCATTGCTCCTGGGATGCGCCACTGAAGCATAGCAGATCTGCGTTCCAAGGTTAGCACAGTATGTTTTGAAGAGGTTACTGGTGAACTGCGAGTCATTATCGGTGGTGATGAGGTTGGGGACCCCGAAACGGCTCACGAGGCCCTTGATGAACTTAACCGCAGAACCAGCTGGGATGGTGCGGACGGCTTCCACTTCTACCCACTTGGTGAACTTGTCGATGGCGATGTAGAGGTAGCGATAGCCCCCTGGCTGATGGATCTGCTTGGCTTGGAACTGGCAAGCTTCGCAGGACTTCACCAGCTCGGCTGCGTCGTTGAGCGTCGTGGGCCAGTAGAATCCACTGTGGAACACCTTGCCGACAAGAGTCCGTGACGACGAGTGGTGTCCGCAGCCCCCACCGTGTATGTCAATCAGCAACTCCTTCCCCTGGTCCCTGGAAATGCAATGCAGCGAAACTTCATTTGGTCACTTCCTGTACAACTCACCGTCTCGAATGCAGTATGTCGTGGCTTGCCGGGCCATGCGCTCTGCGTCCTCTTCCTTCTCCGGTAGTGCCCCTTGCCTCATATATTCCTTGAATTCCTTGGTCCAACATCCCTCTTGGGGCTTGAGTGCCAAGATCAAGCGAGCTCCTGAGGACGGGCCACAAGCTCGGGTTCCCGTGACAGGCGGTTGTGGGAGCTCCTCCCGAGGCCGTGTCGTGCTTGAATGTGGTGGCATCGCTGACGGCTTGAAGAGCCGCTCCTCGAAGACACCAGGCTCTTGGGGCTGCCGCTTGGATGCCCTCCTAGCGATGTCTTCGGCTTCCTTGTTGGTGCCCCGGGGCACATGCTGCACTTCCAGGCCTAGGAACTGCTTTTCCATCTTACGTACCTCTGCGAGGTACGCCACCATGTGCTCATCCTTTGGCTCATATACTTTGTTGGAGACGTTGACTAGGAGCTGTGAGTCACCCCTAACGGTGAGGCGCTTCACCCCTAGAGCTGTCGCGGCCTTCAAGCTAGCTATGAGACCTTCGTATTCTGTGATGTTGTTGGAGACCTTCTCGCCCTGCTGAAAACAGAGTTGTGTAGCGTAGTAGAGCTTGTCCTGCATGGGCGAGATGAGTACTGCTCCAGCCCCTGCGCCCTGGTGCGTGAAGGCACCATCAAAATAGATGACCCATCCGTCGGGCGCCTCGCTTCCTGGCGAGGTGGACCGGTCCTCGCCCACTTCAAGTGTCGGGTCATCCGTCTATTCCGCCACAAAATCAGCGAGCGCGCCTCCCTTAATGACCCTGGTAGTGCTGAACTCCAACTAGAACGCCTACAGCTTGATGTTCCACTCCGCAACCCTTCCAGTGGAGTTGGGGCACCTGAGCACTCTCTACAATGGGTAGGCCAAGACGACCTTGATAGGGTGGCCCTGGAAGTAGTGCCGCAACTTGCGCGAGGCCACCAGGAGCGCGAGTAGGAGCTTCTGAGCCATGGGATATCGTACCCTCACGTCCCTCAACACCATGCTGATGAAATACACCGGGTGGTCGACGAGGACCGGCGTGTTGGTGAGGCCCGCGTCTTGTGAAAGCTGGGGTGCCTACTGAGGTGGCGGGACCCCCGGCGCCTGATCGCTTGCTGGAATCCCTATAGCGTCGTCCTGCCGACCTTGGTCTTCTGTTGCTGCCGCTATGGCTCTTGTTGTGCCTTCTTGCATCATCTCGGTTGACGGTGTAGCTTGGCGCGGTGTGCTCTTGGCCTGGTGCTCCTCCCGAACCGCCACTAGGGCAGCGCTGGCAGAGTATGGGGTGGCGACAAGATAAAGTACTAGAGGCTCGAGAGGTCGTGGCGCCACCATCACCGGAGGGCTGGTCAGGTATCTCTTGACGTCTTGGAAGGCTCGGTCGGCCTCCGGAGTCCACTCGAACGGGCCCTTCTTCTTCATCAGCTTGAAGAAAGGTAAGACACGCTCTCACAGCTTGGGGATGAAGCACCCCAACACAGTCACCTGACCAACCAGCTTCTGCATTTCCTTGAGGCTCTACGGTGGGCTCATGCCCTCAATGGCCTTGATCTTCTCCGGGTAAGCCTCGATCCCTCTGTGTGACACGAGGAATCCCAGCAGCTTGCCGGAAGGAACACCGAACACACACTTTTCCAGGTTAAGCTGCAAGTTCACCTGGCACAAGCTTTCCAAGGTCTCCTCCAGGTCCTGGATCACGGTTCTCGCCTCCCGAGACTTCACCACAATGTCGTCGACGTAGGCCTCTGTGTTCCTCCCGAGCTGCCGCCCCAAAGCGATGTGCATCAGCCGCTGAAAGGTCGCACCCATGTTGCGCAATCCGAAAGGCATACAGGTGTAGTGGTACACCCCACACGGGGTCAGGAAGGCTGTCTTCTCTATATCTTCCACCGCCATCTTGATTTGGTGATACCCTGAGAATGCATCCAGGAAGCACAGTAGGTCGCACTCGGCGGTGGAGTCGATAATCTGGTCGATGCACGGGAGAGGGAACGGATCTTGAGGGCACGCCTTGTTGAGGTTGGTGAAGTCGACGCACGTTCACTCCTTCTCGCCTTTCTTCGGCACCATGACGGGGTTCGCCAGCCATTCGGGGTACCTAACCTCACGAATGGCACCTGCCGCCTCCAACTTGCGAGTCTCTTGGACGATGAAGGTCTGCTTCTCCCCCACCAGCTAAATGAGCTCCCATGCGAATATATCCTTGTTTGCGTGCAAGAACTTCACCAATGCTTCCTCTTGGCTGGGGTTGAGGCCGACACCTATGGTGAAGGTGGCTCCTGAGGAGCCATCCTCGTCGACCGGCACCTGCTTGGTTTCTGCCTTGTCTTGGGTGAACAGCTACTTCTTGGTTGGCGCGGCCTCCTTGGCCTCGGGGGCACCGACACCGATGGGCTACGCCGCCACAACGGTCCTGAAGGCAAGTTTGACCGCCGTCACGGCCTCCTTGGTGCCCCCCTTGACGGTGAGGACACCTTTGCTTCTAGGCATCTTCATGAGGTTGTAGGCTGGATGAGTCGCCGCCATGAACTGGGCCAGAGCTGAGTACCTGAGGATGGTGTTGTACGGGAGGCCGATGCGGGCGATGTCGAAGTCGACCAGCTCAGTGCGGTAGTTGTCACGCGTGCGGAAGGTGAATGGAAGGCGGATCTGCCCCAGTGGGTGGGCAACGCCGCCACCAACTCCTGAGAAAGGCTTGCTGAGGCTGAGCCGCTCGAGCGGCACGTGATGAAGGCTGAAGGCTTCCAAGAATAGCAAGTTGAGACCAGCGCCGCCTTCGATGAGGGTCTTGGTGACGGCCACGTTGCAGATGGTGGGTGCGCAGAGCATCGGAAGCATGCCCGAGCCGGTGGTGGTGACAGGGTGGTCTTCTGAGCTGAAGGTGAGGTCGGCCTCAGGCGCAGGCCAGCCCAGCGGAGCCCCCGAGCGCTTGGAAGCGGCACCAATCTAGCGCAGGAACGACTTGATGTGGCGGTCTGAAGGTGGCGCCTGTGAGCCGCCTAGCAGGGTCGTGACCGCGTGGTGCGCCGGTGCTGCGTAGCGCGCAGTGAAGAGGTCGCGCAGCTCCTCCCAAGACGCCACAGTGGATCCGGGAAGGTTGACCAGCCAGGTGAGCGGCTCGCCGACGAGGGCCATGGGAAGCTAGTTGGCCATGACCTTGTCATCACCCCTGGCCTCGAGGACGGCCTCCTCGTATGCCAGCAGGAAAGCTGACGGGTCCGCTGCACCGTCGTAGCGCGGTGGCATCTCTGGCCTGAACTTGGGTGGCCTCCGCACCCGCCACAGGTAGGGGGCAGGGCTCGGAGCCCTCTGGTCCCATCGTCGACGCTGGCCGTCAGAGTCGGTGGCAAGGCGCCTGCCATCTGGGCGAAGCACGATGGCGACGGAGCGCAGATCAATGGAAGAGAAGCTACGGCGCACCCCTACCTAGCGTGCCAAATTTCGGATCACGGGTTCCAGCAAAACCCTTGAGGATCGAACACCGGGGTGCACGCGAAGGTTTTCCCCCATTCGATCCACGCCCTAGCTCGCTAAGATCTTGCGGATGAACTCGATGAACTCACAAGACAAAGACACAGGATTTATACAGGTTCGAGCCACCGTTGTGGTGTAATACCCTACTCCAGTGTGGTGGTGGTGGATTGCCTCTTGGGCTGATGATGAACAGTACAAGGGGAAGAACAGCTTCCTGAGGTTGAGGTGTTCTTGTGCATGGCGAACTTGTGTCGGTGAGATGCCTCTGAATGAGTTCTCTCTTTTCTCCCCCGGAATCAGTCCTCCCTACTGTGGTGGCTAGTTCTACTTATATAGGCCTTGGTCCTCTCCCCAAATATTGAGTGGGAAGGGAGCCAACAACGGCCAATTTGAAAGGGGACAGCTAGTACAGCTTATCCTAACAAAAGTATTCTTCGCCTACAAAAGGCTGTAGTGGTGACGCCATCTTGGGCTCCACGGTGACCAACATCTTGCCGTCCTGCTGGTCTTGGTCTCGTTGCACCGATATGGAAACCTTTGCTTAATGCCTCGGTACTCCGTGCCTGCGCTTGCCCCCTTGGCACCAAATAGGAAGAAAGGACACTATGCGTGTGGCGCCCGCCTGGTCTCGATCGTCATGGCTCATGTCACGAGGACCTCGTGAGATTTGCCTTGCCTTGATCTCTCCGCCCCTTGTGAGCCAGCCTGGCGAGGCCGAACCTGAGGAGGTCTTGCGTCGTTCGCCTCGCGAGGGTCTTGAATACCTCGTCGATGAAGATGGGTCGTACAGACTTGCTAGCTCAGCCACGCCATGGGCCGCAGGCAGGCAAGTCTGGGGACCCCCATTCCCAGAACGCGATAGATGCATATGTATATAGTTCTGATGTAATTCTTCCTGGGTACATTTGTACTCACGTTTGCTTAATTTATGTTTTTGTAGAGAGACTTCAATCTCGCAAGTAGTTCCGCATGGACTTTGACGTTTAGCTTGTTACCTCAGCTACGATCTTGTACCCCTAGGAGGGTCTTGTAGATAGTCAGGCTTCTCAGCCTTTTTCATTTGTAGTTTTCTGTACTCATGCATGTTTAAGCTTCCGCTTGTGCTATTGCTTGTATGACTTGATTGCTGGGTCATGAGACCCATGTTTGTAATATCTGGCTCTTCAGAGCCTAGTGAATAAATACCGTGAGTCATAGATTCTTGTGTGATGCCATGTTGTATTTGCACATATCAAGCATATTGTGTGTATGATTTTGAAATGCTTGGTATGTGTGGGATCTGACAACCTAGTTGTTTATCCTTGGTAGCCTCTCTTATGGGGAAATGTAGTCTAGTGCTTCCACTAAGCCATGGTAGTCTGCTACAGTCGGGTTTACCGGAGTCCTGCTAGCACAGTTACTACTGCTCCGGAACACTTAGACTGGCCGGCATGTGATCCACTTTGTTCATGTGCCTATCCCATGGGGGAAATGTCACGCCATGACTTCTAGAGTCCTGCTAGCCTGCTACAGCCCGGGTTCCCAGAGTCCTGTTAGCCCAGTTGCTACAGCCTGGATTCACACGCTGATGACCGACACGTTCGATGCTGGTTCATGTATGCATGTCCCCATAAGTTAGTGCCACTTTGGGTTCACGACTAGTCATGTCGGCCCGGGTTCTCTGTCATATGGATGCTAGCGACACTATCATATACGTGATATACGTGAGCCAAAAGGCGCAAACGGTCCCGGGCCAGGTAAGGTGGCACCTGTGGGAATACCGTGCGTGAGGCTGCAAAGTGATATGATGTGTTACATGCTAGATCAGTGTGACTTAGAATCAGGGTCCTGGCAACTTTGGTATCAGAGCCTGACTGCCTGTAGGATTACCAAGCCAAACTGGTCGAAGTCATGTCTTGAAATGCTTTAGTTATGTAAGGGAATTGATTGTGGAAGGGAACGTAAGGCTCTTTTTACTCCTTTACCTTATGCCCTTCTGATCCGAGTCATCTTATCTTTCCTACGGGGTTAAGGAACTAGGCTTTCTATTCTTTCTACTAGGATCATGTGTTACTAATCCATAGACTTATAGGATTGATAGTTTCAAGTCTCAGTTCAGTTCCTACTACTTCCGTGTGTTGACAGTTGATCTCAGGACCTTGATATTGTGATGTTAAGTGGTTATGCCACCAATTTGTAGGATGTCTCAAATCTTTTTGAGCATTTACAGTGTTATGCTGTCCGAGTTATCCCAGGATTCTAAATAGTCTGATGCATTTGCAAATCCCTTCTTTCCGTTCTCGATGTACCTTTGGTCCAGATTAACCACACTAATCACCGAGTTGTGGTACTCCGTTGCCTCGACATATATGTTGAAGCAGTTATTATGACCCTAGTCGTCTTAGAGAACCACTCAGTAATCTAGCAATGCTTTGTATCCCCAGTGTGATGATTCTGGCCATTATTCTCGAAAGCATCCCGTGATGCCATTTAATTAGTAGGCATTCCATCCCTGGGTTCTCGAACCCGAGATTCACCCTACTTACTTCAGGTTGATAGTGTTTTCTAGTTCCTTTAGGATATAAGTAACCTTGTGATAGTCTTCGAGGTCCGTGGTATATCATTCTTCCTAATACCATGAACCACCCTTGGCGGAAGTTCTTTTGAACCAAAAGATGACAACAAGAGTGCTCCTAATGAGTTCTCCATTTGTGTTCGTGACTCTGTCAGTCCTACCTTTCTACATGGGTTATCTGGAAGAAATATGTTGAATTTGTTTAACATACTAATCCATGCATCCACAACTTAGAAAAAATATATGTTCCTTTGAGTTGTCCCTCCTTAGTTGTATCCTGACCTCCTTCTATCAAGTGACAGTCAGGAATAGTTGTACATTTGTGTTCATCGATTACTTTTACTCTTGTGGTTTGTCAAGTCGTGCTAATTCAGAATGAATAGGAGAAACAAACTCAAGAACCTCATCCATATCTAGGATAGGGTCAAAGCAATTGTATTCCGCAGATCAAAATGCCAATCCAGCTTTTGCTATGCTCTACCTTGGAGTGTTACCATATTTATGTCAAGAGTGTCATGAGAATTGCACCACCTCTTATGAATTCTTACGCAATAGTACTTCTTGCCATCATTGTTCATTCCTCGGTTCCCGTGTTCTTATAACCGGAATGCCGACAAGTGTACTGTGATGTGCAAAGTCAATACTCCTAGCAACTCTGTAGCTTGGTAGTTCATGGACAATACTGTCATTCTTAGCGTGCCGGTTATTGAATTATCATTCTAAGACTGATCGTGCTACCTAGTCCATTTTTCCTGGTGCACTCTTCGATCAATGAGTTAGGATTGTGTCAGTCTATCGCTCTCTTGATCATATTGTCTTGCCCTGAAAGGTGAGATTGTTCTCAAGCTTAGTAACATATTGGTGGTTCGTGATTTTCTAAATATCTTCTCGGAAGTATTACTAGGCTTCTCTCTAACTGTTATGTTGAGCTCGTGATCAAGTTGGTTTTCTTATAAACCACCCCTTCTCCAAGAATCTGTGTTGGATACCCTGAGCTAGTTGGTTAAGCTAAACAACAACTTGGAGAGTTGGAAGATAAAATCTTGCCTAACTTAGTTCATTTAAAGGGATGTCTTGTGTTGTGTGTGTGTTGAAGAAAGATGATATCTTCATCAATTGGTCCTAGGGATAAATTTTTGGAGCTATTGTCTTGTCCAGACTTTGAATTGAGCATGGTCTATCATCAAATCAAATCAGAACCAATGATGTTCGTAATGTTGTCTTACTCGTGGTTGATCCCTCGAGCATACACCATTACATCTTTTGGTCTGACCAATACTATCATCGTGTTCACTTAATCGTGGAACTCCATTTATATGGAAACCTGGATGAATTGTTGTTGAGCCCATCGGCAACATAATTATCATCTCCATGATTTGCGTTGAACATTAAAGCTAGTGTTGGAAACTTTGTAAGCAATGCCTTTGTGTTCCGTTCATGAAGCATATGTTGGATGAAAGAACTGACTTTCTCTGATTCACGTGCATTTGGTGCAAGTTGCCGCTGTGAGTTCGAGAAAGATTGTTTTTGTTTCCTCTAGTACCATCCCAAGTTAGTCATGCATGTGCGAAGTATGCTATGTTTTGACAGGATAGCTACCTTCATTCCATATGTATCTCCTAGTACACCAAGCCACTGACTAATTTGTTCAAGGAGAAGGAGTTCCTTCATAAGAGCTAATCCGGACTTACCAAAGGACTTCGATATCCTCGTTGATGGTTCGCAACCAGAACTCGGTAGTGTTTTGTTGAAGACTACCGCGTGGTCATGCTTGTCTGGGACAGCGTGTTCACATGTGTGTAGCAGAACCCGCTCATGTTTTGGAGCTCACTACCGTAGTTCATTTCCCGAGAATCTCGCAACGCCATCTCGTCAGTTTGTGTTGCAAACTTTCTTTCAAGACATGTTGTCTGAAATATCCCATTACCAACCAGATCTGAATCTCAGGCGGATATGATGGTTGGAACATTCCCAACATTTGCATTTTGTCCCCAGCCCGCACCGCCATTGTGCCAGTTTTCCATGGGTTGCCCTTCTCAGCAGTTGCTGTCCAGGATCATCTTCAAAAGTGGTCCTACCATGGGTCCCGTCCATTTCCGATGATAATCAAAATCATTCATCGTGTTGTCTTCAATAAGGTAGTCCACATCATCCATTCGAATTCGGATATGTCATTCCTTTGAACTCCGCTAAATGATCGATTGTGATTGCCTTAGGCTGGTATAAAGAGTTTCAGTGATCTAGATATCAAAAGTAATCCTTTTTGCCATTTAAGGGAATAATTCTATGAGATGTTATGGGATCATGGTAATTGCTTCCTTGCTACTTTGAAACCCTCATCAAATTGTTTCTTCCATCCCTCCTAATGCATGTTTTGCCTCTCAGCTCCAGAGATGCTTCTATGTATCATTCCCGAGTTGATCTTGTGATCCTTGTGATAATCCTAAGTTGCTCGAACCTCAAGAAGATCGATTCTTCTAAAATTCTCCCTTTCCTCTCGTTTTCATGTTGGATGAAGTTCTCAAAGCAAGACGTCAAGATCAAGATGATGCAATGAATCAACATCTTCGAGAAGGACAGTTGGATATTGGAAAAGCTTGTCACCCTCTGTCTTCTTAACTCACGCCTTGAATCTCGGGACGAGATTCTTGTTTAGTGGGGGTGACATGTCACAACCCTAGAATTTGCTTGTCATTAGTTGCATTAAAGCATCCATGCATCATGTTAGTTTTCAATTAAAGTTGAAATGGGGATGATAAAACCCTAGCACCAGAAGAACTCAAATAGGTTCAACCAAAATATTTTCAATGGCCTCAAAATATCCTTTTAAAATGTTCATGATTTATGGAAAAAGGTGAAAGCCTCTACCAGAGATGATGCATATTTTTCTAGGACATTTTGGTCATTGAATTAAATCATTATGGTATTTGAGTTGGAGTTTAAAAGTTACCATTAAATATTGGTTGCTCCAAATATTCCGAAATTTATTGTGTGGTTTGAAAATAATTCAAATATTCCTCACAAAAATTTGCAGAATTAACCAAAGTGTTTTGGTTGGTATTTTATTTGCAAACATAAAGCAGAAAAATAGAAAACAGAAAAAATAGAAAAGAGAGAAAGAAGAGACCCGTACCTGGGCCACTTACCTGTAGTCGGCCCAGGTGCACCAGTCCAACCCACAGTGGCAGAGCGGTTGTCTTCAACTTCTGCCAGTAGGCAGAGGCAAAGTAGCACGCACACACGCAGAGGACTCCACCTCCTGCTTCGTGGTGGCAGCCTCCCCAACATCCTCGCGACGCCATGGAGACGCCCCGAGATCTGTCTCTCCTCTCCCTCACTCGCTGCTCTCTCTCCCCTCCCCTATCTTGCTCTCTTCCTCACCACTGAGCGTGCCCGTCACCGCCGCTCGCTGCCCATGCCCCACCACCGTCGTCTTGCCTCTCGGCCATGTCCAGTCGCTTTGCGACGTTCTTCATCGTCTGCACATGCAAGATTTGAAGCCCGGGAGCACCATAACGTCGCCATCGATCGTTCTTCTCTGAGCATGGCCGCCGGACTCCATTGGCAGATTCGTCGCCGTCACGACACCCTTGAGCTCGCTGACGCCTCCAAACGACGCGGGGTGAGCCCCTCTTCGTTTCTCCCCTAATCCCGTCACCCCGAACATCCTCTAGCGCTAGCATCGTGTGCCCGAAGCTTGCCGCCGCACAGCCTTGTTGGTACCGCAACCACACCTACGGGAACCCGCAACTGAGCACTGCAACATGCGCAGCACGCCGTGAGGAGTCTAGAGCACTCACCCGTTGCTCCCGCTGTGTGCTGCAACGCCATTTTCGCCGAGGTCCGAACTCTGGCCACCGTGGTTGTCGTCGTCGCCGTCGTTCCCAGCCTCCCGCACCCAACCTCCTGCACCACTGGATGTGGCGCACTTCCAACTCGCCGTAGAACCCAAGCGCGCCCTAAACGGTGCCCTATAGTGCGAACCCGACGCGTCTCCGCCGCGGTTTGTGTCACTGGCGGCTAAACGCCGGCGGGCTGACGTGGCTATGTCGTTAGCTGCTAATGACGCCTCTAATTTAACCCTGTGACCCACTTACAAGTGGGCCCCATGACGTAAATTAACCAAAGTTTATTTCATGTTTAGTTTAGCTAATCACAGTGGCCCCACGCGTTAGTGTTGACTTTGCTGACGTAGCCTTTGACCGGCCCCACCTTTTAGTGACCTAACCAGCACCGTGAAACTGACTAGTGGGACCCACTGGTCAGGTTTGACCTGGACCGGTTCCGTTAACCTACTGAGGTCAGCATGACACCATGCTGATGCAGTAATCACTTTTCTAGATTTTAAATAAATCTAAACGATTTTTTTTCAAAAAATATCCTAAACTTCTAAAAATCATAGAAATTCAACCGTAACTCCAAATGAAATAATTTATATATGAAAAATTATCAGACAAATGCAATCTATCCATCTATATCATTTTCATGCATGTTTGAGAAAGTTAACCTCACTATTTAGGATGGAACATGATTAGGACAAATTTGACAATAGATTTGGAGTTGGAATTTGATCTACCTTTGAATTCCACTTCAATCAAAATGACTTTATGTTGCATTAGCTCAAATCATAGCATATTGCCATGCCATGATCATGCATCATATTGTTGCATTGCATTGATTGTGTTCTTTCTCTGTTTGCCGGTATTTGTCCCCTCTTAATGGACGTAGTTCCGACGATGAGTTCGATGACACCGATGAAGAGCTATACTATCTTCAGAAGTGCCAGGCAAGCAAAACCCCCTTGTTCATTCTGATACAACCCCAATCTCTCGCTCCTGCTCTCTTTTACTTCATTAGGACAACAACGATTCAACTGTTACATGCTACGGTAGTTGAACCCCTTTTCCTCTGCATGACCTGTCATTGCCACAGTAAATAGATGAAACCCACTAGCATGAGTAGGGGTTGTTTGAGCCCTGATGTGCCTACTCATTCATGCTTGTTGTCATGCCTGCTGCTGCTTAGAGTTGAGTCAGGTCTGATTCATCAGGGATGAATTGGAAGGATGATGAACATGTCCTACTGGGTGTGAGCTAAGTGTGCGAACATGATTTGGTAAAGTTAGCGGTGAGAGGCCATGTAGGACTACATGGTGGGTTGTCTCATTGAAACCATCCTCGGGAACTGAGTTCTGTATTTGTGATCCATGAACAGTTACTACCACACATTGGGTTCTGGTAACTCGACCCCTCTCGGCTTATTAATCGCCTCGATCTCTGTCCAGGAGTTGCAACTAGTTTCTGGTGTTTGTATGATATGTGTTGGGGGCCGTGCATAGCACTGACCCTAGGGGTGGGCTATGTTGCGATAGATACACGAGGTATGGTGTACTGAGAAGCCCGTTTGGTGCCTCGGGAACCCTGCTCTCATCATTTGGGGCCGTGAGCGAAACCCCAGCCAGATCTCCTTGCGGATGGAACCCGAATAGGCGATAAACCTGGACTAGAGACTTGTGTGGTTAGTCAGGTCGTGGCCGACTCCCTCGCCATGCTTCCACTTGAAGGCTACCGAGATACACGACGTGTACATGGTGGTAAGTGGCGAGAGCGTGTGTGAAGAAGTGCACCCCTGCAGGGTTAACATCATCTATTCGAAAGCCTGTCCGCGGTAAAGGACTTCTGGGTTGCCTGTACAGTTCATAGATAAGTGAAAGTCGATACTCTAAAATGCGCAAGATAAGCGTGAGTGCTATGGATGGCGTTCTCGTAGGGAGAAGGGAGCGGATCCATAGTGTTGTATTGATATGGTGAATATGTGGACTCGTGTGCGCCACCTCAAAAGAGTTACCAGCAGTCGTAGTTTAGGATAGCCACCGAGACAAAGATGGATTGCTGTTGTTAAACTCCACCACTCCCTTTTGTTAATACTGATGCATATGTAGATAGTTCTGATGTAAGTCTTGCTGGGTACATTTGTACTCATGTTTGCTTAATTTATGTTTTTGCAGAGAGACTTCAGTCTTGCTAGTAGTTCCGCGTAGACTTCGACGTTTAGCTTGTTACCTCAGCTATGATCTTCTACCCCTAGGAGGGTCTTGTAGATAGTCAGGCTTCTCAGCCTTTTTTCATTTGTAGTTGTCTGTACTCAGACATGTTTAAGCTTCCACTTGTGCTATTGCTTGTATGACTTGATTGCTGGGTCATGAGACCCATGTTTGTAATATCTGTCTCTTCGGAGCCTAGTGAATAAATACTCTGAGTCGTAGAGTCTTGTTGTGATGCCATGTTGTATTTGCACATATCGAGCATATTGTGTGTATGATTTTGAAATGCTTGGTATGTGTGGGATCCGACAACCTAGTTGTGTATCCTTGGTAGCCTCTCTTATGGGGAAATGTAGTCAAGTGCTTCCACTGAGCCATGGTAGTCTGCTACAGACCGTTTACCGGAGTCCGGCTAGCCCAGTTACTACTACTGCGGAACACTTAGACTAGCTGGCATGTGATCCACTTCGTTCTTGTGTATGTCCCTTCGGGGAAATGTCACGCGGTGACTTCCGGAGTCCTGCTAGCCTGCTACAGCTCGGGTTCCCGGAGTCCTGTTAGCCCAGTTGCTACAGCCTAGATTCAGACGCAGATGACCAACACGTTCGATGCTGGTTCATGTATGCCTGTCCCCGTAAGTTAGTGCCACTTTGGGTTCACGACTAGTCATGTCAGCTCGGGTTCTCTGTCATATGGATGCTAGCGACACTATCATATACGTGAGCCAAAAGGCGCAAACGGTCCCGGGCCAAGTAAGGTGGCACCCGTGGTAATACCGTGCGTGAGGCCGCAAAGTGATATGATGTTTTACATGCTAGATCGGTGTGACTTAGAATCGGGGTCCTGTCATGTTTGTCAGGGCCTGATGTGTGCGCATGCATGTGTAGGTTGAGCACTTGAGCGTGAGAGTGTGTGTTGGCCGTGTGGTGTGTGCATGCATGCGTGCGTGTGTGCGTGTGAGTGTTGCGTGCATGCGTGGTTGTGTGTGTACGTGTGAGTGTTGCGTGCCTGTGTCGCTGCATGTGTTCGTGTGAGTGTTTCATGCATGCAGTTTGTGTGCATGCGTGCGCGTGTGTGTATAATCATCACACCAGCTCATGTGTATTAAAACAGACGGCTCAACATACCAATACAAGACCACCTTGTCCGATGTGCCTGCGGTCATGATTTCGAACCACCGTCCAATATTTTTTTGTCATTTGTTTTCATTCTTACTAGCAAGATGCCCGTGCGTTGCACATAACATCAAGACGCATTTCTATGACTAGTTTATCTTGTGAGAGAAAAGGATGAACAAGGGAAGTCCTTATTTGCAAATGTGGAGAGGTGTGTGGGTACCTTTTTGTAAAATTGCCATAGGTTCCTTCTATCTGTCTGATATAAATCAGACGGCCTATTTTGCAGGATGGCAGTCACACCATCATCATCAACTCTGTTTTTATAAGAGTGTAGAAGAGTAGATACAAGCCTACAAGTGGGCCCAATGGCAGTGAGATAATGTGATGCAACACTAGAGGTGCCACGTGGAGCGTTTAACTGGTCAACTAGTCCTGTCTTGAGCAAATACGGAGCTGTACAGTGAGCCCGTGACTATATAATAACCACAAAACATAAATGGTGACCGTAATGAGTGGATTCTAAAGTCCAATGTGCGTATCGTGCTTTCGCTCCAAATACAATGATCGTCACTGTATATATCGTGATAAAAAGATGAAACATGCGTGAATGTGCTGGGGGCTTACTTTTAGAGGACCTGGAGATAGTTTGTGTGCGTACGTGAAAGGGGCGTAGAGGGGGTGTATGCGATGGGGAGAGAGATGCTCTTTGTTTCTCTTTATTATGACTAACTTTATATATAGTATAAAATATAAAAATTCACAGTGCCGAATAAATATCATTGTGGGCACCATGCAATGCAAGTTAATGTTCATACTCCTCCATATAACTTTGTAATGTTGTATATATGTAGAAATTCTAAAATAATTTTTTGGCCACACTTTATTCAAAAGGAATGTTGTATGCGAAATAAACGTGAAGAGAGTGCTTTTTAGATCAATGGGGTACGTGATGTAACATGTGTGAATGTGTATTTGATGTATTTGACAGGGCCTAGAGAGGTATGTGTGTGTATTACGTATTCGAGAGAGGCATGGATAGAGGGGCCGGCGGGGGGAGGGGGCGTGGGAGAGATAGAACGAGAAATGAGAGAGGTCTAGAGAGAGAGAGACTAATATGATGTCATGGTGAGAGATTCCATTGAGTGTGTATATGCAAGGGGGGAGGGGATTGTCGGATTTCGGGTTTCGGCAAAACCCGTAAGGTTCGAACACTGGGGTGCGCGCATAGATCTCCCCCTCATCGATCATGCCCTCAAGCACTTCGCGATCTCAAAGGCTAGCTCGACGAACTCGCAACACAAGAGACACAAGATTTATACTGGTTCGGGCCACCGTTGCCGTGTAATACCCTACTCCAGTGTGGTGTGGTGGATTGCCTCTTGGGCTGATGATGAACAGTACAAGGGGAAGAACATCCTCCTGAGGTGAGGTGTTCTTGTGCTTGGTTGGTGTGTGGCTCAGGATGGAATGGCTCAGATCTAAGATGAGGTCGATCCTCCCTCCCATCCGCTGTGGTGGCTAATCCTATTTATAGAGGCCCTAGTCCTCTCCCCAAATACTGAGCGGGAAGGGAGCCAACAACGGCCAATTTGAAAGGGGACAGCTAGTACAAGTTATCCTAACAAAAGTAGTCTTTGTTTGCCAAAGGCTTTGGTGGTGACGTCGTCTTGGGCTCCACGGTGACCTCCGTCCTGCCGTCCTGCTGGTCTTGGTCTCATTGCACCAATATGGAAACCTTTGCTTGACGCCTCGGTACTCTCCGTCTGTGCTTGCCTCCTTAACACCAAAGAGGAAACAAGGACACTGTGAGCACTGGCGCCCGCCTGGCACCCGCTTGGTCTCAATCTTCATGGCTCGCATCATTGGAACCTCGCGAGGTTTGCCTGGCCTTGATCTCTTCGCCCCTTGCGAGCCAGCTTGGTGAGGCCGCTCCTGAGGAGGTCTTGCGTCGCCCGCCTCGCGAGGCTTGGCCCCTCGTGAGGGTCTTGAATGCTTGTTGGTGAAGTTGGGCCGTACGGGCCCGCTTGCAGCGCCACGCCGTGGGCCGTAGGCAGGCAAGTCTGGGGACCCTCGTTCCCAGAACATGACAGTAGCCCCCGGGCCCAAGGTGCGCTCGGGCTTGGCTTCGAGGCGAAGCCAAAGGGCAAGTGCGGAGGGCCACGGGCCCCAATAGCCTGCGGCCTTGGTCGATGCGTGGCGGTTGATTGGACATGTGCGTCTCCGCTTCCCCACGTCGCCTTGATACCCGCCTGGCTAGGCGGCCACCGCGTTCTACACGGTTTCCCTCCCATTGTTATCGCGCACTCCCCAATTCTTCTGCTTCCTCGAAGCTCAGCCTCTCTCCTGATCCGATCTGAGCTCAGTCCTCCCGTTGCCATGGCATCGAACCAGTCGGAGAAAGGGAAGAGTCCCCTGTCCTCCGTCGGGCCACGCCCGGCCGGTGAGCCTGCCGTTGGCAGGTCACTCGTGCTCAACCAAGAAGCCTTGTACAAGGTGCGTCCCATGCTCGCCTCCAACTTCAATGAGTGGGGAAGGACGATGGTCTGGCCTGCGGCCCGTGCCTGTATCGACCGGGCAGCCACCGAGGTCCCATTCTTCATCGACGCCCTTTGGGCTGGCCTGGTTCCTCCTTTCTCCGCCTTCTTCAATGCAGCGCTTGCCCATTATCCGATCCATATGCTGCACCTTGATCCCCAATCCGTGACCCTTCTTGCCATCTTCGCCTTTGTTTGCGAGGCCATGGTGGGCATTGCTCCTTCCGTGGCCCTTCTCCGCCACTTCTTCTCACTACACCTGATTGATCCCCAGCAGAGATCAGGATGCCTGAGCTTTCAGGCCGTGGCGGTGACGGCCGGCGCCGGGATTGACTTCGAGCTACAACCATCCATGAGCGAGTTTCGGACATGGTGGGTATTTATTGATGTCAGAGTGCTCAGCCCCCTGCTCTCTTCTTCATCAGCGCCTGCCATTCCTAGCTCCGGTTGGTGCCACGAAAGGCTCACCGATTCGTGCCTAGCCCCTGTCTGGCTCAGGCTGAAGAGGCTCAAGGACCCTGACGTGACGGCGCCTATGGTGGTGAAGGAGTTCATCCGGCACCGAATCGCTCCACTTCAGCGCCACTCTCGACCGATGTGGGCCTTGCTCAACAACAAGGACCACATGAGACTTCAGGAGTCCGGGCTCCCTTTGAGGCGCGGAGAATGGTGCTCGAGGTCCTGACGGGTGTCCCATTGCCAGACGACATGCCGAGGAAGAGTTGCCTTCTGTACCGCTGCTTGAACAAGATGACATTTGCGGAGCAAATGCCCTCCTTGGATGAGTGGGGGTTGCATCCAGTCGATCTGGTGGGGCCCCATGTGAACCCCGCCGACGTTGTTCCCCTCCTTGCTGCTGGTGTCGGGCTCGCCCCAAGTGTGGATGCAGGGAGGCGAGCATCGCTGGAGGCCGATGGCGCAGGCGCCGAGGTGCTGATGCCGCCCAGGGCTCCCGAGGCATCGTCCTTGGGAACTCATGACTCTTGCCCTGGGGCGGCGGTTGAGGGGGCGATGCAGTCCGCGTCTCCCGAGGCTGGGGCTCCTGAGGCCTCGGCTGACCGCTACGAGACAGAGCCCGATAGCTCCCCTCAGGTTGGCACTCCTGAGGCTGCCCCTCCGAGCACTTCTCCAGTTACGCCTCATGTTGGCTGCCTTGTCCAGCGCTTCGGTCGGCTTTGCATGGACTTCGAAAAGCTCCGCAAGAGGAAGGGGTCCCCAAGCTGCGGCAGCGCCTCCTTCGCGCCGTTAAAATGGAGGAAGTACATCGCCGTTGACAAGTAAGTACCTTATCTTGGTGATTCTCTGCGTGCTGCTTCCCTTCCTAATGACGTCTTTTCATGGTCCCTTCTGCCAAGGCCGTGAAATATCCAGAGAAGCAGCCCCCTCTCGCCTCGTTTCTCCCTCCAGACTCAAGCGCTGCAAGCTCGCGCGCTGCTCATGGCGTGGAGTCACCCGGGGAAGCCAGCCCATCGACAAGCACTACTAAGAAAAGGCTTACACATAGAAGTTTACCAGTAGCGTGTGTTTTGGACCACGCTACTGATAATTAGCAGTAGCGTGTGTTACAAACCGCGCTACCGGTACAACTTAGCAGCAGCGTTGGTTTCTAGAGGGCACGCTACTGGTAAGTTAGGCACACCACACCCCCTGGCCAAAAAATAGTAGCTGCATTGGTACCCTAACAAGCGCTATTGTTAAGAAAATAGCAGTAGCGCGGGGCCACTAAGAAGCGCTACTTCTACTTCTTCTATGTGTAATCTATTACTAGTAGCGTATTTTTTGGGCAAGCCCTATAGCTAGTTTTATGTACCAGTAGATATTTTGGCTGGCACACATAGCAGTAGCGCGCTTTGGTGCCCAGCGCTACTGCTATGGTCGCCAGCCAAAATATCTGCCACCTCTCCCCCCCCTTCTTCTTCCTCCCCATTTCTTTCTCCCCCTCCCTCTTGCACTTGCTTGTCCTTCAATGCTTCTCCCTCTTCTTTTCCCCTCCTCCCCCCTCCATTAATGCCCTCCCTCCTTTCTCTTCCTTGTTTTTGCCTCTCCTCCCCTTCTCTTCTTTGCCCCTCCACCACCCCCTCCATTAATTCCCTCCCTCCTTCCTCTTCCTTTCTTTTGCCCCTTCTCCCCTTCTCTTCTTTTCCCCTCCACCACCACCTCCATTAATGCCCTCCCTCCTCCCTCTCATAGCTCTATCTAGAGCTACTAGCTAATTATAAGAAGGTACTCGATATTCCTCTCGACAAATAGGAGAGAAAAAAAAGAGTTGTGTAAGAATGGAAATGTGTGTGTTTGCGATTAGGACCGAAACTATGTGCGATATGAATATACCGAATTGTGTGTGGCATGTGAGTGACATGAGTTGCCTATGTTTTGCCAAAATGTTGATTCATTTTCGCTTTGGCAAATTTTGGGCAAACTCAATATGTCCTATGTTTAGGGAAGGTCATCCCGACTTTTGGTATGAATTCTATCCATGCATGCATATATACGTTGTTATAATATTTGCTCCGCGCGCAGGTGATCATGAAGGTCAATGGAAGGATGGTAGAAAGATATTAGCAATCCGCTGTGGATGACATGTATGAAAAAAGACTGAAGGATGTTTTATTTCCGTGTCGAAAATGCAAAGGAAGAGTTAGGTTCGACCCCTTTCAGGGTGGTAAATTCAAGGCGCACCTGCTCATGCATGGTTTCATGCATGGCCATATTCAGTGGATAAGTGAAGATGATGATGATGAGGAGGAGGAGGACATCGACGGGGCAGGAAATAACGACATGGGGCCACCAGATGAAGCGATGACCGATTATGTGCCCGAACAGGAAGACGGCCTTGGAAATGTCGATGGTGAAGAGGCAGTTCAAGGCGGAGAAGATGCGGACACGCCGCCGTCTTCGTCGCTACTAAGTTCAGCCATGCGGGACCCGCATGTTCGAGACCTGCTTCGCAAGAAGACGACTAGCTATAGAGCTGCTTCAAGAGAGGAGGCCAAACTGGCGCAACTGGAGGTAGACTTGATGACTCATTTGTATGATGGTTGCAATCACGAGGTGACCCACTTGAGTTTCACACTAGAACTTCTAAATATGAAGGCAAAAAACAAATGGGTAGATACAAGCCTGGATGAGCTTCTGAAGTACCTAAAGAAGGTTCTTCCCATAGGAATCTTGTGTCCTACTAGTGTCGAGGAGGCAAAGAAAATCGTGTGCCCTCTTGATCTGCCACATATTAGATATCACACATGCATCAATGATTGCATCATATATCGGAACGAGCACATGGAAAAAAACATCTGTCCAAAGTGCAATGCTTCACGATATAAAAAGGCCGGAAAGAAAGCTCCAGAGAAAGTTATATGGTACTTTCCGATCACTCCGCGTCTACAGCGGTATTTCGTAGATCCTAAGGAAGCAAAGCTTATGCACTGGCACACGGAGAAGGTGAAGCCAGATGACGGAGATGAGCCAAAGGTGAGACACCTCGCAGATGCTAGCCAGTGGAGAGCATTAAATGCTGAATTTGATTTTTTCGCAAATGATCCAAGGAACATCGTGCTTGGCGCTAGTAGTGATGGCATGAATCCATTTGGCAACCAGAACATCAATCATAGCACATGGCCCGTGTTTGTATCGATGTACAACCTCCCCCTGGTTGTGCATGAAGGAAAAATACATACACATGGCTATGCTTATTCAAGGGCCGAAACAACCGGGAAATGATATAAATCTGTATCTTGGGTTACTGAAAGAGGAGTTACAGACCTTATGGACAATGCCGGCCAAGACATGGGATGCAAGCAAAGGAGAGTATTTCTACATGAGCGCCACGCTGATCACGACAGTGCAGGACTATCTCGGTTACGACTATCTCTCCGGCCAGGTGTGCCACGGATATTGCGGATGCACGAGGTGCATGGATGATACAACTTCTCTGCAGCTATCGAAAGATGGCGGGTCTTCGAAAATCGTGTACATGGGGCATCGAAGATGGCTAGAGAAGGATGAACCGTGGAGAAAGCGTGGAGATCTATTCAATGGTAAGGCTGAGCATCGAGGTCCTCCACGTAAGCGTAGCGGTGCAGAAATATATGAGTTATTGAAGAACTGGGAAGAGTGCCCCTCGCCAGGAAAGACGAAGAAAAAGGCGCCGGAGCCCCTGCTAAAGATATGGAAGATAAGATCTATTTTCTGGGACTTGGAATACTGGCCCATACTCGACACGCCTCATAGCCGTGATGAAATGCATATCACAAAAAATATCATTGAGAGTTTGCTTGGAACATTGATGAACATGCCGGAGAGGACAAAGGATGGGCCGAAGGCAAGAAAAGACTTGGAATTTTTGAAAATCAGGAAAGATCTCCAAATGCCCGGTAAAAGGTCGTCAGAGGAGACCGAGACGGAGACGGAGATGGAAGATAGGGGCAAAAAAGTAAACAATAAGGACGGAGAATATTGCCACCCCCTCTTGCTTCACCTTAGATCCAAAGGAGGTCGATCAATTGTTCAAGTGCCTTGCCGGAATCAAAGTTAGTTCCGGATACCGTGGGAAGATAAGAAGATATCTGGACACTAAGAAAAAAACGTTCAGTGGGATGAAGTCTCACGACTGTCATGTGATGATGACGCAGTTACTCCCGGTTGCACTTAGAGGGATTATGGACACACATGCGCGTAAGATGCTTACTGACCTATGCTACTTTTTTGATGCTATCTCTCAAAAGTCGATAAGTGTGAAGCAACTCCATAGGCTACAGGAAGAAATTGTTGTCATACTGAATGAGCTAGAGATGTACTTCCCGCCCGCGTTCTTTGATGTCATGGTGCATCTATGTGTCCACATCATGGACAACATCATCGACCTAGGGCTAACATTCCTGCATAGCATGATGCCGTTCGAGAGGATGAATGGGGTCATCAAAGGATTCGTTCGTAACATGTCCCGTCCAGATGGAAGCATAGCCCAGGGATATCTGACCAAAGAGTGCATCTCTTTCTATGAGAGTTATCTGACCAAAGACCATGTTGTTGGTTTGCCCGTCAACAAGCACTATGGAAGGCTCGAAGGCAAAGTTCACCCAAATGGTCATAGGGATGTGAATGTGTTACGCTCGGGCCGACAAAACGACCTTGACACGGCAAACTTGGTAGTGCTACAACACCTAGATGTGCTAGAAGATTTCGTGACACTGCACAAAGAGACCATCGCAAAGAAGTACCGTGACCATGGGGTGCACAGGACGGACGCTGAAGTTATTAGAGAGCACAACTCCACTTTCGTGTGTTGGTTCAAAGAGCGAGTTCTGGCTAATCCCCCGGAAGAGGGTTGATCGAACGGAACACTCATATACACCTTAGCACCTGGCCCCTCGACCAACCTCACGACTTGTCAAGAATACGATATCAACGGATACATATTCTACACGGAGGAGAAAGATATAAACAGTGATGACCAAAACTCAGGGGTGACGATGGAAGCTGTGGGGACCCCGACTCATAAGTCGTGATCACCGAATGCATGTGTACAGTGATCCCAGAGACCAATGCTCATTGAACACACAGAAGCTGAATAACAAGAGTCTTACATCCACACATACCGTCTTACACAAATTATGACCCTTATGGTCAAGTCTTACATAGATAAAGCCATAAGGGCTGAATACCAAATAAACTTAAGCAGCAGAAATCTTCGTTGATAAGTAGAACCCATGCCATCTGCCTTAACCCTACAGGCATTCTGACTGGGAAACGTCCTAGTTCACATGTTCGTCTCCAAAGAACTCTTCTTCTAACTCCTGTTCTTCCATGCCTGGCCAATTAAATAACCAGTGGCAAGCCAATTAGTACTTTGAATGTACTCGCAAGCAACCCATGATTGGAACAAGGCACAATAATGCAATGATACAACACTAAGTAGGTAATTTGCAGAAAGCTAGTGTTGAGTGCAATGACATGATCTATCAACCTGTAAAGCATCCATCATGAGAGAACAGGTATCCTTATGAACAAGTTACATATATCAACATAAGCGGCACCAATCCAACTTGATCATTGTGTCAACCATCTGACTTAACCCAAATAGCCTTATCAACACACACACACACGGTTTGAAAAACTCTGGATGTAGTTTAAGAAGCACCGCCCAACTGTCCTTGACCGTGGACACGGCTATTCGGATAGTTTTACACTCTGCAGAGGTTGCACACTTTACCCACAAGATCCGGGGAACTTTAGTGTCATCCACGACCCGCGGTACCTGAAGTACCCGGGGTAAGCACCCGATCACTATCTTTCCCTAGACGACACTAACAAGGAGTCCACTAGTTGTTCCATATCCTCACGATGTACATCATACGAGACTCACTCGAGATCGTAATATCCGAGAGGGGACACAACGGTGTATCCGATGCCCTGTGAAAACAGTCATGGCCGCCCTACCTGGCACAACCCCGTCCTGAGAGAGAGCACCAACTCTCAGCCGTCACTAGTAATGCGGGCTCCAAGCTAGTATCGGCCTAGGTAATCAATAATGCCCTTTCCCATACAAGGGTAGAGTGGTTGCGCATGTAAGGTTGGGACAGTCGACAAATCTTAAATCTAATCTGTTTTCAAAAACAACACAAACACTTGCCTCGGTACACCACTTCGTCATCAAGTGGTTACCCATCTCATTATCTCCCTCGGGCATAAGTGGCACCCGACGGGGTTTTTGAAAAGTCTTCTGAAAATACTTTGTCTACATCACCATGCATATTCCCGTCCCTTTTGCATAGCAACTACTTTAGCATCCTATCTACTCCCACCGGCATAACCCTCATAAGAAGGTAGGGTCATGCACAATGCAAGTATCAACGAGGAAGTAACGGTGACAAACCACCCCATGTGGTCACCACAGTATCATGTCTCCGATGCAAGCAATAAAAGTGCTATATCACATGCATAAAAAGGGTTTCATAGACATGGTCAAAGGGCTACTTGCCTGGTTCATCAGAGTCTTGAGATCTTCTGGTCCTTCTCCAAGTACTCCATCTACTTTGTCAACTAACGTCGAAACAATCTTAATAAGCAACAAAACAAGGCAGAAAAAAAAGTGATATAAAAATATGGATTTGACTTTTCTAGGACTTCCCTGGTCATATGAAAAATAACCAGGGTGGTTTCACCGGAATTGGATTAGTGAATATTTCTGAACATTTCAATATGATGGAATCAAGGGGTTTATGGATTTGCAAGAAGTGTACAGAAATATATTTTTGAAAAATGTGCAAAGGCACCCATTTAGAAAATCATGATTTTAGAAGCATCTGGGAGTTGGTTTCACTGGATTTGGAGTTCAAATGAATTTCCTATGAATTAGCAAAGTTGACAAATATGAAGAAATGGCTCATTATTTTATGTGGGACAGAAAGTATTAAGAAAAATGTTCATAAGCTAAGTTATGAACTTAGAAGCATCTAGGAATTTGAATCATGGCCTTTGGATCAAATTTGAGCCCTCTGTGATTTTCCAAAGTTTATGCCAGAAATGGAAAAGTAAGATTTGCTAATTATTTGTGAAGAAAGTTTTTCTGGAAAAATGATAAAGTTACACCATGTGATATAGCATGAATTTAAGAACTACTAGAAATTTGAATCATCTAATTTGGAGTCCATTTGAATTATTTGTTTTTTTGTAGTTTACTGGAAAAAGAAAAAGAAAAAGGAGATGGGTTTTACCCTTATCACGCCCGCCAGGCGGGAGATAGCAGAGGGCCGGCCCAGCTGCTCGGCCGCGCGGTGGCTGGGCAACGTCGAAGGCGCACCAGAGCGAGTACATGTTTGTTCCCGGGGAAGCGGGTTGCACCCGGTTTGTCTCCACTTAAACAGGCGGGCCCCGCCCACCGGGTCACTGACGAGCGGGGCCCGGTGCTTAGGCCATATCCTACCTCCCGCTCGAACAGAGCAAGGGCAGGGGAGGCGAGTCTGAGCGGGCGCCGGTGATCTCCCCGGCGGTACCGGCCATCTCCGGCGACGCCCGGCGTACCGGCGTGCTCAGGAGAGTGTGCCGCATCCTCCGAGGTGAACCACAACCACAGGGGTGGCCAGACGCGAGCGCATCCTCGGCCGCGGCGGGCAAGGTCGACAGTGGTGATGGAACTTGACGGTATGGCCATGGAGAGGAGAGGGAGAAGCGCGGGAGGGGCCCGCGGTGATGGTGGGAGTGCTCTGGTGCGGTCTAGAGGGGAGGAGGAGGAGTGGCGGGCGCGAATTTAGGCTGAGGCCGACGGGAAGGCTCTGGCCATGGTGGTGGATGGAGGGCACGAGGAGAGAGTTGGCTTGGTCCAGGGGGTCGCTGGGAGAGAGAGAGAGCGGAGGGGATCCAGAGGGAGGCCTCAGGAGCCCTTAAATGGTGAGGCCATGGCTCACCATGGACGTGGCCTACAGGCACCTGCGGAAATGGCCGTGGTGGCCACGGGAGGAGGCTCGGGGCTGTCTGCGGCCCTCGTGGGTGTTGAGTAGGGCACCAGGAAGAGAGAGGATGAGCGGGGCGAGCTCGAGGGGGTCCCTGGCATGGGTGCATGCATTGGCCGAGTTGGGCGGCGTCTAGCGCGTGCCTCAAGGGGTGAGAGAGAGGGGAAGGAGGGGGCAGCACGGTGGAGTGGTGCAGACGTCGAGGCACCTCGACTGGCGTGAGGGGGAGGCTCGAGGTGGTCGGGTGGCTTGGTTAGAGAGCAGCTACAGTGCGTGGGAGCACTATAGCGCGCTCTGGAGCACGCCTTTGGCATGCCATGGCATAAAAAAGGGGAAGTGGGCGCGGCCACTTGTGTCCAGTAGTGCTAGGGAGTAGTAAAGAAAGGGGAGGAAGCATTGGATGCTCTTGAGAGCCTCTAGGAGAGGAGAGAGGTTGAGAGAGAGGTGAACAGTGGCTGTCCAGAGGGGGAAAATGGGGTTTTACCCCATCAATCATGGATCTTTGGAAGAGGGGGAGCTACTGGAGGTAGGAGGTGACCTGGGGCAGCTGTGGTAAAAACTTGCGCTCATGGAGATTAGTGGAAGAGGTCAAAATGATGATTTTGGAAAAATGGCAGAAGGTGTTTGTTGTTGGTTTGGGAAAGAAAGTTAGTTCCACTTGCCATGAGAATTAACAGGATGGAATGGCACATAGAAGTAGGATGTTCCACCAAGTTTTTGCTCATTTGGGCAAAGTAGCCAATGTAACTTTGGTAAACCCTAGAAATCAACAGAAATGGACTTTCCAAGATTTAGTCATGCAAAATCTATTCTCCTCGATGCACCACTTAGTGTAGTGTCATCATTTGAGGTTCTGAACATGTCAAAAGTTGAGGTCAAAAGGAGAAAGTTGCCAATGTAAACTTGTTTAAATTGGTTCTGGACAGAGAGGGTTTTGGGGCACTTTGATCAAGATAACATTCTCTCCAACTTGTGCCATTTGGTCTAGACACAATATTACACCATTTGAGCATGTGCACCAACTTTTGGAGCATTTGGACATGTTTCACAGTGCAAAGTTGTTCAAACTTGAAAAAGGAAAGAAGTGGTTTTGAGAGGGTTTCATGGGGTTATACTGTTCTCCATAACATGAGACTTGGCAAGATCATCAAACATGTCATATGTGACATTCTAGAATTTTCTTGGAATTGTTGGGGAATATTTCCTGTAGAAATATTTCAAATCCTTGAAATGGGCAAAAATGGTTTTGGGAGGTTTTGTCTAATATTTTGAACATGACCATGTGTTGAAACTCATATATATGGACAATATATGTCCACTGATTTTCCCTGATTTTTCTCAAATATTATTCAAGCTTTAAAATAATTTTAACCTATTTAAGACCATTTCTGGTCTTAAGAAAAATCCTTTAAATAAAATAGGAAAATAACTTCTAAAATTATTTTTTATGGTTTCTGGGTATCCTATATCTAGTAGGAGTCAAATATATTTTTGGAAAGATTTTTACTACCCTTAATTAGGTACTTGCAGTGCAAACCTCAATTCATGGGGGTTTTGGAAAACTATTTTTTGAAAATACTATTTGGCCAAATTATTTTTGTAACAAATTATTTTTATGTACTATACACATGGCATGATCATTGGTTCAAGAGTTTGGAGCAAGGATATGAAGTATAGGAGTTGGAGGTTTTATTTGATTTTTAGAGCACTTGCAAACAACACACAAAATCCAATCAAGGCAAGGTCCAAAACACTCAAAAGTTTTTGTCAAACCACATTTTATCATGATTTATTAGCTTAAGTGTTTTGGCATGAAAATCAGGGTGTGAAAGACCTACCCCCCTTAGAAGAATCTCATCCCCGAGATTCCCAGACTAGGCGCGGAAAGGAATACGAGACTTAAATCTGGGGTAGTCCTCATGTTCTCGTACTGTTTTTGCTTCCGTGTGATGCTTCATTGGTCCTTGAAGTAATTGATGACATGGCTTCGTGTACAACGTCCTGCTGGATCTAGGTTGCTAAGGGGTTTCTTGCATTGATCAGGTTGGGCTGGGGGTCGATGGCTTGGTGATCGATGTCTTTGTTGGTGATCGGGCTAGCTAGGAGGTCGGAAATGTTTCTGGAGTGGTGTCGTGTGGGAAACTGTTGTGCACACTGGGTAACTCAGGTGATAACCCCAGCTGGTAGCCGTGTACCCTTCATCTTGGAGTGATCTCGAAGAGGGTCGATGAATCTTGGTGTGGGTTTCCTTGTCATGGAAATGCTTGGTTCCTTAGAGAGGAGTGGTTTGCAGATACGCACGGTCTTCGAAGAGGAAGTTCACTTCTTGACGGTAGTGTTTGGTATAGTTCTTCCTCCTTGACATGGCGATCTTCAGATGTTCCTTGACCAGCTGAATGATTCTTCTTCAATCTTCAGTTAGACGAGTAGGTCACAAAGTAAAAGTGACAACCAACGTGACCAAGTACTCCATGAAGTTTCTGTTCATGGGGTACATAAGGTATGCTGGGGCATTGGTGGTGGTAACGGTTGAGTGTGCACCAAGGTGTTTTCGATCTAGAGTCAAGACCCAAAGTTATGATCCGACCATGTTGTAGCTTGGCAGGGCTTAAGGGTTTCAAGGATCTAGTGTGCGAGTGAACGTTTATCATCTTATCCTTGGGCAGAGTTTCTAAGATGCCAATTGTTCTATCTAGACCTCCAAACAGATCACCTTATACCGCTGAAAGCATCATTTCATATAGGTCAACTCCAATCATCACTGATGCTATTCATATCCTCA
Source organism: Triticum aestivum (assembly GCF_018294505.1). Lineage (NCBI taxonomy): Eukaryota > Viridiplantae > Streptophyta > Magnoliopsida > Poales > Poaceae > Triticum > Triticum aestivum. Next base: position 399,621,969 of record NC_057812.1, on the reverse strand, counting down.
TGACTCCCAAGAGGAGGTCTAACAAAATTATATATGTCTACGATCCCCAAACTCATATGTGTGGCTACCCCTAAAAATCCATGGGTAGAGCATACAAGCTTCCAAGCTGGAATAAAACAGGACAATCCAAGTGCTCATCCTATTCTTCCAAGGTCTAAGATAAAGCACCTCTTATCCTAAGGAAACACGTCGTAAGGCACTCCAAGATCTTGTTTCCTTCCTATGAATCAACTCCAACAACCCATTAGCTCCCATCAATCACTACATAATCCATTTAATTCTACAAATCCAATGTTTATGGTGTTCCACATGATCTTCTCATGTCCTACAATCCTCAAATACTTGAAACGGGTTATCTTTACTATAGTCAGTCCACCAATTCCCGTTATCGGGGTCAAGTAACTTCCAACCTGCAGCTTATATAGATCCTTAAATCAATTCCAATCTCCTAGTTTATTGTACATCGAGAAACATGGTATCACGATCAAGATCATCAGTCTAAATCCAATTTACTCTGAATCATGCGGGGTTACTCAGCATCTATACTCAACTAGGATCACCTATTTAAATCCAAATATCTTGTCCAACGAGGAATCCTACATGTTTCCGTCAAGTTATTTACGAAATATCAACTATCTCCTATCAATATCATCTGATCAAGTCAAATCCTTGCACTTCCAGGAGTTTTAGCTTGCGATCATAATTGTCCCACGAAATGCTACTCTATATTAATGATCCCACCAAGTTCATCTACCAACATGAAAGCCTCATAATCCACCAAATAGTCTCATATAATTTCTCAAAGTCATTGATATGAACTCATCAAGTCACTTGTCCTCTATTCCTATATCCTCAAACTGGTCTTCCCTATGGCATCGTTAGTTCTGGTGCTATATCAGGATGATAATGTGCTTGTTCACGATATCCACTAGTTCCATAATGAACCCAGTGTTGTGCAAGGTTTACAGAGGCTTAACCGGTTCTCTTGCAATTCTGTGGGTTAAGCACATGGTTAAGAACTCGAGCTAGGGTATCTCGTGAAGTCTCGAAGGGTCCAAGGATGGGTTTCTAATCATGAGGGGAAACCATAACTCCACGGGGTTGCACTTGGTTGAGGAGGCTGTAGCAAAAGTCTTCGTCCTAGTTAGTTGCCAAAGTAGAATCCTTGGTGTACCTTGTCTTGCCGATCGTCAGTTAAGGAGAGAGAGAGATGAGAGGGAAGAGTATCATAGAGGAGGGGAATGCCTAAAGGGGGTTCTATAGTGCAGGTGCAAACAAACGGGCGCCAAAAAGGGCCAAACAAAGGAAAACAAGGTAGGTGATATAGTCGCGTACTTGTTTCCTAGGGCAAAAGTGCGACTTATATCAAAACACAAACAAATAAAAACAAGCAACACACAATCATGGTTCTATTCGAACCATCATACGGACTCGACTCCGCATAGGGGGTACATGACTCATCCTACCCTAGGGGTTCTCGGACTAAGTAGTCACGCTTTACTTCGTGCCTCATGCAGTCTTTTGGGTTTTCCTCAGGTGTTGCTACGTCTCTTGTAGTTGTTCGATGAAACAATCCGGGTCGAGCCTGGAGATTCTTCAACAACTTCTCGCCTGTTGAAGTGATGGGGATAAGGTGGCTCCAAGTAGTAGGCATTGACTCGGTCTTTTGTTGTCTTCTTAATCATGACGACCCCTTTTGCCTTCTAAGGCGTCGACGGTACTAGGTAGGTAATCCCTTATGCAATGATATTAACAAGGCATAGTAGAGGTCCAACATGTCGGTTATGTTGATGAAAACATCGACACCAAGAGCGGGGGATGAAGAGAACCGTTTTCCTGCTCACTATAGTGAGGCGGGCCAAATGGTGCGGTTCTCATCCACCGGTGGTTGCCGATACAACAACGGTAAGGACACGATTGCTCTATTAGTGATGTCTATCATGGTCTTGCATATCTTACACCCTGATCGTCATAGGACAAGGTTGCATCATCCTGGGGAAAATTCAAAGGTGTCACCATCCTCTGGGCTTCATGTCCTCATTCTTCAAAGGCGTATCTTTTGTTGGCATCATCTTGTTGTGGTGTCACGAATCTTGGGTTTAGAAGAGGTGGGTGAGTATTTGGCAAGGTGTACTCCTTCTAGGCTATCCACGAGGATTACAAGGAATCCCGTGGTCAGGGGCTTGAGGGTGCTAGCGACCGTTTGCAATAGTTTTGAAGGGAAGAGATCGATGGGGAAAGTATACCTTAGTTTTTGAAAAACTGAGAAGGGAAGAGAAGTATAGATAGTTTTGAAAACTAGTAATAGTTTTAGAAATAAATTTACCCTATCTAACGACCATGCTAACTAAGGCTTCCTACAGTCAGGATGGCTCGGATACTAGCTCTGTGGGGACCCCGACTCATAAGTCGTGATCACCGAACGCATGTGTACAGTGATCCCAGAGACCAATGCTCACTGAACACACAGAAGTTGAATAACAAGAGTCTTACATCCACACATACCGTCTTACACAAATTATGACCCTTATGGTCAAGTCTTACATAGATAAAGCCATAAGGGATGAATACCAAATAAACTTAAGCAGCGGAAATCTTCGTCGATAAGTAGAACCCATGCCATCTGCCTTAACCCTACAGGCATTCTGACTGGGAAACGTCCTAGCTCGCATGTTTGTCTCCAAAGAACTCTTCTTCTAACTCATGTTCTTCCATGATTGGCCAATTAAATAACCAGTGGCAAGCCAATTAGTACTTTGAATGTACTCGCAAGCAACCCATGATTGGAACAAGGCACAATAATGCAATGATACAACACTAAGTAGGTAATTTGCAGAAAGCTAGTTTTGAGTGCAATGACATGATGTATCAACCTGTAAAGCATCCATCATGAGAGAACAGATATCCTTATGAACAAGTTACATATATCAACATAAGCGGAGTTGGACACAAATCCAACTTGATCATTGTGTCAAGCCATCTGACTTAACCCAAATAGCCTTATCAACACACACACACACGGTTTTAAAAACTCTGCATGTACTTTAAGCAGCACCGCCCAACTGTCCTTGACCGTGGACACGGCTATTCGGATAGTTTTACACTCTGCAGAGGTTGCACACTTTACCCACAAGATCCGGGGAACTTCCGTGTCATCCACGACCCACGGTACCTCAAGTACCCGGGGTAAGCACCCAATCAGTATCTTTCCCTAGATGACACTAACAAGGAGTCCACTAGTTGTTCCATATCCTCAGGATGTAAATCATACGAGACTCACTCGAGATCGTAACATCCGAGAGGGGACACAATGGCGTATCCGTTGCCCTATGAAAACAGTCATGGCCGCCCTACCTGGCACGACCCCGTCCCGAGAGAGAGCACCAACTCTCCGCTGTCACTAGTAATGCGGGCTCCAAGCTAGTATCGACCTAGGTAATCAATAATGCCATTTCCCATACAAGGGTAGAGTGGTTGCGCATGTAAGGTTGGGACAGTGGACAAATCTTAAATCTAATCTGTTTTCGAAAACCAGACACACACTTGCCTCGGTACACCACTTCATCATCAAGTGGTTACCCATCTCATTATCTCCCTCGGGCATAAGTGGCACCCGACGGGGTTTTCGACAAGTCTTTTGAAAATACTTTGTCTCCATCACCATGCATATTCCCGTCCCTTTTGCATAGCAACTACTTTAGCATCCTATCTACTCCCATCGGCATAACCCTCATAAGAAGGTAGGGTCATGCACAATGCAAGTATCAACAAGGAAGTAACGGTGGCAAACCACCCCATGTGGTCACCACAGTATCATGTCTCCGATGCAAGCAATAAAAGTGCTATATCACATGCATAAAAATGGTTTCATAGACATGGTCAAAGGGCTGCTTGCCTGGTTCATCAGAGTCTTGAGATCTTCTGGTCCTTCTCCAAGTACTCCATCTACTTCGTCAACTAACATCGAAACAATATTAATAAGCAACACAACAAGGCAGAAAATAAAAGTGATATAAAAATATGGATTTGACTTTTCTAGGACTTCCCTAGTCATATGAAAAATAACCAGGGTGGTTTCACTGGAATTGGATTAGTGAATATTTCTGAACATTTCAATATGATGGGATCAAGGGGTTTATGGATTTGCAAGAAGTGTACAGAAATATATTTTTGAAAAATGAGCAAAGGCACCCATTTAGCAAATCATGATTTTAGAAGCATCTGGGAGTCGGTTTCACTGGATTTGGAGTTCAAATGAATTTCCTATGAATTTGCAAAGTTGACAAATATGAAGAAATGGCTCATTATTTTATGTGGGACAGAAAGTATTAAGAAAAATGTTCATAAGCTAAGTTATGAACTTATAAGCATCTAGGAATTTGAATCATGGCCTTTGAATTATTTGTGTTTTTTTGAAGTTTACTGGAAAAAGAAAAAGAAAAAGGAGATGGGTTTTACCCTTATCATGCGTGCCAGGCGGGACATAGCAGAGGGCCGGCCCAGCTGCTCGGCCGCGCGCGGTGGCTGGGCAACGTCAAAGGCGCACCAGAGCGAGTACATGTTCATTCCGGGGGAAGCGGGTTGCACCCGGTCTGTCTCCACTTAAGCGGGTGGGGCCCGCCCACCGGGTCACTGATGAACGGGGCCCGGTGCTTAGGCCATCTCCTACCTCCCGCTCGAACAGAGCAAGGGCAGGGGAGGCGAGGCCGAGAGGGTGCCGGTGATCTCCCCGGCGGTACCGGCCACCTCCGGCGACGCCCGGCGTACCGGCGTGCTCAGGAGAGTGTGACGCATCCTACGAGGTGCGCCACAACCGCAGGGGTGGCCCGACGTGAGCGCATCCTCGGCCGTGGCGGGCAAGGCCGACGGTGGTGATGGAACTCGACGGCATGGCCATGGAGAGGAGAGGGAGAAGTGCGGGTGGGGCCCGCGGTGATGGTGGGAGTGCTCTGGTGCGGTCTAGAGGGGAGGAGGAGGAGTGGTGGGCGCGAATTTAGGCGGAGGCCGACGGGATGGCTCTGGCCATGGTGGTGGATGGATGGCACGAGGAGAGGGTTAGCTTGGTCCAGGGGGTCGCTGGGAGGGAGACAGAGCGGAGGGGATCCAGAGGGAGGCCTCAGGAGCCCTTAAATGGCGAGGCCGTGGCTCACCATGGACGTGGCCTACGGGCACCCGCGGAAATGGCCGTGGTGGCCACGGGAGGAGGCTCGGGGCTGTCTGCGGCCCTCATGGGTGTTGAGTAGGGCACCAGGAAGAGAGAGGAGGAGCGGGGCGAGCTCGAGGGGGTCCCTGGCATGGGTGCATGCATTGGCCGAGCTGGGCGGCGTCTAGCGCGCGCCTCAAGGGGTGAGAGAGAGGGGAAGGAGGGGGCAGCATGGTGGAGTGGTGCGGACGTCGAGGCACCTCGACTGGCGCGAGGGGGAGGCTCGAGGAGGTGGGTGGCTTGGTTAGAGAGCAGCTACAGTGCGTGGGAGCACTGTAGCGCGCTCAGGAGCACGCCTTTGGCATGCCATGGCATAAAAAAGGGGAAGTGGGCACGGCCACTTGTGTCCAGTAGTGCTAGGGAGTAGTAAAGAAAGGGGAGGAAGCATTGGATGCTCTCGAGAGCCTCTAGGAGAGGAGAGAGGTTGAGAGAGAGGTGAGCAGTGGCTGTCCAGAGGGGGGAAATGGGGTTTTACCCCATCAATCATGGAGCTTTGGAAGAGGGGGAGCTACTGGAGGTAGGAGGTGACCTGGGGCAGCCGTGGTAAAAACTTGGGCTCATGGAGATTAGTGGAAGAGGTCAAAATGATGATTTTGGAAAAATGGCAGAAGGTGTTTGTTGTTGGTTTGGGCAAGAAAATTAATTCCACTTGCCATGAGAATTAACAGGATGGAATGGCACATAGAAGTAGGATGTTCGACCAAGTTTGAGCTCATTTGGGCAAAGTAGCCAATGTAACTTTGGTAAACCCTAGAAATCAATAGAAATGGACTTTCTAGATTTAGTAATGCAAAATCTATTATCCTTGATGCACCACTTAGTGTAGTGTCATCATTTGAGGTTCTGAACATGTCCACAAAAGTTGAGATCAAAAGGAGAAAGTTGCCAATGTAAACTTGTTCAAATTTGGTTCTAGACAGAGAGCGTTTTGGGGCACTTTGATCAAGATAACATTCTCTCCAACTTGTGCCATTTGGTCTAGATGCAATATTACACCATTTGAGCATGTGCACCAAGTTTTAGAGCATTTGGACATGGTTGACAGTGGAAAGTTGTTCAAACTTGAAAAAGGAAAGAAGTGGTTTTGAGAGGGTTTCATGGGGTTATACTGTTCTCCATGACATGAGACTTGGCAAGATCATCAAACATGTCATATGTGACATGCTAGAATTTTCTTGGAATTGTTGGGGAATATTTCCTGTAGAAATATTTCAAATCCTTGAAATGGGCAGAAATGGTTTTGGGAGGTTTTGTCTAATATTTTGAACATGACCATGTGTTGAAACTCATATATATGGACAATATATGTCCACGGAGTTTCCCTGATTTTTCTCAAATATTATTCAAGCTTTAAAATAATTTAAACCTATTTAAGACCATTTCTGGTCTTAAGAAAAAGCCTTTAAATAAAATAGGAAAATAACTTCTAAAATTATATTTTTATGGTTTTTGGGTATCCTATATCTTGTAGGAGTCAAATATATTTTTGGAAAGATGTTTACTACCCTTAATTAGGTACTTGCAGTGCAAACCTCAATTCACGAGAGTTTTGGAAAACTATTTTTTGAAAATACTATTTGGCCAAATTATTTTTGTAAGAAATTATTTTTATGTACTATACACATGGCATGATCATTGGTTCAAGAGTTTGGAGTAAGGATATGAAGTATAGGAGTTGGATGATTTATTTGATTTTTAGAGCACTTGCAAACAACACACAAAATCCAATCAAGGCAAGGTCCAAAACACTCAAAAGTTTTTGTCAAACCACATTTTATCATGATTTATTAGCTTAAGTGTTGTGGCATGAAAATCAGGGTGTGACAAAAGCCATGACCGGGAATGTAATTGAAAGAAATTACGGAAGGGTCGAAGAGATATGGGATCTTAACTACTCTGGATTGCATAGCGCAGCGATGTTCCGTGTCAAATGGGCTACACAGAGAAAACCGACATTTCACTACCATGTGTATACCCGACTCCTATAGCGGTACCATCAACGTCATCGCCAAAGATGAGCAATGGGTACACGCTAAACATGTGACACAATGTTTCTTCATAACTGATCCGATCAATCCCAGCCGTGTTGTCGTGAGGAGAAGCAAAAGGAGCATCGCCGGAATGGATGGAGTCGCCAACGAGGAAGACTATGACCGGTACGATGATCCGATGAGGGAAGATGATGCTGATGACGACGAAACATATGTAAAAAGAAGAATGAAGACTACATTATGTACGAAAGATCGTAATCCCTGCAGAAGGAAAAGTTACGACCATGGGCTCAATTATTCGACAACGAACAAAAGAGGGAAGAAGATCAGTCTGAAGCGTCGTCGTCGCCCAAGTTGGCAAACTAGTTCCCAAAGTGCAAAAGGAAGAAAAAGAAAAGTGCAAAAGAAAGATAAGAAAAAGAAAAGTGAAAATGAAAGAAAAAGAAAAAGAAAGGAAGTTTTGCAAAATGAAATGAAAAGAAAAAGAAAAAAGAACTAATAAGTTGTGGAAAATGAAATGCAAGAAAAATAAAAAAAGAAAAAAAGTTAGCAGTAGCGCGTTTTGGCCTAGGCAGCGCTATAGCTAAGAAAAAGAAAAATAAAAAATAAAAAAATGAACATTTGAAGAAGCTGCTTCTAACTAGGTTGCACGCAAGATTCCTGTTCCCCGGTCGGAATGACGATATCAACCCATGGGATGATGGTGCCATGAAATAAATCAACAAAAAAGCTCTAGGGAAGTTCAGCAACGCATTGAGCGCTTGGAAAACTAGGTGAAAAAGGCGATTCAAGTAGACCATGAAACCTACGCCGAGATTGTTGCAGACATTCTGAAAATTACGATAGAGGACTTTGAAAAGTTCAAGGAGACTTGCAATGAAGAAGCTGCCAAGGCCAGGTCGGAGAGAGGCAAGCAGCTGCAGGCAAAGAACATGGGGAACCACTGCCTTGGAAGTCATGGTTACACGGGAAAGAGGCCCGTGTGGGCTAAGGAGGACGTAGAACGTGAACGTTAGGGGATCCCAGACCCATTGGCTGAGTTCACCGACTAGCAGGAGCACGACTTCATCAGGGCCCAATTCTCGTGGGACCCCAAGAAAAAAGATTTTTTTTCACCTACGGGCCGACTAGGAAATTCATGAGAATACTCGTAATTATCCTTTTACCACCTTACATATTAGGTTCTGATCAATGAAGTCTACTACATTCTAGTCGCATTCGTAAATGATTCATGGTCCATTTTGCAGAGAGAGCAACACAAGCTTGCGGCCGAGAGCGACTCGTCGACTCAGTCGTCGGCGAAGTACAAGTGGGACACTCCTTTCAATCAGTCCATGAACATAATGATGGGACACCCGCCCGGCCAGCGGCCACAATATGGACGTGTGCACGGCGCCGGGGATGGCACCACGTGGAAGTACTATTATAACAAGGACCCCGAGGCAAAAAGACAGAGAAAAAAGTTCAGTCAAGTGACTATCGACGAGAAGGTGGCGCGCGCGATGGAGAAAGCAAAAGCCGAGACCAAAACTGAGATAATCACTGCCTGTAGAGATGATATGGTGGCTGCCTTTACAAGCTTGATTCCAATAGTGGTCACATGGGTGCAACAAAATCCAAACGCGCCACCAAGTGATTTTCCCATGCCCAGCTTCACCGGGAGCAACTCAATGAACACCGCACCCATACATATACCTAGTATGCCACCCGCACCCGCACCTCCTCCAGCACCTGCTCCTGCACCCAGCTCTCACAGCAGCCCTAGCTCCGTCTCTGGCTTGAATGTCGGGTCGTCGACATTGGCTGAGCTCGATGCCCTCACGGTAAATACGCGTCGCACCTTCATCAACTCAACTAATTAATTAATCTTCAGTTGCCGTTCTTTTTGGATCTCTGACGCCGCACATATATGTCTTTGTAGGCCGACTCCACTCCATGGACCCTCCTTTACAACATGAAGGGCGGGTTGGTGGATGTGGGTAAGGGTACTATAGTGAAGCCTAAGGATCGATTGTTTCACCGCCGGTGGATGCCTGATAACACCTTAAGGGTCTCTGTGGCAAGTGTGAAAGCGGGCTACGAGGGTCTCCCTCGTCCGATACAAACCGATGGAGAGGATGATGAGACCCCCACGCAGCTTGGCCAATGCAAAAATTGGCTGATCCTCTGGCCAAAAAATCTTCTTCGTGTCGAGGTGGCCGGGAGCACACCAATGAGACCTCAGGAAGGTATGACCACAACACCACCTATACAAGTACAATCGTCGTCTGTGCTGCTTGCTGAGTTCGAGAGACATGAGGAAGGAGGGCCAACTGTTCCGCCAGTAGATGATGCCATCTGCCCCATGGAAGAGGATATGGATCATGACATGGAGGAGGCCGATGACCCTCTCCAGTATCTCAATAATGCCTTTGACAACGAAGTAACAATGAGTCAACCATATGAATATGAGATGCATGTACCAGAGTCGGAACGTCCTTGAGAGTGCAAGAAGTCTTTGTTCATGCAATCCTCGCAGGACACGCCTCCAGATGCTGGCTCCACCCAAGCTCAACTAATTAGCCAGAGTCGTCCAAAGCTGAGCCCGACATCACTAGGGGTGGTGATTAGGGAGGGTCTGATAGACCCACCAGCACCTGAGCCCACCAAGAAGAAGCGGAGGAAGAGACCAGCGGCGAGAAGATCCAATAAAGCTGGCAATGTTGGTTCTAGCACCCAGCCGCCTTCGACCAAGGTTGACCGTGTACCGATGAAACATGCGCCATTAATCCATGTCGCAGGAGAGCCAATGGTACCGGCGAATGCACTAGCTGCCATAGAAGGGGATCTCAGGAGACTGCATGACCATGTGCTTTTGACAGAGAGAAGCCTCCTCGCCTCGGATGATCCAGGATACCCACTTTATACAGTTCATGTGCCGAGCAGTTGCAAGATGTATCTCCACACATGCTCCGCGGACCTCTTCTTCCTGATGTTTGATTACATCTTCCGGATGTTTCAAATGAGGACACTTGATTTTACGTTCGTCCACATGTATGCGCTGCACATGAACTACATCGTCAGGAGAGAGCAAGTCACCGGTCTTGCGGTCGCGGACCCATAATACATGCATGAGGGCTTCTTGTCAATCAACGACGCCAACTGTCAATATGCGAGTCAGTACATCAAAGTATTCTTGGTCAGCAATAAGGACAAAGAAACGATTCTCCTACCTTATCATCCTAGGTAAGTCATCCGCGGATAGCACTATAACACATGCATCCTTTCGTGCTTTTCAATAGTTACTTTGCACGCATGGAGGCTAAACTTGATCGTGTATTTTGTGCAGCGGGGGGTGTCATGCCGTTCTAATTGTTCTTTACCCGTGTTACTCCCGCACTCTATATTTGGACCCGTCGAAGAACATACAAAAGAAAGGTTACACACACATAAAGTATGTTCTGGACAGAGCTATGATGGGCTTCAGCATGCGGGGTGGCTACATCCAATGCAAAAAAATAAGGATGGGCTTTGTTTCAGCCACAAGACTGACTTCTGTTGCATCCAGCAACCGACAAGAAGTGAGAATGATGGATTCTACGTCATCCATCTAATGATGGAGTACAGAAGGGATGTGCAATCACTTTGCATGAAATCTTCATCCGATACCCATATCCAGAGATGGGCTGAAGCCTTTGGAGCCGTGCCGGATAATCAACTTCGAGATGATTTCTACTGGATCCAACAGGAAATTGCGTCCATCATCATGAAAGATGTCCTCGAAGAGAATGGGATGTTCTACGGCGGCCCAATATCGCGAGCTGACGTCCGAACCCGCATTGCCCTACAGCGTCAGGACATGCTACCTTTCACTAAGCTTGGGTCCACCCTTCCGGATATGGATAGATGGGAAGAGTGCACAGCTTAAAAACAATTTGTCTCTTTAGTTACTTGTTACTTTTTGTACGATGAAACTTCGAATCTCTCAGTACAATGAAACTATTAGATGTATGGTGCCGCACTCTAGTTAATTACTTTCGGTATGATGAAATTTGTGAACAATGTTTACTATATAGGTTGCTTCTATTTCATAATTGTTTCGTTGAATTTGCTTCATGATATATGTGTGTGTGTGTGCATATCTGACAAATATATAGATCAACGATGGCGAGGAAGTGGTATGTTGTGTATGTAGGGCATGTTCCGGGTGTGTATGATGAGTGGCCAGAGTGTTAGGCCCAAGTCTCTGGCTTCTCCGGCGGAAGCCAGAAAGGGTTTGATATGTCAGGACCCTGATTCCAAGCCACATCGATCTAGCCGGTAACACCTAATATCACTTTGCGGCCTCACACACGGTATCCCATGGGTGTCGGCTTACCATGGCCCGGGACCATTTGCGCCTTTTGGCTCACGTATATGATAGGGTCGCTAGCATCCATATGACAGAGAACTCGGGCCGACATGGCTAGTCATGAACCCAAAGCGGCACAGACCTATGGAGACAGGCATACATGAATCACATTGAGCATGTCAGTCATCAGCGAGTGATTCCGGGCTGTAGCACTGGGCTAACAGGACTCCGGAAGTCTCTGCGTGACATTTCCCCGAAGGGACAGACATAGGAACGAAGTGAAACACATGCCGGCCAGTCAAGTGTCCTGAACAGTAGTGCTGGGCTAGCAGGACTCCGGTGAACCGGGCTGTAGCGGACTACTATGGCTCGAGGAACACTAGACTACATTTCCCCATAAGAAAGGCTGCCAAGGATAAACAACTAGATTGTCGGATCCCACTCATACCAAGCATTTCAATCATACACACAATATGCCCGATATGAGTACATACAACATGGCATCACAACAAAACTCTACAACTCAAGTACTTTATTTAAAGGCTCCAGAGAGCCATACATAACATGTTCATACAGACAGGGGTCACATGACCCGACACTCAAGTCATACAATCATACAAGCACATGCGGAAGCAACTAGTCTGAGTACAGACACTAGAAAGAAAGAAAGCTTCTCGAAGCCTGTCTATCTACATAGGGCCCTCCATGGCCAGGATCACCACCTGGGTGGCTAGTCACTCGTCGACGTCAAGGTCTACGTAGAACCCATCGGAGGGGGCGGTGTTGTCGTCTGAAAACAGTAATTAAGCAAACATGAGTACAAGGGTACTCAGCAAGTCTTACAACAGAACCTACTATAAATGCTTATTCTCAAGAAGGAGGTGGGGTTATTGCAGCAAGCCAGCTTTGACTCTTGGCTAAGCTATCCTACGGAACTCCACCAGTAAAATAGTTTTCGCACACGAGTCCACTACTCACCAACACAATACTCCACCGAGGATCCTCCCTCGTCATCCTACGAGAGGGCCATTCTCGGTACTCACACTTATCTTGAGTCTTTTAGTAGTATCCATTAACTTGTCTATGAACTGCATAGGCAACCAAGTAGTCCTTTACCGCGGACGCGGCTATTCGAATAGTTTTATACCCTGCAGGGGTGTACTTCGTCACACATGTTTCCACCACTTAGCGTCTGCACACGACATGTGCTCGGCAGACTTCAAGCGAAAACCGACGTGGGTGTAGACCACGACCTGACTAACCTCACAAGTCTCTAGTCCAGGTTTATCGCCTATTCAGGTTCCATCCGCAAGGAAATCCGGCCGGGGTGTCCTCAACGGCCCCAAACGATGTGTACAGGGTCCCGAGACGCCAAACGGGCGCCCGGCATACCCGGCCACAGTGTATCTACCGCATCATAGCCCACCCCTAGGGTCAGCGCTACGCACGGCCGCCAACACATGTCCTACAAACACCAGAAACTAGTTGCAACTCCTGGACAGAGGGCGAGAGGGGTCAGTAAGTCGAGCGGGGTCATATTTCAGGGCCCAATGTGTGGTAGTAGCTGAATCTTAAATCACGCATACAGATCTCAGTTCTTATGGACGGTCTCAATGAAACAACCCACCATGTACTCCTACATGGCCTCTCATCGATACCTTTACCAAAACATGTTCAACACATTCCTCACATTACCGACATATCATATCACTCTAGCCCATCACCCAGATGAACCAGACCTGACACAACTCTAAGCATAGCAGGCATAGCAAGGTAGGAATCACATACATGGCTCAATCAACTCCTACACATGCTAGTGGGTTTCATCTAGTTACTGTGGCAATGACAGGTCATGCAGAGGATAAGGGTTCAACTACCGTAACACACAGCAGTTTGAATCGCGTTGTCTTAATGCAGTAAACCAGAGCAGAAGCGAGAACATGGTTTTGTATCGGAATGATCAATGGGTTGCTTGCCTGTTGTAGTGGTAGTAGGGTACTGCCCTTCAGACGGATACTCGGGGTTATCCTCGGAGGCAGAACCTACCACGAAAGACACACCGAAACATAATCAACACATGGCAATATGCAACAATATGATGCATGCTATGACATGGCAAGATGAAGGTGTCTTGGCCTAATGCAAGCTAAAACAGAAAGGGATGAACTCATTTGAGTCAAAGATTCAATTATTAGCTTATTAAACATGGCTTTATTAGTGCATTACCTCATTCTGCTTAAACAGCAAGGTTAACTTGTTTTGTCATGCATGAAACCATTACAGATGGATAGATTGAATTTTTCTGATCATTTTTCATATATAAATCTTTGCATTTGGAGCTATGGTTGATTTTCTATGATTTTTAGAAGTTTTGATTATTTTCTGGAATTTCCTATTAAAGAATAAATCCAGAAATTGAATTAATGCGTCAGCACTGCGTCACTGTGACGTCAGCGGGTCAAAGGCGCCAGCCCAGGTCAAACCTGACTGGTGGGCCCCTTCTGTCAGTCTCTCAGCTAACTAACAGAGTTGGTTAGTGTTTAGTTAGCACTAAACTGGGTTAGTTAGGCTCTGGGCCCACATGTCAGTGAGAGAGGGGTAGTTAACGGCGTCATTAACCTCTAACAGAGTGATTAGCTCTAATTTAAACTAATCTAAATTAGTTAGAAGCCGGCCCCACACATCAGTGTCTCAGATGGAGTCAAACTGGGGTCAAACCCCTGGTCAGCGGGGCTAATCCCGCCGGCGTTGAGTCGCCGGCGAGGCCGAGACGGCGGAGAGCTTCGGATTTGGTCCTCCGGTGACCAAATCGCCGGTGGAGACGTGCTACGCGTAGCTGGGGAGCTGCCGCATCCAGTGGTGCAAGTGGTTGGACACGGGAACGCCGGAAACGACGCCGGCGAGCTCGGCAGCGGCGGCCGGAGTTCGGACGGGGTTGGGTTCGACGCTACGGTGCACGGGAGAAAGAGCTGGTGGTGGCTACGGGCTCCTGGTGCTGCGCTGAGCACAACGGTGAGCTTGGCTTCGAGCCACTGTGGCTCTAGCCACGACGGCGCCATGGCCGGCGGCGGGGAGCTTTCGGGTGCGGTGGAAGTGGCGACTACAGAGGCCAAACGAGCACGGGAGCTAGGGGAAGAGGAAGAGGAGCTCACAGCGGGGTCGGAGAGGGGGTCAGCGAGCTCGGGGAGGTCCTGGCGGCGACGAATCGACCGGAGACGGCTCGGGTGCCCGAGGTTGAAGACGAGGGCGAAGACGGCGTTCGGCGGCGTTTGGAGTCGCGTGGGTCAGCGGAGAGGTCCAGGGCGACGAGGCGGAGCTATTGGGCTTGTCGGAGGGGCGAGGGGGTGGCTCTGGTGACGTCTACGGCGAACGGCGGCGAGGATCGCGCTCGGCCATCGCGGGAGAGGGTGAGGGAGACGAGGGGGAGAGTGAGGGAGGATGAGAGGGGGACGTGGGGGTCGGCGTGGCATCCCTGGACGTCTCCAGGGCGTCGGCAGAAGCAGGAGGTGGCCGGCGTGTGGCCCCGGGCGCCGGCCACGCGCTCCTCGTCCTCCTGGCGGGAGGAGGACGACGACTGGCAAGGCCAGTCGGCTGGGCCGAGCCAGGTGGGCTGGGCCAGCACAGGTAAGGCCCAGGTGGGCTTCCCTCTCTCTCTTTTTTTGATTTGTTTCTGTTTTTCTATTTAACTGCAACTGTTGGGCTTTATTAAAAATACTAAAACGTTTCCAAAAATCCTGAAAATAAATGTGGGCTCTCTTTAGAATATTTCCAACATTATACATTTATTTCCAGAATTATTTGAGCATTTAAATTATTTTATAGCATTTAAATGCCCAAAATCAAATACTTATGATTTAATTCAATGACCTTCTATTGACCTAGAAAATTGTGCACCAATTTTGCCAGAGGTTCTAACCCAAGACAAAGAGAGTGAACTTTTTAGAAGGGCATTTCAGGTTCATTGAAAAATAATTTTAGTAAACCCTAGTTGTTTTCAGGGGGGTGTTGGGGGTTCTGTCTTCCCCATTTCAAATTTAAGAGGAATTTAAACATGATGCACACTCTAATGCTTGAACTAACTAGGGTGTGACAACTCACCCCCACTCAAAAGAATCTCGTCCCGAGATTTAGGATCCTCCGGGAAGAAGGTGGGGTACTCGAGTCGAAGACGATCCTCCCTTTCCCAAGTGGCTTCTTTCTCGGAATGGTGTGACCATTGAACCTTGAGAAACTTGATATTATGACGTCGAGTGGTACGCTCGGCTTGATCAAGGATACGAACGGGATATTCCCGATAGGAGAGGTTATCTTGTAGATCAAGCGTTTCGTGGTCCACTCCACGGATGGGATCCGCGAAGCAACGCCTGAGTTGAGAAACGTGGAAGACATCGTGAACTCTGGAAAGATGCAAAGGTAGTTCCAATTGGTAGGCAACTTCTCCTCGTTTGGCAAGAATGCGAAAGGGTCCAATGTAACGAGGAGCCAATTTGCCTTTGATACCGAAACGATGGGTTCCCTTTAACGGAGTAACCCGAAGGTAAGCCTTCTCGTCGACTTCATAAGTCATAGGCTTATGTTTACGATCATATTGACTCTTTTGACGAGATTGGGCTGTTTTCAATTTCTCACGAATAACGCGAACCTGCTCTTCTGCTTCCTGAATCATATCCGGGCCAAAGAGTTGTCTTTCCCCGGTTTCTGACCAGTTAAGAGGCGTTCGACATTTTCGTCCATAGAGAACTTCGAAAGGAGCCTTGCCCAAGCTGGCTTGATAACTATTGTTATAAGCAAACTCCGCGAATGGAAGGCATTTCTCCCAACTCATTCCGAACGAGATAACAGAAGCTCGGAGCATATCTTCCAGAATTTGATTAACTCGTTCTACTTGACCACTTGATTGAGGATGGAAGGCGGTACTAAAAGAGAGACGAGTTCCCATAGCATTTTGGAAACTTTCCCAAAATCGAGAGGTGAAGAGACTCCCACGGTCTGAGTTAATTTCCAATGGAACACCATGAAGAGACACTATTCGGGAGATGTATAAATCGGCTAGCTGGCTAGCGGTGATACTCTCACGAACAGGTAGGAAATGGGCTACTTTGGAAAGTCGGTCGATCACGACGAAGATGGCATTATTCCCTCTCTTGGTTCTGGGAAACCCAGTGATGAAATCCATACTGATTTTATCCCATTTCCATTCAGGAATAGCCAAAGGTTGAAGGGTGCCAGCAGGCCGTTGATGCTCTGCTTTAACACGACGACAAACGTCGCAATTAGCAATGTATTGAGCGATTTCTCTCTTCATCCTAGTCCACCAAAACCTCTGGCGTAGGTCTTGATACATTTTAGTACTACCGGGATGGATGGTGAGAGGGGATTCATGAGCTTCCTTAAGGATCAACTGGCGTAGATGTTGTTTCTTGGGAACCACCAAACGGTTCTCGAAGAAGACAGCACCCCGCTTATCCATGGAAAAACATTTAGCAACTCCGCTAGCAATGTTTTCCCTAATCCGGGATATGCCCTTATCACGCTTCTGGGCAGCTATGATTTGATCCATAAGGGTAGGTTTCGCCACCAGGGTGGATAGGAATCCTCGAGGAACAATGTGAAGATTAAGCTTACGGAATTCCTCATGGAGAAGTGGTTGACTTTGTTGTAACATCAGGTTGTTACAATAGGATTTACGACTTAGTGCATCAGCCATGACATTGGCTTTGCCCGGGGTGTAAGTTATTCCTAAGTCGTAATCCGAGATCAACTCGACCCAACGTCTTTGCCTGAGATTCAAATCTGGTTGGGTGAAGATATATTTCAAACTTTGGTGATCGGTGAAGATCTCGCAACGATTACCGAGGAGGTAATGTCGCCAAGTTTTAAGTGCATGGACTACAGCTGCAAGCTCTAGATCATGTGTGGGATAATTTTCCTCATGTGGGTGTAATTGCCGTGAAGCATAGGCAATTACCTGACGATCTTGCATGAGTATGCAACCTAGTCCTTGTCGCGAGGCGTCGCAATAGATAATAAAGTCCTTGGAGAAATCTGGTGGTACCAGTACGGGAGCAGATGTCAGGCGTCTTTTCAGTTCCTGAAAGCTGAACTCGCACTGTGGAGTCCACTCGAACTTTTTATCTTTCTTGAGGAGTTCAGTTAAAGGTTTAGCAACCTTGGAGAAATTCTCGACGAAGCGGCGGCAATAGCTCGCTAAGCCAAGGAAGCTCCGAACTTGCTTAACCGTCTCAGGTGGAGTCCAATCAAGGACGGCTTGAACTCGCTCGGGATTGACAGCAATACCCTTACCAGAGATTACATGGCCTAGATAGGTCACTTCTGGCAACCAAAATTCACACTTGGAGAATTTGGCATAAAGGCGATGCTCTCGAAGTTTCATCAATACCAGCCTTAGATGTTCGGCATGTTCCTCTTCATTCTTGGAGTAGATGAGTATGTCATCGAGGTATACTACGACGAATTTATCCAAGTACTCCATGAAGACCGAGTTCATTAACCGAGAGAAGGTAGCTGGGGCATTTGTTAAACCGAAGGACATGACGGTGTACTCGTATTGGCCATAACGAGTAACAAAGGCCGTTTTGGGAATGTCCCCGTTTCTGATTTTGATTTGATGGTAGCCCAACCTCAAATCCATCTTGGAAAAGACTGAGGATCCAGCGAGCTGATCATACAGATCGTTGATCCTGGGAAGCGGGTATTTGTTCTTGATGGTGACCAAGTTGACAGGTCGGTAATCCACAACCATTCGATCCGTTCCATCCTTCTTCTTAACGAAGAGGACGGGGCAAGCCCAAGGAGAGGAACTAGGACGGATGAAACCCTTTTTCAAGGACTCATCGAGTTGGTTCTTAAGCTCGGCTAGTTCTAAGGGTGCCATCTTGTAGGGTCTTCTAGAAATTGGAACGGTTCCTGGAACAAGGTCTATCACAAACTCAACATCCCTGTCAGGTGGAACACCTGGCAGTTCTTCTGGAAAGACATCCGGAAAGTCTCGGACTACCGGAACATCCTCAAGGTCTGGAAGGGGGTTGGCATTTAGGGAGTAAAGTTGGCGCTTGGCCACTCGGGTTAAGACATTGACTGTCTTGCCCGATGGGTGAGTAAGTTGAACGGTTCTAGTGGCACAATCGATCTTAGCATAATGAGCTGACATCCAGTCCATACCCAAGATGATGTTTATGTCCGAGGACTTGAGAGCTATTAAGGATGCAAGGAAGACAAGTCTATCGACAAGAATTTCGTTCCCATGGCTTACTCTAGAAGTTTGCCATCTAGAGCCAGGGGTTTGAATTTCCATGGTAGAGGGCATGTCACAGAATGTCGTGTTATGCAATCGAGCATAGTTCTCGGATATGAATGAATGAGATGCTCCAGTATCGAAAAGAACAGATGCCGGATGGCAGTTAACAAGGAGCGTACCAAGGACGACGTTAGGATCCTCATGAGCCTCCTCGGCTGAAACATAGTTGACATGGCCACGTGCAGTGGTGGCCGGCTTGGCGTAGAATGTTTTTCCCGCGGGCTTACCACGGCCAACGGACTTTCCAGTTTGATTGGAGTTGTTGTTCTGGGGACACTCTCGACTATAGTGACCCGGCTCTCCACACTTAAAGCATGTCACCATATTGGGGCGTGGAGCAGCGTTAGCAGCGGGGCCACCATAGGGCTTGGGCGGTGCAAATTGCTGGTTAGGACGAGGCGCCTCAAAGGATGGCCTCGGAATGAACCTGGGTGGCAGCGCCGTGCTTGGGATCCACACCCGGCGCTTCTGAGCTCCAGAGCCGGATGAAGAGCCAAAATCACGGGAGTGCTTGCGTGAAGCGTCATAATCAGTCTGGCCTGTCTCAGCACTGATGGCTTTATTGACCAACTTCTGAAAAGAGGTGCACTCGTGCAGACGAAGATCGCGGCGAAGCTCAGGGCTAAGTCCCTTGCGGAACCTTGCCTGCTTCTTAGCGTCAGTAGATACCTCTTCAGGGGCATAACGTGCCAGATTCCCAAATTCACGACTATAAGCATCCACAGTCAGTCTTCCTTGGGTGAAGTTGCAGAACTCCTCCCTCTTGCGATCCATGAGACCTTCCGGAATGTGATGCTCACGGAAAGCCTCACTGAATTCAGCCCAAGTAGTAATTTGGCCGACCGGGCGCATAGCTTCAAAATTTTCCCACCAGAGGCTAGCAGGGCCTTCGAGATGGTAGGCAGCGTAAGTAACCTTGTCGGCTTCGGCTACGTTGGCAGAACGTAGCTTGTGGGTGATGCTGCGAAGCCAGTCATCCGCGTCGAGGGGCTCGACGGAATGGTTAAACTTTGGTGGGTACAGCTTGATAAAGTCATTGATTGACACCAAGTCATTTCGCGGATGGCGTGCAGTGTTCTGCTCAATCCGCTCTAGCAGGCGGTTAGTCTCACGCTTGTTTCTTTCCGCCTCCAGCATTACTTCGGCCAGAGAAGGCGGGTGAGGCAGATTTTCACCCCTAGCTGCACTGGCTTCCCCCTGCTCCGAGGCAGCAGGGTTGCTGCGGGTGTTGACCATCCTAGGAGAAAACAAGACAACGGTTTAGATAAGGATGGCTCAAGCTTAGCAAGGAAGTGCAGAATGTAATGGATAACACGGAATGCAGAGATGTTCATCCGTATGTCATGGTAATATAAAACTGCCATATATATACCAACGGTCATACACATCATACATAGTTTAGTACAAGCCCAGGCTACAGTACAACTATGATGAAAGACGTTACATCTCATCAGAGGCATCCCAAGCTCCTATACATTATTTGTCTACACCTCCGGAATTGATTACACACAAAGTCATATTCCACAAGTCACGCAGGACAGTGGAGATACAACTACTACAATACTAGTGGTACTACTACTAACTCAGACAGCTCCGTAGTAGTCCTCATAGAAATCACCTCCATAGCCTGGAAGTTCAACGTGACCATCCGGGAACAGACGGTCCTGAGGAGCCTGTGGACCATAGGGGCTAGGATGAGGTCTTGGACCAACAAACGGTGGCCTGCGGGGACCACGGGGTGGGGTGATGCCTCCCACATCACGCCAATCCACCATGTCTGGCAAAGCAGATCTCACAGGATACAGATCCCTTGTATCCATACATCCAGCTTGCACCGCAGGTGCAAACCGAGTCAATGTAGCCCAATGATCAGCACGGGTATTGAAAAGCTCCAGCCTCAAGGCCCGATTCTCTCGGTCCTTATCTTCGAGCATCTCGGCAGTGGTACGAGTTAATGAGTCCTCCTGAGTGGAGTCAGCATAGATAGCCTGAAGATACCCTTGCGCTCCCGGAAGTGAAGCTGGCATGTAACGGAAGTCGGTGTTCCGAAGCAGGCCAGTCCGGACTCGCATGATGGTCATCATGGAATAGGCAGCATCCTGCACAGCCATCTCAACAGTAACCCCGAGTCCATAGGAACAGTGAAGGGGCTCGGTAGATCCAGGATAAGAAGGAAATATCCTGACGGTGCAGAAATATTGGCTTTGATTAAAGTCTCGGAATTGCTCTTCGACGGTGTATTCGGGATACCAACGGTAACCCGTCTCGATCATTACCCGGACTAACATAGCAGTATGACCGGGCACGTCGAGGCACCGGGTCAGGCGAACCACTTGGTTTTGAACACGGTTGGCCATCTGAAAGCACAACCACAATGCAAAGACATCAGAATTTCTAGGGAAAATTGGACAGCATAACAGCTGTAAATGCTCAGAAAAAGATTTGAGACATCCACAACAGTTCGCAATACCACTCAACAACATCATATCAAGGTTCTGATCCAAATAGCAACATACTAAAATAGTAGAAACTGAACTGGGGCTTGTAGCAACAATCCTATAAGCTACTACGGATTAGTAACACGTGAACCTGATAGAAGAAGAGAGCCTAGTCCTTAACCCACGTTGAATGAGAAGAGAATGACTCAGATCAGAGGCATAGGGTAAAGGAGTAAAAGAGCCTTACGTTCCCTCCCACAATCAATTCCCCTACATATTACTAAAGCATTTCTAGACTCGACATCGACCAGCTTGGCTCAACGAACCTACAGGCAGTCCGGCTCTGATGCCAACGCTGTCAGGACCGCAATTCCAAGACACATCGATCTAGCCGGTAACACCTCATATCACTTTGCGGCCTCACGCATGGTATCCCACGGGTGTCGCCTTACCATGGCCCGGGACCGTTTGCGCCTTTTGGCTCACGTATATGATAGTGTCGCTAGCATCCATATGACAGAGAACCCGGGCCGACATGGCAAGTCGTGAACCCAAAGCGGCACAGACCTATGGAGACAGGCATACATGAATCACATCGAGCATGTCGGTCATCAGCGAGTGATTCCAGGTTGTAGCACTGGGCTAACAGGACTCCGGAAGTCTCCGCGTGACATTTCCCCGAAGGAACAGACATAGGAACGAAGTGAAACACATGCCGGCCAGTCAAGTGTGCTGAACAGTAGTGCTGGGCTAGCAGGACTCCGGTGAACCGGGCTGTAGCGGACTACTATGGCTCGAGGAACACTAGACTACATTTCCCCATAAGAAAGGCTGCCAAGGATAAACAACTAGATTGTCGGATCCCACTCATACCAAGCATTTCAATCATACACACAATATGCCCGATATGAGTACATACAACATGGCATCACAACAAAACTCTACAACTCAAGTACTTTATTTAAAAGCTCCAGAGAGCCATACATAACATGTTCATACAGACAGGGGTCACATGACCCGACACTCAAGTCATACAATCATACAAGCACATGCGGAAGCAACTAGTCTGAGTACAGACACTAGAAAGAAAGAAAGCTTCTCGAAGCCTGTCTATCTACATAGGGCCCTCCATGGCCAGGATCACCACCTGGGTGGCTAGTCACTCGTCGACGTCAAGGTCTACGTAGAACCCATCGGAGGGGGCGGTGTTGTCGTCTGAAAACAGTAATTAAGCAAACATGAGTACAAGGGTACTCAGCAAGTCTTACAACAGAACCTACTATAAATGCTTATTCTCAAGAAGGAGGTGGGGTTATTGCAGCAAGCCAGCTTTGACTCTTGGCTAAGCTATCCTACGGAACTCCACCAGTAAAATAGTTTTCGCACACGAGTCCACTACTCACCAACACAATACTCCACCGAGGATCCTCCCTCGTCATCCTACGAGAGGGCCATTCTCGGTACTCACACTTATCTTGAGTCTTTTAGTAGTATCCATTAACTTGTCTATGAACTGCATAGGCAACCAAGTAGTCCTTTACCGCGGACGCGGCTATTCGAATAGTTTTATACCCTGCAGGGGTGTACTTCGTCACACATGTTTCCACCACTTAGCGTCTGCACACGACATGTGCTCGGCAGACTTCAAGCGAAAACCGACGTGGGTGTAGACCACGACCTGACTAACCTCACAAGTCTCTAGTCCAGGTTTATCGCCTATTCAGGTTCCATCCGCAAGGAAATCCGGCCGGGGTGTCCTCAACGGCCCCAAACGATGTGTACAGGGTCCCGAGACGCCAAACGGGCGCCCGGCATACCCGGCCACAGTGTATCTACCGCATCATAGCCCACCCCTAGGGTCAGCGCTACGCACGGCCGCCAACACATGTCCTACAAACACCAGAAACTAGTTGCAACTCCTGGACAGAGGGCGAGAGGGGTCAGTAAGTCGAGCGGGGTCATATTTCAGGGCCCAATGTGTGGTAGTAGCTGAATCTTAAATCACGCATACAGATCTCAGTTCTTATGGACGGTCTCAATGAAACAACCCACCATGTACTCCTACATGGCCTCTCATCGATACCTTTACCAAAACATGTTCAACACATTCCTCACATTACCGACATATCATATCACTCTAGCCCATCACCCAGATGAACCAGACCTGACACAACTCTAAGCATAGCAGGCATAGCAAGGTAGGAATCACATACATGGCTCAATCAACTCCTACACATGCTAGTGGGTTTCATCTAGTTACTGTGGCAATGACAGGTCATGCAGAGGATAAGGGTTCAACTACCGTAACACACAGCAGTTTGAATCGCGTTGTCTTAATGCAGTAAACCAGAGCAGAAGCGAGAACATGGTTTTGTATCGGAATGATCAATGGGTTGCTTGCCTGTTGTAGTGGTAGTAGGGTACTGCCCTTCAGACGGATACTCGGGGTTATCCTCGGAGGCAGAACCTACCACGAAAGACACACCGAAACATAATCAACACATGGCAATATGCAACAATATGATGCATGCTATGACATGGCAAGATGAAGGTGTCTTGGCCTAATGCAAGCTAAAACAGAAAGGGATGAACTCATTTGAGTCAAAGATTCAATTATTAGCTTATTAAACATGGCTTTATTAGTGCATTACCTCATTCTGCTTAAACAGCAAGGTTAACTTGTTTTGTCATGCATGAAACCATTACAGATGGATAGATTGAATTTTTCTGATCATTTTTCATATATAAATCTTTGCATTTGGAGCTATGGTTGATTTTCTATGATTTTTAGAAGTTTTGATTATTTTCTGGAATTTCCTATTAAAGAATAAATCCAGAAATTGAATTAATGCGTCAGCACTGCGTCACTGTGACGTCAGCGGGTCAAAGGCGCCAGCCCAGGTCAAACCTGACTGGTGGGCCCCTTCTGTCAGTCTCTCAGCTAACTAACAGAGTTGGTTAGTGTTTAGTTAGCACTAAACTGGGTTAGTTAGGCTCTGGGCCCACATGTCAGTGAGAGAGGGGTAGTTAACGGCGTCATTAACCTCTAACAGAGTGATTAGCTCTAATTTAAACTAATCTAAATTAGTTAGAAGCCGGCCCCACACATCAGTGTCTCAGATGGAGTCAAACTGGGGTCAAACCCCTGGTCAGCGGGGCTAATCCCGCCGGCGTTGAGTCGCCGGCGAGGCCGAGACGGCGGAGAGCTTCGGATTTGGTCCTCCGGTGACCAAATCGCCGGTGGAGACGTGCTACGCGTAGCTAGGGAGCTGCCGCATCCAGTGGTGCAAGTGGTTGGACACGGGAACGCCGGAAACGACGCCGGCGAGCTCGGCAGCGTCGGCCGGAGTTTGGACGGGGTTGGGTTCGACGCTACGGTGCACGGGAGAAAGAGCTGGTGGTGGCTACGGGCTCCTGGTGCTGCGCTGAGCACAACGGTGAGCTTGGCTTCGAGCCACTGTGGCTCTAGCCACGACGGCGCCATGGCCGGCGGCGGGGAGCTTTCGGGTGTGGTGGAAGTGGCGACTACAGAGGCCAAACGAGCACGGGAGCTAGGGGAAGAGGAAGAGGAGCTCACAGCGGGGTCGGAGAGGGGGTCGGCGAGCTCGGGGAGGTCCTGGCGGCAACGAATCGACCGAAGACGGCTCGGGTGCCCGAGGTTGAAGACGAGGGCGAAGACGGCGTTCGGCGGTGTTTGGAGTCGCGTGGGTCATCGGAGAGGTCCAGGGCGACGAGGCGGCGCTATTGGGCTTGTTAGAGGTGCGAGGGGGTGGCTCTGGTGACGTCTACGGCGAACGGCGGCGAGGATCGCACTCGGCCATCGCGGGAGAGGGTGAGGGAGACAAGGGGCAGAGTGAGGGAGGATGAGAGGGGGATGTGGGGGTCGGCGTGGCATCCCTGGACGTCTCCAGGGCGTCGGCAGAAGCAGGAGGTGGCCGGCATGTGGCCGCGGGCGCCGGCCACGCGCTCCTCGTCCTCCTGGCGGGAGGAGGATGACGACTGGCAAGGCCAGTCGGCTGGGCCGAGCCAGGTGGGCTGGGCCGGCACAGGTAAGGCCCAGGTGGGCTTCCCTCTCTCTTTTTTTTGATTTGTTTCTGTTTTTCTATTTAACTGCAACTGTTCGGCTTTATTAAAAATACTAAAACGTTTCCAAAAATCCTGAAAATAAATGTGGGCTCTGTTTAGAATATTTCCAACAATATACATTTATTTCCAGAATTATTTGAGCATTTAAATTATTTTATAGCATTTAAATGCCCAAAATCAAATACTTATGATTTAATTCAATGACCTTCTATTGACCTAGAAAATTGTGCACCAGTTTTGCCAGAGGTTCTATCCCAAGACAAAGAGAGTGAACTTTTTAGAAGGGCATTTCAGGTTCATTGAAAAATAATTTTGGTAAACCCTAGTTGTTTTCGGGGGGGTGTTGGGGGTTCTGCCTTCCCCATTTAAAGTTTAAGAGGAATTTAAACATGATGCACACTCTAATGCTTGAACTAACTAGGGTGTGACATGATAGCAGAGCGGAAGCCGAAGCTAGTTACTTGAGATTCATAGCACAACAGGGGATTCAGAACCAGCGCCACTGCAAAAACTACTACATACTACCGCTTTTGATCATCGTGATCGCTCTTATCTTCTATGCGGTCATATCATAGTCTACATAGATGATGAAACATGAGTATGTGACCTTGTAGTTGCATGTATTGAGAACTTGTAATGACTTGTAACGCTATTTCGAGACATGTGTTCGACCATGATTGATGATGATGAGATATTTGAGACATGTCGAGACTTCTAATAACTTTGGATCCTCGATGACTCACTTGCTTTTCAATGAATATGCATGTTATTGTATAAACGGTGGATCTGTTTAATTGTGTACAGAGCTAAAACGCAAAAAAATAATACAAAAGTTAGCAGTGGCGTGGGGGTATAGATTACCAGTAGCACTCAAGTAACAGTAGCGCTGGCTAGCTCCACGCACTGTAGATAAATATCAGTAGCGCTAGGTGGAAGCACGCTACAGCTACTTTAGCTACCAGTAGCGCTGGGTTAAACAAGCGCTACTGCTAAAAAATAGCTGTAGCGTCGTAGCAGTAGCGCGCCTACCCGCGCTACTAATAGTAAAAAACCAGCGCTACTGGTAAGGGTTTTCCTAGTAGTGAAGGCATCTTGAGCTCGCGCCCTCATCGTCCTTCCTTCGCAGCCTTGCTTAGGACAAAGCAGGCGTGCTAAGGCTTCCTCCCTGGTTGTGGATGTTGGCTGGGTGGCTTCGGTCTTGTTCTCCTCTTCAAGCAGTGGGCCTCAACTCGTTCGGGCTCCTCCCGAGGCCTGGCCTACAACTGGGTGGGTGCCAGCCCCGAGCCCCTTGCTGAAAGGGGGCGAGCCGCTTCGGTATATCTGCGGTCCCCACGGCGGAGGACGGAGTCAGCAGCATGCTCGAGTCGGCGCAAGAAAGGAGCACCGTCCGCCACGAGCTCTTTCGGGAGGCGATGGGAGCGATGAATCGGCTTAGTGAAGAGCTCGTGGACGTGGTCGCGCACCTCGTGGCCGAGGGTCTTGGGCTGGTGGAGGAGTGGCGTAAGCTGAAGGTGGCTATCAACCTCGGGCGCCACCAGCGCGAGCTTGATAATGCGAAGGCCGAGGTTTCCCTCGCAGCCTCCCGTGAGGCCTGCTCCCGAGCTCTGGAGGAGGCTCAAGAAGCTGACCGCCATTGTGAGGTCGCGGAGAAGCGCGTGCGGGAGCTCCAAGCCTGGAGCGCCTCCTTGGATCAGCAAGTGGAAGCGCGCAGAGCCGCCCTCGCATCGTTGAGGGGGACGCCCGCCGAAGAGGAAGAGATCCAGAAGCGCAAGGATGCGTTGGCGCTGGAAGCCGTGTAGCGTAGCCTTGAGCTCGAACGTCTGGAGACGAGGGAGCGACAAGTTGCCCAAGCGGAGGATGTCGTTGGCATGCACGAGGCCAGGGCCCAGGAGGAGGTCAATCGCCGGGTGGCCGAGGCTCACGCGGATCTCAAGGGCAGGTACAACCTAAAGCTGAAGCTCATGGAAGCTAAGGCCGCTGGTAGGACTGCTGCCCTCAAGTCCAGGTTAACCGAGGTGGAGCGGCGCGAGGAGGCCGCTGCAGCCATCCTGGTCTCGGCGCAAGGCGAACTGGCCTCCGCCCGTTCCAAGCTGCTCCCCCTTCAGCAGCGGGTCGCCGACGCCGAGTCCGTCACGCGGCAGAACAGGAAGGAAGTGCTTCAGCGGTGGACGCTAGAGAGCGTGCACGCCCCCATGCTTGAGGACCTCAGGAACAAGGCCAATATCGCCCTGGGCCACATCTGCGATGAGAATGCTCCTCATCTCCACGTGAACGACTACGCCAGCCACCTCCGCTTCTTCACTGACGTGGTGACGCGCCTGGAGAGTCATTCCAAGAGAGCTCACCAAGTTGTTGAAGAGAGGAGCCGCGGCCTACTTGGGTGCGCATTCTCCCGCGTCTTTAGCCATCTCCAGAATACTGACCCCAACTTCGATTTTGATGCCGCCATCGTCCCCGTACCCGAGGCCATCCGGGGTGATCTATCGTGATGGGTGGAAGACCATGTGGACGCGCTGGTAATGGCGATGCCGGTGATGTTGGCAGCGATGCTAGCAACGTGTCTGAGGGTGATCCGGGGGATGCAGTGAGCGACATGTCTGACTGATCCCGTGTTTCCTAGTTGTTTGTCCTGCACACAGAAGCTCGGGCGCAGCCCTTGAGTTTGTAAGAGAATTTTGGGAGGGGAAGCCCCTCATGTAAATACACTACTGGCTCTATCTTGTTAGGTCGAGTTGAATATGTGTCTTCATGAACTCACGTATCCTGGGGCAAACTAGCTGTTGCGGTTTGCCTTAGCACGGACGAGCCCCCAAACCGGCTAGTGGGGTTGCGAGTTTCTGAGAAGCTCCTGAGGAACCCATCGACACGCCCGAGGGGGCTGCGTGATAAGCAAGCGCTAGCCGTGGCGTGACATGCTCGTGGCGCACGTGCACCGTGCCTAGCCCCGCTCGCGAGGGGGGAGCAACAGGCGCGAACTCCGAAATAAGGCAAGTACCAGATAGCAAGAAATCACTTGAACGAGAAAAGGCACCCCCCACGCGCATCAATGAAAATTCAGCTTCAACTTAAATCCAAATCCAGAAAGCATGGTTACAGAAAAAAGATCCAAAGCAAATGGCCGCGTCCGGTGCCTAGTCTAGTCTTCTTGTCTTCGAGTCTTCTCACCAACACGGAGCTAAGTGCTGCCAGTAGGACATGGGAGGGAGCCCCCGAGGCCCGAGGGCGGCACTCCTGAGGCTCCAAGGAGTGTACAGCCCCACTCATTATTACGTGAGAGTGTCACGAGCGGAGACCTTCACAGGCGTGAGCCTTACTTCATATCGCCAGACGAGGGCCCCGCCTTGCGCCTCCCTCGACCACCGTTGGTGCCGACCGGTAACCAGGACGACACCAAGGGGCAAAGGGGACGCCAGCGGCGCCCTCGGTGACCACGGGTCATCTGCCGGGGGTAGGCTCCAGAGCACCTCCCTGGCAGAGGGCCTACCTCCGGGGGACGCCTTGCTCCGTGCGGCACGAGGGGCCTTGCTCCCGGCCCCTCTCCTGCAGCCCCCAGCGTGCCCCCCTGGCGGCAGGGAGGCCGACGAGCTGGGGCCGCCATCCACCACTATGACCTGATCCTCCTGCGTCCCATGGTTAGCGTAAGCCTGCTCCTGAGAAATTAGTGGTACCCTTTAGTTGTTGTCGCCGGCGCAGTTGGTGAAACTTCCGGAGGGCTCCTGAAAGGTGCCGGCTTCAAGTGCTTCCTCCTCCCAGCCCGGCTCGAGGAACGAGCCAGGGTCGTCCTCCATCATGTACTCCTGGTCCACCATGCGGGGCATGTAGGCCTCCGAGGTCGTCGCCTCGAAGACCTCGCCGTAGTGCCCCACGCTCCATGTTGCCCCACCCAGCGTGCCGCCTTGAGGATGGTAGGGTTGTATCCCGTCGTGGCCGTAGGTAGAAGCGCTCGTGCGCGCGCCCACCGGAGGTAGCGCGGGTGCGAGCGGGCGTCTAGCTCCATTGGTTGCGCTGGTGTCGATGAAGCCTGGTGGCACGCCCGTGGGCACGCGGGTGCGGCGAGGCCCGCCATGCGGCCCGGCCGCGGCTTGAGGTGTGAGCAGAGAGCAGAAAGGTGGTGCTCCCGAGGTCACGACGTCCAAGAGCTCGGCGACGCGCTGCAGCAATGCATCATGGCCGCTCTCCATTAACCGGCAGCGTAGCATCTCCTGAGCCACTATGAGCGCGGCCCTCATGTTTGCTTGCTCCTGTCGGGGTGCGGTGCCATGGCCGCGGCGTGGCTTGAGGCTCTTGCGGCTACCCGCACTTGTCGCGGAGTAAGGGCGGACGGCGGGTGACCGCATCGCCCACGCCCCGCAGTGTTTGGTGGTGCGCGTGCTGCCTGGGGAGCTGGGTTGAGGTCTTCTTGAGCGGGCGGCGCCGCCCGGGCTGGCTAGGCCGCCGAGCGGTTGGCGTTGGTCCTTGAGTCGCCGGACATCGGAGTCGTGGAGTGTCGGGGGACCAACGATAGGATCAACTGGCGAAAGAAGAGCTCCGGCGCACCCCTACCTGGCGCGCCAAATGTCGGATTTTGGGTTCCGGCAAAACCCATTGTCGGTGTGGGGTTCCGGCAAATCCTTAAGGTTCGAACACTAGGGTGTGCGCGAAGTCTTTTCCTCCCACTGATCTACGCCCTAGCTCGCTAAGATCTCGCGGACGAACTCGACGAACTCGCAACACAGAAAGACACAAGATTTATACTGGTTTGGGCCACCGTTGTGGTGTAATACCCTACTCCAGTGTGGTGGTGGTGGATTTCCTCTTGGGCTGATGATGAACAATATAAGGGGAAGAACAACCTCCACAGGTTGAGGTGTTCTTGGCTAACTGGCGTGTGGGGGGATGATCTTCAGGCTCTCCCTCTCTCTCTGTCTCTCTGTCATCGTTGTCCCCCCACCCTATGGTGGTGGCTAACTCTATTTGTAGAGGCCCTGGTCCTCTTCCCAAATATTGAGCAGGAAGGGAGCCTACAACGACGGGCAAATTTGAAGGGGGGCAGCTAGTACAAGCTATCCTAACAAATGCGGTCTCCGCCTGCAAAAGGCTCTGGTGGTGACGCCGTCTTGGGCTCCATGATCAGTTCCGTCTTGCCGTCCTTCTGGTACTGGTCTTGTTGCATCGATATGGCAACCTTTGCCTGATGCCTCGGTACTCCTCGCCTGTGCAGGCCTCCTTTGCACCAAATAGGAAACAAGGACGATGCGCATGCTGGAGCCCGCCTGGTGCCGATCGGCATGGCTCACGTCACGAGAGCCTCGTGAGGTTTGCCTCTCCTTGATATCTTTGATCCTCGTGAGCCTGCCTGACTAGGCCACTCTAGAGGAGGTCTTGCGTCATCCCCCTCGCGAGGGTCTTGGATGCCTTGTTGATGAAGATGGGTCGTACGGCCTGCTGGCTTAGCCACGCCGCGGGCCACAGGCAGGCAAGTCTGGGGACCGCTGTTCCCAGAACGCCGATAGTTGCCCCCGGGCCCAAGGTGCGCTCGGGCTTGGCTTCGTGGCGAAGCCAAGGGGCAAGTATGGAGCACCACGGGCCCCCAAAAGCCTGGGCCTCGGTTAATGTGTGGCGGTTGATTGGACGTGGGCGTCTCCGCTTCCCCACGCTCCCTCGGCAACTGCATGACTTGACAAGTCCCTGTGACATGCAATGGAAACCATCATTGCCTGCGATCGTGGGAGGTGCCGGTTGGCCTTCTCTTGCTATAAATGGGGTGGGGGGCTGAGCCCCCATTGCCCATCTCTTCCTTGCTCGCTTGCTTCTTCCTCCTTGCTCCGTTGCTAACATCAATGGCGCCTATCAGAAGGTTCTCCGTCGAAGAAAAGGGGAAGCCCCCCCCCCCCCGAGATGACCCGGAGCCACTTCCGCCGAAGAAAAGGGCGATCCACCGCCGTGACGAAGCGGCGATGCAGGTGGTGGCCAGGCCTTGGTGCGAGCGGCCTCCCCCAGGGTATCCGCTACCCCTGTATGCCCAAGCCGAGGACTCAGGAAGGCGGAGCGACGAGCAGCACCGCGGCAACGCGCGTTTTCACCCAGGAATCCACGCCCACGGACTCCTCGCGCGAGCTGGTGCATTGGGCGTCGATGCCCCCAAGCTCTTGGATCCTCTTCCCGCGGTTCTTCTCCGACGTGATGCCGCCGAGGGGGCCTCTTGAGCTCTGGTTGTAGCACGCTGACTGTGGCGCTCCGGCGACTAGAGCAGAGATCGAAGCGGTCCCCACCGGCAAGATCTTCATGACTCGTAGCTAGGGCGAGATTGCGCGGGTCTGCCACGCGAGGCGCGCCCTCGTGACCCACCTTGAGTACGACGGCGTCTCCATGCTCTTCTTCAAGGCTCTTCGATGTCGAGGGCCGCCGCCTGGAGTGCTGCTCCGGAGAGGAGCGTGAGGCTGATGCGCGCTCCGCTCGCGACCACTCCAGCAGCAACCCTTGGGAGTCCAGCAGCTCTCCTGAGCTCTGCGAGACTCCGGAGACAAGCGACGACAGCTACGTGCCCTCGAGCTCTCGCCACGCTCGGAGCAGTGTTGCCGCGTCCGGCCGTCGCCGCTGCTGATCTGGATGGGGTTGGCGCCGGCCTCCCATGGCCCACTGTTGATGATGGCGTTTGCCACGGGAGGGTGTAGATAGGGTCCTTCTTAGTCTTAGCTTTTGTTTCCTACGAAGAATCATGAAGCGCCCAGTGGGGGCATGTAAGGGTATGTAATGTCTTTTGTGCTTATCTTCCCTGTTATGAAGATTTGATGAACGTGTGTCCCGTTAAGGCTCGGCCCCCCCTTTCTTTCCTCGCGATAGCTTGTTGCTCTACATCGACAGGTCCCGGTCCCCAGGAAGGCTACAACCGTGGCTGGTATGCCAGGTTGCGTGCAGTGGTCAAGGCCAGGAGGTGTGCGACCCGAGGTCCAGTAAGAGCCCC
Organism: Triticum aestivum; assembly: GCF_018294505.1. Lineage (NCBI taxonomy): Eukaryota > Viridiplantae > Streptophyta > Magnoliopsida > Poales > Poaceae > Triticum > Triticum aestivum. The sequence goes on along the minus strand of NC_057812.1, from coordinate 399,589,660 downwards.
TGAGGCGCGATGCTTAGGAGGTCCCCCTTAGCGCTCAAGCGGCCATGGTAAGGGAAGAAAGGGAGTTGACATGGCCGCAACGGGATTGTGGAGATGCATGAGTGTCCATAAGGCCTAGACATTTAGCCGATCCGAGGGCGAGACTTATCTTGTGAACTTCGTGGGATTCCTGATGTTGTGCTAGGGCTGCGCGCCAACTTGTGCGGCATAGCCAGGCCGGCCCATACGAGTTTCCCTCCTCCCATGCTCTCCTTAGTGCTTTGCATCCTCAGGTCCCGGCCCTCGAGCGAGCTTAGCCGCCGCTGGTGTGCCAGGTCACGATGCCGTGGTCAAGGCCAGTGGGTGAGGGCTGGAGAGCCAGTAAGAGCTCCTGAGTCGCGATGCTCAGGAGCCCCCCTTTTAACGTGCAAGCGAATTGCACGAGAGAAAAGGAGACTCACGGTGACGCCTGCTATCCTCCCCGCGGGGTCCCTGTGAATAGGAACAAGAAGAACATGGTTTGCCGTTACAGCTGTCAGCCTGCCGCTGGTTGGTCTGGATGAAGTGAAGGCACTAAGGGCCTGGTGAGGTGAAGTGCGCGGGGCGTGATGCGAGCCAGAGCTTGACCGATCAGATTTGTCGACGTGGTAGGGACGGACCCATGCACCAGCGCCGTGCCTGTGAGGAGGCCCCATGGGAGGCGATGATCGAGCAGGCGATAACCGTAGGCAGGTTAAACAGGGAAGGCAAATCAGCTTGGATAAATGCAGGAAGATACATGCCACCAGGTCCGGCCCGAGCGGCTTGGGGATGATGCAGCCCGAGGGGCACCCCCAGCAAGGTAAGCTAAAGACATAAGCAAAAGGGATACATGCCGCAGAGGCGGACCCACACGGCATGGGAATAATGCAGCCCAAGGGGCGCTCCCAGCTTAAACGAGCTTGGAAGATGTCACCTGGTTCTATAGACGAAGTAGAGTTGGTGCAGCTGAAGGCGTGCGTCGAAGAAAGGACTCCTCATGAGCCACCGGAGCCCTGAGCCTCGGGAGGCTCTAGGGGCTCAGGAGGCTCCCTGAAGACCATCTCCGTTTCCTCTAGTATGGCACGATACCTAGCCTCTTGAGCTGCCAGGTCACGCCGCATGTTGCGCTGATAGGCCGATGCCATGCTCGGCAAGCCGAGGGGCATGCAAACGTAGTTGTGTAGCGGGCCCTCGCAACGGCCCACACGCGAAGGCCAGAAGTGCTCCTGAGACGCGGCCCTATTGAGCCCCGGGATGTCAATGCAGACGCGCAGCTCAGCACCCTCACCAGGGTGGTGAGCTACGCCCTGTGAACGGCTGCCGCCGCGCATGGCTCTTGCATCTTGCAGTTCTTGTGTGGTCTTGGCGATGAACTCCTGAGTGGCGGGCACCCCTTGCCCTATGTTCTCCTGAGGAAGACGTGCCGCGCAGCACGCCTCCAAGTGGTGCCCAAGCGCCTCCCTCATGAGGTTGGCAAGGCCTGAGGCCCTCCAGAAGAGAGCCCCTGAGCCCTGCCAGAGGAGGGTGCTGGGCGCGCCATCCTATGCAATAGAGGGAGGCACCCCTGGGACGGATGCTAATCCTGATGAGGCTCCTGCCACGATGCCATCCTCCTGAGGTCCTGCGTGGCGCAGCTTCTTCTTCTTGGGGATGGCCTCCGGAGGGCCCTCACTTTTGTTGTCGGCGTCGTCGATTGCTGCAGCTTGGAAGGCGCGCTCGAGGGAGCACCCCGCATCCCTTTCCTCACATGGGACCATGATGACCCGCCGCTTCCAGGCATCTTGAGGACATTATAGCCGTGGTGGGTGACCGCCATGAACTTGGCCAGGGCCGGATACCCGAGGTTGGTGTTGTACGGCAGGCGGATGTGGGCGACGTCGAAGTCGATGAGCTCGGTGCGGTAGTTGTCGCGTGTGCCGAAGGTGACAGGCAGGCGGACCTGCCCTATCGGTGTGGTGGAGCCGTCGGTCACTCCTGAGAAAGGTTTGGTAGGCTGGAGCTGCTCGTATGGCACTTGGAGGTTGTCGAATGTGTCGACAGACAGGACATTGAGCCCTGCACCGCCGTCGATGAGGGTCTTGGTAACCTGCACATTGCTGATGACTAGGGAACACAACATCGGGAGGACACCGGCGGTGGCCGCGCACTTGAGCTGATCTGCCGAGTTGAAAGTGATGGCGCACTAGGACCACTTGAGCGGGCGCGCGGCCTCAAGCTTGGGGAGCACCGCATTCACCTCGCAAGTGAACCATTTGAAGATGCGCTGAGAGGCTGGGGCCTGGGTGCCGCCCAAGATGCAGGCGATTGCACGCAACTCCTGGAAGCCCCCAGCCCCCTTGTCCTGATGATGGTCGTCGTTCCTTCTTGGTGGCGGCAGTGGAGGAAGACTAGCTGTCAGGACCCCGACTCGATGTCACATCGATCTAGCCGGTAACACCTCATATCACTTTGCGGCCTCACGCACGGTATCCCCATGGGTGTCGCCTTACCTTTGCCCGGGACCGTTTGCGCCTTTTGGCTCACGTATATGATAGTGTCGCTAGCATCCATATGATAAGTAGCCCGGGCTGACATGACTAGTCGTAAACCCAGAGTGGCACAGACTTACAGGGACAGGCATCCATGACCCAGCTTCGAACGTGTCGGTCATCAGCAAGTGGGTCCGGGCTGTAGCACTGGGCTAGCAGGACTCCGGTAAACCGGGCTGTAGCGGGCTAACAGGACTCCGGTACTCAATGCGTGACATTTCCCCGAAGGGACAGACACAGGAACGAAGAAGGACACATGCCGGCCAGCCTAAGTGTTCCAGAGCAGTAGCAAGCTACCATGGCTCAGCGGTAACACTAGGAGACATTTCCCGGTAAGAGAGGCTACTAAAGATGAACAACTAGGTAGTCAGATCCCACACATACCAAGCATTTCAATCATACACACAATATGCTCGATATGTGCAAATACAACGAAGCATCACAACATGACTCTACGACACAATTACTTTATTTAAGGCTCAGGGAGCCATACATAACATACACAAAGGTACGGGTCTCACGACCCAACATTCAAGTCATACAGTCATACAAACCAGCAGCGGAAGTAACTTGTCTGAGTACAGACAACTAGTAAAATAAAAGAGGCTTGGAAAGCCTAACTATACTACGTGGTCCTTCACAAGCTCAGGGTCACCACCTGGGCCTTTAGCCTACTCGTTGATGTCAACGTCTACATAGAACCCATCAGAAGGGGTTGCAGCGTCTTTTGTAAAAATGTAAATTATAGCAACATGAGTACAAAGGTACTCAGCAAGACTTACATCAGATCCTACATACATGCATATTGTCAAGAAGGGTTGGTGGAGTTATTGCAGCAAGCCAGCTTTGACTCTTGGCTAGACTATCCTACGATACTTCAACTTGAAATGGTTTTGCGCACATGAGTCCACTACCCACCACTTCAATACACTACCGAGGATCCGCCTCCGTCTTCCTACAGAAGAGCCATCCTCGGCACTCACACTTATCTTGAGGCTTTTAGTAGTTTCCATTTACTTGTCTATGAACTGTATAGGCAACCAAGTAGTCCTTTACCGCGGACGCGGCTATTCGAATAGGTTATGATAACCCTGCAGGGGTGTACTTCTTCATACACGCTCTCACCACTTACGCCGTTTACACGACATGTACTCGGCAACCTTCAAGCGGAAGCCCAACGTGGGTGTCGGCCACGACCTACCTAATCACCTAAGCCTCCAGTCCAGGTTTATCGCCTATCCAGGTTCCATCCGCAGGGAGTCCGGCCGAGGTTTCCCATACGGCCCCGAACGATGTGAACAGGGTTCCCGAGATACCTAACGGGTATTCGGTACACCCGGCCACGTACCTACCGCATCACAGCCCACCCCTACGGTCAGCGCTGTCCACGGCCTCCAGTAGGCTACAAACACCAGAAACTACTTGCAACTCCTGGACGGAGAACTAGGGTGAATAAGAAGCCGAGAGGGTCCATTGGTTTCGGGCCCAATGCATGGTAGTAGCTGATTCTTAAATCACACATACAGATCTCAGTGCTTAAGGTCGGCTTCAATGAAACAACCCACCATGTACTCCTACATGGCCTCTCATCGATACCTTTACCAAATCGTGTTCACCACATCACTCTCATTACCGACATAATCATTTCACTCTAGCCCATCACCCAGATGAACCAGACCTGACACGACTCTAAGCATAGCAGGCATAGCAAGGTAGGAACAACACATACATATGGCTCAAACAACTCCTACACATGCTAGTGGGTTTCATCTAGTTACTGTGGCAATGACAGATCATGCAGAGGAAATGGGTTCAACTACCATAGCACACAGCAGTTTGAAACGCGTTGTCTTAATGCAGTAAAAGAGAGCAGGAGCGAGAACATGGGATTGTATCGATATGATCAAATGGTTGGTTGCTTGCCTGATGGTTCGATGCACTGATACGATTCTTCGTTAGGGTAATCACGGTACTCCTCGGAGGCAGAACCTGTCGCAAAGGACACCGATACACAACCATCACCAAACAATGTGCAACAATATGATGCATGCATGAAACATGGCAATATGAGTGTGTTGGGCTAATGCAACTAAAACCAGAAGGGTTTGAACCCATTTGAATCAAAGATTCAAATTTCAAACTCAAGCATGGCCTTTTAAAGTGCTTTTCCTTGTTCTGCTTTAAACATCAATTTAACTTGTTTGATCATGCATGAAAATAGTACAGATGGATAGATTGGATTTTTCTGATCATTTTTCATATATAATTTGTCTGATTTGGAGTTACAGAATAAAAGTTATGAATTTTTGAAGTTTAAATAATATTCTGGAATTTCCTGATTTAAATTAAATCCAGAAATATATATATATTGCGCCAGCATGACGTCAGCATGACGTCAGTGGTCAACTGCGGCTGGCTGGGGTCAAACCTGACGTGTGGGGTCCACACGTCAGTGACAGGGGGGGTTTAACAGGGTTAATTTAATCCTAATTAGGAGTTAGTGGCGCTGGGGCCCACTGGTCAGTGTCAGGGGGGTTAACTAACAGTGATTACCGCTAATCTAACCACCTGGCCGACGGGGCCCACGTGTCAGTGACCCTGGGGGGTCAAACCTCAGGTCGAACAGGTCAAACCCACCGGCGACATGACGCCGGCGAGGCCCGAGACGGCGGCGCGATACGGAAACGCGCTACAGGGCACGGGCGAGGCCGTGCTTGGGCTCATTGGAGAGCCCTTGCTCCCGCGCGTCGAACGGTGGTGGTGGCCGTGCCTGTGGTGGCCGGTACCGACGACGGCGAGCTCGTGAGCGGCGGCCGGAGTTCGGGTGCGGTCGGGATCGGCGTTGCTGCTCGCAGGCGAGGGAGCTGAGGCCCAAATGGTCATCGGGGCTTCGCCGGCGACGAGCCCGTGCGGCGGAGCGTCTCGGCTCCGGTAGAGGGGCGGCTAGAGCTCGAAATCGAACATGGGGTTAGGGGGAAACGAAGCAGGGGCTCACGGGGATCATGCAGGGAGGGTCAGCGAGCTTGGGGAAGCACGAACGGCGGCGAATCGACGGCGACCATCGGCGGCGGTCGAAGACGAAGACGATGGCGTGGAGGCGATGCAGAGCTTCCCGAGGGGCTTGGCTTGGTGGGGAGGAAGAGGGGGTCGCGGCGGAGCTCCTGAGCTCAGCGGAGGGGCGAGGGGTGGCCGGTGACGGCTGCTATGGCGAACGGCGGCGAGGGGTGCGTTCGGACACGGGAGAGAGAGAGCGAGGGAGAGGAGAGGAAGAACCGAGGGAGAGTGAGAGAGAGCAGGGGAGGGCGTGGCATCGTTCCAGGCCATCCAGACGAGGAGGGGAGGGGCAGGCAGGCAGGCGAGCTGGTGGCGTGGCGCGGTGGCGCGCGCGCGCGCCGGGCACACTCCCCTCCCTCTGTCGAGGACGAAGACGACAAAGGAGGGAGACGGGCTGGGCCGGCCAGCTGGCTGGGCCAGAGGCGCCAGGTAAGAGGCCCAGGTAAGGTTTCCCTCCTTTATTTATTTCTGTTTTCTAATTTCTGACATTTTTTTGATTTAAATAAAATATTAAATCATTTTATAACCTTATGCCAATTTTTGCAGGAGCTAGATATATTATTCCAGAGCTCCCCAACAGGTGGCATAATTTTTGGACATATATTAATATATATAACTAAATATTTCCAATGCAAATATTTATGCATTAATTCCAAATGCCCAAAATAAATACTTATGAGCTCTTAAAAATATTGGTTTGATTTTTATCTCTGTCCAATATTTTCAGAGAGCAACATGAGCATTTTCTTGGACCTATTTGGAGAAATTTTTATTTGGATCATTTTCAGAAATGATTCTGAGGGTTTCACAAATCCCCATTTCAAGATTAAATGGAATTTTAAACATGATGCACACACTCTGATGCATGACTAGCTAGGGTGTGACACCAGCATTGCTTTGGGGGCAATCCTCATGAGGCTGGTCCCTCCAGGCCCCCTCGTGAGGATGGTCTTGCCAGTGCTCCTCACGAGGCATGTCGCGCCATTCTTAACGCGGGCCACGGTCGTCCCAACGTCCACCTCCTCGTCCTCCTCCGCGGCCGTAGCCCCGGTCGCTGCGCTCGGGGCGTCGACCATAGAGTCCTTCTCGTATGGCTCTGAGCTCTTGGCAGTCGCTGGTGTTGTGGGTGTTCAGGTTGTGGAAGGCATAGAACGGTCGGCTATTCTTGGATGACTCGGGATGATCTCTGCCTTGTTTGGTGTCGGGCTCCGCTGCTAGTATCACTGCTTCCTTGCGCTTCACGTCCTTGGCCTTGGCTTTGTTCTCCTCTGTGCCCGTGGCTGGCAGCTCAAGGAGAGAGAGACGCCCCTCCTCAGCTCTTGTGCACTTGGTCGCCAGGTTGAACAGATCCTGAAATGTGCAGAGCTCCTCGTGGATAGCAAGCTCTTCCTTCATCTTGACGTCACGGACACCGTCGGAGAACGCGGAGATGATGGCCTCATCCGTGACCTTGGGGATCTTGAGGCGGGTGTTGTTGAAGCATTGGATGTACTTCTGGACGGTCTCCCCTGGATGTTGCTTGATGCGGCGCAGGTCGCCCGCGGCCAGCGGGCGATCACGAGTGCCCTGTAAGTTGGTGATGAAGCGGTCGTGCATCTCGTCCCAGGAGGAGATCGAGTTGTGCTGCAGGTTTAGGAGCTAGGAGCGGGCCCCGTCCTTGAGAGCCATGGGAAACCAGTTTGCCATGACTTTCTCGTTGCCGTTGCCTGCTTCAATGCTTAGCTCGTAGAGCTGCAAGAACTCCGCGGGGTTGGCGGTGCCGACGTAGCGAGGAGGCAGATCCGGCTTGAACTTGCTTGGTCAGGCGACGCTACGCAGCTCGAGGGTGAAGGTGCGGCAGCCGGCCATAGTCATCGGGCCAGCTTTGGAGGTGGAGCTTGGTCTTGATGAGGTACGCGCGGCACCGCCACGGGCGGCGCGCGGTCTTGACGTGGCGGTGCGGGGAGCGCGGGTGCAGCTCCTCGCAGACGAGGGATTTCTTGGTAGCTTCTCTCTTCGCGCGCAGGCACCGGGTGTGGCGGATCACACCGCAGGGCCGTGCGCCTTGGTGCCAAGGCACCATATTGGGGCTGGGGTGGTGGAGGCGTGCCCCGGGCCTTGCCGCCCGTGGCCGGCTGAGGGTGAGGCAGAGAGACGGATAGCGCCAGGGAGCCCCCTGCGGCGCGGACGAGCTCGGCGACGCGGTCGAGCCACTCCTCGTAGAGGTCATCGACTGGGCGGTAGCGCAGGAGTTTGTTTGCGGCGAGGAGTGCGGCCCGCTCCTCCATGGGAGCGTGGCGTGCATGGGACGAAGAACCGGCTGGGGTCAGCGATGGAGTGGCGGTGCGGCCGTCCTGCCGTACCGAAGGATGCAGCGAAGACACTTGCTGCTCGTTCCCCACCGGGCCGGTGGCAGCGTTGGTGGCAGGAGATGAAGAACAACGAGGTGGCCCGCCAATGGGGACCGTCTAAGCAATGCGGACGGTGAGGGCACCCCGACGCTCAGCTCGAGCACGGCGAGCGTCTGCCATGGAGACGATGGAGTGACAGAGCGACGAACTAATGGAAGGGAAGCTACGACACACCCCTACCTGGCGCGCCAAATGTCGGATGTGGGGTTCCGGCAAACCCTTAAGGTTCGAACACTGGGGTGCGTGTGAAGTCTTTTCCTCCCACCGATCTATGCCCTAGCTCTCTAAGATCGCGTGGACGAACTCGACGAACTCGCAACACAGAAAGACACAAGATTTATACTGGTTCGGGCCACCGTTGTGGTGTAATACCCTACTCCACTGTGGTGGTGGTGGTGGATTGCCTCTAGGGCTGATGATCAACAATACAAGGGGAAGAATAGCCTCCTTAGGTTGAGGTGTTCTTGGCTAACTGGTGTGGGGGGGGATGATCTTCAGGCTCTCCCTCTCTCTCTGTCCCTCTGTCATCCTCGTCCCCCCACCCTATGGTGGTGGCTAACTCTATTTATAGAGGCCCTGGTCCTCTTCCCAAATATTGAGCGGGAAGGGAGCCAACAACGGCGGGCAAATTTGAAGGGGGGCAGCTAGTACAAGCTATCCTGACAAAGGCGGTCTCCACCTGCAAAAGGCTCTGGTGATGACACCGCCTTGGGCTCCATGATCACTTCCGTCTTGCCGTCCTTCTGGTACTGGTCTTGTTGCACCGATATGGCAACCTTTGCCTGATGCCTCGGTACTCCTCGCCTGCGCAGGCCTCCTTGGCACCAAAGAGGAAACAAGGACGCTGCGCCCTTGTGGAGCCTGCCTGGTGTCGATCGGCATGGCTCACGTCACGAGAGCCTTGTGAGGTTTGCCTCGCCTTGATATCTCTGATCCTCCTGAGCCTGCCTGACTAGGCCACTCCAGAGGAGGTCTTGGGTCGTCCGCCTCGCGAGGCATGGCCCCTCGCGAGGGTCTTGGATGCCTTGTTGATGAAGATGGGCCGTACGGCCTGCTGGCTTAGCCACGCCGCGGGCCGCAGGCAGGCAAGTCTGGGGACCCCCGTTCCTAGAACGCTGACACCGTTAAGGTTCAAACACTGGGGTGCGCGCGAAGATCTCTCCCTTACCGATCACGCCCTCAAGCACTTCGCGATCTCAAAGGCTAGCTCGACGAACTCGCAACACAAGAGACAAAAGATTTATACTGGTTCGGGCCACCGTTGCGGCGTAATACCCTACTCCAGTGTGGTTTGGTGGATTGGCTCTTGGGCTGATGATGAACAATACATGGGGAAGAACAGCCTCCTGAGGTGAGGTGTTCTTGTGCTTGGTTGGTGTGTGGCTAAGGATGTAATGACTCAGATCTAAGATGAGGTCGATCCTCCCTCCCATAGGCTGTGGTGGCTAATCCTATTTATAGAGGCCCTGGTCCTCTCCCCAAATATTGAGCGGGAAGGGAGCCAACAACGGCCAATTTGAAAGGGGACAGCTAGTGCAAATTATCCTGAAAAAAGCAGTCTTCGCCTGCCAAAGGCTCTGGTGGTGACGCCGTCTTGGGCTCCACGGTGACCTCCGTCCTGCCGTCCTGCTGGTCTTGGTCTCAGTGCACCGATATGGAAACCTTTGCATGACGCCTCGGTACTCTCCGTCTGTGCTTTCCTCGTTAACACCAAAAAGGAAACAAGGACACTGTGAGCACTGGCACCCGCCTGGTCTCGATTGTCATGGCTCACGTCATTGGAACCTCGCAAGGTTTGCCTGGCCTTGATATCTCTGCCCCTCGCGAGCCAGCCTGGTGAGGCCGGTCCTGAGGAGGTCTTGCATCTCCCACCTCTCGAGGCTTGGCCCCTCACAAGGGTCTTGAATGCTTGTTGGTGAAGTTTGGCCATACGGGCCTGCTTGCAGTGCCATGCCGTGGGCCGCAGGCAGGCAAGTCTGGGGACCCCCATTCCCAGAACGCTGCCAAAGGTAGAGGCACGAGGAGATTTTTTGTGTGGTGTTTGTGTTGGTATGTGTGGGTGTGAGAAGATAACGAGACCTGGGGGCAGAGGTGAGGCCCTTGGTTTGGTTCCGTCCTGTGCCACATTGGTCGGCACGTGATGCATGTAGGGAGACCCATGGATGACTTGGCGTACAAGACAACGATAGCAGAATTGTGAAGGACTCTGTGTCCACAGACAAAGCCAGCTAGGATTTGTAACCCTGGGTTATCGGACTAAGGTAACCCTTATCTCTGATATTACTATTCATCCAACCTAACTTTAAGGGGCATCCTACAGAATGCTCTGCTAGAATCATACTCTTCGATTAGGAAGAGAGGTGTGAGACAATGCGTGGCAGACATGCCTAAAGATAATGTGCGTATAAGAGACACGTAGGCAGGTCTATGTATATTTAAAGGGTCGATGGGGATTGTGCGTGCGTATGGTTGTGATAAAGGTTAGTGTCGGTGTTCTGGGAACGGGGGTCCCTAGACTTGCCTGCCTGCGGCCCACGGTGTGGCTCTGCGAGCGGGCCCGTATGGCCCATCTTCACTAGCAAGGACTCAAGACCCTCCCGAGGGGCCAAACCTCGTGAGGCAGACGACACAAGACCTCCTCAGGAGCGGCCTCACCAGGCTTGCTTGCGAGGGGCGGAGAGATCAACGCCAGGAAAACCTCGCGAGGTTCCGATAACGTGAGCCATGACGATCAAGGCCAGGCGAGCGCCAGTGCGCACAGTGTCCTTATTTCCTCTTTGGTGCTAAGGAAGCAGGCGCAGGCGCGGAGTATCGAGGCGTCAAGCAAAGGTTTCCATATCAGTGCAACGAGACCAAGACCAGAAGGATGGCAAGACGGAGGTCACCGTGGAGCCCAAGACGGCGTCACCACCAGAGCCTTTGACAGGCGAAGACCACTTTTGTCAGGATATGATGTACTAGTTGTCCCCTTTCGATTTGGCCGTTGTTGGCTCCCTTCCCACTCAATATTTGGGGAGAGGACCAGGGCCTCTATAAATAGGACTAGCCACCACCATAGAGGGGGACGAACATATCGAGAGAGACCAGAACAACCACAAGTTCCGCGAGCACAAGAACATCTCTCCTCAGGAGGCTGTTCTTCCCCTTGTACTGTTCATCCTCAGCCCAAGAGGCAATCCATCACACCACACTAGAGTAGGGTATTACACTACAACGGTGGCCCGAACCAGTATAAATATTGTGTCCCTTGTGTTGTGAGTTCGTCGAGTAGCCTGTTAGATCTTAGCAAAGCTAGGAGATGGATCGGTAGGGGGAGATCTTCGCGCGCACCCTAGTGTTCGAACCTTGAGGGTTTTGCCGGAACCCGTAATCCAACATTTGGCGCGCCAGGTAGGGGGTGCCCCGAAGTTCCCTTCGGTCGCTCCGCGTCCCGTTGCTCCATTGTCTCCATGGCGGACGCTCTCCGCGCTCGCAGTGAGCGACGGGCTGCCCTCGCCGCTCACATCGCTCAGACGGCTCCCATCGGCAGGCCACCCCGTCGTTCCCTGTCACCTGCCACCAACGCCGCCACCGGTCCAGTGGGGAACGAGCAACAAGCATCCTTGCTGCACCCCTTGGTGCGGCGGGACGACCGCACCGCCACTCCATCGCTGACCCCGGCCGACTCGTCATCCCACGCTCGTCGTGCTCCTGTGGACGCGCAGGCCGCTCTGTGCATGGCGCGCGAGCTCCTGCACTACCGCCCAGTCGACGACCACTACGAGGACTGGCTCGACCGCATCGCCGAGCTTGTCAGCGCCATAGGGGGCTCCCCTGCACCGTCCCTCTCGCCGCCTCGCCCTCCGCCAGCCGCGGGCAGCATCGCCCATGGAGCGCCTCCACCACCTCTGCCCCAAGACGGAGTCTTGGCGCCCAGGCGCGTGGCCCCACGGCGCGACCCGCCGCGTCCGGCGCCCGCGCAAGAAGAAAGAAGCTGCCAAGAAGTTCCTCGACCGCGAGAAAATGCCCCTGCGCTCCCTGCGCCACCACAGCAAGACCACGTGACGCCTGCGGTGGCGATGCTCGGACTCCATCAGGGACAAATTCTCCACCAGCGCAGAGTCTCGGTGACCACGGCAAGCAGCCGCTTCACCCCAGAGTTGCGTAGCGTCGCTTGGTCGGGAAAGTTCAAGCCAGATCTGCCTCCTTGCTATGACGGCACCCCCAACCCCGCGGAGTTGCTGCAGCTCTACGAGCTGAACATCGAGGCAGCCAACGGTAATGAGAAAGTCATGGCAAACTGGTTTCCCATGGCTCTTAGGGATGGTGCCCTCTCCTAGCTCTTGAACCTGCCTCCAGGCTCGATCTACTCCTGGAACGAGATGCGCGGACGTTTCGTCGCCAACTTCCAGGGCACTCGCGACCGCCCACCGGCTACGGGTGACCTACGCTGCATCAAGCAACTACTAGGAGAGACCCTCCAGAAGTACATCCAACGCTTCAACAACGTTCGCCTCAAGATCCCCAAGGTGACGGACGAGGCCATTATCTCTGAATTCTCCGATTGCGTCCGTGACGTCAAGATGAAGGAGGAGCTCGCCATCCTTGAGGAGCTATGCACGTCTTTGGCGATGTTAAACCTGGCGACCAAGTGCACAAGAGCTGAGGAGGGGCGCCTCTCCCTCCTCGAGCTCCCGGATGCAGACCAGGAGGAGAAGAAAGCCAAGGCCAAAGACGTGAAGCGCAAGGGACCAGTCATGCTCGCGGCGGAGCCAGACACAAAGCGCGACAGGGACCAGCCTGAGTCATCCAAGAACAGTCGGCCGTTCTGCGATTTCCATAACTTGCATAGCCACAACACCAACGACTATCAAGAGATCATAGCCATTCGAGAAGCACGCTTCGGTCGGTGCCCCGAGTGCAATGACCGGGGCTATGGCCGAGGAGGAAGACGTGGTGGCCGACGCTGGGATGACCGTGGCCCGCGCTAGGAGTGGCGCGACCGGCCTCGTGAGGACCACTGGCAGGATCAGCCTCGCGAGGGCGCCTGGAGGGATCAGCCTCGTGAGGATCGTCCTCAGGGCAACGCCGGTCTCCCTCCACTACCGCCACCACCAAGAAGGAACGACGACCACCAACAAGACGAGGGGCTGGAGGCTTCAAGGAGCCGTGTGCTATCGCCTGCATCTTGGGTGGAGCTCAAGCCCCAGCCTCACATCGTATCTTCAAGCAGTTTTCTCGCGAGGTGAATGCAGTCCTCCCCAAGCTCGAGGCCACATGCCTGCTCAGATGGTCCCAGGGCGCCATCACGTTCAGCTTGGCAGATCAGCTCAAGTGCGCGGCCACCGCTGGCATCCTCCCGATGCTTTGTTCACCCATCATAAGCAACATGCAAGTCACCAAGACCCTTATCGACGGCGGTGCAGGGCTCAACGTCATGTCCGTCGAGACGTTCGACGGCCTCCAAGTGTCGTATAATCAGCTTTAGCCCACCAAGCCTTTCTCAGGAATGACCGATGGCTCCACCACGCCAATCGGTCAGGTCCGCCTTCCAGTCACCTTCAGATAGTGTAACAACTACCGCACGGAGCTCATCGACTTCGACGTCGCCCACATCCATCTGCCATACAATGCCATCCTCGGGTATCCAGCCCTGGCCAAGTTCATGGCCGTAACGCACCATAGCTACAATGTCCTCAAGATGCCAGGAAGCGGCGGGATCATCACAGTCCCCTGTGAAGAAAGAGATGCGGTGTTCTCCCTCGAGCATGCCTTTCAACCAGCATCAATCAAAGACCCTGGCAACAATGCAGCTCGGTACCCTCCTGAGGTCATCCCCAAGAAGAAGAAGCAGCAACTCCGTGCTGGACCTCAGGAGGGCAGCACCGCAAGTGGCACCTTGTCAGGATCAGCGCCCGCACCTGGGGCGTCTCCCTCTAACACATAGGAAGGCGCGTCCGGCGCCCTCCTCGGGCAGGGCTCGGGGGCTCTCTTCTGGAGGGCCTCAGACCTTGCCAACGTCACGAGGGAGGCGCTCGGGCACCACTTGGAGGCATGTTTCGCGGCACGTCTCCCTCAGGAGGACACTGGGCAAGGAGCGCTCGGCGCTCAGGAGTTCATCACCAAGGTATCTCAGGAGCTTCAGGAAGCAAGAGCAATACGCAGCGGCCGCCGCCCACCTGACGCTGCTCCCCACTCAGGCGAGGGTGGTGAGCTGCGCGTGTGCATCGACATACCAGGGCTCAACCGAGCTGCATCTTAGGAGCGCTTCTGGCCTTCACGTGTTGGGTGTTGTGAAGGTCCACCTCACAGCTACGTTCACATGTCGTTCGGCCTGCCGAGCGTGGCTGCTGCCTTCCAGTGCAACCTGCGGAGCATCATGGTGGGTCAGGAGGCCAGGCACCACGCAGTCCTGGCGGAGATGGAGACGGTCCTCAATGAACCGCCTGGACCCTAGAGCCTCCCGAGGCTCAAGGCCCCGGTTGCTCGTGAGTGGCAACCCCTTCGCCGCGTACCTTCAGCTGCCTCAACACCCCTTCATCAATGGAATCAGGTGACATTTTCCTAGTTCATTTAGCTGGGAGCGCCCAGAGGGCTGCATTATTCCCAGGCCGTGTGGGTCCGTCCCTGTGGCATGTATCTTTCCTTGTTTATGTCTTTAGCTTACCTTGCTGGGGGCGCCCCTCGGGCTGCATCATCCCCAAGCCGCTCGGGCCGAACCCAGTGGCGCGTATTGTTTATGCATTTACCTGAGCTAGGTTGCCTTTCATGCTTAATCTATCTATGACTATCACCTTCTTGATTGTCGCCCATCGCGAGAGCCGCGCGCCGGTCTTCTTTCTTCAGGACCCTTCGCGTGAGAGGGTTAGGCACGACGTCTGTGCTCGGGCCCGTCCTTGCAACGTCGATAAATCCAGCGGCCGAGCTCTGTCTGGCGGGCCGGCCCCATTCACGTCACCTCCCGGGGCCGTTGGTGCTTGGCTTCTTAAACGATAACCTCAGGAGATTCGTTCGGCGTAGGTTGCCTGACCACCTCGTAGGTCCAAGACAACGAATAGTAATAAAGAACAGGCGCAACCCGCCTTGAGGTAGGGCCTCGTGAGTCCCGCGCCAGCTCACGAGTGCCCAGACACACCTCGTCTAGCCCTACTGTGCAAGCCACATGTCAGGGCGGGGCTGTACACGCCCCAGGGGCTCTTCGCAGCAGGGAGTCCCCTCCCACGTACCAGAGGCGGATCGGCAAACACCACGACGATCGGTGCCCTTCCTCGCGCTAACTTGCAGGAACTTCCTGAAGGCTACAGTAGGTGGTACCGCGGACTCTCCCTCTTTTCTCATGTGATCTGCTTGCGTGTTAAAAGGGGGGCTCCTGAGCATCGCGTCTCAGGAGCTCTTACTGGCTCTCCAGCCCTCACCCCGTGGCCTTGACCATGGCACGCGACCTGGCATACCAGCAGCGGCTGAGCTCGCTCGAGGGCCGGGACCTGAGGACGTAGAGCACCAAGAAGAACATGGAGAGGAGGGGGAGGCCCGCACGGGCCTGACCTAGCTACTCAGCAGCGGTCGACTCCCAAGCCTGGCGTCTCGCGAGGGACCAACCCCAGATTGCCAAGATAAGTTTCGCGCTCAATCAACCGCTACAGCGTAGAGTTCTCATTTGTGTAGCCCCGCTGCGGCGATGAGTCTCCCTCTCCTACCTCTCGGTGGTCGCTTGCGGGCCAAAGGGGGCCTCCTCAGCATCGCGTCTCAGGGGCTCTTACTGGACCTCAGGTCGCTCACCTCCTGGCCTTGACCACGGCACGCAACCTGGCATACCAGCGACGGCTGAAGCCTGGCTAGGGACCGGGACATGTCGGGGTAGAGCACCACGCCGCCGCGAGGTCGGAAAGGGGAAACCGAGCCGGAACGGAGCACGTGCACACACAATTTCATCATAAGGATAATGTCAACAAAGGACACTACAGACGCCTTACACGCCCCAGCGGGGTCCATTTTTTGATTCCACGCAGGGCACGGAAGACAAGAACTTAGGGAGTCCTAACTACGCGTGCCCTGAGGATGACGCCATCATCAACAGTGGGCCACCAGAGGCCGGCGCCAACCTCATCCAGATCAGCGGCGGCGGCGGCCTGACGCTGCAGCCCTGCTCCGGGCTCGGCGAGAGCTTGGGGCACTTAGCTGTCGTCGCTTGTCTCCAGAGTCTCGTAAAGCTCGGGAGGGTCGCTGGACCACCAGGAGTTGTCGATGTCACTGGAGGAGCTGCATGGGGAAGCGGAGAAGCAGAGACGCCCACATCCAATCAACCGCCACACGTCGACCAAGGCCATAGCTTTTGGGGCCCGCGGCGCTCCGCACTTGCCCCTTGGCTTCTCCTCGAAGCCAAGACCGAGCGCGCCTTGGGCACGGGGGCTACTGTCGGTGTTCTGGGAACGGGGGTCCCCAGACTTGCCTGCCTGCGGCCCACGGTGTGGCTATGCGCGGGGGCTCATATGGCCCATCTTCACCAGCAAGGACTCAAGACCCTCGCGAGGGGCCAAGCCTCGCGAGGCGGACGACACAAGACCTCCTCGGGAGAGAGTGTGTGAGCATGTGTGAGAGACCACCAATGGAGAGTGAAACTACACGTAAAAGACTGATGTACACATTGATTAAAGATATAAATTGTATCCAAATATTAGGATGGGATCATGATATTTGCAATTCGCGGAAGGAACGGTCATTGATCCATCAGACATCTAGATTCTATTGAATTTGAGCATGTCTATATTATTATTCGACATATTTGACCCACATAGCTAGTATTTTGAACTCCAGACAATGCATCGCTTTAGCAATCGAATATAAACATGAGTATAGTTCATGTTGTGTGTGTAAAGCACATTATACATAAGAAAGTTACACAATGAACATTATAAATAGCTAGCTATGAACTAGCATACATTTGAATTCAATTTAAGGTGGTTTAAAAAATCGAATTCAACATGAAGTCCATTCAATTATTTGCATTTGATATCATGGCATTTGTAAATCATACCTAAGTTATGGGGGCGCCAATCTTTGCTCTGATTTTCTACATAATAGCATATATAGTCGTGCACAAAGTAGATTCAAATTTAGCTTCTCCATTCCAAAATAATCGTAGTTATAGGATTTCCATGTGTCAAAATTTCAAAAAGAAGCAGATAATTTAATAAGGTTTTCAAACATACAAGGTCAAATTTAACATTGTCTATTTAGGTTAATCCTCAAAGTTCAAGAGTACTCTAAACGTGAATGCTTCTGTTTCAAAATTCAAACGAAGCGCCAAAAGAACCTCTACTCGCCCGAAACCGCGTGAGACCAATGTTTGGTGGTAGAAGGAAATTACTTTTCTAACTCTGACCCATGAAACCTACCGGCCCAACGTCCAAAGGTCTAAAGCGGGGTAGGTTTGTTGCTTCATCTAGAGGCCACACAACTGCCTCCGAAAAATATTCATACACAATGGCCGCCTAAGCACACATGCGCACGGCCGAAATCGCTCCCGCCCACTATTTGGACACCTGGGATTACCATCCTACCCCGACCCGCAGTAGGTCCGAAATTTAAGAGGGGGGTGAAGTTTGTACTTTCCCCAAATTTCAAACAAGCGTGTCCCATCTGTTTAAAAAAGCCAAAAACAAGCGCGTCCCATACCGAAACATGGATCTCCCTTTGCTCCCCCCCCCGTCTAATTCCCCATTCATACTCCGTGGGCGCCAAAACTACCTCTCCACTAGCCGCGAAACCCTGGCGTCCTCCGTCCACCACCCCATCCCACCCATCAACGGTCGCCCTCCTCCATCACGCCGGAGCTGATACCCCGATGTCGTTCTCCACCGCAACCTCAACCGCAACACCCTCCATGGCTAGTAGTTGAAGCCGAGGCCGAGCCGTCCGTACCCGAGCCAGTTCAACCATGCCGTCCTGCGCCTCACCGCTGCCGCTCCAACTTCGCCACCGTCCATCGCACCGGAGCTGTTCCTACTATGCCGTCCTTTGCCGCCTTAGATCTGCTTCCCCTCCGCTGACATACAGCCACAGCAACACAGTCAACAATTTGGCCATGGGTTCGTCCAAGCTTGCACCCTCCTCCGGAACATCAGTTCCCTGGCAAAAAGAAGAAGATCGCCACGACATGTGGAGGAGACCACACCGGAAACCAAAAATGGTACTCCTCTTCCCTTATTCTTGCAAATCTTATGTGTCTGCTTGCACAGTATTCATCCCACAGAAGACACTAGTTGACCACTTCTTCTTGGTACTAGATGTTCCTAGTAACTCGCGATGCACAAGGTTTCTCCTCATATACTATTTCACCTTAGCTAGAGGTCCGTTGCCCCCCTGGATTTCAATTCTTGGTCAGTTGATTCCCAATTAACGAAAGCATTCCTCGGTGTAACAGGCGATAGTCTGCCTATTACGCTGGGGAAGCAGCGCCTCAGTGCTTATCTTAGGGGCGTGTGGGGCCTAGAGCTGCTCGTGCCCGATCTGGAGGTTGGCCGGGATTAAAGGGATAGCCTTGGGGCACTGCCAAGCACGGCGGTGGTGTGAGGTCAAGGGGAGGGTGGGGCGGCGGAGGCAGGGTCTGGGCCGGTGGTCGCTGGCGGTTCGAGAAAGATCGTCAACAGTGACTAGCAGGAGGAAGACGAAGGCCATCTGCCCATTCCTTATAGATCGGACGGTTCATAAAAAAATTGACTGGCCTATTTATTTTCAGTCGATTGTTATCTTGATAGGACCACATGTGGTGGTGTGCTGGAGGAGTAACTACATTTCCTATGCTCATATATTACAAAATCATACGGAGTAGAATATAATTTTGTTTGCCAAGCAATGTTGTAGAGAAATCATATGTCTCCAGTCATTTATTTTCCAGCCACCTGCTATCTGCTACTTTTACAGTGCACTAGTTCTGCACACACTTCACAGATACTTCTCCAACGTATCCATAATTTTTTATTGTTCCATGCTATTATATTATCCATCTAGGATGTTTTATATGCATTTATATGCTATTTTATATGATTTTTGGGACTAACCTATTAACCTAGAGCCCAGTGCCAGTTTCTGTTTTTCCTTGTTTTTGATTTTTGCAGAAAAGGAAAACCAAATGGAGTCCAATTGACCTGAAATTTCACGGAGATCATTTTTGGACCAGAAGAAGCCCACGGAGTACCAGAGATGGGCCAGAAGAGTCCCGAGGCCACCACGACAGTGGGGGCGCGCCCCCCTACCTCGTGGCCGCCTCGGGGACACCCCTGACTTGTTCCCGACTCCAACACGTCTTATATAACCCCAAACTTCTAGAAAGAAACCTAGATCGGGGGTTCCGCCGCCGCAAGCCTCTTTAGCCACCAAAAACCAATCTAGACCCGTTCTGGCACCCTGTCGGAGGGGGGAATCCCTCTCCGGTGGCCATCTTCATCATCCCGGCGCTATCCATGACGAGGAGGGAGTAGTTCACCCTCGGGGCTGAGGGTATGCACTTCACTTATATCTTCCTCTAGTGCTTCACTTATATCTTCCTAGAGCACGGTGGTTGTTTTATTTTATAGAAATAGATGAACTCTCATGCTTCACTTATATTATTTTGAGAGTCTTTTAGAACAGCATGGTAATTTTCTTTGGTTATGAATTTAGTCCTAATATGATGGGCATCCAAGAGGGATATAATAAAAACTTTCATATAAAGTGCGTTGAATACTATGAGAAGTTAGATACTTGATGATTGTTTTGAGATATTAAGATGGTGATATTAGAGTCGTGCTAGTTGAGTAATTGTGAATTTGATAAATACTTGTGTTGAGGTTTGCAAGTCCCGTAGCATGCACGTATGGTAACTGTTGTGTAACAAATTTGAAACATGAGGTGTTCTTGAATTGTCTTCCTTGTGAGTGGCGGTCGGGGACGAGCGATGGACTTTTTCAACCAATCTATCCCCCTAGGAGAATGCACGTAGTGCTTTGATACGTCTCCAACGTATCTATAATTTTTGATTGCTCCATGCTATATTATCTACTGTTTTGGACATTATTGGGCTTTATTATCCACTTTTATATTATTTTTGGGACTAACCTATTAACCGGAGTCCCAGCCCAGAATTGTTGTTTTTTGCCTATTTTAGGGTTTTGAAGAAAAGGAATATCAAACGGAGTCCAAACGGAATGAAACCTTCAGGAACGTGATTTTCTCACCGAACATGATCCAGGAGACTTGGACCCTACGTCAAGAAACAAAGGAGGAGGCCACGAGGTAGGGGCGTGCCTAGCCCCCCCCCCCCCAAGGCGCGCCCTCCACCCTCGTGGGCCCCCTGTTGCTCCACCGACGTACTCCTTCCACCTATATATACCTACGTACCCCCAAACGATCAGATACGGAGCCAAAACCCTAATTCCACCGCCGCAACTTTCTGTATCCATGAGATCCCATCTTGGGGCCTGTTCCGGAGCTCTGCCGGAGGGGGTATCCATCACGAAGGGCTTCTACGTTATCACCATAGCCCCTCCGATGAAGTGTGAGTAGTTCACCTCAGACCTACGGGTCCATAGTTATTAGCTAGATGGCTTCTTCTCTCTTTTCGGATCTCAATACAATGTTCTCCGCCTCTCTTGTGGAGATCTATTCGATGTAATCTTCTTTTTGTGGTGTGTTTGTTGAGATCGATGAATTGTGGGTTTATGATCAAGTCTATCTATGAACAATATTTGAATCTTCTCTGAATTCTTTTATGTATGATTGGTTATCTTTGCAAGTCTCTTCGAATTATCAGTTTGATTTGGCCTACTAGATTGATCTTTCTTGCAATGGGAGAAGTTCTTAGCTTTGGGTTGAATCTTGTGGTGTCCTTTCCTAGTGACAGTAGGGGAAGCAAGGCACGTATTGTATTGTTGCCATCGAGGATAACAAGATGGGATTTTCATCATATTGCATGAGTTTATACCTCTACATCATGTCCTCTTGCTTAAGGCATTAATTTGTTTTCATGAACTTAATGCTTTAGATGCATGCTGGATAGCGAGTAATAGTAGTAGATGCAGGCAGGAGTCGGTCTACTTGTCTCGGACGTGATGCCTATATGCATGATCATACCTAGATATTCTCATAGCTATGCTCAATTCTGTCAATTGCTCAACAGTAACTCGTTCACCCACCGAAAAATACTTATGCTCTTGAGAGAAGCCACTAGTGAAACCTATGGCCCCCGGGTCTATCTTCATCATATTAATCTTCCAATACTTAGTTATTTCCTTTGCTTTTATTTTACTTTGCATCTTTATCATAAAAATACCAAAAATATTATCTTATCATATCTATCAGATCTCACTCTCATAAGTGCTCGTGTATGGATTGACAACCCCTTATCGCGTTGGCTGCGAGGATTTATTTGTTTGTGCAAGTGCGGGGACTCGCGTGTAGCCTCCTACTGGATTAATACCTTGGTTCTCAAAAACTGAGGGAAATACTTACGCTACTTTACTGCATCATCCCTTCCTCTTCGGGGAAAACCAACACAGTGCTCAAGAGGTAGCAAGAAGTATTTCTGGCGCCGTTGCCAGGGAGTCTACGCAAAAGTCAATATACCAAGTACCCATCACAATCCTTATCTCCCGCATTACATTATTTGCCATTTGCCTCTTGTTTTCCTCTCCCCCACTTCACCCTTGCCGTTTTATTCGCCCTCTCTCGCTCTATCCTCCCTCTCTTTCTCTATTTGCCTCTTTTTGCCCGCTTGCTTTTTGTTTGCTTGTGTGTTGGATTGCTTGCTTGTCTTGATGGCTCTACCCCGATTTGGTGATCTTCACCTTAAAAGGTTAGAAGAAATCAAAAACAACGATAGGAGTTTTATGGTCTTGGAATTCGAGCATAATAGTTTCTTTATAAACGATCTTAAGGAACAAAAAAGTTTTACGAGTTTCATGAATAAAGAGCTCGATGATATGTCTAAAGAATTTGATGGTTTAAGATCCCAAATTGCTCGTCTTGAGAAATTGACTGCTGAAATTTCGGATAAGCAGGCTACCTTAGTTAAGAGGATGGCCGCTAAACCGGATCCCTATGAAAATAAAGATGAAAATATAAAAGTTATTGATGTGTCCCCTATTAAATCTTTGTTTTGCAATATGAATCTTAATAATGATGGGACTGAATATGATCCACCTTTACCTAGATGGCATTCCATGAATTCGGAGTTTTTAGATCTTGATGCTAAAATTGATGAAAGTGGGATCGAAGAAATTAAAACCATAGATGTTGCTAAACCCACTATTTTGGATTTCAAGGAATTTAATTATGAAAATTGCACTTTGATTGATTGTATTTCCTTGTTGCAATCCGTGCTAAATTCTCCTCACGCTTATAGTCAAAATAAAGCGTTCACTAAACATATTGTTGATGCCTTGATGCAATCTTATGAAGAAAAACTTGAATTGGAAGTTTCTATCCCTAGAAAACTTTATGATGAGTGGGAACCAACTACTAAAATTAAAATTAAAGATCATGAGTTCTATGCTTTATGTGATTTGGGTGCTAGTGTTTCCACGATTCTAAATACTTTGTGCGATTTGTTAGGTTTCCGTGATTTTGATGATTGCTCTCTAAACTTGCATCTTGCAGATACCACTATTAAGAAACCTATGGGAAGAATTAATGATGTTCTTATTGTTGCAAATTGGAATTATTTACCCGTAGATTTTATTGTTCTTGACATAGATTGCAATCCTTCATGTCCTATTATTCTTGGTAGACCTTTCCTTAGAACGATTGGTGCAATTATTGATATGAAGGAAGGAAATATTAGATTCCAATTTCCGTTAAGGAAAGGCATGGAACACTTTCCTAGAAAGAAAATTAAATTACATTATGAATCTATTATGAGAGCCACTTATTGATTGCCTACCAAAGATGGCGATACCTAGATCTATCCTTGCTTTTTATGCCTAGCTAAGGGCGTTAAACGATAGCGCTTGTTGGGAGGAAATCCTATTTTATTTTTATTCCTTGCTTTCTGCTCATGTTTATTAATAAATAATTTATCTAACCTCTGTTTAGGTTGTGCTTTTTGTGTTTAATTAGTGTTTGTGCCAAGTAGAACCGTTGGGAAGACTTGGGGAAAGTCTTGATATCTTGCTGTAAAAAACAGAAACTTTAGCGCTCACGAGAACTGCTGCCATTTTTATTTCGAAGGAGATATTTAGTTAATTATTTTTGCATATGATTAATAGATAAATTACTCACGTCCAGATATTTATTTTAGAATTTTTGGGGTTCCAGATCTTGAGCTAGCTACAGATTACTACAGACTGTTCTGTTTTTGACAGTTTCTGTTTTTTGTGTGTTGTTTGCTTATTTTGATGAATCTATGGCTAGTAAAATAGTTTATAAACCATAGAGAAGTTGGTATACAGTAGGTTTAACACCAATATAAATAAAGAATGAGTTCACTACAGTAACTTGAAGTGGTGTTTTGTTTTCTTTCGCTAACGGAGCTCACGAGATTTTCTACTTTAAGTTTTGTGTTGTGAAGTTTTCAAGTTTTGTGTAAAGATTTGATGGATTATGGAACAATGAGTGGCAAGAGCGTAAGCTTGGGGATGCCCATGGAACCCCCAAGATAATATAAGGACACCTAAAAGCCAAAGTTTGGGGATGCCCCGGAAGGCATCCCCTCTTTTCGTCTACTTCTATCGGTAACTTTGCTTGGAGCTATATTTTTATTCACCACATGATATGTGTTTTGCTTGGAGCGTCTTGTATGATTTGAGTATTTTCTTTTTAGTTTACCACAATCATCCGTGTTGTACACACCTTTTGAGAGAACCATGCATGATTTGGAATTCGTTAGAATACTCTATGTGCTTCGCTTATATCATTTGAATTGTAGTTTTGCTCTAGTACTTCACTTATATATTTTAGAGCATGGTGGTGGATTTGTTTTATAGAAACTATTGATCTCTCATGCTTCACTTAGATTATTTTGAGAGTCTTAAATAGCATGGTAATTTTCTTAAATAATCCTAATATGCTAGGTGTTCATGATTAGTAAAAAAAATCTTATGAGTGTTTTGAATACTAAGAGAAGTTTGATGCTTGATGATTGTTTTGAGATATGAAGGTAATAATACACTACAAAAAAATACACTTCCGTGATGATACGTGTTTGTCATAGTAGGTCGCGTTTTCTGTCATGCATGTACATCCATGACATATTTATGACAGAATCAAGATAGTCATACCTGTGCTGTCGTAGAAGTGTTCGATGACATTACCAAAATTATCATCACGGAAGTGTCCACTTCCATGACGATAAATCGCGCGTCACAGAAGTGCTTTCGTCAAGGGTGACCGACACGTGGCATCCACCGTAAAGGAATGCCGTTAAGCTACGGGGTCGGGTTTTGGATCCGATAACCCGTTAACAGCCCCGACCAATGGGGATTTTCCACGTGTAAAATCATCATTGGCTGGAGGAAACACGTGTCGTCTCATCATTGGGACAGATGTCAACCACTCATTGGACGGAAGGCGCCTATGATATGTCGACACGTGGCACGGCCCAACAGAGGCCCATTCCTGTGAAAAGGCCGGCCCATTTGACTTGGTCAAAAGCTGGCGGGCCGGCCCATGGAAAGCATGTTAACGGCCTGTTCGAATATAGCCCATTTACAGCCCGCTAACCCAAGGCCCGTTACGCCCTATCCGAATTAGGCCCAGTAGCATCATCTAGGCCATCCAATATGATTCTAGCCCATTTTCACTTCTGGCCCATGTATGGCCCATGACGTCTTTCGGCCCTTATGAGGCCCTATGTAACTCTTGGCCTACTAACGGCCTGTGGTGAAACTGGCCTATAATGAACAGTGTATCACTTTACACCCATTAACGGCCCATGTTGAAACTGGCCCGTAATGAACAGTGTATCACTTTATACCCATTAACGGCCCGTTATTCCGTTGGGCCGTTTCCAGCCCATCTTATCTTTCAGCCTTCTCAGAGCCCATTTATTCTTGGGCTCATTTCCAGCATTCGTTTACTTACGGCCCGTTACTGTCATTTTCTGCTTGTGGGCCAAATTCAGCCCGTGGTTACAGTCAGCCTGTTTGTGGTCCGCGTTGGGCCGATTTCATAGCGTCATCAAATACGGCCTATTAACGATGGCTCATTATGGTCGGCCCATGAACGAACATTCCAACTCTAGCCCGTTTACGGCCATAATGCGGTATGTTTGGCCCATGTTTGACCAATCGATTATACGGCCCGTATAAGGCCCATTGATAATACGGCCCGCAGAAGGCCCATTGTTTCTACGGCCCATAGAAGGCCCACTATTTCTATGGCCAGTAGGAGGCCCAGTGTCACTACAGTAAATATTAGCCCATGGTTATTGTGGCCTAGTTTTAAAAAATAGGTTATTGCAGCCACTAGATAACCACGGAAAAAGAACTACAATGACTACAAGCAAACAAATAAACAAGACAACAAGGAAATAAATAAGCAAGCAACTAACGCTAGGCTATCACGGCTATTACACATATTACATCCACTAGGCATCAAAGTTCGCCACCAGTGCAAATATAGGGAACAAAGCAGCATATCATATACACTGGCTGTCAAAGTTGGCGAGCAGCGCAAATAAACGCCGCAGCAAAACAAATCCAGAACTGAAACCACTTTAGAACATCTCAAGAAACAATATCCTGGGTACCCATAATGCTGGCAAGATGCTTAGCAAGTTTATTAACTTTCTCTTGTTTGGCGCTTAAATCCTCCAGCGCTTGCTGTTGCACCAGAAAATATGCATCTGAATTCTGCAGGGACTTCCTCAGTCCTTCAGCTTCCTGTCGCAGCACATCTGATCGATGTCTTTCAACTTGAAGTTGAGACTCAAGAAGACGAACTGATTCAGGCAGCGAGTTCGAAGAGCTTGTGCCAGTAGCAATGGCCAGTAACTCGAACACTACATCAAGACAGGACGTTTGGGTTCCCTCACTGTCGTCAAGATAGTTTTTATCAGCTTTCTTGGAGACCAACAGGGATGTCTCACTATCTTGAACCTTATCTACATTACTTCCTTTACCATTGGATAACGCGGTACTGTTCTCCAATATTTTGTCCGCATTCTAAAAGAGAAACAAGCAGACACATCACATGTTTACCATGTTGTATATGAAACTCATTTTGGTAAATGAGTTCAGTAGTAAAGTGGACAGGATAACATCATGAAACAAACAAATATCTATGTACCATGGTCACTTTATGGTCTATATCATTCTAGTTTTTGTTGCCAAATCAAGATAGAGACACAGTTCAAATAATATTTGTTCAAGACAAAGCAGAATAGACAGAATATAAGTGTGGGTAACTATAGAGCAATAACAACACTTGTAATGTGCATGACATGAGAACATAACTGTTTATTCAATTGAAACTGAAATCAACATAGAGCAGGTTACAACAGCAAACCAGTTAAAGAAACAGGTTTAAAACATATCTGTTGCGCCATTGGAGTTTCAATTCCATCCTTTAAATTTGAAAATAGTTGGTATGAGTAAATATAGTCATGCAAGAGCAAAGGAGTATGAACCATAGCTACAGAACCTGACCTGAAAACAAATCTTCTTCTCCTTTAAACGTTGAGTTGGGATTCGGAGTGGTGGTCCTCGTGCTTTGGGCACTGCAGTTCCCTTACTAACTACTCGTGTTTGGGTGCTCTGTGGTGGACACGGTGCTGTGTCAACTGGAACTGGGTTACTATCTGTCGGGGTTGGGGTTAGAAGGGGTGTAGCTGGTTCTTTATCCAACTGGGTAGGGGTACAATCTGCGAGAGTCTAGGTTATGTGTGGTGGATCTGGTCCTTGGGCAAGTACAACCATGGTTCTATCTGCATCAACTGGTAGCACTGTCTTTTCTGAAGACCGTGTTGTTACTCCCTTAGATACTGCCATCACACTCTCCAATTCAAATGGCTGATAAACAAGAAAAGTAATTGAAAGTATAGACATTGTATGATAGACAGGTGCAATGGATAGTGGGGAATAAAAGAGGGCATGAAATAATTCATATTTATGTTGTCTAACCAAACAGGATAGCATGACACAATTTCACATATATGATGGCTAACTAAAAAAGATGGAAAGACATAGTTCAAAATATGAGACTTTGTAAATAGGATGACATGACATAACTATATAATGTGTTTATTAAATAGGTTGGCATGCCATGATTCACATACATTCACGGATAGAATGCCATAATTCAAAATATGATGACTGTAAACACTAAACAGGATGAGATTATATAACAATATGATGTCTTATTAAATGGGTTGCCATGCCATAATTCAGATAGATGATGTGTATGTACTATGTAAACATGATGGCATGATATAATTAAAATATTTGATTTATATAGTAAGCAAGTAAGAAGATGGCAATCCATATATGATGTAAAAACTAAGCAATGCAAGACAACATGCATGAGATGGGTAATATAACCCTGTTAAGTTTGAGCATAGACCTCAGGGGGAAAATAGGACTGGTCATCAGTGTCTAAATCCTCCTCTGAGGAGCTCTCTGTAACCAGCAAGATGTCTGCTTCAGGAGGTAGCATTGTCTACTCTGAATACCTTGTTTTCACTCCAGATACTTCCATCACCGCTTCAAATGGCTGATGCACAGGAAGGGTAGTTGAATATACAAACTTTGTCGACAAATGGAACACGTAATACAAAAAATGATAGCATGATATAATTCACATACATGATGATTGGCTAAACAGCATGGCATTGCATAATTCACATATATAATGCCTTTGCAACAAGATAGCATTGTATAATTCACATATATAATGTCTTGCAACAAGATGGCAATGCATAATTCACATATATGTTAATTAGACACTGAACAAGTGGCATTCACACAAAGCATGTCTAAACTAATCAAATGACATAGCAATACGAGACACCATACGCATGATATGAGCAACATAACCCTGCCAAGTTAGAGCATACACCTCGGGGGGGGGGAATAGGACTGGTCATCTGTCTCTGAATCCTCCTCTGAGGAGCTATCCATAACTAGCGAGATATGCGCTTTGTCAGATAGCATAGTCTGCTCTGAAGACCTTGTTTTCACTCCAGAATTTGCCATCACCGTGTCAAATGGCTGATGCACACGAAGAGCAGTTGAATGTAATAACATTGTTGACAAATGTAATATGTAACGAAAAAAAGGATGGCCTGATATAATTTACATATAAGATGACTAGCTAAGCAGGATGGCATTGCAAAATTCACATATATGATGCCTGGCTAAACAAGATGGCGTTGCATAATTCACATAAACGATGAATAAACTAAACAGATGGCATTTGCACAAAGGATGTCTAAACTAAGCAGATGACATATTTGATGTATAAAGTAAGCAATGCAAGACACCATATGCATGATATAACCAACATCAGCATGCCAAGTTAGAGCGAAGACCTCAGGGGGTAAATAGGAGTTGTCTTCTCATTCTGAATCCCCCTCAGAACATATATCTTCCTCTCGATTACAATCTGAAATGTGTGGAGGGGGGCTACCTTTGTGCCTACCATGGAGCGACGTCTGCATGAAATTTTATTGCCATGCAAGGCTCGTCTCTTTTGCTCTACATGTTCAGTTCCATTGTTTACAATAACTGTCATGCATAGGAATAAAACATAGTGAGATTATGTAAGGAGTGCATGCAGAAATCCAGAGTGATGGTAGCAACCTGTGGATAGACCCAAAAGCAATAATAGCAGGCAGATAATGGCTTCAGTTAAAAAATATAGATAATTGCTTCTTTACTATTTGTTTCCCACCCAACATGAAACTCATAGTAGACACCGGAGATTAACCAGATAGTAGATAGATACTATTGATAGCGGCCCCAATATGTACCCCACAACCATTTAAAAAACTCAAGTTTGACCATTAGTTTGGAGTTGACTCAGACTCTAATCGGTGAACAGGACGATAAAGTAGCATGTAATATTAAGCGATGCATAACGTAAGCAGACATGAAAGAGTGTGACCTCTCTTGCAGACCCATGTAGTCCTCGAGGTCATCTGCTCGGTTGATGATGGTAGTGCAGTTTTCATGGCTGCCAGCGGCGAGGAAGAAGATCTGAGGTGGCGAAAGACAGTCTGGAGGCCCGATCCCTGCTGTGCTGGACCCTTCTATCGTTGGAGTAGCTGAGCTGGGGTGGACGGCGGCGCAGCAGGAGCGGGACAAACCACGCAAGGTTTTCTTTGACAACTATCTGTAAGAGAAGTAATTCTGTAAGGGCTCGTTTGAATTGGAGGATTCCAACAATGCAGGGATAGGAAATAGGCAGGAATAGGATAGGAATGCACGTGCAAAACAGAGAATTTAAAAACACAGGATTTCTGCCAATCTGGGTGTTTGATTCACAACAATTGGAAGATCACAGGATGCAAAGAAGCATGGTGAGATTAAGTCAAACCACAAGAAAATGTACGGTTATAATGCTATTATGCTTCTATCTCTTAGTCTTGTGCTTCATGAATAGGAATTTGGAAAGGAGGACAAGTGAAAATTAAAATTCCTACGTTTTTTCTTTCAAGGAGACACTAAAGGAACAAATCCGTGTGCTCAGTGGACAATATATGTAACACATAGAGTAAAAAGAGATGCAACAAGTGTACAACCTCTTTGGCGAAGCCATGTCGATCTCAACGTGATTGGGTTGGCCGGTGAGGATGCTCCGGCTGACTTGGCTGCCGGAGGAGGGGAAGAAGATCTTAGGCGTCTGGAGATGGAGCCCGAGGTACTGCTCCGCTGTGATGGAGGGTTTCGTCGTTGGAGCAGCTCCGGTGAGTTGTACGACGCTGAGGCTGAAGCAGGACAAGAGAGACAATGAACAACGTTAACCTGAGTGGAATTCTAATAGCATCTCCAATACATGACGTAAAATACATAAACACAAAGTGCTAGATGTAAAATAGATCAGCCGCTCATCTCTGAACTTAACTGTTAAAACTGAATTTAACTGTCGAAACTGAACTTAACTGTCGAAACTGAACTTAACTGTCGAAACTAAATTTTGCGGTCGAAACTGAATTTTGCTGTCGAAACTGAACGCACTAGCAAGGTGAGGCTACACGTCGGTCGACTGACTTTTTCATCTCTGGTAAGTCGATTTTGCAGCCGATGGATACAAAATCAAGGGCCTATGGTTCATCTTCAACCTCCACCCCCCTGAGCCGGCCAAACAGCAGCCCCCCGCCGCCCGCGGCCGGCGGTGCGCCGCCCCGCCCGCCCTGAAAACACTCCCCACTGCCGGTCAGCCGCCTCCCCAGCCATCCCTCTAGGCCCCCCGTGCCGAGCTTTTTCTCCGGCGATCCCCACGCCACTGCCCCGCCAACGCCACGCCACCGCTGGTGACCTCCGCCCCCATCCTGAACCCTAAGATAGATAGTGGGGTACCTCTCCGGCGAGCCCCCCTCCCCGCTGCGGCTGGTTCTTCCTTCACCCCGGCGGCATCGAAGTGAAGTGTAGCTAAATCGGAGCAGCGTCGCAAGCAAGCGCAAGAGCGAGAGCAGCAGAGCGAGCAAGAGCAATAGCAAGAGCAGACCAGGCAGGGGACCGAGAGCGAGAGCAGAGCAGTAGCGCGAGCTAGAGCTAAAGCAGCAGCAGGTCCTACTGATGTGGACGTCGCCGCCGAGGGAGTGACGTCGTGGAGGAATTGGCCGGCGACGCCGCCGTGGATGGAGCCATGCCATGTCGGCTCAGGACCGAGCGCCGGCAGCACCGTGAGATCGAATCAAGAAGAAAATGCGGCGATTAGTGTACAACCTCTTTGGTGGCGCCGATTAGGCCGCAGCTTCATCCAAGGAAATGGTGATGATTATGCTCTTCCGGTGGTGCAGGTGGAGACGGTGGTGTGGGAATGGAGGTGGAGCGAAAGACGAGGGAAACGTCGGGGCAGCTCCTTGGAGGTGGAGGACAGGGTGGCTGAATCGGCGGGACGATGAGATTGACGATGGATCCTCATCCGGTACGATGGATGAGGGACGTCGAGGTGTTGTTGTGGACGACATCGTTGGGGAAGAGGCTCCGGCTGGGTGGCCGGCGGAGCAGGGTGTGGGGTTTCGTCGTGGGTTTTCGCGGCCTCGGTGTACGAATGGGTGGGCGGATGCGATGGCAGTGGGGAACCACGGCTTAGGGACGCGCTTGTCCGAAATGTGGGGTAAGTTATGAAAGTACCCCCACCAATTTGAGGCGGTTCTTTCGGTTCAGGGGTCCTACGGGCATTTCGCATGTCGGGATTTCACAGGAGGTGGGAGTTTTCGTGCGCGTTGTTATTTCGGAATAGCAAGGTGCGGGTTGAGATGGAGGGAGTTGTCGGAGCACACCAAGACAAAGATATATCTTAAATATTTCGGGCTAACAAGGCGCGGGTTGAAATTTTCAGACAAGCCTAATGTGTACTGTACCAAATCAATGCGCCCTACAAATGTCATTCAAAACTTTGAATTCATGTTATGTTCAATTAAAATATTTCGCTACGTGTATAATGCATGCAACCTACTACTCAAATGAACGTTTTAGTGCATTCCAAACGTATATACTACCACTTCAATATGAACTAAATTTTAATTCGTTTCTCTATTTGAATAAGATCTACAGTAATGATTGTTGCGAAGTCAAAGCATTTGAATTCGTTTCTCTGTTTTAATAAGATCTACAATCATCATTATTGTCAAGTTAAACCATCGTCTGTGTATTATCTTCACAGCACACCACATGATTAGTCTCGAGTTACATATGAACTATGTGTACTATATGAACTCGAACTAGATTTTTTGAATCCACTTTATTTTGATTTCAAATCACATTACATTTCTAGCTCTAGCTAGATCTTCATAATCTAAACCATGTCTCATATGTATAATGTGTTTATCACATTATGTATGGTGCCCCGCCCCCTACGCCTACAAGTATTTAGATGTGAGTTGCAAACACCACACATTACCACAAATTCAAATAAAATGTGAGAATGTTCGATATATAGTATTGTTTACATTGTTCGATATTTAGTTGTAAGCTGCAAATGCCACACATTATGACAAATTCAAATAAAATGTGAGATTGTTTGATGTATAGTATGGTTTAGATTGTTCGGCATTTAGTTATGAGTTGCAAACGCCATGCATTATCACATTATGGTATAACATGTGCACAACATGTGTATCACCGCTATATTCATGCATGCAATGTTTAAAACACTATGATCTCCTATTCAAATATATGAATCCGCTTTCAAATCAAATTATGATCTTTGTTAGTATCTTACACCCACACAATGCTCTAACCTTTGTAGCTACCACTAACTTTCTCTCGTGCATGCACACGCCCTCCTCGCCCTCCCCCTCCCTCGGCATTCTATCCACCGGGCACATTCATTTTTTTTTTCTTTAGGTCGTTCTCCCAGAGTCTCCACAACTCCTTTCCGACACACCCCGATCGATAAACCTCTTCAGCGATGCGTGCCTACAACATATAAACACACCTTCAATCTCCTCCTTTATGTGTCCTTGCCTCGTGTCTCTCATATGGTCAGACACATGTGTAAACTCTCGCCCCTCTTTTCATCGCTCTCACAACCGCACACTCCTCCCCCTATCTAGCTAGTAGTTGGGCCTCTCGCACCACCTCCTAGCTCCATTCTCTCTGTATATCCGTCTCGCTGGGCCTTATTTTCCTCTAACAAATGGGCGTACACCGACCGATCTCTCGCTAAACATATAGCTAGCTAGGTCCTTATAACTCGTTTTTACCCACACGTCAATCGATCTACCTCATTAGTTGTGTCTCTCCCTTCCTCCGACAAATAACAATTGATCTACCGATCTAGTTAGGTTTGCTTACCAAAACATGGTTCCCCTTCATCATCCATGGATGCGTCCCGACAGATCTATCACGCACAAGCACACACAGAAACACATCCCCACTCTTATTGATAACATTGTAGTTCCACCCTCAGTTTGTCTAGTAGGCCTCTCCCACCATCTTCGAGAAGCAACTCTATCACCCATCCAGCACTCTACCCATCTCCCTCCCTCTCCCTCCCTCTCTCTCTCCTCTCTCTCTCTCTCCCATCATATTTCCCATCCTTCAGTTATGTATGAATGTCGACCGATCTCCCTCAAGACATAGTTGAGTCTCTCCTTCTCAACACATAAACGAATCGTTCTACCTCTATAGTTAGGCCTCTTCCTACCCCTCCCACCACCCCCTCCCCCACACACACACCGATACATCGAGCGCTCTAGTCATGTCTCCCTGCCACACACAAACTTGACGTGTGCCCTCTAACATTCCGGTAGGCCAGTCGCCCTATATCTTTGACTTGTACACACACACAATTTCGATGGCTCTCTTCGTCGATCTCGCACCCACCCACTTGATCCTCTCTTCGACTCTATCAATAGCTATGACCCCTCCCTCTCTTCTCGTTGATTGCCCGACCCTCTATGTATGATATGGATAGGCCTCCATTTCACACACATTGCATGCAAAATTTTGTTTGAGATGTCATCGACACATATTCGCACAAATAATTCACAAAATCAACCCCCACCCCACCCCCACCCAAAAAAACACTCACGAACGCGGTTTGTATCTCTCACACACACCCACGTAGGTGGGGGGCGTGCACGAAGAGAAGAGGTGCATGCACGGCGCACGTACTCCCGTCTCTTTCCCAACCACACCCGCGCGGGTACACGGTGGAGCTCATTTCTGTACGAAAAAGGCAGCCCACGTGGTAATTTGGCACGTGTACTGGTTGTCCACTTGGTAGAGGCAGGATCGTCTACCACGGGTGAACAAACAAATTGCGACTTGACGTGTTATGTTAAAAAAGAGGCAACCCATGTGGGTCCTACCTTAGAGGCAAGGCTCTATACATTGGAGTACTTTTGATGTGTCCAGTCAACTCGCAGAACGAGGAGAAGCTTGCTTAGTACGCTGTCTCCCCCGCCCACGGGCGCAGTGGCTCGCGGGATGAGGTGAAGCTTGCTTACTACACCTTACACCTGCTCCCTCGCCCATGCACGCGGTGGCTCGCAGGACGAGGAGAAAAATTTACTACTCCCTCCGTTTACTCCTCGTCCCTACTACCTTGGTTATAGAGATTATATCATATTGTTTGGAATATATATGTCCTTTAGTAGATTTCAATATGAACTACTAGTACATACTCTAAACACTGATGTATATAGACGTATTTTAGAGTGTAGATTCACTCATTTTGCTCTGTATGTAGCACTCTCCCTCGCCACTTGACCCTAGCCCACGTGGTGGACGTGCAGCAATTCATTCGGTCTCATATAGCCAGAACGAGATATACTGCACTACCATTATTGCTCGACTTCTCGAAGAGGCGAAGAGCTAATCGCAAGGTTAATATTTTGGAGATGCCAAGTGCAAGGTTATAGGAGAACGAGTAGTAGGTGCCGCGTCATTTATAAATAAAGTTCTTTTTCTTCAGTGGCACGTACGCAATATGATAGGTTCATATGGAGAGAAAAGGAAACCGTTCCACTATACATAGTCAGGACGGGCCAGCCTACACGGTTGCTTGTTGGGGTTGCTCTCTTCACACTCTCTCGCACAAAACGACTGTGGCCACATCTCTAACATCCCGGTGGATCAAGTCCGCTTGGGGAAGGGGTGGATGCTTAGTGTAGATGTGGTGGCCGTCGCCGATGGCGAAAACCCACTATCGGCACGTCCCGATCAGGGGTCCCGCCGTTCTCACTCACAAAGCCAGTGAGGTTGCCTTCATCCCTTGCTCACTGCCGCGACGTGGGCAGTTGCCACCTCCCGCCGCCCTCCTCAAGGTTGAGCAACGTCCCTCAGGTACAACACCCTTTACAGCCGACTTGCACCACTGCTCCAGCTGCCCACATCACTCCCTGTGGATATTTCTCTACTTCTTTGCATTGACCAATGAGCCGACAAATCACATAGACCCAGCAGTAAGTTCGACGGACGAAGCAACCATCGCTCTTGCGCCAGTGAGAGGTCGCGTCCACTCTGCCCGGGCATGAATGTGGCACCGATTCTTTGGAGCGGCGCTGACCATTTTGGGCGGGAAGCGCGCGCGGGTGATGGAGAAGCTTTGGGTGGGCCAGGCTGGTGAGGGGTGGGTGTGGCAGCTATCCGCATGTCCCTATCGGACACGCCCGGAAACGAGAGGATGCACCAACTCTCGTGGCTAAAATCGTACACTACACAACATCTCTCTGTAGGAGTAGGTCGATTTGTCGCTCTCTCTAACACACACATGGTGTTAAACACACACACACACACACACACACACACACACGCACCTTGGTCCCATTGTACCTTCTAATGTGACTTATTACACCTAGACGGAGGGAGTAGTAAGTATACGAGATACGGTGGCACACTGAGTTAAGTCGAATACAAGTACCCAAAATTTGTGTGCATGTTATAATAAGGATTCACTTAAAATAGTACGTGAGCAAACAGAGGGATCAATTGGACAGTGTTCCCGAGCAGTAGCGAGATGTGTGAGGTAAGATACACCGCTGGCGCTTTTAATTTTTCTTATTAATTTGTTTGTTTCACCCTCTGACTAGTGGGACCTAACGTACTACGTGGAGAGAGGTAAGGTGACTAAGGCTGCATTATTTCTGCACCACTGTGGATAGTCTTACCACCAAAGCCACATGACACAATTATGATTGAAATCCCAATGACTCCCACACACACAAAAAAAACACGGCATGCTTGTCACACGAATGCAGGAATGTATAAAAGGTTATTTCCCTCTCGCTGAACATAATAGGAGGGTTGTGTAGCTGGTTAGCCTGTTCGCTCATCAAACGTGAGGTCTCGGGTTCAATAACTACACTTGAGCATAATTTGTGCCAGGAGGATTCTTTGACTGGTCAAAATGTTTTCTAGGGTTTGCATGCTTCACACTCTCTCTCTAGTATATATATACACGCTGGAGCCTCAGCGCTTGTAGTTGCTCTCTTCACACTCTCTCGCCCTCTCCCGCTGGAGCCTCAGCGCTTGTAGTTGCTCTCTTCACACTCTCTCGCCCTCTCCAGATCTAAACAAGACTTCGTTGGCCTCTCTCTCCCCTCACTGCTGCTCAAAGAGCTGGCAGGATCCAGCCACCGGGAAGGGAAGGAGGCTTAACGCTGTCGGCGAGGGACTACCGGCCTAGTTGTTCACTTTCCACCCAGCGGCGGCGCGGGAGGGCCTCTGACCCCTTCTTCTTCGACGCCGTCTCGTTGCCCACCGAACCACGCCCCAAGAACCTTAAGGTATAATTTACTTACTCCACATGCATTGCTCTAGCTGCATGTATACCATGAATCTAGGACGTGGTTTAAAGAGGAAATGAAGGGGGAAAGTTGTATAGCAATAATCTAGGACGTGGTTCAAAGAGGAAAGGAATGGGGGAAAGTTGCGGGGAAAGTTGTATCGCATAAATCTAGGACGTGGATCAAAGAGGAAAGGAAGGGGCGAAAGTACTAGTTCAAAAAGGAAAGGAAGGGACAAGGCTATAGAGTTTGAGCAGGACTAGATTTGTTGCGCTCACATAGGGAAAGGCGTCTAAAGATAACAAAACTGGGACCAACACACAATATGCTCCTTTGTTGTTTGTTCTTTGTTGCAATAGACTGTGCATGACCACAGTACATTGGTAGATGCACATGGTGTTGGTGCGTCCACTGTCCCGTGCAACTCATTAGCTGTTGTTAATATAAGGCCCTGTTTGGTTAAAAACTCCCTAGTCCCTACCTGCTGGATTCCAGGGACTAAACATGGACTAGAGATTATTAAATGACATGCTAAAAGACCATGTTACCCCTAGTAATGAACTAATAGATACAAGGTGCGATGCGTGGTAGGGGCAACTGTTGGAAAAAGTCCCAAAAAGACTCCCTCGGGGTCTTCTTTCTTTAGTCCCAAATGCCCACTTTTAGTCCCTAAAAGTCCCTCCTCTTTGGTTTAGATGGGACTGACACAGAGTTTTTTAGTCCCTACACCAAAATGTCCATGTAAACAAACACCCTCTAATAATGCCGCTGGAAAATTGATGCAATGCCACAGTTAAAAGAAAATTACATGTTTAACGAATTTTATTGTTAATATAATATCTATGTTAATATTAATCAATGCCACCGTTTGAGAAATGATATTGTCTTGCTTTCTTTCCCATTTAGATAAGGTAGATGCTTCTTTTTGTTGGCTTCTGTGTCATCCGCCGTTATTGACCACTAATTGTTTCCTTTGCACCTCTGTGTAAACAGGGTTATCT
The DNA here is from genome assembly GCF_018294505.1 of Triticum aestivum. Taxonomy (NCBI): domain Eukaryota; kingdom Viridiplantae; phylum Streptophyta; class Magnoliopsida; order Poales; family Poaceae; genus Triticum; species Triticum aestivum. Next base: position 399,552,336 of record NC_057812.1, on the reverse strand, counting down.
GCTTCACCTCATTGCCATTGTGACCTTTTGTTGCACTGCACAAAACACTTTTGTTTTAAGAGTGTTTTGTGCAGTTCAACCAAAATGTCACACCGACAATGTTGCTTGATTGCTTGATCATAGTGGAACTGCACAAGAGGAGATCTTACTTCCTATCCGTTAAGGCGAATTTGGTTCAGATCTTCTTCTTGTGAGTTGTTTGAATTCCGCATCATGAGAGGTCAGTACTAGCCTTCTTTCACATGATTCTGCAGTGTGCATTCATATGTTGTGCTACTTGTACGATAATGTTGCTTGATTTTAGTGAACTGCACAAATGGAGACAAGACTTCCAATCTGTATGTGCACCGTAATATCCCATTGAGGTAAGATAAGGATATTTCACAACTGCTGGCTGTATTTTGCCACTTTCATCAGAAAATTAAGTTTAGTACTATACTTGTGCTCCCTAATTGACATGCCAAATCTTACATTGAAGGTGAAGCTTGTTTGTTATTGAACCAAGTGATGAAGGGGAAGAACAAGGGGAAGAAAAACAAAAATCAACTCCCGGTGCTGTAATGAAGCACTGGAACTATGATGACACAAGTAATGATATAGTTTTGCATCTTAATTTATTGCTATGGCTGGAACGTGCAATTGTTTTGCCACTGATTTGATGCCACTCTTAATGTAATATGTAATTATGTCTACTTGTGCAAACAGGGATCTTCTTTGAAGATACCATATATTTTAGTGGAACTGCAGAAGAAGATGTTGGAACCATTAAACTAATCCGGGAGTATATAGTAAGCATGGCCACCACCGTAGATAGCAACAGATGGTTCTGGAGAATTGCTTCATCTGTATGCTCTACACAATAAGCCTCCTAACAAAGGTTGGTACTCGCCCACGGATTTCATCCATATGATTGGGCTTTGTCATCTCTATTAGTGTTGTGCTACTGTTTAGATACTATCGTGAAAAAGTGGTATTGTCCTTGAGAAGTGCTTCATCTGTGTTGTTTTAAATATTTCCTTTCCTTTTTTCGAGCAAACAGTGATGCTAGCATTTAGTAGTCCTCTTGTCTTTGCACAACAGGATCATCTTCGTCTGAAGAAGAATATGGAGTACGTGAAGTGACTAGTTCCGATTATGCCAGGATGAAGAAGCCATGTTTATCTTATCATCAGAAGGAGCAGTTGAAGGATGGTTACATTACTCCCCATAAGACCAAACTAACTTCAGCTCAGAAGGACTGACAAAATCTCCATTTTTTTGCTGTGATGCACGAGTACAATGTTGTTCTAGGATTCTTTTTGGTGAGTTCCATTTTTCTAAAAGTGTGCTCTACATGGACCATGTATGTACCTGTTAACTGTCAATTCATAGTATAGTTTGCTCTATACTAATCACTTTTTTGTATTTGTGCAAACATGGGTGCTCAGCTTGATTTCAGTGGGAACTGCACAAAATGTTCATGAATACATCCAATCATTCATTTCCACCACAAGAAAGGAGGTGCCGATAAGTTCAAGGCGTTGCAACATATAAGGGCGAAATCATACAAGCTACACGCGAATTTGGTTGATTTTGGTGGAACTGCACAAAAAGAACAGCTGGTTTATTTAGCACGAGGTGCCATGTCAATGTCCGAACTGATGGCAAACCCTGCCCATTCCACAATCGTAGGCATTTGATATTTTGGAATGGGACAACCTTGTCAAATTTTGCTCATTGATTTTAGCAAGACATGCGTTTGATATTTTCGAATGGGACGCCCTTTGCTGTCAGCAGCGTCGATCAATTTTTTCTTTATTCTTTAGTTGTGAAGTAAATATTGCCTCTGACATGTGAGTCGCTGAGATGCATAATCATCGATTGTTTTGAATGTTCTCTATGAATTGCCAGGCATGTGTGTTTGATTGTAATGTACAGAAACGCTAAAAAGCTGCTCAAACTCTTTGTACTCCTTCTGTTCCTTTTTACTTCGCACGTTGTGAAAGTGCATACTTTTTTGTATAAGATTGGTCAAAGTAGAGATACTTTGACTGCAGACAAAACTTGTATGCAGACTAGAAAGGACCGGAGGGAGTACATGTGAAACTGCTGCAAACGAGGTGATCACCCTGGGAATAATGCTAGTACGTATTGTTTTATATGTTCACCCAATGCCAGTGATACAGGAATTCAAACTAATCGAAATAAATTCATTCATACACGGTCGGATTTCATATAAACATGCCAGATTTCATTACATTTCATACATTCTTCAACTAAAAAGGGGTGCGTTGGAGGTATAATTAATTAACCGAAGCTACCCACTTGTGTCCCGCTGAGCCGAACAAAAGCTTTAGTGACTTAACTGCAGGTGCAGTTGCTTAACTGACATGTGGCCTATTGGGCCCACGTGTCAGTCAGCCAACTGCACCAGCAGTTAAGTAGAAGCATGGTTATTCTCCAGCAGAACTCCCCGACTCCACATTGCCGCCCAGAAGCTAACCGGCCGTCAATGGTCAACCCACCTAGCTTGGCTTCAACAGGAGGGTAGCAGCGGTGGCCTTACTTGGACCCGAGCGGCGGCGACCTACCGTGTTCTACTCTTCCTCATTTTTTGTGTGGCATGGCCTCGTTGGCAGCGGGGCGGGGCCTCGGCGGAGCCGGGATGTCCTTTGTCTCGTTGCCGGCGGGCGGCGCCTCAGCAGAGCGGTGGAAATCCTTCCCCGCGTTGCTGGCAGGGTGGGGCCTCGGCTGAGCCGGTGATGTCCTCTGCCTCGTTGTTGGCGGGGCGGGGCCTCGGCGGAGCCGGCGGTGTCCTCTGCCTCGTTGTTGGCGCCACGGGGCCTCGGCGGAGCAGGGCCTCATCGACACCAGCGGAGCGGGGACTCGTCGGAGCTGGCATTGTCCTCTGCCTCGTCCTCGGTCTCTCCAAACAGTGCCTCGCCCGCTTCATCACCCTCTTTGCTAGCCTCTTTATAGGCGGACGCAGCCTCCGCCAGCTGCATGCGGTACCGCCAGCGCTCGAGGCGGCCCTTGCGGGCGGAGCGGTATGAGTCGAGCAGCGCCTCCTGCTCCGCCTGCTCCACGGCGATCTGCTCCTGCGCCTGCACGTGCTCCTGGAGGAGATGGTGGTTGTAGGCGGCGTCGGCCTGCGCCTCCCGGAACTGCTCCTGACATATCTGCCTCACACTGTCGATATATTGGGCACGGGCCTCGCCGATGGTCATGATGCAATGCACCGGCGAGGATGGCGCGGATGAGGGGGTTGGCACCGGATCATCGACTACCATGTTCTCCATTGGGACGTCGTCGTCCTCCGACTGCCTGCCGGCTAGCCGGTCGGCAGCAATGGCTGCCATCTCCTTGTGGTCCATCGTCCGCTCGTCCCGAAGAGCGCTGGAGCGCGAGGAAGCCATGGTGGGCAGTAGTTGTGTGGACAGGAGAAAGGGAACGGATGCGGATGACTGCGGCTATGGCCGACGCAGCAGTTTATATAGCAATGGTGGGCGGGCGGAGGGTCGGACGTGTGGCGCCGGAGTAGCCGCCTCAGCAACCGCGTATCATTAATGTGGGCGGCAGATGGACGGACGGGCGGCACTTATGTCGTTTGAAGGCAGAGCAATCGCCTGCACCGGGAAGCAGGGTGGGCGGCGTTGACTGTTTCGGGCGAAAAGCGCGCGCGGGCGAGGAGATGACTTTACTTGGAGAGGATGACAATGGGGACCCACCAGGTCCATAGCCTCACGTACGCAAGTGCCTCCTTATTATATATATGTGTGTATAAAACTATACTCCCTCCGTCTAGCTGAATAAGTCGTATTAGAAGGTGCATCATGACCTAGGTGCAAGCAGATTGGTGGAAAATAAGAATATTTCTCTCTTCTAAACACAACATTTAGTCACAACAGTTAAGAGGATGCCTTATTAGCTACCCATGCAGGACATCGTAATTCATAGCATGCAAAGCGCTTTTATTTCTTGCCCAATAACCGCATGGACGTGCTGCATGCATTGGTCCTTGCCCGAGCAAAAAAAGGGAGGAAAGGGGTTTCCACGGGAGACAACAAGGCAGAGGTGGAAGCACTCGATGGAGTAATTTATTTTGCTTCCCCCTGGTTTCCTGACATCACGGTCCCACACCATTTTCAACCTATGTAGTAGTCAATAAACGAGAGAATTACACAAGAAGCGGCCGACAACTGGGACCAAGCAGCTCGAGCAGTATTTGTGTTTTTGAGGTGTGAGCACTGCAGAGTTTTTCGATGTTTAGCCCAGATATTAATTTTTCTCCTCTGAACAACAACGAAAACATCACTGCAGGTATTAACTGGGCGGGCTGTGGCCCGTCTAGCCCAGGCCAGATATCCAGCCCAGATATTAATTTTTTTCAAGCTGAAAATGGCTAGCCCAGCTATACTTTTTTAGGAATACCCAGGCATGGTCAAGTTGTTATTCACCGCCCCGCTGGGCTGCAAATCTTTCCTAGGAGGGATACATTAGGCTTAACAAGAAAATGGGCTTTAAGAAATATAAATGGGATGTAATTATAAAAACTGGACAGTAACTATAAAAAAATGCACCAAACACGCAATTACTTTATAAAATATTATTTTTGGATATTGAAAATTTTAATTTCATTAATTGTTGCGAGCGCAATGTTTCATTGGATTTTTATGTAATATAAATTTATATTAAAATTGTATTTAATCTGACTAGAAATTTCGAGATATAAATATTTCGGATCCCATCAAAATGTGGGAAATTTTATTGAATTCTGTTTTGAACGGTTGGTTGAAATGGGCTGTACTTTTAACAAACTGTAAATGGGCTGTAGTAAATTCCATTAGAATTCAAAAATGGGCTACACATTCTTACAAATCTCAAATGGGCTATAAGTTCTCTGTCACACACTTCTGGCCTTACTAAGTTGACGCGTCCCCTAAAAAACAGAGTTGACATGTATGCAAGGCGTTGTCAACTTATAGTCAACACACGGTTCTAGCAGCAGTGGCCATTGGATGTCCATCCAACGGATGTCGTGCTTCTTCTTCAATCTCGGATATTCTAGCTTCACCCGCCCAAAAAATGATTCCTCCCCCTGGCATCTGGGGCGCACCGTTTTGGAAGCTGACCTGTGGGCCTACTAAGTTGACGTACCAAGGGCTTTGTCAACTTAGTCAATATAAACGATTCTAGCTGCAGTGACCGTACGATGTCCATCCAATGGCCGTAGTGCTTCTTCAACCTCTGGTCTTCTTGCTCCAGCCGCCCAAAGCAGCGCCGGTCGTGCCGCATGCTCCTGCCTCCCGTGGCCGGCTGTGCTGCCGCAGAGGCCTCACCGCCCCTACTATTCCCACCGCTGGCCAGGCCCTGTGGCGACGGCAGCCTCACACCGCAGCCGAAGCAGTGAACCCTCGTAGTCCTCTCTGCGTGGGCTTCCACTGCCGCGTCGTCCCCTTCCTAGGCCTCGCCGTCGTCCACCGCCGTGGTGCTCTCCGCATGGCGTGGTCAACATGGTCAAGGAACGACTTCCATCGAAAGAGTAGTGTACATGGAGAAGCTGACAGTTGGGTCCACGGCCACAGCCGAGTTTTGTGTGATTTGCCAAGTAAGTCGCTTTGTCAGGCCTGTTGGGCTGCAAATCTTACAAGACAAGGAGAGCTTTCATTCGGCTAGCCGAGAAAATGGCCCATTAGTAATGAGAAATGGGTTGTACATTTGTAAAACACATCAAACCGGCAATTAGTTTCAAATATCTTTTTTTTCATTTCAAGATTTTAAATTACATTAACTTTTATACGTGGAGAATTTGTTGGATTTTATATTAATATACATTTATTTTAAAAATCAGTTTGAATGTGAGTCGAAATTTTAGGATTAAAAACAGTTCGGACCGCACCGAAATATGCAAAATTTCGTATAATTTTTTAACTGTTGCCACAATATGGGATGTAATGCTAACAAAAAGAATATGGCCTCCAAAGAAACCTTAAAATTAGCAAATGGGTTGTAAATTATTAGAAATAATGGCAGATGGGATGTATGTTGTTTTCCACAGATTTGAGGCTTTCCTAAAAAAAGGTTGACGCACAAGCACTGACTGTTGGATGTCCATCCAACGGCCGTTGTGCTTCTTCAATCTCTGCTCTTCCTGCTCCAGCCGCTCAAACAAGCGCCGGCGGGACTGCCTGCTCCCTCCTCCTTGCGGCCGGCTATGCTGCCGCGCAGGCCTCACCGCCCGACTGTACTCCCATCGCTGGCCTAGCCATCCCTCTACTCACCCACACCTGCTCTTATTCTCCGACGACGGTATACGAACCAGTAAACCCTCCTACAGTCGTACTCCCCTCCATGTGGGAAACAACTGCCGAGTCTTCCCTGCCTCCGTGTCATCCCCTTCCTAGGCCTCGCCGTCGTCCACCGCCCTGCTGCTCTCGGCGCGGCGTGGTCAACATGGTCAAGGAACGACTTCCATCGGACGTGGACTATACGTGGAGAGGCTGACAGCTGGGTCCACGGCCGCAGCAAGGAAGTGCCTCCTTATTACGCGGAAAATAATGATTCCTCCACCTGAAAGCTGGGACCCACCGGACGGGCCACTATATTTCGTGAAAAAACGTTTCCCCCTGACTGTTGGGACCCACCCTACATCTTCGCATGCAAGAAAGTGCGTCCGGGCAAAAAAAAATGATTCGCCCCCTGACTGCTGGGACCCACCGGCTACATCTTCGCAGGCAAGGAAGTGCCTGATAGTCGGGACCCACCTGGTCGAAGCGTACGTAGCGTTGTCATTTTGGTCGCGAACGTGTTCGTACATACTCGTCGATGTAGAGGCGCGCATGTGTCGTAGTAGAGGCGTGCACGTGTCGTAGTAGAGGCGCGCACGTGTCGTAGTAGAGGCGCGCACGTAGCATGTACACGTACGTACAGCGGCCAGGGTGCAAGAAAGAAAATATGGCCACGTATGTGTACATATATACGGGCGGGGTCTCGAACGCCTACTCGCGCATACGTACGGCCAGGGCTCGTGTACATGGCTGGGTCGGAACGGAGAAATAGCGTCGTCGTCGTGTTCAATGGGAGGCAATGGAATGCGTCGTGTTCATGGGGAGGCAACGGAATGCGTGGGAGCCAATCAGCTGGGTCGGAACAGAATGTGTGGTCGTGTTCATCGGGAGGGCTTGGACGGAACAGGCGATGGAAACGAGGCATGGCATACCGCAAAACGGAGGAAACAGCCTTGTGTTCGACCGGCCGCGTTCGAAACGGGATCCTGTTCATCGGGAGGGGTTTGGCATGCCGCAAAACGGAGGAAACGGACCTCCTACGGTCGAAACGGGGGTCCTGTTGATCGGGAGGGGTGTGGCGTACCGCAAAACAGACGAAACGGACTTGTGTTGGAGCGCTACGGTCGAAACGGGGGTCCTGTTCATCGGGAGGGGTGTGGCGTACCGCAAAATAGGACTCCATGGGATACTATTCATCTCCACCGTCGACCCCCTCCAGACTCCACGAGCAACTGTTCATCCACCGTCGACCTCCTCCAGCCTCCACCTGCGACTGTTCATCCACGGGCTCCTGCTCATCCAGCCTCCACCGCGCGCTACTCCACTGGCTACTGTTCAACCAGCCCTCTCCACGGGCTCTTGTTCAACCACCCCTCCACGGGCTACTGTTCATCCTGCCCTCCACCGTCTATTGTTCATCCTGCCCTCCACGGGGTGGTCATGTTCATCCAGCCCTCCACGGGGTCCTGTTCATCCAGCCCCAACCGGCTCGATCGATCGGGGTCCTGTTCATCCAGAGGCAACACCACGGGGTCCTGTTCATCCACCCCCACCGAGAATTGTTCATCTAACCCCCCGCCCCCCGCAATGCTCACTATTCATCCAGAGGCAGCATCGATCGGCTTTAGTTAGCAGCAGTAGCGAAGGAATCTCTCGATCGGGTTCAGTTAACAGCCATCGATCGATCGCTCAGGTTCAGTAACGCGTAGCCTGCAGTGCAATCGCTCGGGTTCAGTTAGAGCCCAACGCCTTGCTTGGGTTCAGTTAGAGCCAACGCCTCGCACACACACGCGTACGTGTACGAGAGAAATGCGCATCGCTCGGCCCCCGACCTCCCACCGTAACTGGGAACTCCCCGAAATTTTCCTCGCCCTCGCTTCTACCACGGTTTTTTCCGTCATGGACGGCCCAAAGAATGTCATGCAGCTGCGTCTCCAGCCCACCCAGGACGAAAAACCCATTTTCTGTCATGATTTTTTGTCATAGAAGTAGGAGCCCACCACATCTATGATGATACCGGGTTTTGTCACAGTTATAGTCATAGAAGTGTCATATGTATGACAGGAAAAAAATTCGTTCGGCCCAACATGTCACGGATGTGTCTTTTTTTGTAGTGAAATCAAAGTCATGCTAGTTGAGTAGTTGTGAATTTGAGAAATGCTTGTGTTGAAGTTTGCAAGTCTCGTAGCATGCACGTATGGTAAACGTTATGTAACAAATTTGAAACATGAGGTGTTATTTGATTGTCTTCCTTATGAGTGGCGGTCGGGGACGAGCGATGGTCTTTTCCTACCAATCTATTCCCCTAGGAGCATGCGCGTAGTGCTTGGTTTTTGATGACTTGTAGATTTTTGCAATAAGTACATGAGTTCTTTATGACTAATGTTGAGTCCATGGATTATAAGCACTCTCACCCTTCCATCATTTCTAGCCTCTTCGATACCATGCATTGCCCTTTATCACATTGAGAGTTGGTGCAAACTTTGCCGGTGCATCCAAACCCTGTCACAAGATACGCTCTTTCACACATAATCCTCCTTATATCTTCCTCAAAACAGCCACCATACCTACCTATTATGGCATTTCCATAGCCATTCCGAGATATATTGCCATGCAACTTTCCACCATTCCATTTATCATGACACATTCATCATTGTCTTATTGCTTAGCATGATCATGTAGTTTACATAGTATTTGTGGCAAAGCCACCGTTCATAAATTTTTCATACATGTCACTCTTGGTTCATTGCATATCCCGGTACACCGCCGGAGGCATTCATATAGAGTCATACTTGTTCTAAGTATCGAGTTGTAATTCTTGAGTTGTAAGTAAATAGAAGTGTGATGACCATCATTCATAGAGCATTGTCCTCAAAAAAGGCCAAATAAAAAAAGAAGGGACAATGCTACTATCCTTTTTCCACACTTGTGCTTCAAAGTAGCACCATAATCTTCATGATAGAGAGTTTTTTGTTTTGTCACTTCCATATACTAGTGGGAATTTTTCATTATAGAACTTGGCTTGTATATTCAAACAATGGGCCTCCTCAAGCGCCCTAGGTCTTCGTGAGCAAGCAAGTTGGATGCACACCCACTTAGTTTCTTTTGTTGAGCTTTCATACATTTATAGCTCTAGTGCATCCGTTGCATGGCAATCCCTACTCCTTGCATTAACATCAATCGATGGGCATCTCCATAGCCCATTGATTAGCCTCGCTGATGTGAGACTTTCTCATTTTTTGTCTTCTCCACATAACCCCCATCATCATATTCTATTCCACCCATAGTGCTATATCCATGGCTCGCGCTCATATATTGTGTGAAAGTTTATAGGTTTGAGATTACTAAAGTATGAAACAGTTGCTTGGCTTGTCATCGGGGTTGTGCATGATGACAGCATTCTTGTGTGACGAAAATGGAGCATGACTAAACTATATGATTTTTTAGAGACGAACTTTCTTTGGCCATGTTATTTTGAGAGGACATAGTTGCTTAGTTAGTAAGCTTGACGTATTGTTATTTTTATGTCAATATGAACTTTTATCTTGAATCTTTCGGATCTGAATATTCATACCACAATTAAGAAGAATTACATTAAAATTATGCCAAGTAGCACTCCGCATCAATAATTCTGTTTTTATCATTTACCTACTCGAGGACGAGCAGGAATTAAGCTTGGGGATGCTTGATACGTCTCCAACGTATCTATAATTTTTGGTTGCTCCATGCTATATTATCTACTGTTTTCGACATTATTGGGCTTTATTATTCACTTTTATATTATTTTTGGGACAACCCTATTAACTGGAGGCCCAGCCTAGAATTGCTATTTTTTGCCTATTTTAGGGTTTCGAAGAAAAGGAATATCAAACAGAGTCCAAACGGAATGAAACCTTCGGGAACGTGATTTTCTCACCGAACATGATCCAGTAGACTTGGACCCTACGTCAAGAAACAAAGGAGGAGGCCATGAGGTAGGGGGCACGCCTTACCCCCCCCCCCTAGGCGCCCCCTCCACCCTCGTGGGCCCCCTGTTGCTCCACCGACGTACTCCTTCCTCCTATATATACCTACGTACCCCCAAACGATCAGATACAGAGCCAAAACCCTAATTCCACCACCGTAACTTTATGTATCCACGAGATCCCATCTTGGGGCCTGTTCCGGAGCACCGCCAGAGGGGGTACCCATCATGGAGGGCTTTTACATCATCACCATAGCCCCTCCGATGAAGTGTGAGTAGTTCACCTCAGACCTACGGGTCCATAGTTATTAGCTAGATGGCTTCTTCTCTCTTTTTGGATCTCAATACAATGTTCTCCCCCTCTCTTGTGGAGATCTATTCGATGTAATTTTCTTTTTGCGGTGCTTTTGTTGAGACTGATGAATTGTGGGTTTATGATCAAGTCTATCTATGAACAATATTTGAATCTTCTCTGAATTCTTTTATGTATGATTGGTTATCTTTGCAAGTCTCTTCGAATTATCAGTTTGGTTTGGCCTACTAGATTGATCTTTCTTGCAATGGGAGAAGTGCTTAGCTTTGGGTTCAATCTTGCGGTGTCCTTTCCCAGTGATAGAGGGGAAGCAAGGCATGTATTGTATTGTTGCCATCGAGGATAAAAAGATGGGATTTTCATCATATTGCATGAGTTTATCCCTCTACATCATGTCATCTTGCTTAAGGTGTTACTCTGTTTTCATGAACTTAGTACACTAGATGGATGTTGGATAGTGGTCGATGAGTGAAGTAATAGTAGTAGATGCAGGCAGGAGTCGGTCTACTTGTCTCGGATGTGATGCCTATATACATGATCATACCTAGATATTCTCATATCTATGCTCAATTTTGTCAATTGCTCAATAGTAATTCGTTCACCCACCGTAAAATACTTATGCTCTTGAGAGAAGCCACTAGTGAAACCTATGGCCCCCGGGTCTATCTTCATCATATTAATCTTCCAATACTTAGTTATTTCCTTTGCTTTTTACTTCGCTTTTATTTTACTTTGCACCTTTATCATAAAAATGCCAAAAATATTATCTTATCATATCTATCAGATCTCACTCTCGTAAGTGGCCGTGTAGGGATTGACAACCCCTTATCACGTTGGTTGCGAGGATTTATTTGTTTGTGCAGGTGCGAGGGACTCACGCGTAGCCTCCTACTGGTTTGATACCTTGGTTCTCAAAAATTGAGGGAAATACTTACGCTACTTTACTACATCATCCCTTCCTCTTCGGGGAAAACCAACGCAGTGCTCAAGAGGTAGCATGCTTGGTTTTTGATGACTTCTATATTTTTAGAATAAGTATGTGAGTTCTTTATGACTAATGTTGAGTCCATGGATTATATGCACTCTCACCTTTCCATCATTGCTAGCCTCTTCGGTACCGTGCATTGCCCTTTCTCACCTCGAGAGTTGGTGCAAACTTCGCCGGTGCATCCAAACACCGTGATATGATACGCTCTATCACACATAAGCCTCCTTATATCTTCCTCAGAACAGCCACCGTACCTACCTATTATGGCATTTCCATATCCATTCCGAGATATAATGCCATGCAACTTTCCACCATTCCATTCATCATGACACACATCATCATTGTCATATTGCCTTGCATGATCATGTAGTTGACATCGTATTTGAGGCAAAGCCACCATGCATAATTTATCATAATGTCACTCTTGATTCATTGCCCATCCCAGTACACCGCCGGAAGCATTCATATAGAGTCATACTTTGTTCTAGTATCGAGTTGTAATCATTGAGTTGTAAATAATAGAAGTGTGATGATCATCATTAATAGAGCATTGTCCCAAATAAAAAATAAAAAAAGAAGGGAGAAAGGCCAAATAAAAAAGGGGAAAGGCCCAAAAAAGGGACAATGCTACTATTCTTTTTTCCACACTTGTGCTTCAAAGTAGCACCATGATCTTTATGATAGAGAGTCTCTTGTTTTGTCACTTTCATATACTAGTGGGAATTTTTCATTATAGAACTTGGCTTATATATTCCAACAATGGGCTTCCTCAAATGCCCTAGGTCTTCGTGAGCAAGCAATTTGGATGCACACCCACTTAGTTTCTTTTGTTGAGCTTTCATACATTTATAGCTCTAGTGCATCTGTTGCATGGCAATCCCTACTCCTCGCATTGACATCAATTGATGGGCATCTCCATAGCCTGTTGATTAGCCGTGTCAATGTGAGACTTTCTTCTTTTTTATCTTCTCCACACAACCCCCATCATGATATTCTATTCCACCCATAATGCTATGTCCATGGATCACGCTCATGTATTGCGTGAAAGTTGAATAAAGTTTGAGATTACTAAAGTATGAAACAATTGCTTGGCTTTTCATCGGGGTTGTGCATGATGGGAGCATTTTTGTGTGACAAAAATGTAGCATAGCCAAACAATATGATTTTGTAGGGATAAGCTTTCTTTGGCCATGTTATTTTGAGAAGACATGACTGCTCAGTTAGTATGCTTGAAGTATTATTATTTTGATGTCAATATTAAACTTTTGTCTTGAATCTTATGGATCTGAATATTCTTGCCACAATAAAGAGGTTTACATAGATAAATATGTTAGGTAGCATTCCACATCAAAAAATCTGTTTTTATCATTTACCTACTCGAGGATGAGCAGGAATTAAGCTTGGGGATGCTTGATGCGTCTCCAACGTATCTATAATTTTTGATTGTTCCATGCTATTATATTATCCATCTAGGATGTTTTATATGCATTTATATGCTATTTTATATGATTTTTGGGACTAACCTATTAACCTAGAGCCTAGTGCCAGTTTCTGTTTTTTTCTTGTTTTTGAGTTTTGCAGAAAAGGAAAACCAAACGGAGTCCAATTAACATGAAATTTCACGGAGATCAATTTTGGACCAGAAGAAGCCCACAAAGTAACGGAGATGGTCCAAAAGAGTCCCGAGGCCACCACGAGGGTGGGGGCGCGCCCCCCTTCCTCATGGACGCCTCGGGGACCCCCTGACTTGTTCCCGACTCCAACACCTCTTATATAACCCCAAACTTCCAGAAAGAAACCTAGATCGGGAGTTCTGCCGCCGCAAGCCTCTATAGCCACCGAAAACCAATCTAGACCCATTCTGACACCCTGCCGGAGGGGGGAATCCCTCTCCGGTGGCTATCTTCATCATCCTGGCACTCTCCATGACGAGGAGGGAGTAGTTCACCCTCGGGGCTGAGGGTATATACCAGTAGTTATGTGTTTGATATCTCTCTCTCTCGTGTTCTTGATTCGGCACAATCTTGATGTATCACGAGCTTTGCTATTATAGTTGGATCTTATGATGTTTCTCCCCCTCTACTTTATTGTGATAAATTGAGTTTTCCTTTTGAAGTTATCTTATCGGATTGAGTCTTTAAGGATTTGAGAACACTTGATGTATGTCTTGCATGTGATTATTTGTGGTGACAATGGGATATTCACGTGATCTACTTGATGTATGTTTTGGTGATCAACTTGCGGGTTCCGTGACCTCTTGAACTTATGCATAGGGGTTGGCACACATTTTCGTCTTCACTCTCCGGTAGAAACTTTGGGGCACTCTTCGAAGTTCTTTGTGTTGGTTGAATAGATGAATCTGAGACTGTGTGATGCATATCGTATAATCATACCCACAGATACTTGAGGTGACATTGGAGTATCTAGGTGACATTAGGGTTTTTGTTGATTTGCGTCTTAAGGTGTTATTCTAGTACGAACTCTAGGATAGATTGAACGGAAAGAATAGCTTCGTGTTATTTTACTACGGACTCTTGAATAGATCGATCAGAAAGAATAACATTGAGGTGGTTTCGTACCCTACAATAATCTCTTCGTTTGTTCTCCGCTATTAGTGATTTTGGAGTGACTCTTTGTTGCATGTTGAGGGATAGGTATATGATCCAATTATGTTATTATTGTTGAGAGAACTTGCACTAGTGATAAACCTTGTTTCCTAGCATTGTTTCCTAGCATTGCAATACCGTTTACGCTCACTTTTATCATTAGTTACCTTGCTGTTTTTATATTTTTAGATTACAAAAACCTATATCTACCATCCATATTGCACTTGTATCACCATCTCTTCACCGAACTAGTGCACCTATACAATTTACCATTGTATTGGGTGTGTTGGGGACACAAGAGACTCTTTGTTATTTGGTTGCAGGGTTGCTTGAGAGAGACCATCTTCATCCTAGGCCTCCCACGGATTGATAAACCTTGGGTCATCAACTTGAGGGAAATTTGCTACTGTCCTACAAACCTCTGCACTTGGAGGCCCAACAACATCTACAAGAAGAAGGTTGTGTTGTAGACTTCATTCACCCATACTCTCACTATTGTGTTTTTATGCAAGGGTATTTCAGACCCTGCCTTGACAGAAGCAGAAAAGAGAAGAGAGAAGCCGCTCCAGCGTGGTATGCAGCTAGGCCAGACACGTTTCAAGACTTTAAAGGGTGTAGTGTCAGCAGATGGAGACGGGGAACGTAGCTCTAGAGTTGATGATCTCGCTCGCCGTGTACCAGCATCCCAGGTGCTTGCTTTAACTTCACAGTGTCATATGTGGTTTCATGTTGCATATGGTGTCTAGCTTGTATTCGAAAGGCCGAAGTCGGTCTTTATCATGATAAGGAAAGATATTTTTTACATGGACCACCATCCCGGGAGCACCAGAAGACAAATAGCTAGTCAGGGCACTGGTCGAGCCAGTGACAAGCCCAGCACAGACATGCATCAGCTGGAAGCCAACTAAAAAGCCACGGTGGTGGTGAAGCAGCCCGCCTCCCACCAGGCTCTCAGGTCCTAGATGATCATGCTCACCACTCCAGTCGGATGTCTAGCTTGTATTGCTTCCAATTTGGTTAAATTGCATCTGCTTAACTTACACACTATACCTTTGAATATGACACGCCTTCCTGTTTTTGGTACATACTAGTACATCTTTCTATTAACCATGTTCTTACATCAAACTAATGTTCTTGTGTATCCCTCATCAATCACTTCTGATGAGGCAGTCAGGCCAGTGGACTACTGTGATAAAAGATCCTCACTTAAAGAATGCAGCGTCAGCCTCCCCACATGATTCTCAAGAAACAGCAAGGCTAGATGAAGATAGTGAACGTAGCTCTATAGTTGATTACCGCATTTCCCCTACACTAGCATCGCAGGTACTTGCTCTAACTTGGCATTGTGATATGTGGTTGAATGTTGCATATGGTGTCTAGATTGTAATTCTTCTAATCTGGTTAAATTGCATGTGCTATTCTGCTTAGTTTATACATTATACCTATTAATGTGACATGCCTTCCTTTTTTTAGTACATAGTACATCTGCCTATTAAGCATGTCCTTACATAAAACTATTATTATTTTGTATCCCGCATAAATCAATATGACGAGACACCTTCAGTATATGCAGTGTGATATTAGTTGCATCTTTCATATGATTTATAGCATGCGCTGCTTTTAATTTGTTGAAATGCCATTTATGATGGGACGCTTTTAACTTGGCAGAGTCATATCGGTTGCATCTTTCATGTGGTGTCTAACTTGCATTGCTTCTTATTTGTTGAAATGGTTTCTGCTTAGTTTACACAAACAGTTGTGAATATGCCATGTCGTCCTATTTTTCGTATTATTCCATCCTGGAATCATGTGTTTGCCTTACATCAAAGTAGTGATTGTCAGTATCATGCATGAATGAATTCTGAAGAGTGAATTTTATTGCTTTTTCTTGTCGGTTTTACTTGAACATTCAAAATCAATAAAGCGGAAGGAAGTTAGCAAGGCAGCGGATCAAGGTGCTCCTTCCAAACGGAGGGCCTCTACAGATTCTACTCCTCCATCCCCCCAAGATGATTTCCAAGACAACACATGCATAGACACTCAACGTAGCTGTGTTGGTGATGAGCACGTCTCCCCTATTGCACCATCACAGGTGCTCCCTCTAACTTGGCACTATTATATGTGGTTGCATGTTATGTATGATATCTAGCTTGTATTGCTTCTAATTTTGTTGAATTTGATCTGCTTACTTTACATATTATACTTGTGACTAAGACACGTGTTCCTGTTTCTAGAACATACAATATATGTCTATCACACCATGTTCTTACATCAAAGTACTACTGTTGTGTAACCTGCAACAATCACTTATCATAAGACACGTTTGACATGGGAGTGTGATATAGGTTACATCTCGCATTCTTTTCTAGCTTGTACTACTTCTCATTTGTTGAAATGGCACTTATGACGAGACAGTTTTAACTTGGTAGAGTGATATTCGTTGCATCTTTCATATGGTGTCTAGCTTTCATTGCTTCTAATTTGTTGAAATGCCTTCTGCTTAGTTTACACATCATAGCTGTGAATATGCAATGTTGTCCTTTTTTCTTACACATTCAATCGTCCTATCATGCAGTCGCCTTACATTAAAGTAGTGCTCGTCAGCATCCTGCATCAATGAGTTCTGAAAAATGAATTTTTATTCATTTTTCTTGTGGGTTTGACTTGACAAGGCAATACAATTAAGAAAGAGGAAGGAAAAAATAAGGCAGGGATTGATGGCGGTCTTCCCGCGAAACCGGCATCTGAGGTGCTTTCTCTAGCTTGGCAATGTGATATTGTTAACTTGGCAGAGCGATATTTATAGCATCTTTCATATGGTGTCTACCTTCCATTGCATTGCTTCTAATTTAGTGAAATGTCTTCTGCTTAGTTTACACATCATAGTTCTGGTTATCTCATGTCGTCCTGTTTTTCGTACATATTACATCCTCCTATCATGTGGTTGTCTAACATCAAAGTTCAGTTCATCTGTATCACGCGTCAATTTGTTCTAAAGAACTAAATTGTTATTTGTTTTTCTTGTCGGCATGACTTATCATGGCATAAAGAAATAGGAAGCAACATAGAACGACAGGGAAAGGGAAGCGGAAGAATCCTGCAGATTCTGCTGGTACTGATGGTGCAATAGAAGGTCAAAGTCCAGTGGAAATTGTACCGATAGGGTATCCCGTGCTACACAAGCTGCAGAACAAGCCAAACAGAAACAAATAGCTGCCACCAAACAAGTAGAGACAACCCTAGTTGTTGCAGCACCTTCCACAGTACCACCAGCTGCACGATTTACTCGTTGGTCAACTCAGCTAGAGGCACGTTCCCAAGCTCCCTTGCCACCTGACACTACTTCCGAAGCACTCTTGACACAAGATGAGTTGGCAAGATCACATGAACTTTGTGAGATTCAACAGCAAGAAGGTAGTTGTTGGAGTCAAGTTACAGTTGCATGTTTCTTTATATGTAGTCTCGTAGTTTGATGTACACTAACACTTCCTATGTTCATTGTTGGACTAGCACCTAGGCGCAAGAGGAAACAAACATCAGGGATAATGCCCGATAGGTTAACTAAATCTAGAGGAGGAAGAATGGAGATCCATTTTGAGGCAGGTTTAAAAAGGCCACGTGATGCTACAGAGTCAGCCAAGTTAGTATCAGAGGCAGCGGTGGCCGTTAGGTGTCATCTACACTATCCTCCCAACATGGATTCAGTACAAGAATGACAAAGACGAAACCCAGTTCAACACCTTCCTCGGCCATTTATCTGTAAGTATGGTTATGTATGGAAACTAGTAATATCGTCTTGCTCTGTCCAATACTTTCTAGGTTGTTGATAATGAGACTCTCGTAATTTTCAACATATGAGGTTCAAGTTGGATAGCCAAGATGATGCAACCAGACAAGCTTGCATCCATGTTTCAAGTCTGCTCTGCAACAATATCAGTATAACTTGAGGAAAACTCACTTTGAAGGCAAGGCTAACAGTGAACTTGCCCAAACATCTCTAGTGGAAAATATATCGGATGAAGATTGGAGAGGCCTCATTAAACACTAGTCTGATCCGAAGTATCAGGTACATTATATATATATATATATATGTGTGTGTGTGTGTGACCAGATCATGTGTTGAAGTCCTATTTACACATGTGCCACACAAATATATCTCCTTGAAGGTGAACTATTCAGAGAACAAGGCCAACCGTACGAAAGTGAAATTCCAACAGATGACAGGATCTCGTAGCTATATTGCACACTGTGAGGCTCTTGTAATTAGCTGATGTTTCACTCTTTTCACTGTGCCATATTATCAGATCTATATTGACTTGTTCCAAATGCAAAGGAAAGCCCACAAGGACCAAAAAGTACCTGAACCAAATGTTGTGGAAATCTTCAAGGACTGTCACACCAGCAAGACGAAGGGCATGACTACACCAGTCAAAGCCGCTGTTATAATTCCTTAATCCTCATGCCTTTTAACTACTACTTACTCTGACTTGTGCCTTGAACTACATGGTTTGCAGCCAATGTCTATTACTCTTTTCAATTTCATACACAATTGTCTTAGCATATCATTGCACCTTACAAGGTTTAAAAGAGAGGAGTGATGTTCCTTTGATCTTGACCTGTAATCTAGTTCCGTGTTGGACTTGCCCACACAACGTTCCAATTGCTTGTTTGTCTGTTCTAAATTTTTTTTGTGATATGAATGATGTCATACTATGCTTACCGTATTATAAACTTTGTCTCTTTATCCTTAGTTGTCAATACAATGTGAAGAAATAGACAATACATTAGCCATGGTACATGGTCATATGTTTGGAACCTGGTTTTATTATGTACTTTGCAGTAAAATACAACTAATATTTTACATGGGTTCACCAGAATAAGTTCTTTATATAGACCACATTTTGTTTGGTTTTGCTGCCTCCTTAATATCTTCTGTTCTGGTACTACTAATGTAAAAACTCAACTTTTTAGCAAGTTATGGAAAAATGGTGGAACTGCCACCTTCTGAAGGTGGCGAGGCAACTATAACCGCAATGCCAGCTCTTGCTGTAGTGGGTCAGTACCTGTCCACTAACAGTGCCAAAAGCACGTTCCTGCGTAATACTGGGTTGGTTGTTAAGGAAATCTCGTCCAAACTGCCTCATGATCAAGATATGCAAGCTCAAAACAATGTTATATCTGCGCTCCAGACACAAGTTCGTTCCCTAACAGAAACCCTTTGTGAAACAAGGACAGACATTGTTTGATGTCGTCAAGATATGCATGGTTTTGAAACCAGACTATCAGACACTCACTATGTTGTTCAGGAGCCTAGGAGAAATGAAGGCGAAGGTTATGGTGCTCCATCGGACAATACAGCTTGAAAACGTAACAGTTAGGTCAAATGAACTGAGATTCTAAACATCTGGTGGTGCATTTATCTGCTAGACTGTTAACTTTTATGCCAACCTTCCTTTTGTTTTATAGTTGTAATTTGCTTTGTTGCAATATAAAATTTGTTCTTAACGTCCAGCCACCGGCTGAAGAAAACAGCAAGCCATTTTTGTATAGTGTAGGGTGTTCCCTATATTTGCACTAATGGCGATCTTTGACGCCTTAATAGCCTAGCGTTAGTTTCGGGCTTATTTATTTCCTAGTCTTCTTTTTCCCTGGTTTGCTAGTGGCCACAGCAACCATGGGCCATATACAGACCGTGGTAACCTTGACCCTGCTATGGGCCATAGGATCCATGGGCCTCCTACGAGCCGTCTTTAAATGGGCCTCCAACACGGTCATTGAATCGGTGGGCCTCGGGCCGTCGGATAAATTGGTGTACATGGGCCATAAACGGGCGCAATTGGTATCGGCCCAGTACGGTAATGGGCCGTTAACAGGCCGGAGGAAAGCAAAGGCTTAATTCAGTCACAGGCATAACGGGTCATTAATGGGCCAGAATATAGGACGGGCTGGAAACGGTGCAACGGGTTAATAGGCCAGAAATAGGCCGACTCTTGTCACGGGCCGAATTTGTCCCATTAGGGAACAGGCCAATAACGGGTCGAAAGTAATCGAGGGCCGGAAAGGAGCCCAAGAACGTATGGGCCGTCAGTAAGCCGAAAGCTAACACGGGCTAGAAACGGCCCATGTGAATCATGGGCCATTAACGGGTACAAAGAAATTTACTGTTCATTATGGGCTAGAGTCATTGTGGGCCTCTAAAGGGCCTAAAGATACGAAGGCCTCATATGGGCCGAAAGATGTCATGGGCCATACATGGGCCGAAAGTGAAACGTGCTGGTGTTATATTCGACGGCCCACATGACGTTGTTGGGCCGATTTCGTGTAGGCCCTGACGGGTCGTGAGTTACCGGGCCGTAAAATGGGCTATTTGCGAAGAGACCGTTAACAGGCTTTTCATGGGCCAGCCCGCTATCTTTTGACCAAGACAAATGGGTCAGCATTTGTAAGCTAAATGGACCAGTGGTGGGCTGTCGCACGTGTCGACATATCATAGGCGCCTATCTGACCCACTGACGAGCTGACACGTGTTTCCTCCGGCCAATCAGAATTTTACACGTGGAAATTTCCCATTGGTCTGGGCTGTTAACGGGTTACCGGATCCAAAACCGGACCCGATAGCTTAACATTGTCCTATTACGGTGGATGCCACGTGTCAGTCACCCTTGACGAAAGCACTTCTGTGACGCGCGATTTATTGTCATGGAAGTGGACACTTCCATGATGATAATTTTGGTAATGTCATGGAACACTTCTACGATAGCACAGGTATGACTATTTTGATTCTTTCATAAATTTGTCAAGGATGTACATGCATGACAGAAAACGTGACCTACTGTGACAAACACATATCATCATGGAAGTGTATTTTTTTATAGTGGGGCTTTGTTCCAAAATACCTTGGCTCTTCATTTGTGCAACTTCTCATAAGCAGCTTGTCTCAAATTGAAGGAAACAAATTACCCATATCACGTAAACACGCTTAGTTTCATGAATTTTTGGTGACTTTTGGATTTTCTAAAATTTAAAATCCAGGATGCGAAACAATATCATAACCTGCATCATGCAATAAATTTTCAAGCGATACATCTTTCTAGTTGTATTTCTTAAGAAAGGATTTGGTCAAACATTTTGCTTAGTTAGACTTCAGACAAGTTATATATGCAGAGTAAAAGGATAACCCCTCTGTACCAGTGCATTTCCTGATATATTAACTCAAGTACTAGGCACGAACAAACGGGCTCAATTTTGTGCTCATCCTGGTGTAGTACTCCTATTAGTACTAGGCAATGGAGTTGACGGTTGACCTTGGGTAGCGGCGATCGAGGGAATTGAACCGTGCTCGGCACGGTACGTAACATTGTCTAGTTACTAAAGCATCCCTCCATTGTTCATCGGTAGTCAATATGGACCGGGGACATGAGGGGGATTTCCTAGGGCTGGAATTCTGGCCGCCAAATATTTTGACTCGAAACGCGGAGGCTTGACTGGTTGGGGTTGGCTAATGTGTGTACCATGCACGCCACCAGAAGTACACGAGCCTGGTTTTTTTAGGATCAACACGAGCCAAAGTCTGGCTGGTACACCGTTGGGTTCTACCATTTGAGAATAGGAAAGGAATGTTTTAAATTGTTGAACGAATCTATGTGTATTACAATGCCTGTATTTTCCTTGCAAATAGTAATCTCAACGTGGTAATTAATTTATGACGAGTTCTTGAATTAGAGTGAGTTTGTGATATAGTGATCTCAACGTGGATTTCACTTTG
The DNA here is from genome assembly GCF_018294505.1 of Triticum aestivum. NCBI lineage: Eukaryota > Viridiplantae > Streptophyta > Magnoliopsida > Poales > Poaceae > Triticum > Triticum aestivum. The sequence goes on along the minus strand of NC_057812.1, from coordinate 399,530,434 downwards.
CAAATTCAAATTTAAAAGATGAACGGTATGGTGGTGACAAAACTTTATATGTATCAAGCATATGACCACACACACACACACACACACACGAACACAACAACAATCCAATAAGTATAGTGCATCTATTCTTCCAAACCATGCATGTATGACACGAATTCAAAAATACTCCTTTTGTTCCTAAATATTTGTCTTTTAGAGATTTCAACAAGTGACTACATACAGAGAAAAATGAGTGAATCTACACTCTAAAATATGTCTATATGCATCTGTATGTGGCAGTCCATGTGAAATCTCTAAAAATACTAATATTTAGGAACGAAGGGAGTAAAATGTAAGACATGCATGGTCCTCAATTCAATATTTAAAATGAACAGGAAACTGAAACATGAATATTAAGTCTAGTACTACATACCCCCTCCGGTCCTTTTTACTCCGCATATAAGAATTGTCTGAAGTCAAGCTTCATAAAGTTTGACCAAATTTATATGAAAAAATATTAATATCTACAATACTAAATTTATACAATATGAAAACTAAAGTCATGAACCATCTAATGTTGTTGATTTTCACATTCTGAATGTTGGTATTTTCCGCTATAAATTCGGTCAAAGTTTACGAGGTTTGACTTCAGACAAACCTTATATGCAAACTAAAAAGGACCGGAGGGAGTACATGCAAATGTTGAGTTTATGCAGAGCTATGTAGATTGTCGGGGGTTAACCCCTCGACCTTAGATAAAATTGTGAAGCTCTGTTTAGGATTGTTTAGATTATATTTGTTCCCACCCTCCCAAACACCGATTGGTTGTGCACCCCCCTCCTCCCCGGGAGAATATCATGTGCCCCCACACGTTAGATGCTATATGCTGATACGAGTTGCTTGGAGCTTGCAGATCTGAGATATAGCAGCTCACGGGATGTCTTAATATTTTTACAGGAAACCTTAATGAGTTTGAGAATTGCACACAATTTGTACAAAAACTACTCAGATGCCCTTGGATCCCATATCCAACGACCTCGAAGCTCGTATCATCGTAGCATCTGAGATGAAGGAGGACCGCATATTCTCCTGTATGTAAGAATATCATGTGCTACGACACCTTAGATGCTTTGGTGATACAAGCTCTTCGAAGCCGTTGGATTTGTGATCCAAAACCTCCTCGATGGTTCGAATGTTTTTTTTGCAGAAAAGCCCGCAAAGAGTTCGACCACTGCTTACAAGCACAAAGACTACTCAGATGCCATTGGATCTCAGATAAAATGACCTCTAAGCTCGTATCACCGTAGCATCCAAGCTGCGAGAGCAACTGATGTTTTCTCGCAAGGGAGAATATGAGGTGCTCCCGCACTATAGATTCTGTGGCGATACAAGTTCACGGAGATCTAACGGCTCATAGTAGGAAGTTTGAATGTTTTTGCAATATACGCCTGGGAGAGTTTGGGAATTGCACAGAAAGTACTGTCGGCGTTTTGGGAACGGGGGTCCCCAGACTTGCCTGCTTGCGGCCCACAGCGTGGCTTTTCTAGCAGGCCTGTACGACCCATCTTCATCAACAAGGAATCAGGACCATCGCGAGGGGCCAAGCCTCGCGAGGCGGACCACACAAGACCTCCTCACGAGCGGCCTCGCCAGGATGGCTCATGAGGGGTGGAGAGTTCAAGGTCGGGCAAACCTTGCGAGGTTCTCGTGACGTAAGCCATGACAATCATGACCACGCGGGCGCCAGGCAGGCGCCAGCGCGCCCAGCGTCCTTGTTTCCTCTTTGGTGCTAAGGGGGCAAGCGCAGGCGCGCAGTACCAAGGCATGATAACCCACAAGTATAGGGGATCGCAAAAGTTTTCGATAAGTAAGAGTGTCGAACCCAACGAGGAGCTAAAGGCAGAACAAATATTCCCTCAAGTTCTATCGACCACCGATACAACTCTACGCACGCTTGATATTCGCTTTACCTAGAACAAGTATGAAACTAGAAGTACTTTGTAGGTATTGTTGGATAGGTTTCCAAGATAATAAAGAGCGCGTGAATAAAAAGTAGGGGCTGTTTAGATAAAGACGCAACTAAGTTAGTTTTAGTAAAGTGGTTTTTGTTACGAGAAAGTTATTTGTCCCTAGGCAATCGATAACTAGAACGGTAATCATTATTGCAATTGTATATGAGGGAGAGGTATAAGCTAACATACTTTCTCTACTTGGATCATATGCACTTATGATTGGAACTCTAGCAAGCATCCGCAACTACTAAAGATCATTAAGGTAAAACCCAACCATAGCATTAAAGCACAAAGTCCTCTTTATCCCATACGCAACAACCCCCTTACTCGGGTTTGTGTTTCAGTCACTCACGCAACCCACTATAAGCGAATTATGAATGTATTGCAACACCCTACAGCGGGGATCCCTCACGCTTGTGCAACATGGAGAGCACCATAGGACAGTACCAATAATAAAACATGCAACTCAAACCAATCTTGATCATCAAATAACCCATAGGACAAAACGAATCTACTCAAACATCATAGGATAGCCATACATCATTGGGAAATAATATATAGCATTGAGCACCATGTTTAAGTAGAGATTACAGCGGGTAAGAGAGAGGTTACACCACTGCATAGAGGGGGGAAGAGTTGGTGATGATGGCGGTGAAGTTGTTGGTGAAGATTGCGGTGACGATGATGGCCCCCAGTGGCACTCCGGTGCCACCGGAAGCGAGGGGGAGAGAGCCCCCCTCCTTCTTCTTCTTCTTCTTCCTTTACCTCCTCCCTAGATGGGAGAAGGGTTTCTCCTCTGGTCCATGGCCTCCATGGCGTGGGAGGGGCGAGAGCCCCTCCGAGATTGGATCTGTCTCTCTATCTCTCTTTGTTTCGGCGTTCCCAGATTCTACCCTTTCACCGTTTCTTATATTCCAGGAGATCTATAACTCCGATTGGCCTGAAATTTTAACACGATCTCTATCCGGATATTAGCTTTCTTGCGGCGAAAGAAGGGCACCAACCGTCTTACGAGGTGGCCACGAGGGTCAGGGGCGCTCCTGCCCCCTAGGGCGCGCCCCTTGCCTCGTGGCCCCCTCGGGCACCATCTCGCGTGGATTTTTCTTCCAAAAAATCATATATATTCCAAAAAAAATCTCTGCCAGTTTTTATCCTGTTTGGACTCCGTTTGATATGGATATTCTGCGAAACAAAAAACATGCAACAAACAGGAACTGGCACTGGGCACTGGATCAATATGTTAGTCCCCTAGTATAAAAAGTTGCCAAAAGTATATGAAAGTTGTAGAATATTGGCATGGAACAATCAAAAATTATAGATACGACAAAGACGTATCAACATCCCCAAGCTTAATTTCTGCTCGTCCTCGAGTAGGTAAATGATAAAAAAGATAATTTTTGATGTGGAATACTACCTAGCATAATCTTGATCACATATCTAATCATGGCATGAATATTAAGACACGAGTGATTCAAAGCAATAGTCTATCATTTGACATAAAAACAATAATACTTCAAGCCTACTAATAAAGCAATCATGTCTTTTCAAAATAACATGGCCAAAGAAAGTTATCCCTACAAAATCATATAGTCTGGCTATGCTCCATCTTCACCACACAAAATTCACATCATGCACAACCCCGATGACAAGCCAAGCAATTGTTTCATACTTTTGACGTTCTCAAACCTTTTCAACTTTCACGCAATACATGAGCATGAGCCATGGACATAGCACTATAGGTGGAATAGAATGGTGGTTGTGGAGAAGACAAAAAGGATAAGATAGTCTCACATCAACTAGGTGTATCAACGGGCTATGGAGATGCCCATCAATAGATATCAATGTGAGTGAGTAGGGATTGCCATGCAACAGATGCACTAGAGCTATAAGTGTATGAAAGATCAAACTGAAACTAAGTGGGTGTGCATCCAACTTGCTTGCTCATGAAGACCTCGGGCATTTGAGGAAGCCCATCATCGGAATATACAAGCCATGTTCTATAATGAAAATTCCCACTAGTATACGAAAGTGATAACTCAAGAGACTCTCTATATGAAGAACATGGTGCTACTTTGAAGCACAAGTGTGGTAAAAGGATAGTAACATTGCCCCTTCTCTCTTTTTCTCTCATTATTTTTGGCCTTCTCTTTTTTGGCCTTTCTCTTTTTTTAATAATTTTATTTTATTTTATTTTTTCGTCCGGAGTCTCATCCCGACTTGTGGGGGAATCATAGTCTCCATCATCCTTTCCTCACTGGGGCAATGCTCTAATAATGATGATCATCACACTTTTATTTACTTACAACTCGATATTACAACTCAATACTAGAAGAAAGATATGACTCTATATGAATTCCTCCGGTAGTGTACCGGGATGTGCAATGATCTAGCGTAGCAATGACATCCAAAAACGGACAAGCCATGAAAACATCATGCTAGCTATCTTACGATCATGCAAAGCAATATGACAATGAATGCTCAAGTCATGTATATGACGATGATGGAAGTTGCATGGCAATATATCTTGGAATGGATATGGAAATGCCATGATAGGTAGGTATGGTGGCTGTTTTGAGGAAGGTACATGGTGGGTTTATGGTACCGGCGAAAGTTGCGCGATACTAGAGAGGCTAGCAACGGTGGAAGGGTGAGAGTGTGTATAATCCATGGACTCAACATTAGTCATAAAGAACTCACATACTTATTGCAAAAATCTATTAGTCATTGAAACAAAGTACTACGCGCATGCTCCTAGGGGGATAGATTGGTAGGAAAAGACCATCGCTCGTCCCCGACCGCCACTCATAAGGAAGACAATCAATAAATAAATCATGCTCCGACTTCATTACATAACGGTTCACCATACGTGCATGCTACAGGAATCGCAAACCTCAACACAAGTATTTCTACTAATCCACAACTACCCACTAGAATGACTCTAATATCACCATCTTTATATCGCAAAACTATTGCAAGGAATCAAACATATCATATTCAGTGATCTACAAGTCTGATGTAGGATTTTATGACTAACCATGTGAATGACCAGTTCCTGTCATCTCTCTAAATAGATATAAATGAAGCAAGAGTGTTTAGTTCTTTCTACAAAAGATATGCCCACGCTCTAGCAAATATAAGTGAAGCAAAAGAGCATTCTACAAATGGCGGTTGTCTAAGTGAAGAGAAAGAGGCAATCCAAACTTCAAATGATATAAGTGAAGCACATGAAGCATTCTATAAAGACATACTCAAAAGATATAAGTGAAGTGCATAGAGCATTCTATAAATCAACCAAGGACTATCTCATACCAGCATGGTGCATAAAATAAAAATGAAAACTAAATGCAAAAGACGCTCCAAGATTGCACATATCGCATGAACGAAATGAATCCGAAAACATACCGATACTTATTGAAGAAAGAGGGGATGCCTTCCGGGGCATCCCCAAGCTTAGACGGTTGAGTCTCCTTGAATATTTACTTGGGGTGCCTCTGGCATCCCCAAGCTTGATCTCTTGCCTCTCTTCCTTCTTCTCACATCGAGACCTTCTCGATCATCGAACACTTCATCCACACAAAACTGCAACAGAAAACTCGAGAAGATCCGTTAGTATAATAAAGCAAATCACTACTCTAAGTACTGTTGCAAACCAATTCATATTTTGTTTTTGCATTGTGTCTACTGTAATATAACTTTTCCATGGTGTCGGTGTCAAAACCGGCGGATCTCGGGTAGGGGGTCCTGAACTGTGCGTCTAGGCCAGATGGTAACAGGAGGCAGGGGACACAATGTTTTACCTAGGTTCGGGCCCTCTTGATGGAGGTAAAACCCTACGTCCTGCTTGATTAATATTGATGATATGGGTAGTACAAGAGTAGATCTACCACGAGATCGGAGAGGCTAAACCATAGAAGCTAGCCTATGGTATGATTGTATGTTATGGTTGTTGTCCTACGGACTAAAACCCTTCGGTTTATATAGACACCGGAGAGGGTTAGGGTTACAGAAGGTCGGTTACAAAGGAGGAGATATCCATATCCGTATTTCCTAGCTTGCCTTCCACGCCAAGTAGAGTCCCATCCGGACACGAGACGAAGTCTTCAATCTTGTATCTTCATAGTCTAACAGTCCGGCCAATGGAGATAGTCCGGCTGTCCGGAGACCCCCTAATCTAGGACTCCCTTAGTAGCCCCTAAACCAGGCTTCAATGACGATGAGTCTGGCGTGCAGTATTGTCTTCGGCATTACAAGGCGGGTTCCTTCTCCGAATACATCACAGAAGAATTTGAATACGAGGATAGTGTCTGACCCTGCAAAATAAGTTCCACATTCCATCTTAGAGAGAATAATATTTTCGCATACCTAATTTGCTGACTTGTCTTAACAGTATGACGTCATGTCATGGCCCGGTGATCATTCGAACCGTTCCCTTTAACCAGCCCTGCACATAACGCGAGGCAGTTTTTCGACACGTCTTGTCAAAGCAGAGATCGTGTCCCCTTATTACGGGATTCTCATCAATACGGGCGTGGATAACCCAACCGTGCCATCAATTGCGGCGCTTGGGGGATAAGCGAGTTTTACCAGGCAAGTGGGGACACTTAGCTTCATCCGCCCATATAAAGGGATAAGGATTCACCTTTCTATCCACGCCTTCTTCCTCCTTTGCTCATCCGTTTTCGCACACTCGAACTCTAGCGCCCAAGTCCGCTCTTCCCACCTCAACCGTCTCCAACCATGTCCGGAGTGGGAGGCAGGTGGATGGTCTCCTCCGTCACGGAGGGAGACATCAAGAAACTGAGGAAAGCCGGATACCTGCCCGACGACATCGCGCACCGGCTCCCAGATGAGGGGCAACTCATCCCCACCCCCAGGCCCCATGAGAGGATAGTATTCCTCACCCATTTCCTCCGCGGACTAGGATTCCCTCTCCATCCATTCGTCCGGGGGCTCATGTTCTATTACGGCCTGGATTTCCACGATCTGGCCCCGAACTTTATCCTCAACATCTTGGCGTTTATCGTCGTGTGCGAGGCCTTCCTCCGCATCAAGCCCCACTTGGCTTATGGCTGAAGACCTTCAATGTCAAGCCGAAGGTGGTGGGCAGCCGCCAGGCGGAGTGCGGAGGCGCCATGGTGGGCAAGATGCCCAACGTAACATGGCTCGAGGGCTCCTTTCTGGAAACCATAAAGGGGTGGCAATCGGGGTGGTTCTACATCACCGAGCCGCGCGACCCTGTATGGGCAGCGGCCCCCGAGTTCCGATCTGGCATCCCCACACGGCTCACCTCCTGGAAAGAGAAGGGCCTGTCCTGGGGTAGTTCGGAAGAGCTGACCGGACTCCAAACATGTATTCAAAACATGGTGAACAAGAAGCTCAAGCTTGTCAACATAGTCCAAGTTATACTCATCCGCTGGATCCTCCCGTGCCAACAATGAGAGTTCAACTTGTGGGAGTTCGACCCGGCGCAACACCGAACTCTGAACAGGCTCTTCAACACAACTCATGAAGATGCCTGGAGGGTGCTGTTCAAAAGTGCCGAGGTCCCCCCTCCTATTACTGAGGATCGCGGATTCAGCGCGAAGCGCCAAGCCAGTGCGGTAAGATGCTTTACCTTTCATAGGATACTTATTTTTTATAGATTGACTCTATGCGGGATCTAAACTCCCGTACCTTTGATAGGACTGGCAAAAGATGGCCGGACAGATCGACTGTCCGGCTCCTTTGCCCGAAGGCCCCGCAGATGCTCTTCTGGCGAAGATGTTGACTCCGGCCCCTTATACGGTGCCGGAGAAGACCAAGAAGGCGAAGGGAACCCGAAAGAGTTCCCGACGCCAGGCGTCGTTTGACTCACCGTCCGATGACTCTGCGGCGCACTCTTCCCCCGAAGACGAGGAAGAAGAAGAAGAAGAAGATGCTCCCCCACCGACTGGGGGAGACAGGAAAAATAAGGCCGCCCCAACTGGGGGGCCGAAGGGTCCAAGAAGGGAAGGACTCTCCTTCCGGACAGCTCCACCGCCGCCGACGAAGGCGAAGACGAGTGGTTGCCCAGGGCCAAGCCCCCGGGGAGATCGTAAGTATTCGGATACCAGAGTAACCCATAGGATTCCTTTGTCGCACTGCTTTCCCTAACGCCGAACACAATTATGCAGGCCGCCACGAGCCAGTATCGATGTATCGTCAGACGGCTCCTTGGGCTTGTCGGACATGGATAGCAATCCAGTGCCGACCGCCACCTCCCCTCATCCTGCCGACGACGCCGAGGTGTTGTCTCAAGAGGCACCGGATCAAGGGGAGATAGTCCTGGAGGCGCCTCAAGGCGACCTTCCGGACTCCGGGGGCCGAGGGGACGGGGCCCCTGAGAGCTCCGAGTTCGGCCCTCAGCCGAACACCACGCCGGAACCTCCAGCAGTTCCAGGCTTGGGCAGGCGGCCTCCTTCTAAGAGGGGCAAGACGCCTGTGTCGGTGACCTCTGTCCATCCAGAGGCGCCGGACAATCTGCTGGAAGCGCTTAGCAGCACTTCCATCGACGAGGAGCACCGCACTATCATGAGTGCGGTGATCCAGAAGGTTCAGTCCGCCAAGAGCGGATTGACTAAAGCTTGTGCCATCCTTCTAACAGGCTTCGAGGTAAGTGTTTTAAAATGTAGTAGAAATATTACCGCATAGACAGTAGCCCCTGATGCTTTGTTCGGTGTTCACAAAGAAAAGCCGAACAGAGGATCAAATAATATCGCAGGAGTCTAATATAAGTGTGTCAATATGCATATGCAGGCTTCGCTGCTGGCGTCCGCCGCACTGACTGCGGAGGTCGTCGTACTGAAGCAGGACCTCGAGGGGTCCAAGAAAGAGCTCGGCCTTGCCAAGAGGCAGCTCGAGGAGAACAAGGGTAAGTAATACACTGTCTATAGATATGTATATATAAAAGAGGACGCAATTGCAAAATCATAGGATCATCGTATGTTTTCCAGGGGCCACGACCGAGGTGGCGACCCAGAAGCAAGCGCTAACCAAGGCCGAAGATAAAGCGGCCAAGGAGCGCACCGAGCGAGAGAAGCACGAGGCTCGGGTGGGCGAGGTGCAGCAAGAGCTCCAGGCTCTCGTGGCGAAGCACGAGGCGTTGGAGCTTGACTCAAAGACGCGGGAGTCTGAGCTTGCCGTGGCCCTCGAGAGTGTAAAAAGTACCAAGGCTGAAGCCCAAAAGGCCCTCCAAGAGATCGACGCGATGAAGAAGATAGCGGCGGGTAAGGATTTCTATATGCAAAGAAAGCATGTAAAAGTAAATTACCGATTACTTACCCGGATCCGGAGCTCTTCAGGAGCATTCGCAGATTTGCCCCGCAGTGTGTCCGATGCCGCACAATTTTACCAGGCCGAGGACGGAAGCTCGACGGAGAAGCTGTTCTGGTCTCAGTATGCTGAGGCCGGACATCCGGTGCCAATGAGCGACCAGCTGAAGCAGATGGTCGAGCTACATAAGGCGGCCGATTAGGCCATGAAGAGCTTTATAGTCCGGCTGTGGCCTGGCGATGCCCTTCCGAATAGCTTCTTCGGCCTAGTGAGGCGGCTTGTAGATGCCTGCCCGCGGCTGGAGGTCATGAAGCGATCTGTCTGCATTGAAGGTACACGCCGGGCTTTCGCCCGTGTGAAATTGCAGTGGGTCAAGCTGGACGTCGTGAAGCTGATCAAGGAGGGGCCGCCGGAGGGCAAGGAGCACCGCCGCCCCGAGATGTATTACGAGGGTGTTCTACCGGGTGCCCGTCTCATAGCGGACGAGTGTTCAAAAGATGTAATATTTGAATGAGACTTGCTTGTTTTATCCTGTATGTATGAAAACTTGTTTCATATGCGCTATGCAATGCTTGTTGGAATTTAAAATATTACCTTCTGTTTGGCTGTTTATCCAATCTGAGAGATGGCTAGTCCTCCACTTCTGCCCCCATGCCACGAGTGCTGGGGTGTTCGGGATAAACCTGAGCACTCTTGTTCCCATGTTTGGGTCCTTCGAGGGAGGTGCTCAGCACAGCGAACAAGGCAACCAGACTAATAATGCTTTATCACTCTCACTTAGCCATAGAATTCTATAATTTTAAATTTCGGCGAAGCCCCTGGTATTCGGAAGGCCGAATTCGGGGCGCGATACACGCCTTTAAGCTGGACAGGGCCGGTCCCTTGCTCTAAGCGGCATAAGTCTTTAGGGACTTGAAAACCTCGCCGAACAGCAACCAGTCTCTCGCCTTATCATGACAGTCAGTTTTAGCTTTCTCTACTGAGGTGCTGAACCCAGCAGAACCGGGGCACAATCGTAGTAGTTCTCCTAGCTCTACCTTAGCCGATAGAGCGGAATGTAAGGTACCAAAACATAGGAGCCGGGCAAACCCAACATTCGACCAAAGACATGATTCGGAGCTGATGCATATAATGCTATAAGTTTGGGGTGTCGCACTTGCGAAAGTGTTCGGACTTTTCACACCGCATTGTGGAGTACGTAAGCCCCTGGTGTATTGGCCGTACCATAGTGTACGGTTGCAAGGCATCATTAATGAACACATATATATATAACAAGAATGCAATAATAGTCGTAATGTCATGCATTGTTTATTAAAAAATTGCGTTAAAGCAGAGTGATACAGATAGTGCGATAAGCAAAGAGTAGGACTATGTACCTTCCAAGGGCAAGCTGAGGAATGATATTAAATTGAATATTTTGCTCGTTACTGTAATCAACCTGGGAATTCTGTGGTATAACGTAGATGTCTGCCTCCTTGGTTGCTGCATCATGTGTTCGGCAATAGTGCTGTTGGACAGTGTTTCCAGAGATTAAGGTCCTGAAAGGAAAAGAAAAATAACCAAACGGGAAGCCCCTAGTGCGGTTTAGGCCGCGTCTTGGGCCGTGTCGCAGTTGTGCCCCCCTCCCCACCTATGCCCATGGTATTTTTAATGCGTAATTATGTACGCGCGGCACGAGTTTCGCCGCTGGGCTGGGATTGGGGTGGCCGCCGTATTTCTACGTGAGCTCATATCGCGCCAGGCCATCTATTTGTCGATTGCCCCAAGCGCGCTTGAAGGTGTCCGGGCTGTGAAGCGCCGAACTGGTGGATTGCCTTGAGAGGCTGCTTTGCGTTTCTGCTGCGAGGGTTGCGGTGTGCTCCTCTGTTCGGAGAGAGCGCTCTGTGTTTCCATTGACTGTAATAACTCTGCGAGGTCCTGGCATCTTGAGCTTGAGGTATGCATAATGCGGTACTGCATTGAATCTAGCAAATGCGGTTCGCCCGAGCAGCGCGTGATAACCACTGCGGAACGGGACTATATCGAAGATTAACTCTTCGCTTCGGAAGTTATTCGGGGATCCAAAGACCACTTCTGGTGTAATGAGCCTGTGCAATGGGCCTCTACACCTGGAATGACGCCCTTAAATGTCATTTTTGTGGGTTTGATCCTTGAGGGGTCTATACCCATTTTGCACACTGTGTCCTGATAAAGCAGGTTCAGGCTGCTACCGCCATCCATAAGGACTCGAGTGAGGTGAAATCCGTCAATGATTGGGTCTAGGACCAGTGCGGCGAATCCGCCATGACGGATACTACTGGGGTGGTCCCTGCGATCAAAGGTGATCGGACAGGAGGACCAAGGGTTGAACTTTGGGGTGACTGGCTCCAACGCATATACGTCCCTGAGCGCACGCTTCCGCTCCCTCTTGGGGATGTGGGTTGTGTATATCATGTTCACCGTCCACACTTGCGGGGGAAACCTCTTCTGTCCTCTAGTGTGCGGCTGCCGGGGCTCCTCCTTGTCATTGCTATGCGGCCCCTTGTCCTTGTTTTCGGCAATTAACTTGCCGGCCTGCTTGAACACCCAACAATCCCTGTTGGTGTCATTGGCTGGCTTATCTGGGGTGCCGTGTATTTGACACAAGCGATCGAGTATACGGTCCAAGCTGGACGGACCCGGCATACTTTGTTTGAATGGATTTTTCCGCTGACCGGGTTTAGAGCCTTTGAATCCGGCATTGACTGCCGTATCCTTAGTATTTTCGCTGTTAATATGGTGCTTATGTTTGTTGCGACGTGACCTGCTATTGCCATCCTTGGTATCTGAGGTACCATGGTTCTTTGATATGTTATTACTGTGAGCCAGCCAGCTGTCTTTTCTCGCACAAAAGCGGGTCATGAGCGTCGTGAGAGCTGCCATAGATTTCGGCTTTTCCTGACCAAGGTGTCGGGCAAGCCACTCGTCTCGGATGTTGTGTTTGAAAGCCGCTAAGGCCTCCGCATCTGGACAGTCGACGATTTGATTTTTCTTTGTAAGGAACCGAGTCCAGAATTGACTGGCCGACTCTTCTGGCTACTGAATTATGTGGCTCAAGTCCTCGGCGTCTGGTGGTCGCACATAAGTGCCCTGAAAGTTGTCGAGGAATGCGGCTTCCAGATCTTCCCAACAGCTAATGGAGTCCGGTGGCAAGCTGTTAAGCCAATGCTGCGCTGGTCCTTTGAGCTTTAGTGGGAGGTATTTGATGGCGTGTAAGTCATCACCGCAGGCCATGTGGATGTGGAGGAGGAAATCCTCAATCCATACTGCGGGATTTGTTGTGCTGTCGTATGATTCAATATTTACAGGTTTGAAACCTTCTGGGAATTGATGTTCCATTACTTTGTCTGTGAATCATAAGGGGTGTGCGGCGCCTCTGTATTGGGCTATATCGCGACGCTGCTCGAATGGGTCTTGCCCGCTGTGTTCGGCCCGGCCGGATTTGCTTTTACTGTATCCGGCATGACGTTTATCGTCTCGCAGAGTGGTGCGCCATCGTGATCCGTAGATCGATCTTGCATGCTTTGCTTTGTCCTCCAATATGTCTCGCAGGTCTGGTGTATCTCCCCATGCCTTTTTATTTGAATGGCGTCGGGGTGGAGGCTGAGCTTTTGGCTGGAATGCCTCTCTATCGCGGCCACGAGGTGGCCGATCAGCCATATCATACGCTTCTTCCTCCAGTCAGGGTAGTAACCTGCACTTTGGGTAATTCTTGGAGGGGCGCTCGAGTTTATATTCCTCGGCCGTGAGGACTTCAGTCCATCTGTCAGCTAGCAGATCTTGATCAGCTTGAAGCTGCTGCTGCTTTTTCTTCAGGCTATTTGCCGTGGCCATAAGCCGGCGCTTGAAGTGCTCTTGTTCGACGGGATCATCTGGTACGGCAAATTCACCGTCGCCGAGGCTTGCCTCGTCTTTGGAGGGGGGCATGTAATTTTTATCCTCCTCTTCTCCGTCTGCCGCTCTCTCAGGAGAGCTGGCTCCTCCATCCTCCTGCTCTAAATCATGCTGGAGGGGATTGTTGTTGTCTTCGGCACTATCGGGAGTGTTATTATCTCCTGTGCCGGTATCACCACTTTTGCTTTGGCGGGACTTAGAGCGGTGCCACTGACGTCGGTGCTTGGGTTGTTTCTTGGAGGGGTCATCCTCCGCTATCTCGCCGCCATTGCCTTCTTTGGGTGTATCCACCATGTATATGTCATATGACGAGGTGGCTTTCCAGTGCCCTATAGGCGCTGGTTCATGTTCGTCTCCTACATCATCGTCCATACCGTCGATGTCTTCGGAGTCAAAGTTGAGCATGTCGGTTAAATCATCGACAGTGGCTACGAAATGGGTGGCGGGTGGGCGTCGAATTTCTTCATCGTCCGCATCCCAATCCTATTGGCCATAGTCCAGCCAGGGCTCTCCTGACAAAGAGAGAGACCTTAGTGAATTCAGAACATCGCTGAAGGGCGAGTGCTGAAAGATATCCGCCGCGGTGAATTCCATGATCGGTGCCCAATCGGATTCGATTGGCAGGGGCGCGGATGGTTCGGAGTCCGGAAAAGAGTCCGGCACCTTGGAGTCACGGGCTGCGCAAAGGGTTAGGCTGGTGTTCGGCTCGATCGCCGTTGAGACTGCAGCCCCTGAAGCGGTGTCTAACCACCCGTCCTCGATTGGCGCGGTTGGTTCCAAGCTAAAGGTTGGAGTTGATGCGGGCGCAGTCTCAGGGGTACTGTTCGGCGGCAGAGCTAGGTCATACCCATCGTGACAGTGCGGCGCGACCGGCTATGGCTCGAATCCGTCGAAGATCAAGTCTCCGCGGATGTCGGCCGTGTAGTTCAAACTTTCAAATCTGACCTGATGGCCAGGGGCATAGCTTTCAATCTGCTCCAGATGGCCAAGCGAATTGGCCCACAGTGCAAAGCCGCCGAATACGAAGATCTGTCCGGTGAGAAAAGTCTCACCTTGGACCGCATCGCTATCGATGATAGTAGGAGCCATCAAGCCTAACGGCGACGACACAGAGGAACTCTCAATGAAAGCACCAATGTCGGTGTCAAAACCGGCGGATCTCGGGTAGGGGGTCCCGAACTATGCGTCTAGGCCGGATGGTAACAGGAGGCAAGGGACACAATGTTTTACCCAGGTTCGGGCCCTCTTGATGGAGGTAAAACCCTATGTCCTGCTTGATTAATATTGATGATATGGGTAGTACAAGAGTAGATCTACCACGAGATCGGAGAGGCTAAACCCTAGAAGCTAGCCTATGGTATGATTGTATGTTATGGTTGTTGTCCTACGGACTAAAACCCTTTGGTTTATATAGACACTAGAGAGGGTTAGGGTTACACAAGGTCGGTTACAAAGGATGAGATATCCATATCCGTATTGCCTAGCTTGCCTTCCACGCCAAGTAGAGTCCCATCCGGACACGAGACGAAGTCTTCAATCTTGTATCTTCATAGTCTAACAGTCCAGCCAATGGAGATAGTCCGGCTGTCCGGAGACCCCCTAATCCAGGACTCCCTCACATGGCTTAATCCACTGATATAAATCGAGAGTTTCATCAAAACAAGCAAACTATGCATCAAAAACAGAATCTGTCTAAAACAGAACAGTCTGTAATAATCTGAACATTTACCATACTTCTGATACTTGAAAAAATCTGCCAAAATTAGGAAAAATAAAAAAATTGTATAGAAAGACAGTGCAAAACGAATCAGAACAATTTGACGTTCCATCTAAATATGTAAAATCACGCACTACAGCCAAAGTTTCTGTCCTACACCGTACAAACCAACAAGCATCTAAAACATCCTAAAGGCAAACCTTGGCACAATATTTTTATAATACAATGGAATTGTACAAGGGGATAATTATTTTTGTTGAAAAGTTTCTGTAATCAAGATTCACAAAGTTGCCGTGAGCATGAACAAAGTTCAAGGAGCTCTCCCACTTCAACAATGCTTGTCTTTCTCACTTTCACTTTCCTTTTTGAAAAAGTTTTGGGTTCCCCTCTTTATTTTATTTTGTTTTTAAACTATATAAAAGCACTCAACAGAAATAAATGACTCTCTAAAATTTCCGGGTTGTCTCCCTGGCAGCGCTTTCTTTAAAGCCATTAAGCTAGGCATATAGTGCTCAAGTAATGAATCCACCCGGATCCCAAGGTATATCAAAGCCAATTTTAATTAACAATGATTTGTAGTTTAGTAGTGAGCACAAAGTAACATACATCATGTAGCAACGAAGTCTAACTTTCTTCCTATGCATCGGCATGTCATAAAAGAACAATTCATGCACACATAGTGAAGGCCAGTGCATAGTATAAACAGTTCCTTGCAATTTTATCGTACTGGAAACATAGAGAGGTGCTGTCGGTGTCAAAACCGGCGGATCTCGGGTAGAGGGTCCCGAACTGTGCGTCTAGGCCGGATGGTAACAGGAGGGAAGGGACACGAAGTTTTACCCAGGTTCGCCGGTTTTGACACCGGCATTGGTGCTTTCATTGAGAGTTCCTCTGTGTCGCCGCCGTCAGGCTTGATGGCTCCTACTATCATCGATAGTGATGCGGTCCAGGGTGAAACTTGTCTCCCCAGACAGATCTCTGTCTTCGGCGGCTTTGCACTGCGGGCTAATTTGCTTGGCCATCTGGAGCAGATCGAAAGCTACGCCCCTGGCCGTCAGGTCAGGTTTGGAAGTTTAAACTACACGGCTGACATCCGCGGGGACTTGATCTTCGACGGAGTCGAGCCACCGCCGAGCGCGCCGCACTGTCACGACGGGCATGATCTAGCTCTGCCGTTGAACAGTGCCCTGGAGGCCGCACCCGCATTGGCTTCGACCCTTAATTCGGAGCCAACTGCGTCGATCAAGGATGGGTGGTTGGACGCCGTCTCGGGGGCTGCGATCCCAACGATGATCGAGCCGAACACCAGCCCCGTACTCCGCGAGACTCGTGACTCCAAGGAGCCGGACTCCTCCCCGGACTCCGAACCTTCCGCGCCCCTGCCGATCGAATCCGATTGGGCACCGATCATGGAGTTTACCGCCACGGAAATCTTTCAGCACTCGCCCTTCGGCGATATTATGAAATCACTAAAGTCTCTCTCTTTGTCAAGAGAGCCCTGCCCGGATCATGGCCAGTAGGATTGGGATGCGGAAGACGAAGAAATTCGACGCCCACCCACCACCCACTTTGTAGCCACTGTCGACGATTTAACTGACATGCTCGACTTCAACTCTGAAAACATCGACGGTATGGACGACGATGCGGGAGGCGAAGAAGAACCACCGCCCACAGGGCGCTGGACGCCCACCTCATCATATGACGTTTACATGGTGGACGCATCAAAAGATGACAACGAGGAGCGGAAGGACACACCGAAGGCTTGTTCCCTCGAGAAGCAGTCAAAGCGGCGACGCAAGCGCCGACCCAAATCCCGCCTCGATAGAAATAACGATCACACAGACCCAGCGCTGGAGCAGGGCGAACCGCTGCCGGACAGCGGCAATCCGGATAATCAAACCGAACAAACAAATTCTATCAAGGATAATAGTCCGGACGACATAACGCCGGACAGGCACCCGGAGCAGCAGAATGCCCGTAAAAGGTTTGTTGCCACCGCGAGGAGTCTTAAAAAGCAGAAGCAAAGGCTCAAGGCTCCGCAAGACACACTCCAAATTAGATGGAGTAAAATACTCAACACAGCAGTGAGGTATGGCGACAATCGCCCCTCCAAGAGCTACCCAAAGCGGAAGCTGCTACCTGAATTCGATGAGGAGGCCTCAGACCCCCCACAACCAAATATCAAAGCAGCCACCTGGCCGGATAGTCGACCCCTCTACCAACACAGAGCGGCATACAACGCCACTCACAATACAACACGCGACCCATGCGAGGGCTCGCACCCAAAGGACAGCGCAACAAGATCCATCTATGGACCATGCAAGCGCGCCCCAGCATACAATGCAACACAACAAACATCCGAACAACGCGGTACACCCAGCTATAGGGGTGCCGCACACCCCCTATCTTTCACCGATGAGGTGCTGGACCATGAATTTCCAGAGGGATTCAAACCCGTAAACATAGAGACATACGACGGAACAACAGACCCTGGGGTCTGGATTGAGGACTACATCCTTCATATCCATATGGCTCGAGGAGATGATCTCCATGCCATCAAGTACTTACCCCTCAAGCTCAAAGGGCCAGCTCGTCACTGGCTTAAAGGCCTCCTTGAAAGCTCCATTGGAAGTTGGGAAGAGCTCGAAGACGCCTTTCAGGCAAATTTTCAAGGGACTTATGTCCGACCTCCGGATGCGGACGATTTGAGTCATATAACTCAACAGCCCGGAGAGTCAGCCCGAAAGCTTTGGAACAGGTTTCTTACTAAAAAGAACAAGATTGTCGACTGTCCGGACGCTGAAGCCTTGGCAGCTTTTAAGCATAGCATCCGTGACGAATGGCTCGCTAGACACCTCGGCCAAAATAAGCCGAGAACGATGGCCGCATTAACAAGCCTCATGACCCGCTTTTGCATGGGTGAGGATAGCTGGCTAGCCAGATGCAGCATCAACGACCCCAGTACATCTGAAGTTAGAGATGGAAACAGGAAATCACGGTGCAACAACAATAACAAACGCCGGAATAAAGAAGACAGCACGAAGGGCACGGCAGTAAATGCCGGATTCAAAAGCTCTCGGCCAGGTCAGCAAAAGCCGCCCTCTAAAGGCACCAGGGATGACCTGTCCAGCCTTAACAAAATTCTGGACCAAGTATGTCAAGATCCATAGTACCCCTGGTAAACCTGCTAATCATACCCACAAAGAATGTTGGGTCTTCAAGCAGTCCGGCAAGCTCAATGTCGTACACAAGGGGGAGGATACACCAAGTGAAGACGAGGACGAGCCTCCCGAGCAAGACACTGGGGAACAAAAGAAATTTCCACCAGAAGTCAAAACAGTATACGTGTTACACGTGATCAAGGGAAAAAACAACGCGGCACTCCCAAGAAAATATACCCAAGTGCCTGTCACCGCAAAGTCCTGCCACCGGTCGTCTCAACCGATCACTTTCGACCATCGCGATTACTCAGCAAGTATCCGACGCGCAGGATGGGCTGCCCTGGTATTAGACCCAGTAATTGGCAGATATCACTTCACACGAGTCTTGATGGATGGTGGAAGCAATCTAAACCTAATATATCATGATACAATCCGCGGGATGGGGTTAGACCCAACAAAAATTCGCCATAGCAATACTACCTTTAAAGGAGTAATGCCAGGCCCAGGGGCTCGTTATACGGGCTCCCTCCTACTACAAGTTATATTCGGCTCCCCCGATAACTTCCGTCGCGAGCATTTAACCTTCCACATCGCTCCGTTCCAAAGTGGCTATCAAGCACTGCTCGGACGCGAAGCTTTTTCTCACTTTAATGCAATACCACACTACGCCTCCCTCACACTCAAGATGCCCGGTCCACGTGGCATCATTTCAGTGAACGGAAATATCAAGCGATCTCTGCGCGCCGAAGAGAGTGCGGCTGCCTTGGCAGCCGCACACTAAAGGTGCCCGGACCAGCGAAAGCATCCAATAGGTTGTCAAGACCTCAGACACAACTAATCAAGTCCGGCGCCGCTATTTATACCGAACAAATGGTCACACCCCTATTTGTCAATACAAGGGGCTCAACGCGCGCAGACAAGTGGCAATTTTTTCTCATCTTGAATTATACATGGTTTCTTTAAAAACTATCTTTTTACACGACAACTTTTTCACCTAAATTCCTCTCTTTTATAGACGATCATCATGCTACACCCGTCCAGGATACGGCACAATGGAGACACAGGCGCAGACGTGCAGCAGGGACCTGCTCCAAGGATTCTTTTTAGATTAAGACCCTGCGTAAACCTTTTTTACTGTCTCTTGTTGATACATATCCACCATTGAGAAGGATGCTGACGTCTTGGCATGTGGCCACGCCAGAACAATGCACGTACCTGGACACAAGGGGCTTCTTACAAAGGCCATTATTTAGGCCCGATTTATACCACAAAAACCGAATACCTTAGGGAGTGTTCGGCGTCGTGAGTTTGGCCCTATATGCATCAGCTCCGAATCATTGTCTTTGGTCGAATGTTGGCTTTGCCCGACTCCTTTTTTTTGGTGCCTTACGTTCCGCTTTACCGGCTAAGGTAGCACCAGGAGAACTACTGCGATTGTGCCCTGGTTCATTTGGACGAGCACCTCAGTAGAGAAAGCCGAAGACTGACTGTCATGATATAGCATGAGACTGGTCAACCACTCGATGACCTGTTGGAATGTTAGAATTCCTCTGCCTTAACGAAGGGCCGTTTTCCGGCCAGGCATGTACGCACCCCGGGATCGGGAGAGTGCGGAGCCACCAGGGGCTATCTAGTAGCCCCATTGTTAAACTCCTATGGCTAAGTGAAAGTGCTAAAGCATTATAGTCCGGTTGCCTCGCTCGCTCCGCTATCACCTCCTTAATAGGACCAAGACGTTGGGTTAAGTGTGAAAGCGTGTTTTTGCGAGCACCTCCACATTATATGCGTGGGGGTTGAAGCCGACGGCTGCAATCTTTCAGGTTGTACACATGTATACATAAATGGCCGCCCAGGAGGCATCATATTACTTTCAGGCAAAAGTATAAAAATAGCCTTATAAAAATTTATAAAAGCATTTCTCTTACAATGAGATTACATATCACTCAAACATAATATTTTTTGAGCACTGGGTCTCTATCAAACGAGCACCCTCAAGAACTTCTTCAAAGTAGTGCTCAGCAGCCATTTGGCCTATGGCCGAATCCCGCGCTGCAACAGTGGTAGCATCCATCTCCGCCCAGTATGCTTTAACACGGGAAAAGGCCATCTGTGAGCACTCTATGCACGCCGACCTCTTCATTGCATTAATGCGCAGCACCACGTCAAGGAACTGCTGCACCAAGCTGAAATAGTTGTTCGGTTTTGGCCTTTCCGGCCATAGCTGATCCACAACAGACCTCATGGCGAGTCAGGACAACCTATTCAGTTCGGCCCATTCGGCTAATTGGTCAGTCAATGAAAGCGGACGCTCGGGAGAATCGAATTGTGTCCAAAACAGCTGGTCGACTTCACGGTCCGTCTGACCCTGGAAGTACTTGGCCGCATCGGCAGCGCTCGCCGCCAAATCCATATACACATCCTCCGAACTCCATAGCCGATCCAGAGGGGCATGCCGTGGATCTCCGAACTTCCTCCACAACATAAAGGATTTCCTAGCTACAATATCCCCGGCTTCCCGCGGCTCCTCCTTCTTCGCCCTCGTAGCAGAGCAGATGTCTTTTCTCGTCGCAGCAGCATTCTCAAGGTCCGATGCCTTCGCTAGGTTTTCCTTTTCAAGAACCCGGCAACGGTCGGCGGCGGCTTTTAATTCTATGGCCATCTTGGCCATCTTATCTCGGCTCTCGCCATGCGCGGCCTTCTCGGCTTTCTACTCTTCGGCCGCCTTCAAAGCAGCCGCATTACCAAACCTCGCTTGTTCCTTGGCTCGGGCAAGTTCTACCCGCAAGGCTTCAACAGTGGCAGCTCCATCTGCAGTCACAACATATTAAAGATACTGGCATCATGCTGCTCTTACTATGTGGCATTTACCAGATAATGACACTTACCCTGTGCCTCGTCAAGCCTTTTGTTAACAAGCTCAATGTCGGCGTCCGCCGCATCCAACTGCCGTTTTAAATGGGCAAACTTGCTAGTCCGGCTAGCCATCGGAGCTTCCATCTCCTGCACATAGAGGCAGTATGGTTATTACCTGGGAATATGATCCTCTGTTCATCGTCGTTTCCAATGAAAACCAGAGTCTCAGGGGCTACTATCTACATAGGGCACACCTAGCATGTGCAGGACTATCATACATTATTTTACGTACCTCAAAGCCTGTCAGTAGACTCATAACAGCTTCATGCAATCTGCTTTCAGCGGACGATATTCTCTCCATCACCGTATTCATCAGCATACGGTGTTCATCTGAGATGGCCGCTCGCCCCACCAACTCCCTCAGAACATCCGATTGCACACTAGACAGTGCCGGACTCTTTTGTCTGCTCTCTTCGGGAGACGGACACTGGGAGCTTCGGGGGTCAATGGGATTATCTTCTGGCCTCACCGGACTCGAAGAGGCCCTCCGCGACGACACTTCGGGGTCGCCCGCTTCCGGAGCGGAGGAGTCCGGAGGAGGTGTTTCGCTCTCCATCATCTCTGGAAGAAGATCCCCAGAAGACGAGCTCATTTGAGAGGGGCTAAGGCCCGAACTGCAAAGATATATGCGGTGGTTATTTTCTCAGAAGAAAAAGATGGAATACCTGTACTATTAAAGTATTTCGGGTCACTTACGACTCGCTGGAGAATTGATCCCCCCGCGGACTTTGTGCGGCAAAAGCACCCCCCAAGGTAGGACCCTCTGTGGGAGACTTCTTCTCCCGTTTGGAAGCTTCGGCTTCCGAATCCCCGGGCGCAGTCCTTTTCCTCCTCCGGTCGTCTTCCTTCATGGAGACGCTCACTCCCTCGGTTAGAATGGGCAGCACTGGGGGCCCGCGTCCGCCTGTATTATCCTCCCCAGTATCTTCCTTCAAGGGCTCCGGGCAAGGTGCGACCTGGAGCATCTTTTCCAATACCGGATTGTCCAAACCCTCAGGGAGGGGGGCCGAACACCGAATCAACTTCGCCTTTGTTAGCCAGTCCTGGTCAAAAAGCAAACTCTTAGAAATAACTTCATAACAAATGAGAGATAGTATGTTCGGCCGGAAGATTCCTTACCTGTTCGGCGGCGCGGTTACTGCTCAGGCCCACGTCCTCGGTGATTTCCGGACACTCTACTTGAGGTCCGAAGAATGACTTGTACATCTCCTCGTGCGTCAGGCCGAGGAAATTTTGAATGACACGCGGTCCCTCGGGATTGAACTCCCACAAGTGAAGGGGCCGGCGTTTGCAAGGCTAGACTTGACGAACCAGCATAACTTGCATTACCGCAACCAAACTAAAATCTCCATTGAAGAGATCTCGATTGCGGCTTTGTAGTATAGGCACGTCCTTGGCTGGACCCCAGCTCAGACCTCTGCTGATCCATGACATCAGTTGTGGTGGAGGGCCCGAGCGGAAAACAGGGGTGGCCGCCCACTTGGCACTTCTAGGAGCCGTGATGTAGAACCACTCCTGTTGCCACAATTCAGAGACCTCTGGAATGGAACCTTTGGGCCATGGAGCTCCCGTCATCTTGCATATTGAGGCACCTCCGCACGCTGCATGTTGCCCCTCGATCATCTTCGGATTTACTTCAAAGGTCTTGAGCCACTGGCCAAAGTGAGGGGTAACCCGGAGGAAGGCCTCACACATGACAATAAATGTCGTGATATGAAGAAAGGAGTCCAGAGCTAGATCATGGAAATCTAGCCCGTAATAAAACATCAAACCCCTGACGAAAGGATCCAGAGCAAGGCCTAGACCTCGGAGGAAGTGGGAGACGAACACGACGTTCTCGTTGGGTTCGGGGGAGGGGACGACCTGCCCTCGGGCAGGCAGCCGATGCGAAACCTCGGCGGTCAGATATCTGGCCTCCCTCAACTTTTTGATGTCTTCTTCCGTGACGGAGGAAGGCATCCATCGGCCTTGAAGGCTAGATCCGGACATGATTGAAGGTTCGGAGCACCTGACCTGAACATTGAGTGTTTCAGCTTGCGGTGGGGGAAGGATTCGATTGAGCACAGGAGGGAAAAAATAAAAGCCTTGTCCCTTTATAAAGAGGGTGAATATCAAGCGTCCTCTCTGTGGCCGTTTGGACTTGCCTATAGTCTAGGAGTCCTAGAAGCGGTTCGGTTACCCACGCCCGTATCGATGAGAATCCCGGAATAAGGGGACACGATCTTTGCTTTAACAAGACGTGCCAAGGAAACCGCCTCGCATGACACGCTAAGGTGGGATAATAAAACGATTTGAATAAAGGCTTGGCCGTGGTGTTGTCATGCTACGGAGTACGTCAGCAGATTAGATTGGTGTGAACATTATTCTCTCTATGGCAATATGTGGAAATTTATTTTGCAGAGTCGGACACTATTCTTTCTGTTCAAAATCTTCTATGAAGTACTTGGAGGAGGAAACCGCCTTGCAATGCCGAAGACAAACTGCGCCGGACTCGTCGTCATTGAAGCCTGGTTCAGGGGCTACTGAGGGAGTCCAAGATTAGGGGGTGTCTGGATGGCCGGACTATACCTTCAACTGGACTCCTAGACTATGAAGATACAAGATTGAAGACTTCGTCCCATGTCCGGAAGGGACTTTCCTTGGCGTGGAAGGCAAGCTTGGCGAATCGGATATGCAGATCTCCTACCATTGTAACCGACTTTGTGTAACCCTAACCCTCTCCGGTGTCTATATAAACCGGAGGGTTTTAGTCCGTAGGACAACATACAGAACAACAATCATACCATAGGCTAGCTTCTAGGGTCTAGCCTCTCCGATCTCGTGGTAGATCTACTCTTGTACTACCCATATCATCAATATTAATCAAGCAGGACGTAGGGTTTTACCTCCATCAAGAGGGCCCGAACCTGGGTAAAACTTCGTGTCCCTTGCCTCTTGTTACCATCCAGCCTAGACGCACAGTTCGGGACCCCCTACCCGAGATCCGCCGGTTTTGACACCGACAGGTGGAGATATAGTTCCTCTCTCATAATAATTGCAAGTAGAAGAAGCAAGCACATGCATATTATATTCATCAAAATCATCATGTGCAACGGTATAAGGCAACCCATCAATATAATCCTTAATAAGGGTAAACTTCTCCGATATAGTGTTGTTGGGAGAATTCAAAAATATAATCGGACTATCATGCGTGGGTGCAATAGCAACAGTTCATGTTTAACATAAGGAACTATAGCAAGTTCATCTCCATAAGCATAATTCATATTGGCATCTTGGCCACAAGCATAGCAAGCATCATCAAAAAGGGATATTTCAAAAGAATCAACGGGATCATAGCAATTATCATAGTATTCATCCTTCAGTAAGCATGAAGGGGAATTAAACAATGTATGAGTTGAAGAGTTACTATCATTAGAAGGTAGGCACGGGTGATCAATCCGCTCTTCCTCCTTTTGTTCTTCGCTCTCCTCCTCATCTTTTTCATCCAATGAGCTCAGAGTTTCATCAATTTCTTCTTCCATAGATTCCTGCAAAATATTAGTCTCTTCTTGCACAGCAGAGACTTTCTCAATAAGCGCATTAATATAGGAATTATATTCATAATTATCATAGCAATATTTTAGAATAGCTAAATTTTCAGGCCTATAAACATCATCATCAAAAGCTTCATACTTTTCAAACAAAGATTCAATTTCATAAGCACCCTTAAAAGCAACAAATTCTTCTATTTGTTCCACATCATAGTAATCATGTATGCCATTAGCATAAGAAGCTAAGGTTTCATTATCATTAAATTCACATGAAAAGGGAAGGTGTGAAGCCTTCATCCTAGAGCAACAAGTATAATCATATCTCAAGCATTGTTGCCTAGCATACCAATACAATATATAAATTTGATCCCATAATAGTTTCCCTTTTTGTGTCAAGCGATAATCCCTAAAGTATTCATGTTGATCCAACGTTACTCCCATTGCCAGATTGAATGAGGTTTTCTCAGGATTATCAAAGTGGTACATAATATCTTTCACATATTGAGCATCGAGGGTTTTAGGAGGTTCCCCGTCTCCATGAGTAGCAGGTACACCTAATTTTTTTTGGTATTTTGTGTTCCATATCACTAAAGATAGAGAACAACTAACAACAGCAAATAAAATTACTTAGTGATAAAGCAAACAAGCACACACGAGAATATTCACCCCACGCTATTGCTCCCGAGCAACGGCACCAGAAAAAGGTCTTGATAACCCACAAGTATAGGGGATTGCAACAGTTTTCGATAAGTAAGAGTGTCGAACCCAACGAGGAGCTAAAGGCAGAACAAATATTCCCTCAAGTTCTATCGACCACCGATACAACTCTACGCACGCTTGATGTTCGCTTTACCTAGAACAAGTATGAAACTAGAAGTACTTTGTAGGTGTTGTTGGATAGGTTTCCAAGATAATAAAGAGCGCGTAAATAAAAAGTAGGGGCTGTTTAGATAAAGACACAACTAAGTTAGTTTTAGTAAAGTGGTTTTTGTTACGAGAAAGTTATTTTTTCCTAGGCAATCGATAACTAGACCGGTAATCATTATTGCCATTTTATATGAGGGAGAGGCATAAGCTAACATACTTTCTCTACTTGGATCATATGCACTTATGATTGGAACTCTAGCAAGCATCCGCAACTACTAAAGATCTTTAAGGTAAAACCCAACCATAGCATTAAAGCATCAAGTCCTCTTTATCCCATACGTAACAACCCCCTTACTCGGGTTTGTGTTTCAGTCACTCACATAACCCACTATAAGCGAATTATGAACGTGTTGCAACACCCTACAGCAGGGATCCCTCACGCTTGCGTGACACAGAGAGCACCATAGGACAACACCAATAATAAAACATGCAACTCAAACCAATCTTGATCATCAAATAACCCATTGGACAAAACGGATCTACTCAAACATCATAGGATAGCCATACATCATTGGGAAATAATATATAGCGTTGAGCACCATGTTTAAGTATAGATTACAGCGGGTAAGAGAGAGGTTACACCACTGCATAGAGGGGGAAGAGTTGGTGATGATGGCGGTGAAGTTGTTGGTGAAGATTGCGGTGATGATGATGGCCCCCAGTGGCACTCCGGTGCCACTGGAAGCGAGGGGGAGAGAGCCCCCCTCCTTCTTATTCTTCCTTGACCTCCTCCCTAGATGGGAGAAAGGTTTCCCCTCTGGTCCATGGCCTCCATGGTGTGGGAGGGGTGAGAGCCCCTCCAAGATTGGATCTGTCTCTCTTTGTTTCTGCGTTCCTAGATTCTACCCTTTCACTGTTTCTTTTATTCCAGGAGATCCGTAACTCCGATTGGGCTGAAATTTTAACACGGTCTATATTCGGATATTAGATTTCTTGTGGTGAAAGAAGGGCACCAACCGCCTTACGGGGTGGCCACAAGGGTCAAGGGCGCGCCCCCCTGCCTCGTGGCCCCCTCGGGCACCGTCTCGCGTGGATTTTACTTCCAAAAAATCATATATATTGCAAAAAAAAATCTCCGTAATTTTTTATCCTGGTTGGACTCCGTTTGATATGGATATTCTGCGAAACAAAAAACATACAACAAACAGGAACGGCCACTGGGCACTGGATCAATATGTTAGTCCCAAAAATAGTATAAAAAGTTGCCAAAAGTATATGAAAGTTGTAGAATATTGGCATGGAACAATCAAAAAATATATATACGACGGAGACGTATCAAGGCATCAAGCAAAGGTTTCCATATTGGTGGAATGAGACCAAGACCAAAAGGACGGCAAGACAGAGCTCACCATGGAGCCCAGGACGGCGTCACCACCAGAACCTTTGGCAGGCGAAGACCACCTTTTGTCAGGATAGCTTGTACTAGTTGTCCCCTTTCAAATTGGCCGTTGTTGACTCCCTTCCCGCTCAATATTTGGGGAGGGGACCAGGGCCTCTATAAATAGGACTAGCCACCACCATAGGCGGGGGGGGGGGGCAAAGAAGGATCATCGAGGTCATCCCCAGCCACACAAGTGCACCAATCACAAGAACACCTCAGCCTCAGGAGGTTGTTCTTCCCCTTGTACTGTTCATCCTCAGCCCAAGAGGCAATCCACCACCACCACACTGGAGTAGGGTATTAAACCACAATGGTGGCCCAAACCAGTATAAATCTTGTGTCCTTTGTGTTGCGAGTTCGTCGAGTTAGTTCGTGAGATCTAGGCTAAGTTAGTACGCGGATCGATAGGGGGGGAGATCTTCGCGCGCACCCCAGTGTTCGAACCTTAAGGGTTTTGCCGTAACCCGTGATCTGACATTTGGCGCACCAGGTAGGAGTGTGCCGAAGCTTCCCTTCCGTCGCTCCGCATCACGTCGCTTCATCGTCTCCATGGCGGACGCGCGTCGCGCCCATGCCGAGTGCTGGGCTGCCCTCGCCACCCGCGTTGCTCAGATGGCCCCCGTCGGCGGGCCACCCCGTCGCTCTCCTTCGCTTGCCGCCAACGCCGCCACCGGCCCAGCGGGGAACGAGCAGTAAGCATCCTCGTTGCACCCCTCGGTGCGGCAGGACGGCCGCACCGCCCCTCCATCGCTGACTCCTGCTGGTTTGTCGCCTCACGCTCATCGTGTTCCCACGGACGCATGGGCCGCACTCCTCATGGCGCATGAGCTCCTGCGCTACCGCCCAATCGACGACCTCTATGAGGACCGGCTTGACCGCATTGCCGAGCTTGTTTGCGCCGCAGGGGGGCTCCCCTGCGCCGTCCCACTCTCTGCCTCGCCCTCCGCCAGACACGGGCGACGCAGCTCATGAAGCACCTCCACCACCATTGCCCCAAGACGACGCCCTAGCGTCGAGGCACGCGGCTCCATGGTGCGACCCACCGCGTCCGGCGCCCGCGCGTGAAG
Organism: Triticum aestivum; assembly: GCF_018294505.1. Classification (NCBI taxonomy): domain Eukaryota; kingdom Viridiplantae; phylum Streptophyta; class Magnoliopsida; order Poales; family Poaceae; genus Triticum; species Triticum aestivum. The sequence goes on along the minus strand of NC_057812.1, from coordinate 399,502,545 downwards.
AAAGAAGCTGTCAAGAAGTCCCTCGACTACAAGCGAATGCTCCGCCATTCCTCGCTCCGCTACGACAGGATCGTTTGCTGCAGCAAGGCCCCGCGCCGCTCGCCGTCGCGGCGTGCGGGTGCCAAGGCCAAGCTCCACCTCCAAGGCGGGCCTCGGTAACCACGGCCGGCTGCCGCGCCTTCACCACCGAGTTGCGTAGTGTCGCCTGGCCGAGCAAGTTCAAGCCGGATCTGCCTCCTCACTACGATGGCACCCCCGCCTCCGCAGAGTTCCTGCAAATCTACGAGCTGAGCATCGAGGCGGCCAACGGCGATGAGAAGATCATGGCGAACTGGTTTCCCATGGCTCTCAAGGATGGCCCCCGCTCCTGGCTCCTGAACCTGCCTCCAGGCTCAATTTCCTCCTCGGACAAGATGCACAACCGCTTCATCGCCAACTTCTAGGGC